>NC_052052.2:119641926-120242396 GCF_903992535.2 Arvicola amphibius
CTACAACTACTACTTTCCTAAATCAATATAATTCCCTGCGGCATTCTAAATACCTACCCTTACATCCACAGATAACTGTAGTTTTCACTCCTCATCAAGGAAGCTTGTTTTTCTAGCAGATGGAAACCATCACAGAAATCTACAACTGCTCAAAATACAAAGTGCTGACTGCAAGATGTCCAGCTTCAACTGATATATCTACAACATAAGCCCTACACTTAGGGCCCAGGAAATACCACAGAAGAAGGAGATGAAAGATCATAAAAGATGGAGGACCAGACATCTACCATGGGTTATCACAGCAGCATTCCATGCCCCTCCCCAACTGTGAGTCTGCAGTCATCAATACCAAATCAAAATTAGCTTCTTTGCCCTTTACAGACATCCTGAACATGGATCAGGAACTTCCAAATGGTCTCCAGCATCATTACGTGCCACAGATATCAGCATGGTCTCTAGCAGCAGCACAGACGACAGACATCAAAATGGCCCTCTGTTGAAGCACATGCCACAGACACCACCATTACCGTCCACACTAGCACGGGGCAAGGACATCCACATGGTCTTTGGTGGTAACACAACTATGGATATCAACACAGAACTTATCTGCAGTAGGACCACGTGTCACCACCTAAGGACATCAGCATAATTTCAGGGGCAGCACAGACCACAGACATCAACATGGCCTCAGGTGGTTGCACAGGCCACTCATGTCAACATGGCCCCTAACGTCATCACGGCCCACAGAAATCAGCATGGCTTCAGGCGGCAGCACACTCCACAAACAACTGTATAGCCTTTGGTAGAAACTTGGGTCACCAACATCAACACTTCCCTGGCTGCTGTAGAAGCAAGGACATCCACATAACCTCAGGCTTCAACACAGGCTAGGGCAGTGGCCACTAATGGAAGCACATGGATCACAGAGGTCGTTTTGCAGATTTCCAGTTCAGATCATGAACTGTTCTTCATTTCAGATATCCTGTAGATGCTCAGGACCAAGGCTAGGCAGCATGTTCAGGAACTGAGCCTGCGCAAGATCCAGGCTGCTGCACACCACGCGGTTGGTGCGACCGAGCGAAGACATGTTCCTCCATCCATTGCAGCCTTCTCTCTCTTATCGCTGCCGTCGTGCCTCCAGTTCACCACTCTGTGCATCTATCTTTCTCACCTCTCCATCAAATATTCGGCTGTGGTAGTGGCGCTGGAAACTATGTGTCTCATAGTATATTTTTTGTCCAACAGCTTTACATGCAAATATCCATTGCAGTGAGTCGTTGCTCTGGTACAAGGTTTCTGGTTTCTGAAGCACCATGAATACTGGACTATTGCTGAGATTCATCTCAGATATCCTGCTGTTGCCCAGAGTCAGAGTGATATTAGGGCTAGTCAGGGAATCCAGGGGCAGGTTTCTGAACAAGCTCTGCCATCCTGAGGCTCACCTGGATCGACCTTTGTGCTCGTAGGCTCCCCTGCACTCTTTGTCGCCCAGCAGGTCAAGCAGCACAGGCTTCAGCCACAGTGGCTCCTCGCTGGACCAGGCCTATTCAGTAATGACATGTTTCCAAGGGATCTCCAAACTACTGCACATGTGTGCAAAACCTCATCCAATGTTCTGGACCTGTGCATCACTGTTGTGTTTGTAGGCTGTGGTCATCCCTGTTATCCTGAGCTTTTTGATCTCCGAGTAGAGTAAGCAGCAGGAGCTGCAGACTTGGAGGCTCCATTGTGGGGACCCACAGATGTGGGCCCACTACACCTTAACTAAAGATCAGAGAGTTTGAGCCTACTCTTGCTCTTTCAAAGTTATTGATAACAGGTGTGGTGACCAGATATCCTGACCTTGGGTGTGGTTACTTGGTGTTTTGGGTATTTAGATGCCCCACAGAGGTGGTTCCACTCCACCCTGGCCAAAGGTCAGAGAATTCAAGCCTATTCCTATTCCTATTCTTTCAAGGAGATCACAGAAGGTTTGACCCAGAGAGTGGCTGCCTACAGCACACTTGATCTAAGATGTAGTTATTACATGTCTAAACAGCAGAGTACTTAACTAAGGATATAGTTGTTTGATGTCTCAAATATTGAAGCAAGTGATTGTTCTGTTTCTCCTTTGTGTCATGTCAAAGCAGTCCTTCGCCTTCTTCCCCTCCCCTTTTGGATCTGGTATATAAACATGGAAAAGAAACACAGACATATTTGCAATTCAGTATTGAATATATGCTGAATAGCCTTCCTAGTTTTAACCTGTCTTTATTTTTCTTTTGTATCTCTGTTCCTTCTACCTAATTTTCTAATCCATATGCCCCTAGAAATGTATGAACTCTGTTGAGACTGGACCCTGACAGATGTCACCCTAACATGTGACAGTGCCACTATTTATGGAGGAGTTCCAGGCTATAGGTTGTCAAGCACTACCTCGAATGGCTTTGTCCTATTTTCTTTCATAAGCCCATCCTTTGGAAGAATCTTCCCTTATAGGAAAGAGGGTTTTTTAAAGCTGTTCTAAAGCTATTTCAGGCTTTGTGGACTCCTTTCCCTTCATGGCCTCCATGGATCTCTCAGACCTCTCAGAGCTCCACAGCATACCAGTGGTCACCACTACCTTTGTTTTTCTTAGATTAATGTATCTTTAAAGAATTTTTCATAAAGCAGCCTCCAGTTTTGGATTCATGTTTACACAAAGTTGCGACAGCATAAGAGAAAAACTCCAGCATCGAGCTAGGGGTCACCCAGTCCCCCCACTAACTGATGAGTATGGATACTGAGAGCTACAGGAAATGAAAAGTTAATTTTCTTTAGTGTGTGCCCTCTGAAACGTTAAAATATCCCAGTGGAAAGCCATACACCCAAGAGCATACAGGCAGCACTAAGTGAACTAAATGAGTTAAAAAAGAAATGAGGACACAAAGTTGAGTGGGTATGGAATAGGGGCTTGATCTGGGAAGAGTTGGGGGAAGGAGTGAATATGGTCAAAATATGATATATTTTTCTCAGATAATAAAATATTTTTAAAAGAAGAAAATAAATTGGCTATGATTTTTCTAAGACTTTCTCCCTGTTTTTTCCTCCTTTCCTTACTTCAAATTTCCAACAAAGCATGCCCAATCTAGAGAAAAGGGAAAGCCATAAATTAAACTACAGTCTGGGGGTTGTTCATTTCTTTATATTTATTTTTGGGAGAGGGTCTCCTACAATGTAGACTAGCTCCCAACTAGCTATATAACAGAGACTGGCCTTGAAATCTTTATTTCCAAGTGCTGGGAATGCATGTAGTAGCATCATGCCCTGACCTTAAGCTTTAATATTAAATTAGACTAGGCTTTTTAAAAAATACTTTAAATGAAATACTAACAATAAATATAGAGAGAACCTTCCCAAGATTTCATCCTCCAGGAGGTAAATAGGCCAACACAACACTGCAGATTTACACAGAAGAGTGGGAATTAAGACATGACTGTTTATAGCACATCTGTTGCATGTGTGGGGGAAAACATTTGAAGATAAAAGGTTACTCATTAGGGGACGGCAGGAGGTACAATGTCACTTTCTGGAATCAGCCCACAGCTGCAGACGTGTATCTCAGTGCTTACTTTAGGGCTGTTTTGAAATTTTGTGATTATTCACTAATTTCTCTTCTCCTGCAGATGGCATCATCATCTGTTTAAATAATGTGTTTAGTATGAAATGTAAATATATCAGACTCACTATTAGGTTAGGCAGATGGCTACAACATTCTGAAATTCCGGGAAAAATATACTTCCTGACTGAAGAGAAGGCAACACAATGTTCACAGTTTATATCAGTAGCTTTCTGTTAGATGACCAAGGGGATTTTTTTAGTTTCAAAACCTGTCAGATCCATATTGATTATTTATTCAATGTAAAAATGATGTCTACTGCTATGTGATCATCTGAGAATTAAGATGTTTACTTTAATTTAATTAATTTTCACTAGCACATAATAATGGGTTTCATTGATACTTTTTTTTTTTTTGATTTTTTGAGACAGGGTTTCTCTGTGGCTTTGGAGCCTGTCCTGGAACTAGCTCTTGTAGACCAGGCTGGTCTCGAACTCACAGAGATCCGCCTGCCTCTGCCTCCCAAGTGCTGGGATTAAAGGCGTGTGCCACCACCGCCCGGCTCATTGATACTTTCATACATGGTTATGATGTATTTTGATCATATTTGCCTCTATTATCCCTTCCTTGCCCTCATGTGGCTCCTGATATCGTTCTCTGCTTTTATTTTTGAACTGTAGAAAATTCAGGAAATTTCCATTTTCTACAATACATAGAAATATTACATACATAGAAATACAATTGTAAACAGAGACTGTGCCTTCATTTCCCAGTTTCCCATTCCTGAATAATCACACAGAAACTATATTAATTACAACACTGCTTGACCAATGGCTTAGGCATATTCCTACCTAGCTCTTACATTTTAAATTAACCTATTTCTATTAATCTGTGTATCATCACGAGGTTGTGGCTTATCAGTAAATTTCTGGTGTTCTTCTCCTTCAGCAGCTACAAGGCGTCTCCCTGACTTTGCCTTCTTTTCTCCTCTATCTCTGTTTGGATTTTATCATCTTATTATATTCTGCCCTGCCATAGGCCAAAGCAGCTTCTTTATTAACCAATGGAAATAAAACATATTCGCAGCATACAGAAGGGAATCCCACATCATAAAATTGTAGGTTACAGGTACAATTTCATAAGACTTTTTAAATGGCTTCCTATCAGATATACCAAAAGTCCTATCAATAGTTATATTTACAATTGCTATGATGAAACATGGCAAAAAGAAATATGGGGAGGAAAGAGTTCATTTAGCTTACATTTCCACATCATAGTCCATCACTGAAGGAAGTCCAGACAAAAACACAAACAGGGAAGGAACCTGAATTCAAGAGCTGATGCAGAAACCATGAAGGGATGTTGCTTACTACCTTGCTTCTCATGGCTTGCTCAACCTGCTTTCCTATAGAACCCAGGACCACCAGCCCAGGGGTGGTACCACCCACAATGGCTGGACCCTCCCCCATCAGTCACTAATTGAGAAAATAAATGCTCTACAGGCTTTGCTAGACCCCCCATCTTATGGAAGCATTTTCTCAAGTGAGGTTGCCATCTCTCAAATGACTCTAGCTTGTATCAAGTTGACATAAAATCAGTCAGCATATGTTTTTACTAGCAATGTACAAAGGCTTCATGGGGCTGCTCATATAATTGATGCTAGACTTAAATGTTTGCCAAACTTGTGAGTGTGGTGATATTTTGTTTGTGCTTTAACAAATAAAGTTTACCTGAATATCAGAATGTGGAGCTAGCCACACTAGTTAGCTATAGAGGCCAGGCAGTAGTGGCACACACCTTTAATCCCAGCACTCGGGAGACATTGGCAGATGGATCTCTGTGAGTTCAAGGCTACCCAGGGCTACACAATATTGAATCAGTCTAAAAGAGAAACAGAGCCAAGTGGTATTGGCTCACACCTTTAATCCCAGCACTAGTGAGGAAGTGAAGGTGGTAAGAGACAGGAGCTCAGGATTCAGTCTGGAGTTTTCTAGAGACGGCATTCAGTCTGGGGATTCATGGAGACACGATCTTGCCCACTTTGGTTTGAGGATTTCCTAGAGGTAAGAACTCCAACAGTTGGCTGCTCTGCTTCCCTAATCTTTCAGCTTTCTCCACCTAATAACTGACTCTGGGTTTTTATTAATAAGATCAATTAGAACTTGTGCTACATGTGAGTGTGAAGTGTATCTCTTTAATTTGGTATTTTTCTGAAGAAGAATGAGACTTAGTATCACATTTGCTAATTTTGTTTCCTTTATTAGGAGCTTGTTCTTTTTTCTGTTGAACTGGATCTCTTTTCCATATTTAATTTGAAAGATCTCTCTTTTTTGTTCTAGATTTGTATTCTAAGACTTTATGACTTATCTCAACTTTTTAGTGGTACCTTTGATGCATAAAAATATTTAATTTTAAAAAGTAGTCAAATTGACCAACATTTTTCTTTGTGGTTTGTACTCTGTGTTTTCTACAAAGCCCTTCCCTACACTCCACTCATGAATATATTCTCCTATAATAGTTTTAAAACCTATAATATTTTCAAGTTTGAATTTTCGTACTTGAAATTTTTTCAATATATAGAATAAACCTAAAGCTCATTGCCTTTCTTCACACTGCTGGGAAATGGTTCTACCATAAATTGTTTGAAAAATACATTTGGTGAGATCAGGCTACTCTAAGTTACTTTATATTGTCTAAATCCGTAGTTTTTCAAACTGTGCATTGCTTTGTACTGCTGTGGGATGTCTTTCTGTACACTGTAAATATGTGTTGCTCTCACTGGCTGATAAATAAAGCTGATTTGACCTATGGAAAGGCAGGATAGAGCCAGGCAGGAAATCAGCAGAAATATAGGAGAAAGGTGGAATCTGGGATATACCAGCCAGCTGCCCATGAAGCAAGATGCCAGCAGATCAGTAATGCCACGGCCACATGGCAAAACATAGATTAAAAGAAATGGATTAATTTAAATGCTAGAGTTAGTAATAAGCATGAGCCATGAGTTAGATATTCATAATTAATATAAGCCTCTGAGTGGTTATTCGGTGATGGTGTAAATCACAAACAATCCCACACCAGTTTGGAATTATGATTAATAGAATGGTTATTTATTTAAAGGGGAAAAAACTTACAGATCACCGTCCCAGACAACAGCCCTCTGCGCAATCAGGAAGGGAGCCTAGTCGTCAGAAGCGGAGCCGGAAGCCAGAGAGCGAGCGGAGGGAAGTGGCCGCATTTTTTAAAAAGAGAGACCACGCCCCAATGGGCTGGTATCTCAGCGGCTATTGGCTAAAGGAGCAGAAGGAGCTCCCGCAACACCTCCCCCTTTTGTTTAAGTAAGAGAGTTCTAAACCTACTATGAAATTATATACAATAAGCACAGATATCCTATTCCAACTAGCTTAAGTCTTGTATAATAAATAACTTGGCCAAGTCATGAGAGGAAAGTAACTACATTTATATAGTCTTCAACCCCATCGAAGATCTGAGAAGGAAAATAAAGTTACCTGAGTAATTAGGAAGTGCATTCAAACAACTTCTAAAACATGTAACAAATCACAGAGACAACTAGCTACCTGGACAATCACCCAAAGTCACGTTTGCAGCGTTGAAGCAACCAACTTTGGCTAAGGCCTAATGTAACTGACATACCATTTTCAAAGGCAAGAAACTTTTCAGAACTATCTTACCCTGTCTTGGCAAGATATGACAGTCCTGTTTTATCCATTTATGGATGCTCTGTATCTGTCAGTGGTTGAGGTATGGGCATTTCTTTGCCCAAAGGCCAGTTCCGCCAAGAAGAAAGGCTCCACGTGGAGTGTCTTTGGTGCTCAACATTCTCTCAGGAATAGATTGGTGTTGCCAGGAGCAATTGTGTCTCACTACCAAATTATTTGTCTACCATGAAACTCTGAGTTAAATTAAAGGCCATTTTCTACAGCTCTTTGAAGAGGTTGAAGATTATCTATCTATTCTGAGTATAATCTCTATTTATCTAACGAACCTGATTAGTCTAATTATAAATGACAAACATAGATGACTACTAATCTATATAATTCTCAATACCTATCTAACTTAAAGACTAAGACAATAAACAACTGTGCAATAAATGAGGACAATATCCCCAAACGTAAACAATGTCATTATACAAATAACATCAGAGGTAGAAATGTACATTGCAATATGATAAATATCTCAATATGACAATTGTTTTAAACAGAGTTAGAAGCATACTCTCATACAATAGAGGTAGAAGCATACTCACATACAATGTTCAATATACAAGAATCAACACCAATGCAATTTTCTAATAACAATAATTCACAAATACCAATCATCCCATCAAACCAGGTAATTCCCCCCCCCTTTTTTGTTTCATAAACACCCCTGAGTCCATATAATACCTCCCCCATCCCCTCAACCCTATACCAACTACTAAATGATGTCCCTAAACCAGAGGGCAAACTCTGTTGGGAGAGGGGGCGTCGTCCTCTAAGATTGCTTCTAGCTGACATGGGGGCGACGTTCTTCTCAGGGGGTCCCATGAAAGCAAATGATGGTAAAATTCCCAGAATAACATTTGGTCGAGGAAATTGTAACTAGCCTCTGAGTGTTTTGAGGAGGTCCGGCCAGAGTGTTGTCAAAATTGTACACCATTTGAAACTGTCTTGTGTAGTTGGTACCAAAAAAAAACCAAAAAAAAAAAGGTCTAATTTTAGCGCTATTAAAAACATGACGTCATAGTAACCAGGTGAAATTGATGTTGTGGGGCCCCATCTTCATCCTGGAAACTTCAAAGATTACTGAAGGAAAATTTTTTGTTTGTTACAGGAAAGGTAAACATTATCTACAAAGACATATACAGACATATATATTCGATGGAAGGTATAATAAAGACAGACACAGATATGAGGAAAGGCAAAGAAAGTTTATCAAGTATCATCATCATCATCATCATTATTATTACTATTATTATTCTGTCCCATTTCATGGCTCCTGACCTGAGACAGAATCTCTGAGATATCTCTTATCAACAGGCTTGGAATTGAAGAAGGACTGAGCCATAGTCCAACTCCAAAACCAGCTCTATATACATATAAATAAAAGCATAGTAATGTATATATATATATATATTTAAAAATTGTTTTATACTTACTAAACCTATTCAGGTTCTGTGTTGATCCATATTAGGTTGTAACTAGTGTCCATCCATCAGTATTTAAATATCCAGGGTCCCTTAAGTTCTTTGAAGATGAGTGGTTTCCTGTGGAGATAAGAAAAGAACCCTGCCCCCAACCTATATGCTTTTCTTACCATCAGTATGATCATCATCCTTGTGAATGAATTATTTTTCTTTTCCAAGGGGCTTCTCCTCTTCAAACCGAACCTTTATTAATTTTGATGGTATCCACAATTTTTCCTCTCCTGTGGAGACAAGAGCAAAACCCCTTCCCCAACGCAGCACATCTCCTGGCTTCCATTGAGAGGTCAGCACATCTTTGAAATAAATTGGTTGATTTAGTTCAGCAGACTTTTCCATTATCCAATGTCTTTCTGCCGCTGTTGTTCCTTTCTCATTAGCGTTAAGAAAATTCAAGGTTAATAAAGCATTATGCAATCTATTTCTGGGGGTATTTTCCGTCCCTTTTTGTTTGTTCAGCATATCCTTTATAGTACGATTTGATCTTTCTATAACTGCCTGACCTGTAGGATTATTTGGTATACCTGTAATGTGTTTTATATTATAATAATCAAAAAAGCGTTTCATTTTCTTAGATACATATGCTGGACCATTGTCTGTCTTTATTTGTGCAGGTATACCCATGATGGCCATAACTTCTAATAAATGTGTGATTACTGAATCGGCCTTTTCTGAGCTCAGGGCAGTAGCCCATTGAAAACCTGAATATGTGTCTATGGTGTGGTGTACATATTTTAATTTACCAAATTCCATAAAGTGAAACACATCCATCTGCCAGATTTCATTCCTTTGAGTACCCTTTGGGTTACTCCCTGCAGGCAACGGTGTTTGATTATAGAAAGAACAAGTAGGACATCTCTTTATAATGTCCTTAGCTTGTTGCCATGTAATGGAAAATTCTTTCTTTAGGCCTTTACTATTGACATGATGCTTTTTATGAAATTCTGAGGCCTTCAACACACTTCCAATCAATAATTGATCAATCTCTGCATTACCTTGTGCTAGAGGACCAGGCAGACCCGTATGGGACCGGATGTGTGTTATGTACATTGGACAAAGCCTATTCCTAATTATATCTTGTACCTGGATAAACAATGAAGTCAACTCTGTGTCATCTGGAATAAATTCAGCAGTTTCAATATGCAAGATAACTCTTTCAGCATATTGTGAATCTGTAACTATATTAAGAGGTTCTTTAAAGTCCCTTAGCACCATAAGAATGGCATATAATTCTGCCTTTTGGACAGAATTATAAGGGCTTTGTTCCACCTTACTCAATTCATCTGACTTGTAACCAGCTTTCCCTGACTTATTTGCATCAGTATAAAACGTACGGGCTCCAGTTATTGGAGCATCACGTACAATTCTAGGAAGAATCCAAGAAGTTCTCTTTATGAGATTAAGTCTATCACTTTTGGGATAGTTGCTGTTAATTTCTCCCAAAAAATTAGCACAAGCTCTTTGCCATGGTTCATTGTCTTCCCATAACTTTTTTATTTCCTCAGTAGTAAAAGGCACTATAATTTCTGCTGGGTCTATACCTGCTAGTTGACGAAGTCTCAGCTTACCTTTTATAATTAATTCAGAGACTTTTTCCACATAAGTTTTTAATTTTTTACTTGGTTTATTAGGCATAAATATCCACTCTAAAATAGTATCTTCCCTCTGCATTAAAATCCCTGTAGGAGAAATTCTGGAAGGCAATATGACTAGGATGCAGCTAAGATTTGGGTTCACCCTATCCACATGTGCCTCCTGTAATTTTTCCTCAATCATTGTCAGTTCCTTTTCTGCTTCAGCTGTCAGTTTTCTGGGACTATTCAAATCTTTATCACCATCTAAGGTTTTGTTTAAATGAACTATTAGATCAGGTGTTATCCCAACAGCTGGTCGTAGACTGGAAATGTCTCCTAACAATCTTTGGAAGTCATTAAGAGTCTGTAACCTGTCTCTCCTAATTTGTGCCTTTTGCGTTTTAATTTTCTCTAACCCTATTCTGTAACCTAGGTAATTAATAGAATTTCCTCTTTGAATTTTTTCAGGGGCAATTTGTAATCCCCATTTAGGCAAGACTTTCTTTACTTCTTCAAACATCCTTTCTAAAGTATCTTTATTTGAATCAGATAACAAAATGTCATCCATATAATGATAAATTATTGACTTGGGAAATTGTTTACGAATTATTTCCAATGGCTTACTTACAAAATATTGGCACAATGTGGGACTATTGAGCATCCCCTGTGGGAGGACAGTCCATTGATATCTCTTAGTAGGCTGAGAATTATTATAAGTAGGCACTGTGAAGGCAAATTTTTCTCTATCCTTTTCTTGTAAAGGTATAGTGAAAAAACAATCTTTCAAATCAATAACTATAAGAGGCCATCCTTTTGGTAATAGAGAAGGCAAAGGAATTCCAGATTGTAGTGGGCCCATAGGTTGAATTACCTTGTTGACAGCTCTTAGATCTGTCACCATTCTCCATTTACCAGATTTCTTTTTTACAACAAACACAGGAGAATTCCAAGGGCTGGTTGATTCCTCAATATGGTGAGCATCTAGTTGCTCTTGTACCAGCTGTTCCAATGCCTGTAATTTATCTTCAGCTAAAGGCCATTGTTTAACCCATATTGGCTTCTCGGTTAGCCATTTTAAAGGTAGAGCTGTTGGTACCTCTAAAGGTTTGTTAGTTGCTTTATGTTCTTGTACAGCCTGAATGGCTGGTGACCTTTGTGCATGGTACTTTATTACATCCTTCCCAGAATTATGAGTTCCTGAGACTGCAGGAATGTTAATCTGGGTATTCCATTGTTGTAGCAGGTCACGGCCCCATAAATTTATTGCAATATTGGCTATATATGGCCTTAGTCTTCCTATTTGCCCTTCAGGCCCTATGCATTCGACCCATCTTGTGCTTTGTTTTACACGAGACAGGGTTCCAATTCCCAGGAACTGAACATCTACCTCTTGAAGAGGCCAATTCGGATGCCAAGATTCTGGAGTAATGATACTTACATCCGCACCTGTGTCTAATAAGCCTTCAATAAAAATGCCATTTATACAGACTCTTAGCTTTGGTCTTTGATCATTAATAGAAGTCTGCCAAAATATACGTTTACTCTGTCCTACTGGATTTTTTGACTCGTCCTCCACATGTAATTCATTATTTAGACCAGTATTACTTTTTACAGCAGAAATTGGAGCTTTTAGTTTTCTTGGTGAGGCACGTTCTCCACTGTGACTGGGAATGACTGGGCCACTGTTGGCTTGGGGGCCTGCGAGAGGCCCCTCAAGGGGTTTCCCGATGGTATCGGGTTTCCTTGTCTGTCTGTTGTTGACCTGCATTCGTTGGACCAATGTCGGCCTTTACCGCATCTCCTACATATACCTGAAGGCCGAGGTCTCCTATTTTTGTCATTCCCAGAAGAGATATTATTCCTAGAAGTTCTTTGTCTGCAATCCCTTTGCAGATGCCCTAATTTACCACAATTAAAACACCTGGCAGTTTGATGTCTCCTCATTGCTTTGGAAATTGCTTCTCCTACCCAAGATTCATCATTATAGCTAAATGTCTCAACATTCATCGTATGCTGAATCCATTCATCCATAGGTGCTGATCTAGACTTTAAAGGCCCAATTATCTTTTTGCAATCTACATTTGCATTTTCAAAAGCTAGAGATTCAAGAAGTATTCGTCTAGCTTCTGGGTCTGTTACCCCTATGTCCAGAGCCTTAATTAATCTTTGCAAAAAGTCAATAAAGGGTTCTCTCTGTCCCTGCCTAATCCTTGTATATGATTCGACCCTTTTCGCTGGATCTTGTATCCTATTCCAAGCATTTAAGGCTGCTTGGTGACATAGACATAATACTTCTTCGTCGTAAAGAGCTTGGACCTGTGGATCAGCATATGCTCCTACACCAAGAATTTGATCTTGGGAAACCTCCACACCTTTTGCTCTTCCTTGCTGTTCCATATGTTTGGATTCTTCTCTGAAATAAATTCCAAACATCAAGGAAGGTCCATCATCTAAAACTGCAGACACTAACTGAGAGAAATCATGGGGGGTAGCTCTGACATTAGAGGCCCAAGTCTTTATCATTTCCTTAACAAATGCAGAGTGCAAGCCATAATTAACAACAGCCTGCTTAATTTCTTTTAGATCATTCAGTTCTATTGGCTTCCATCTAGCATCTTTGACTCCCTTTGAGCCTTTGGAAGTTGATGCTTTGTCAGAATTAATTACAGGGTATGTTGCTAAAACCCTGGGTAAGCCAGTTCTAATAGCTGGTGGTGGCATTGTAGCCTGTCCTTGTGCCTCCTTACTCTGTTCACCAGCTCCAATAAGTTCTTCAATCTTTTCAAATCTTTTTATCATCATCTCTCTTAAATCCTGAATCTCCTGACCTGTATGTGTTTCTAGTGATTTCACTAAGGTATCAAATTTTTGGTCTCTATTCTGTACTTGTGTTTCCAAAGTTTTAATTTTTTCCTTCAAAGATAATATGTCCTCTTTAAACTTTTCTTGTATATCATGTAGATTCCCATCTTGGAGGTACATTCTGTCTGTTACCTTATCAAAACTTTGTGATAACGTCTGAACATCAAATTCAACAGCCTGAACCCTTTCAGGTAACTTCCTAGTACCCTTGGATATGGAGTCAATTTTGTCTATCATAGTATCCACTTGTTCAGATAACCTCTGATTTTCAATAATTTTAATCCTTTCTACTAGTTGTTCATTATTAGTCCGTAGAGATTGTATCGTTCTTACGAGTGCCTTATTCTTCCTTAATGATAGAATATGGAAAATAAAACTGAAACCTAGTAACAAGCAAATTAAGGTATCCCCATAATCATATAAACCTTGCATGATATAGTCCAATGTATTAATAAACAAAACAGTAAAATTTGCATTGGAAACGAAAACTGCCATATTACCTATTATCCAGCCGGTGGTGCTGTTGCAGAGTCGCGACTAGAACCGCTGCAAAGTTGACTAAAACGGGGTCCTGTTTCAGTGTCCGCCTTAGTATTTGTTAAAAACTGGGAAATGCGAGTTGCTCAACAAAGAAAATGTAATTAAATCAATTCCACACACAGAACTAGAAACCCAGAATCCAAGGGAAAAGAAGAGCGACCTGGAAGCCGCAGCTGTGTATGGCCTCCACGTGACAGAGTCGCCCTGAGGGGTTGCAGTTTTTCGGCAACCGCCTGCAAACTGGTTTGCGCCACCCAAGCGCTGCGCTTGCAAGGGAGATTTAAAAGCGTCTCAGAAAAGAGTAGGCCAGGCGGGCAGAGACTGTGCCGGCCTGTGGAGTTTAAATCCACGTGGGGAGGCAAACGATAGGGTGCGTGGGGACTTGGAGTCAATCTGAGGCGTGTAAAGAGAAAATATAAAGAATTTCAGCAAGAAAAGCCACTGTGTGTAATTTACATTAAACGCTGTCTCCACGCACAAGGAGGGCTCGCGCCAAGCCGCGCTGGCGGCAGGCAGCCGAGCGGGGAAAGGAGGGGTCCTAAAACCAAACGTTGGGCGCCAGATGATGGTGTAAATCACAAACAATCCCACACCAGTTTGGAATTATGATTAATAGAATGGTTATTTATTTAAAGGGGAAAAAACTTACAGATCACCGTCCCAGACAACAGCCCTCTGCGCAATCAGGAAGGGAGCCTAGTCGTCAGAAGCGGAGCCGGAAGCCAGAGAGCGAGCGGAGGGAAGTGGCCGCATTTTTTAAAAAGAGAGACCACGCCCCAATGGGCTGGTATCTCAGCGGCTATTGGCTAAAGGAGCAGAAGGAGCTCCCGCAACAATTCGGGAACAGGCAGGCAGGAGAGAAACCTCCGTTTACATTGTACCAACTCCATTTCGCAGTCAGCATTTCACTCTGTGCCTTGGTGGACATGTACACAACACCATCTGTCCAGTCCCTATCACAAAGCACAGGCTGATAAACAATTCATTCCTAAGGTTAAAAAAGGCCCAACCCTATAAATATATTAAGAAAATAGGGACTATATAAGTAAGCAGGATATTAAAACCGTATTAAATAAGCAAGTAAATAAACAGGCCCAAGAACTTGTCAGACATACCAGACTGATAAAAGGGTATAACTTCCTCATCTTAACATAAACAAGGGGACACAACATTGCAAGGGTACGCGGGTCCTACCAACCTGTCACAGTACAACCTGCTGTACATTCAGGGATGGTCAGGTAGAGAGCTCCTGACTATCCCAGGGACTTCAGCTCAGCTCCATTCTCACTGTTGACATAGCCCTCTGAACTGCTATCTGTCCACCCAGCTGCTCATCTGTCTAGATCCAGTCCTGTCCGTTGCCTCTATAGAGTCCACTATACCTCATTCTGCAGCTCAGCTTGGGCCCTGCAAACTGACTCATCAGCAAATCTACACATCAATTTGTTATCCCATAGATTCTTTCCATCTCTATCAGTTCTGCTTCTCAGGCTTCTTTGAAATTCCTTTCATTCTGCTATGGCCTTTTGAACCCCTTTGAAATCATTCTATAATACACATATATAGAGATTCACTGAGATGTGGAATGAACACTCTGATCTGAGAGATAATACTAGTAAAAAAATATTGTGTTAAAATAACTTGCATTTAGCTCCACTAGAACTATCAAGCAGAATGGGCTGCTCAACTAATCATTGCCAACAAAACTGTCATACCTTGTAAATTTATGATACTTGATAAATCTGATGCAGAATAAAAACACAAATGTGATTATCTATGTTTCTGACATAGCACACTCACATCATTCATTAAGCCTTAATATGTAACAAGGAAATACAATGCTGTGGTTCTTATTAAAAACTATCTTTTCTATTCTTAGCATTTTGTTCTAATATATGTTTCAAAGGCATGTTCCAATGTGTTTTCTACTTAAAAGTAAAGAGTAAGTCTAAACGCTTGGGTATGTTCTCTGAATTGAGTCCTTAGCATCCCTTGCCAGACCCTTCCTCAAAAGAAATTCTATGCCTGGTAGTGGTGGCCCACGCCTTTAATCCCAGCACTCGGGAGGCAAATGCAGGCAGATCTCTGTGAGTTCAAAGTCAGCATGGTCTACAAGAGCTAGTTCCAGGACAGGCTCCACAAGCTACAGAAAAATCCTGTCTCAATAAAACAAGCAACAACAACAAAAAAAAAAAAGACAGAAAAACAGAAAGAAAGGAAGGAAGGAAGGAAGGAAGGAAGGAAGGAAGAAAGAAAGAAAGAAAGAAAGAAAGAAAGAAAGAAAGAAAGAAAGAAAAATTTTTACATCTTATCCATAGAGAATGGAGATTAAGAAGATGCTAATGATGGAGTACCAAAATCAAAATTTCATTTTACAAGCCACCTCCTTTCCTGAATTCCCTGCCCCAAAAGAAGTTTTACTAAAGAGTATTCACTATTCCCACCAAAATTCCATCTAGTCAAGTACTGCCATGTTTATCCTTCTAGAAGGAAAGGGTAATGTAGTGATCAATAAAGAAAAAAAATATTTTTAAGTGTAATGGAAAGAATTCATCTGTTAAACTTTTTTATTAAAAACATGCTCCAAAGGCACAACTTTACATCGTTAAGAGAAGTACCTTTGTAGATCTACAACTATAGAGAGGTATAGAGTGATCATTTTTCATTTAATTTTTTCATGATTTTTCATTAATCATTTAAATGTTAATAATAATTTTTAAAATCTTTTAAATTAAAATATTATTAATAATAATAATAATATAATTTTTAAAAATCTTCCATTTACAAAATATAAATCTGTGCCATTAGAGAATTGCCCTACACAGGTTCACAAAAAGCACTGCAATTTTTGCAAAAAGTAATTGCTAGCGAACAATAGCTTTTTAAACACTGCCCCCTACTGTTCACATTCTGCTTCCTATGAAATTATAAGGACCACTGAAATAAAAATTATCAAGCCTTTGAAATCAGTTTAGCATTTTTGTTCAGCAGGCCAGATTTTACCGATTGGGACAATTTCCACTATACAACTGTCAGGCTTCATTAAAGCAAATCCGAGGCATTTGAACATTACTCCCATCAGTAATACAGCCAACTCCAAAGGGGTCAGAATTGGACTTGGGCAGCACTGACAACACAGTAGCAACACTGAGAAATGCCAGGAAAGACAATAATCCCCATGATGACATAGGCAACCTTAGACTGGTATAATCAGTCTTATTTTAAAAAAATTAAGAAAAAACCTAGCAAGAATGACAAACTTCTACAAAGGAAATGAGCCTTGCTTTATACCCACACAAACTCACAACTCGAAGAAGACTTTTGCTTTCAAATGGTCTGGTCACTAGACTTTCTGAATAGCTGCTTTGCTCCTGACTTCTACTGGTTCCAATATTTTTAACAACAAACAAAAGAGAGCAGCCAAAACAAATCTCAGGTAGAGGGCTCAACATCCTGTCATTATAAGTGTATGTCAGCACTTGTGCTGGCCAGTTTTCTGTTAGTGCAACACAAGCTAAGTCATGAGGAAATGGGAACCTCAGCTGAAAAAAACGATCCCACCAGCTTGGCCAGTGGCAAGCCTGTGGTGCGTTTTCTTGATTACTGACGTGGTAGGGCCCATCTTACTGTTGCCGGTGCCACCGTGGTCCTGTGCGCTATAAGAAAGTAGACTGAGCAAGTCATGAGGAGCAAGCCAGTAAGCAGGACTCCTCTGTGGCCTCTACTTTCCAGGTTCCTGCCTTAAGTTCCTTCCCTGATTTACTTGGATGTTGAAATACAAGCTCTAAGATGAAATAGACCCTTTCCTTCCCAAGTTGTTCTGGTCATGGTGTTTCATCACAGCATTTTAGAAGACTGCGAGGTATGGAAGGTAAAGAATCACTTAATATTAAATGAAGAAGCCTAGGGGATTTATCATATAATAATTTACACAATAATGGAGTTTATGATGTAATTTTCATTTATGTATATATTTGGATTGTATTTACCCATAGCACAACTTCCAAACCCATCCTGATGATCTTTATTCCTCTTTCCAAATGGCCTCTCTTCTGATTTTATGTTTTTAAAACTTTAGATTAAACATGTAAGAGAAAACATGCAATATTTGTCTTTCTGAGTCTCATTTTGTTTAACAAAATGATCTCTAGTTTCATCCATTTTTCTACAATTGACATGATTTCTTTCTTCTTTATAGCTAATTAAAACTTAATTATGTCGGCACACTACATTTTCTTTGTCTGTTTATGTGTTGCTGGTCAAACTACACTGATTCCATAAGACTGTTGTGAATAGTGCAGTAATACACCCTATTAGATATCTCTAACATATGCTGACTTTAATCCATTTTGGCATAGACCCAGGAGTGGTATAGCAGAAACATACATTATTTTAGGTTTTTGAGGTGCTGTCCTTATTAATTTCCACAAAACTTATATTCTCACCAAAAATGTATGAGTTTTCCTCTCCTCCCTGCACCCCCACCAAAGTGTTTTATTGCCTGTTTCCTTAAAGGGTAGCCATTCTGACGGGGGGGTGGGGGTTGAGGCAGAAACTCAATGCAGGCTTGATTTGCATTTCTGTGGTATCTAACAGCGTTTAACATTTTTAATGTAAGAAGCTTGGGTTTTAAAACTATTTACTATGAAATAGTTATGTAGCCTCAGGTCCCTTAGCAATTCAGGACAATGTCTAGATATTATGCTAACAGTCATCAAGAGGTAGCAGTGAAAGGAAATAGAGATAGATGAGAGGGGTTTTACTCCAGAATGCCTTGCTCCATATCTCCCTAATCCCCTCACACTACCACTAAAAATCATGTGCTACATCCATTTTCCTCTTAGCTGAGAACTACTGTGGTATATAATCTTTCTCCAAGACCTTTTCTTCATTAAATCTCACAATTTGAGGCCACTGTGGTAGCACACATACTCATAAGCCTAGCACTCAGAAAATAAAGACCGGAGGATCAGGAGTTTAAGACCATCCTTGACTACACATAGAAAGTTCAGGCCTACATGAGACCCTGGGTCAAAAAAAAAGTACAGAGAATTGGATAAATGGCTCAGTGACTAAGAGCCCTAGCTGCTCTTCCAGAGGTCCTGAGTTCAATTCCCAGCAACCACATGGTGGTTCACAACAATATGTAATGGTATCCGATTCTCTCTTCTGGTGAGCATGAAGACAGGTCACTCATATACATAAAATCGTCATGAGGGTATAACTCAGTGGTAGAGCATTTGACTGCATATACATAAAATAAATATTTTTTTAAAAAAAACTACAGAATTTGAGAATTGGAAGAAAACTCGAGGTTTCGAGGCCCAGAAAACCCTTTGATCCTAACTATAGTTATGTACAACTGTGGGTTTGCCAATTCAGAGAAATACAAATAACCAATAAATCTATGAAAATGTCCAATTTAGGTCCTTAACAGTTCTGTTCAGCAGACTCTGTGGTTTTGGAGAAGGAATGCAGGTTTCTTATAGAAGAAAAATATCTCACTAAGGATAGCATGGGGTTGAAGTACCTGTGATGGAACAGTAGATGATATGAGGAGCAATCTTGTCTATATCTTCATACCCTAGGCCCATCTCAGAAAGTTTGCCAGGGACATAGTTTTCCACAAACACATCACAAATGGCTGCAAGCTGAAGAAAGAGGTAAAAATTAATTAAATTTTTTTGAGGAACTTCCAAATCTTCAACAACTTTTCCCACATAATAATACTTTCATTTTAATAAAATCCTCACATTGTAAGAGTCCATAAAATAATCCCAGGATAAATGAAGCATGTTTATGCAAATATAAAATCTTGATCAATTACTTGAACTGCTGCAGTCAAGAAAATAATGGTTATATTATTTTTTGTAAATGTATGCTATTAAATAGATTCTGTATCCTTCAAGTGTAAGAAACATTTACTGAACATAGTCTGTCAAAATGTATTCTCAGAAGAATAAGTAAAAATAAAGTATAAGTACATAAAAATAGATTTAAAAAATCTCTTAAAACCTTCACCCAAAAGCCCTAAATACAATTATATAATATTATATATTATAATCATCATTATACTCTATTCTTTTTCTGTACTATTTCTAAACAATACAGTTTAATACATTAGAACATGATTCTGAAATGCCTTCATACTTTCAAATGCTTTTTCCAAACAATTTTAAGTTTCTTTCATGAGCTGTATTTTGTTTTGATTTTCAACAACTGAAGGAGTGTAACTTAGCAAATATCTTTAAAAAAAGAGACTATGTCATCCTTTGAAGCTCTAGAAATAAAAGCACCAGATGAGTTCGTGACCTTTCTGGAGACATATGAAAAATACTTTAAGAAACATGAAGCTCATGACACTACTTCAGAACAGGGGTTTATTTACTTCACATCTTAGAGGTTTGGGGGGTAAACCAGCAGCATCAGCTTAGGCCCAGTGAGGACTTCATGGGGAACACCATTACAGGGCAAGAAGCATATGCAAGAGGGATCAACCACACTGTGAAACACGAGGACAGAAAGCAGGGCTTCATTATTCTAATGAGAACTGGGATCCCACGAGAACCACCTTATTTATTTTGAGGACCAATACTCTCATGACCCAACCAACTTCCATCTTCCATTTCCACTATATTCTACCTCTTACATGTACCACCATATCCCAACATTGTCATACTGAGGTGAGGACTAAACTTCCGAAATAGGAACTCTTGGGGCTACATTCAAACCCAATCCAAATAATCGCAAAAAGAGAAAAGTTGCATGTGTGTAATGAATATGTCATGGCATACAGGTATCCTTTCCAAATCTCAGGTTATGCTGAAAGGCCTCTTATAGAGGTGAGCTTTACAGCAGACTCCGGGTGTATTATTCTATTGCTATGATTAAATGCTCTGAGTAAAATCGACTTAGTGGAGAATAGAGTTTATTTGGTTTACACTTCCAGATCCGATCTATTATTAAGGAAAGTCAGGGCAGGAACTGCAGCAGAAACCATGAGGACCTACTTTTGGGTTCATGCCCTGATAACTTTCTTCTACAGCCCAGACCCACCTGCATAGGGATGGTACCACCCACAAAGGGAAGGACTTCCCACTTGTCAATCAAGACAGTCTCTCATGGACACAGCTATAGGTCAATCTGATCTGGAAAATTAATTCCTCAGTTGAGGTTCTCTCTTCCTAGATGACTCCAGGTTGTGTCAGTTGAAATAAAAACTAATCAGCACACCAGATGAGCCTCCACACAAGGGCATTTTTTAATGCTACCGATTCTACCAAATGGTTCATAGGAGAATGGAAGGAAAGTACTGTTATTAAATGCAAAACACACTTTAGTTACATCTTAATTCTCAAATTTTGTTGATCTGTTACTAACAAAGCATCCCTTGCAGGTATTGTAAAAAAATAATAATAAAGAAAAGAAAAGAAAGGAAGAAAAAAGAGAACAAATGAAAGAAAGAAGGAAAGAGAGAAAAAAGAGAAAGAGAAAAACTATCAAGTATATCTAGGCTTCTATACTGCTAATCTTTGTTGCAATTTACACTACATAATAATTAATACAATGTTTAATTATGCAAATTTCATTAAATACTTTTTAAAAATACTATTGGGTTGCAAAGGAGATAAGTCAGCAGGTAAGAACACTCTCTACCCTGCCGCACTTCTAGAAGACCCAGGTTCAGTTGCCAGCATCCACATGGTGGCTCACAATCATCTGTAGCTACAATCCCAGGAAACTCTAAAACTTTCTTCTGGCTTTTACAGGCAGCTCATATATACGGTGGGCATACAAACATACAGGAAAGACACCAATACACATAAAATAATAAACAATAATCATTAAAATTGTTTAAAACCTATGGAAGAATCCTTCTTCCAAAAACATCCAACAACTTGAGTTTGATCTCCAGAGTTTACAGGAAGGAGACAACTGACCCTCACAAGTGTTCCTCTGACATCCCCATAAACTCTATGATACTTGCATGCCCACACACAATAGACAGATAAAGATGGATAGATAGATAGATAGATAGATAGATAGATAGATAGATAGATAGATAGATGAAATGTTTGGCCATTTTTAATTGAAAATAGATCTTCTCTCATACAATAAATCCTGACCACAGTTTCTCCTCCATTTACTCCTCACAACTTCCCCTCCACCTCCCCTCTTCCCTAAATCCACTCCCCTCTGTTTCCATTCAGAAAAGGGCAGGCCTCAAAGAGACAATAACCAAACACAACAAAACAAAACACAATACAACAAGGTAAAAGATCTCATATTGGCCAGGCAGTGGTAGCATATGCCTTTAATCCCAGCACTCGGAGGCAGAGGCAGGCAGACCTCTGTGAGTTTGAGGCCAGCTTGATCTACAAAGCGATTTCCAGAACAGGCTCCAAAGCTACACAGAGAAACCCTGTCTTATAAACAAAAACAAAATAACAAAACAAAACAAATGACCTCAAATTGAGGCTGGACAAGGCAACCCAACAGAAGGAAAAGAGTCCCAAATATGGGCAAAAGAGTCAGAGACAGGTCTTCTCCCACAATTAGGAGTCCCACAAAAACACCAAACTAACAGCCATAACAGACAGGTAGAGGATTTGGTGCTGACCCATGCAAGCCCTGTGCTTGCCACTTCAGTCTCTATGAGTTCTTATGAGCCCTGCTTAATTGATTCAGTGAGCCATATTCTCCTGGTATCCTCCATCCCCTCTGACTTCTACAGTCTTTCCTCCCACTCTTTAGTGGGGGGTCTCTAAGCTCCAAGCAGAGGACCATAAAGAGACCTCCCCCAAATTAGAGAATTTAAACTCTATCTCTGGATAATATGGTTGTGAGTCTGCACCCATCCCATCCACTGCTGAAGAAAGCCTCTGTGATGATGACCAGACAAGGAGCTGATGAATGAGTATTAGCAGAATGTCATTAGGGATAATTTCAATGATTGTGTTTCATTATACCCTAGGTTTCTGTATTATCCGGTCTCCAGTTCCTGGACATCAGGCAATGTAGGAGTGAAGGCTCCATGTAGGTACCATTCAGACCTCTCCACATTCAATGAGCTATGTGGATATAGTCCTCAGCAATGAGGCCCCACTGTTAGTTTTCAAAGAGCAACCCTCTGTCCTAGCATCAGCCTATGTTGTTTAATGACCTCCATGGGACCCCATTGGCCAATAACTCAACTGAATAAAATAAAATAAAATCCAGTCCCACCAGTGGAAGCCTTGCCTGGCTACAAAAGATAGACACTTCAGACTTTATATCCTCTATTACTAGGAGTCCTAACTAGGGTTACCCTCATAGATTCCAGGAAGTTTCCACTGCACTAGATTTCCACACCACTCCCCAACTGTCTCCCTCAACTCCAACCGACTCTCCTTACACTCTCCCTCCATCCCTTCCCACTCAACTTGATCCCACCCACTCCCCCTTCCCTCCACACACCCAGTTCACCCATGAAGAATCACAATACTGATTTCCAAAGTAGCTGTACAAGTTTGCACTCTCACCAATAGTGGATGAGTGTTCCCCTCATGTCCACATCATCACCAGTGAACACAAATAATAAAAACCCAGAGACAGATATTGGGGTTCAACTTGAAGATCAGAAAAGGAAAACAGCCAGCCACTGGCTCTTACCCCTCCCTCAGACCACAAATGGGTGAGATCCTGTCTCCACAAATCCTGAAGACTCCACACTTCACACTCCACACTGAGTTCCTGTCTCTTTCTCCTTATATTCCTCTCACCACCCAGTCATATAGCTCCTATCTCCAACTCCCTAGTGCTGGGATTAAAGGCATGTGATCCCAAGTGCTGGGATTACCTTTGTGTGAACTCTGTTTATCTTTTAGACAGATTCAGTATTGAGTAACTCAGGGTGGACTTGAACTTAACAGATACTCGTCTGCCTCTGTCTCCCAAACCCTTATATTGAAGGTGTATGTCACCACTTCCTGGCCTGTATGACTGACTAGTATCGCTGCTTTGTCCTCTGATCTTCAGGCAAGATTTATTTCTTAAAACACAAATAATATACTACTACAAGCTGTCACTTGTTTATTGGTCTTAGCCATTCTGAGAGGTATAAAATAGAATCTCAAAGTAGTTTAATTTGCATTTCCCTGACGACTAAGGATGCTGATGTTCTTTCAGTATTTCTCAGCCATTTGAGTTTCCTTTATTGAGAATTCTCTGTTTAGATCTGTACTCCATTTTTAATAGGATTATTTAGGATTTGTTGCTGTTGTTTTGGTATCTAGTTTCTTAGTCCTTTAGCTGATGTGGAATTGGTAAAAACCTTTTCCCTTTCTATATCTTCCCACGTTTTCAGAATGACTGTGTCCTTTACCTTACAGGAGCTTTTCAGTCCCATTTATTAGCTGTTGATTTTAGTGCCTGCACTATTGGTATGCCATTCAGAAAGTCTCCTGTGCCAATGCATTCAAGACTATTCTCCACTTTTTCCATATCAGGTTGAGTGTATCTGGTTTTATGTTGAGATCTGTGATTCACTTGGAGTTGAGTTTTGTGCAAGAGATAAGTATGAAACCATTTACATTCTTCTACATGCAGATACCCAGTTTGATCAGCACCATTCACTGAAAATGTTTTTTTTCCAGTGTGTTTTTCTGGTTTCTTTATCAAAAATCAGTTGTCTATATGAATATTAATTTATCTCTGGGTCTCAATTTGATTCTATTAATCAACATATCTGTTTTATGCCAATACCATGTTTTTAATAACTATAGCTCTATAGTATAGCTTTGTTTGTCGAAAGCTAGTTTCGACATAACTTGTATGTTCCAGGGTAGGAGCGTGAGGATTAGAATTATTAGGCAAAAGGAACATAATATAGGAAAAACAAGAGAGAAATATAGGACAGCATTGGGAGGGACATTCAGTGAATACTGAATTTACCTCGTTGAGTCTTTTACACACACTTATATACTTCACTCTAAAAAGAAAGTGGGGGGGAGGGGAAACACACTTCATTAGCATGATATAAGGAATAGACTTGAATTCTCCAATCTTTGGTCCAGGTGGAGGGGATCTACTTCAATATTGAAAATACTAATTAACCACACTGTAGGCCAGAATCTCTGGTTTATAGCCACGCCTGTTGTTAACAATTTTGAGAGAGCAAAGGCAAATATAAGCTCAATCTCTCTGACTTTCAGAAAAGGTGGAATAGGCTCACATTTTTGGATCTCCATATTCATGGTAGAATATTTGATCACACTGTGAAACTCTGAGACTGTTTTAATAAAATTAACCTTGGGCCGGGTGATGGTGGCGCACGCCTTTAATCCCAGCACTCGGGAGGCAGAGGCAGGTGGATCTCTGTGAGTTCGAGGCCAGCCTGGTCTACAAGAGCTAGTTCCAGGACAGGCTCTAAAAAAGCTGCAGAGAAACCCTGTCTCGAAAAACCAAAAAAAAGAAAAAAGAAAAAAGAAATAAATAAATAAAATTAACCTTGGATCAGGGGGTGAAGCCAGCAACTAGTTGACAGGAATTAACCATAGCAAGGAGGAAGGAGCCAGGAATATGGATAGAGAGGTGCACAAGAAGGAATAGAGAGGGCCTTAGAAATTCGCTGTCTTTTTGTCTTGGGTTGAGTGGGAGAGATGCTCCTCTTGCTGGGTCTCCAAACAAAAAGGAGGGTCAGCTGGCTGCTTCTCAGCTTCTCTAATCTAGCAGGCTTTCACTCAAATGTCTGACTCCCGAGTCTTTATTGGTAAATAGAACAATAGAGACTGAGTTAAAACCTACATTCGTTTGCCGCAGCCCGGGCAGTGTCAGTGGGACAGGAAATCCCACCTTGACATAGTCTGAGCTTCGAGTTGCTAATGGGGCCATAGAGTGCAAAGGGTAGTTAAAATATCAGTAGAGTCAGGTGTAGACACTAGCTGACAGTAAAACAGCATAACTTGATATCCAGAATGGTGAAATCTCCTGCAGTTCTTTTATTGCTCAGGATTGTTCTAGGTATCCTGGGTTTTTTGTATTTCCATATGAAGCTGAGAATTATCCTTTCAAGGTCTGTGAAAAATTATGTTGGAATTTTAATGGGGATTGTGTTGAATCTGTAGATTGTTTTTGGTAGGATGACCATACATACTATGTTAATCCTACAAATCTATGAGCATGGGAGATCTTTCCATCTTATGATATCTTCTTCAATTTCTTTTTTCAAAGACTTGGAGTTTTTTTCATACAAGTCTTTTTTGTGTTTGGTTAGTGTTACCCAAGATATTTTATATTATTTGAAGCTATTGTGAAAGGTGTTGTTTCTGTGATTTCTTTCCCAGTCAGTTTATCATTTGAATACAGAAGGGCTACAGATTTTAGTTAATCTCGTATCCAGCCATTTGACTGAAAGTGCTTATCAGCTGTAGGAGTTCCCTGGTAGAATTTATAGGTTCACTTAACGTATACTATCATATCATCTGCAAATAAAAATATTTTGACTTCTTCCCTTTCACTGTGTATCCCCTTGATCTTCTTCAGTTGTCTTAATGCTCTAGCTAAGACTTCAAGTGTTATATTGAAAAGCTATGGAGAAGGTGGACAACCTTCTCCTGTTCCTGATTTTAGTGTAATTGCTCTGAGTTGCTCTCCATTTAATTTAATCTTAGCTATAGGATTACTTTAAATTGCCTTTATTATGTTTTGGTATGTCTCTTGTGCCCCTAATCTCTCCAAGACTTTTCTCATGAAGGGTGTTAGATTTTTCTAAAAGCTTTTTCCACATCCAATGAGATAACCATATTTTTTTTCTTTCAGTTAATTTCTATGACAGACTACTTCAACTGATTTTCATATATTGCACCATCTCTGCATCTCTGGAATTAAGTCCACTTGATCATGATTGATGATCTTTTTGATGTGTTTTTGGATTTGGTTTACAATTATTTTATTGAGTATATTTACATCTATGTTCATAAAGGAAATTGGTCTATAATTCTCTTTATTTTTATATGGTTTGAGTGTCAGGGTAACTGCAGCCTCATAAGATGAATTGGGCAATGTTTCTTCTGTTTCTATTTTGTGAAATAATTTGAAACATATTGGTATTCATTTTTCTTTGAAAGTCTAGCAGAGTTCTGCTCTAAAACTGCCTGGCTCTTGTTTTTTTGCTTTTGTTTTTGTTTTAATTTGTTTTTTTTTTAATTGGGAGACTTTCAATGCTGCTTTCTATTTTACTAGGGATTATAAATCTATTTAAATTTTGATCTTTATTTAACTTTAGTAAATGGTACCTATCAAGGAAATTATCCATTTCTATTGCATTTTTCAAGTTGCTGAAGTATTGTTTTTTTAAGTATGTTCTCATGATTCTCTTGATTTCCTCAGTTTCTGTTGTCATGCCCACCTCTTGTTTTCTAATTTTGTTAGTTTGGATATTTTCTCTCTGTCTTTTAGTGTGGATAAGGGCTTGTCTATCTTGTTAGTTTTCTCAAAGAACTAACTCTTTGTTTCACTAATTCTTTGTATTGTTCTCTTTGTTTTTATTTTATTGATTTCATCCCTCAGTCTGATTATTTCTTGCTGTTCACTCCTCTTGGGTAGATTACTCCTTTTTGTTCTAGAGCTTTCAAGTATGCTGTTAAGTTGCTAGCCAGTATGAAATCTCTCCAATTTTTATAGGGTACTTAATACTATGAACTTTCTTCTTAATTGTGCTCTCATTGTGTCCCATAAGTTTGGGTATGATGTATATTTACTGTCATTGGATTCTAGAAAGTCTTTTCTTCTTGTTTGTTTGTTTGTTTGTTTGTTTGTTTGTTTGTTTGTTTGAGTCAGGGTTTCTCTGTACCTTTGGCCCTTCCTGGAACTTGCTTTGTAAACCACACTGACCTCAAACTCACTGAGATACACCTGCTTCTGTCTCCCGAATTCTGGGATTAAAGGCATGTACCACCACCTCTTAGCCTCTTTCATTTCTATTTTTATTTCTGTTTAGAACCATCTTTCATTCAGTAGAGAGTTGTTCAGTTTCCATGAGTTTGTAAGTTTTCTGTTTCTGTTGTTGAAATTCAGCTTTAATCCATGGTGGTCTGAATGGATGCAGAGAGTTATTTCAATTTTCTTTATTAAGACTTGCTTTGTGACTATATATATATATATATATATATATATATATATATATATAGAGAGAGAGAGAGAGAGAGAGAGAGAGAGAGAGAGAGTCAATTTTGCAGAAAGTTCCATGAGGAACTGAAAAAGGGGTAAATTCTATAGAGGTTGGGTGAAATGTTCTATAGTTATCGGTTAGGTCCATTTGGTTTATAACATCTGTTAGAGCCACTATTTCTCTAATTTTTGGCTGAATGACCTATCCATTGGTGAGAGTGGGGAACTAAAGTCTTCCAGTAACAGTGTATAAGGGCCAGTATGTGATTTAAGCTGTAGTGGTGTTTCTTTTACGAACTTGGGTGCCTTTATGTTTGAGACATAGATGTTAAAAATTGAAATGTCATCTTGATGGATTTTTTTCCTTTGATGAGTATGTAATATCCTTCCTATTTCTTTTGATTAGTTTTGGCTTGAAGTCTATTTCATTAGGTAGTAAAATGGCTACACCAGCTTGCTTCTTAGGTCCATTTGCTTGGAATATCTTTTTCTAAAACTTTATCCTGAAGTAGTGCCTACCCTTGATATTGGAGTGTGTTTCTTGTATGCTGCAGAGAATGGATCCTGTTTTTGCATCTATTCTGTTAGTCTGTGTCTTTGGGATGGGGAATATTGAGACCACTCATGTTGAGAGATATCAATTAACAATGATCATTGATTCCTGTTATTTTGATGCTTTGATGTTGGTAGTGGTGGTGATTATAGAGGTGTGTGCTTTCCTTCTTTTGATTTTGCTAATGTGAAATTATTTATTTTCTGTGTTTTCATAGTTGTAGTTACCCTCCTTGGGTTGGAGTTTTCCTTATAGCACATTCAGCAGGGCTGAATTTGTAGATAGATATTGTTTTAAATTTGATTTATCATGAAATATCTTGTTTTCTTCTATGATGATTGAGTTTTGTTGGGTATAGTAATCTGGGGTGGCATCTGTGGTCTCTTGGAGTCTACACTATATCTGATCACTTCTGTCCAGGCCCTTCTGGATTTTAAAGTTTCCATTGAGAAGTCAGGTATAACTCTAATAGATCTGCCTTTATATGCTACTTGTTCTTTTATAGATGGATGTGATAGAGTAGTCCCACACTAGCTCAGAATTGAGTATAATAAAGAGTTCTTTATTTAGGGGTAGTCTCACAGATCAAAGTCCTCTGCATGAACAGGTAACAGGAACCAAATCCAGAAGCCTAGAGAAGAGACAGAGAGAGAGAGAGAGAGAGAGAGAGAGAGAGAGAGAGAGAGAGAGAGAGAGAGAGAGAGAGAGAGAGAGATTTACATCTGCATTTATAGTACAAGATACCACACCCAAGTGGGCTGGTATCTTTCAGACTGAAGGAGTTCCCACAGCAGGTCTTTGTCCCTTGCAGCTTTTAATGTTCTTTCTTTGTTCTGTATGTTTCATGTTTTGATCATCATGTGGCCAGGGAACTTTCTTTTCTGGTCTAATCTTTGGGTGTTCTGTGTGCTTCATCTACCTTTATAGATACCTCCTTCTTTAAGTCAGGAAATGTTTCTTCTATTATTTCGTTAAAATATTTCTGGGCCTTGAGCTGGAATTCTTCCTCTGTTCCTATTGTTCTTAGATTTGGTCTTTTCATGCTGTCTCATATTTCCTGGATGTTTTATGTCAGGAATTTTTGATTTTTTTGTTTTGTTTTTCTTTTTTATTATTATTATAGGAATTTTTTATATTAATGTTTTCTTTAACTGATGTATCCATTTCTTTTACCCTCTCTTCAGTGTCTGAGGTTCTCTCTTCCATCTCTTATATCCTGTTGGTGAAGCTTTCCTCTGTAGTTCTTGTCCACATCCCTAAGTTTTTCACTTCTACAATTTCCTCAGTTTGTGTTTTCTTTACTGCTTCTACTTGCATTTCAGGTCTTGAACGGTTGTTTCCTTCAACTGTTTCTTTTTTTCTTGGCTTCCTTTAATTCCTCTAATTGTTTGTGTTTTCCCAACTTTCTTTGAGAGATTCATTCATTTCTGCCAGTTGTTTGTTTGTGTTTTCCTGGCTTTAAGGGATTTATTCATTTCCTTTTTAAGGACCTCTATCATGTTCATAAAGTTGGTTTTAAGGTCTTTATCTTATGTTTCAGTTATGTTGGAATATTCAGGGCCTACTGTGGTAGGATAGCAGAGCCCTGATAGAGTCATGTTGCCCTGGCTGTTATAGATTGTGTTCTTATGCTGGTGTCTAGGAATCTTATATTGGTGTCTAGGTATCTGGGTTTGGAGCAATTATAGGTCAAGATGCTGATTTCTGGGTTTGTCTTTGTTGGGTGAGTTTTTGTTCCTTGATTTCTGCTTCCTCTCTGGATTTTCAGAAGTGTTTTTGCTGTGGTTGCCTGTTCTTCTGGCCAGCTTGGTTGGTGTGTTCACAGGGAATACTTGGTGGTGTTGGAGGCTATGGGGAAGAAGAAGTTGGGGTAGATGATCTGCTGCAGTGCTAGGATAACTCTGAGGATTGGATCTGGGGGAACAGAGAGAGTGTAGAAAGTTCAACAATCATGTACCTAGTCTTCTAAAAGGCATAGCCTATAGTTGAGAAGGGGGAGAAAACACTCCAACTTAAAGAATATAGCTAAAATGTAATAAACTGAAGCAAAGAAATCCCAACGCAAAGAAATTCTAACATGAGAAACAAAAACCCAAGACCATGTTCCTCTACCAAAAAAATAGTATTAGTAACTGTATTAGTACTATATAACAATATCACCTAGTGAGAGGAAGTTAGATGAAATCCCTAACAAAGAAAAGCCACAAACAAATTGATGAAATAAGGAAGGTGATACAAGATGTAAAAGAGAAATTCAAAAAAGATAGAAACCCTGAAGAAAACAAACATACAATACTAGAAATTTTTTTAAAAAAATAGTATTTCAAATAAAAAAAATCTATTGGAAGTCCTCAGGAACACAATGGATTAGGAAGCTACAAGCTATATGAGCTTAAAGCAAGGTAGAAGAACTACAAACCAATAAGGATGAAGGGGAATAACAAGAAAGCATTTGTGACCGGGCGGTGGTGGCGCACGCCTTTAATCCCAGCACTCGGGAGGCAGAGGCAGGAGGATCTCTGAGTTCGAGGCCAGCCAGGTCTACAAGAGCTAGTTCCAGGACAGGCTCTAGAAACTACAGGGAAACCCTGTCTCGAAAAAAAAAAAAAAACACAAAAAAGAAAGCATTTGTGGGTATTCCAAGATATACATAATATGAAAACACCAAACCCATGGATAGTGGCCATAGAAAAAGAAGAAAAAAAAATAGATCTAAAGAAAAAGAAAAATATTAAGAATCATAACAAATATCCCAGAGTTAGCAAAAGAGATGCCTATCCAGATATACAGGAGGCAGTTAAGACAACAGGCAGGGAAGACTAGAAAAGAACTCCCACTAACTATAATATAATCAAAAACACTAAACAGACAGAACAAAGAAAGTATATTGAAAACAGCAACACAGATGGACTGAGTCACAAATAAAGACAGACTGGTGAGAATACCAGATAATTCAATTGAAAGTTTAAGCCAGAAGGACTTGGAATGTTATTTTTTTAACTACTGAAAGAAGAAACCACTGACCCAGACTGCTATGCTGTGTCCAGAATGCCTCTCTGTCATAATTGAAAGAAAAATAAAAACTTTCCATGATAAAAATAGACGACAGGAATTTATGACCACTAAGCCAGCACTAAAGGAGATACATGATGGAATGTTTCAAAAACTGAAGAGGAAAGCAAATTCATCCATGAGACCACAGAGAAGAATAAGTCATGTGAGATAACAATTAAACAAGAGAGGAAAAGGAAATAAACACTAAAAAACCTAAAAACAACAGTAATCATGCACAACTTTAGGAACTATAAATACTAGTGGTCTTAACTGATCAATCAAAAGACCACAGAGTTATACTGAATAAAAAGAGCAGAGATCAACTATTTGTTGTCTCCAAGGAATGCACCTCTTAACATAAGGCACTACCTACAGCTGGAGATATCGAAAAAGGCATTTGAAACATATGGACCCAGGAAATAAGCAGGTGTCCGTCCCTGTTATATCTGACAAAATAGACTTCAAACAAAACCTAGATAAGAAAAGATAAGGAATGTCATTTCATACTAATCAACAGACTACTCCATTATGATGATATTGTAATCCTAATGATGTATGTATGCCCCAAAGTTAACCCAATTTCAAAAAACTTCTGTTACTGGATGTAAAGTCACAGACTAATCCCGGGCACAGTAGTTCAGGGTGACTTCAATACTCTACTCTCACCAACTGACAGATCATGATGACAAAAAGTAAACAAAGAAATATTTTAATGATACAGTGTGATGGCTATTCTTGGTTATCAACCTGACAACATCTATTAGCTTAACTAAAATCCAAGCAGCTGGGCATCCCTATGAAGGATTTTTCTTAATTGGATCCTTTGAAGTGGAAAGACATTAAATCCAAATCATTTGCAGTCAGAAGACTTGCCCTAAATCAGGGACACACCTTCTGCTTGGAGCTTTAAGAAAAAAAAGGACATGGAAAAAGGAAAGTTTTGGGGTTTTGCCTGAATTTCCCTCATTCTTGCTGACAAATTCATTACTTCACTGGTATTAAAACCTACTTCTTTGGCATCCTGACATATACTGAAGACCAGCTAAAACATCAAGCCTCAAAGACTGACCAACTATTGGAAGACAGCCATTGTTGTCAGAAGACAGCCACTGTTGAACTAGCAGGACCACCTAATGATTAAGGTACCCTAATAAATCCCAGATGGATGCATAGATAGATAGATAGATAGATAGATAGATAGATAGATAGATAGATAGATAGGTATATATGACAGGTTGATATAGATAGATGATAGAGTGATACATAGGCAGACAGATAGATTGATTGATTGATTGATTGATTAATAGAGATGACAGATTAATATAGATGATAGATTGATTGATAGATGATAGATAGATAGATAGATAGATAGATAGATAGATAGATAGATAGATAGATAGATAGATATGTTAGGTTCATCCTGCCAGTTTTAAAGACTAACTTGTCATACACCAAGTGTCTTAACAGACATCTACAGAACATTCTATCCAAAAACTACAGAATACACATATTGTTTTTCTCAGAAGTCCATGGAACTTTCTCAAAATAGGTCGATTGTTAAGACACAAAGAAAATCTTAACAAATACAGTGAAATAACTATTTGTAGTCTATCTAATACAATGAAATAAAATTACAGATAAGTAGTTCCCAACCTTCCTAAATGCTACAACCCCTTTAATACAATTCCTCATGTTGTTCTGACCCTTATATATATAAAATTATATCATTTCAACTTCATAACTGCAATTTTACTACTGTTATGAATTGTATGTAAACATATGTTTTATGCAGGATATTTGATATGTGACTCCCCAAAGGGGTCACAACCCACAGATTTTGGACTACTGCTACAGAACAAGAGCAAAAGAAACCCCAGCACAGTGAAAAACTAATGTAAATTAAACAACAGAAGAAATCAAGAAGGAAAATGAAAATACAACACATCAAAGTCTTAGAACAGAAATTTAAAGCTCTATAGGGTCCAGAGCATGTTTGTGAGTAGAACACCAGCACATTTGAAGAACTCTATCACTGTTCTTCCCAATGTTACACTGGGAGCCACAGCTTCTCAGTGCATAATTGAAAGACATGGATTAGATCCTGGAACAGAAAATGCCAAATGGCAACACTGAGTCAATAAAGGTAAGATAAATATTTTTTCTTTTCTTTCTTTTTTCTTTTTTTATTGACTTTTAACTGAGCTCTACATTTTTCTCTGCTCCCCTCCCTGCCTCTCCCCCTTCCATTCAACCCTTTTATCATTTTTAAGGTAAACATTTTTAATGTAATGAACATTACAGACAAGCAATGTTCACAATGGCCTGACTTGTGGTAGACCTTTGGCACTACCTCGTCAATTATTAATAAACCGTGGTGTTCCTAGAAGTGAAGTAAATAGGAAGCCTACTAAATTCTTGCTCAATTTGTAAAAGCAGAAAAATTCCTGAACAAGTGAACCAAAGCTACCTTGGATCGCAGAAACAAAGAATCATGGACCTTCAACTAATTTCTAGGCTTGAATCAGTTTAGAGACAAAACCCCTCAATAATGTAGAGGCTGATTCTACCTTGAGGAAGGAACCTAACTGCAACCCCCCCCAAAAAAAAAAAATACTAGTGACTCTCCCATTCCTCCTCCAAAGGAATTTATGACTTTCTACTAGGGTAACAGTACACTGTAGAAAATGAAATAATCAAATCATTTAGGACCTACAAGACACTGAATTAATTCTTGGAGACACCAAACACCATTGTAGACCTCCAGTTGGAGTGGGAGTTTTATGAAGGTCAGATGATCAGTGAAGTTTTATCCGAATTCCGAATCATAGCAGTCCAATGTATTCCTGAACTTACCCTGAGTATATTTCCCCATTCCCAGAATGCATAATTAGAATAGATATACTTAGAAGTCAGAAAATGACTTTTTACATTCATTCCCTGATATGTGGAGTGAGGGACATTATGGTTGGAAAGGCTTAATAGAAGTTATTAATCTGCCTATACAAGGTAAAACAGTGAATCAAAAGCATTTTCACATCCCTGAATATGATTACTCTATCATCAGGGTCTTAAGAGATGCAAGGGTGGTAGTTTTCACTGCATATCCCTTTACCTCTCTATTAGCCAAAGATGGATATATCATGGAAAATAATCACTGGCTATTGCAAATTTAATCAAGTTCTGACTCCAAACAGGCGTTGGACAAGGGCATGGTTTCCTTGCTTAAACAGAGTTACCCCTCTCCTAGTACCACGGATGCAGCTATTGATCGTGCAAATACTTTTGTCATCATTCTTGTCCATAAAGACTCTCAGAAGTAATATGAATTCGCCTGGCAAGTACATCTTATAGTTCTACTTCAATAATCTATTAATTGTCTATTCCTATGTCCTAACAGCTTGAAGGATCTTGATTGCTTCCCTCTGCTGCAAAGAATTATACTCCTCCATTATACTCATGACAGAATGATGATTTGATAGCAAACAGGAAACAGCAACCAGTCTGGACTTGTTGATAAAGAATATGCACATAAGAAGATGATAAATAAATACAATTGAAGCTCAAGAACCATCTAGCTCAGAAAATGTCTAGGAATTTAGTGTTATAAGACTCACAGAGATATCCTTTCTAAGGTGAAGAAAGAAGCACCAAGGATTGGTAAGCCTATTGGTATTCTGGAGGTTGTTACTCTAACCCACACAGCAAATAAGTTGGGAAAGTTGTTAGTTTTGAGTACAGTCTAGACCAGAAGACAGTTTTTTCAGCAGGTACAGGCTGCTATATGGGCTGTTGTGCCGCTTGGATCACAAGATCTAGCAGGCTCAATTGTATTTGAAGTGTCAATGGCAGAGAGTAATGCTGCGGGAGCTTTGGAAAGCTTCCACAGGTGAGTAACAGAAAGGCCCTTAGAATTTTATAGCAAGGGTTGGAGAGATGGCTCAGTGGTTTAGAGCAACTGGCTTCCAAAGGTCCAGAGTTCAATCCCAGCAACCCCATGGTGGCCTCACAACCATCTGTAATGGGGTCTGGTACCCCTCTTCTGGCCTTCAGGCATACATGCAGGCAGAATAGTATATACATACTAAATAAATTTTAAAAAGAAGAATTTTATAGCAATAAAGCTAAAGTTGATTCTTTGGCTTTAAAAAATCTAAAAATTTAAACTTGGTTCCCTAACCAAGTGGACAAATGCACACAAATTCATTAAAGTGAGTTGGAAAGTTTAGTAATAACGAACAAACAAGATTTATCTCACATGATGCAGTCAACCATATTTGCATCAGGAAATTAACAGATAATAATTAGTGGGTGCCAGCAGTACAGACATTGAGAGAAACAATAATAAATGGGACCTCCTGATGAACTTGAAATGCTTCTGTAAAGCAACGACACGGCCCAACAAGACAAACAACAGCCTACAGAATGGGGAAAGATCTTCACTAACCCTACATCAGACAGAGGTCTGATCTCCAAATCAAAGAACTCAAGAAATTGGATATCAAAAGATCATATAATCCAATAAAAAAATGGACTACAGACCTAAACAGATGACTTCTCAACAGAGGAATCTAAAATGGCTGAAGACACTTAAGGAAATGTTCAACATCCTAGTCATCAGAGAAATGCAAATAAAAACAACTCTGAGATTCCATCTTTCACCTGTAAGAATGGCCAAGATCAAAACACCTAATGACAACTTATGCTGGAGAGATTGTGGGGGAAAAGGGAACACTTCTGCATTGCTGGTGGGAATGCAAGCTGGTACAACCCCTTTGAAGGTCAGTGTGGCGATTCTCAGAAATTAGGAAACAACCTTCCTCAAGACCTAGTAATACCACTTTTGTGTATACATCCAAAGGATGCTCAATTGTTGTCACAAGGACATGTGCTCAACTATGTTCATAGCAGCTTTGTTTGTCATAGCAGAACCTGGAAACAACCTAAATGTCCCTTGACTGAAGAATGGATAAGGAAAATGTGCTACATTTACACAATGTACTACACAGCAGAAAAAAATAATGACAATCTTGAATTTGCAAGAAAATAGATGGAGCTAGAAAACATTATTTTGAGTGAGGTAACCCAGACACAGAAGGACAATTATCACATGTACTCATTCATAGGTGGTTTTTAAACATAAAGCAAAGAAAACCAGCCTACAAACCACAATCCCAGAGAACTTATGCAACAATGAGTTCACTAAGAGAGACTTACATAGATCTAATCTACATGGGAAGTAGAAAGTAGAAAAAGAAAGATCTCCTGAGTAAATTGGCAGAATGGGGACCTTAAAGGAGGGTTGAAGAGGAAGGGGAGAGGCAGGGAGGGGAGCAGAGAAAAATGTAGAGCTCAATAAATATCAATAAAAAATAATTAAGAGGCTGGAGAGATGGCTCAGTGGTTAAGAGCACTGCCTGCTCTTCCAAAGGTCCTGAGTTCAATTCCCGCAACCACATGGTGGCTCACAACCATCTGTAATTGAGGTCTGGTGCCCTCTTCTGGCCTGCAGAATATTGTCTACTAAATAAATAAATTAATTAATTAATTTAAAAAATAATAATAATTAAGAGGTGCTATACAGCAAAAAAAGGTCGCTCTCTAAGCCTTTTAAACGTATTAGCTCAATCTAAGCAGCATGGGAGGACATTACACTACTAGTCCTGTTGTGCTGATGAGAGCATTGAGGCACAGGAAACAGTCTACCTAAACTTACATAGCCTGCAAGGAAAGGAGGCGGAGTTTCAAATCTCATGTCAAGATGCATACCCTTGACCACTGTGCACTACCTACCCCAAAAGAAAAACATGCTGAGATCAGATATGGGAATGGTGGACATCTGGAAAAACATGCCAGTGAAAGTGTGGTTTTCTCTGACAATTGTGATCTCATGTTCAAATGTCAGTTTTCCCCTTACTTATATTAAAATAAAACCAAAAATGTTATTAAAGTGAATATTAAAATTCAACAAGAGTTTATTTCTAAAAAGAATGATATCAGGCAATGTTGAAAATCAGGGACTCCACCAGCAATGTGGGGTAGTCAATACTTATAAACAAGAAGAAATCACATGCAGAAAACAATCAATCATCTGATCAGTTGGCAGCCTAAGATTGGCTGAAGTTTGTTGCTGTGATTAAGAGTTTGTTATTTATCACAGTAATATAGCAAAAAAATAGTTTATTTAATAAATTAAATTACATTACTAACAAAATGTGATAGCTATAGACCAAATTTATAACATTAGCTATGTGATCTTTTAGGATTATCATTTATATCTCATGCCAGTCAATTGCCTTCCATAGCAATGAGGATTCTTTTTAAAAAACAAACAGAAACCACATTTATTTAGTTGCCAGTGGTGCACACCTTTAGCCCCAGCACTCAGGAGGCAGAGGCAGGGGTATCTCTGAGTTCAAGGCCACCTGATCTGCAGAGTGAGTCCCACATAGCCAAGGTTAATCAGAGAAATCCTGTCTTGAATATCCAAATCAAATAAAAACAAAAACTGTTTGTTTGTTTGTGTATGACTATGCACATGCCACACATGCATGTGGAAGTCAGGGTACAATTTATGGGAATTGGTTCTCTCTTTCCATCACGTGGATCCTATGATTGAACTCAGATCCTCTTGGAAGCAAGCACCTTTACCACCTGAGCTATATCACTAGCCCAAAAATGAAAATTCTAATACTTCATTTACAAAAAAAATGTGAAGTTTGTAGGGGAAAGTATAAGTACTATACTCAAGTCCAGAATCTGGTGCCAAAAGAACTCAATCTACAACACCAAGACTTTAATTACATGCAACAAATAAATTATTGAGAGCACTATGCTTACTAAAAAATGTCAGCTCAGATATACATACAAGCAATATTCATTGGATTCAGTGGATTGCCTTTATATATTTATTAACATATATATGTGTATAATAATAACAACTAAAGAAAAAGGCCATGGATTCGAGAGGAAGTAAGGAGGGACATGGGAAGTGATGAAAGAAGGGATAATGCTGTAATTATATTTTAATTAAAATTTTAAAATCCAAAACAATAGTGAAAAACAAGGCACAAAACAGTCAACTCAAATTACTGGATAGGATTTATAGCCACAACTTACAGATTTCCAATAAAACAAAGCTTTGAGACCCTTTCCCAAGTTTCAAAATCCAAGAACCCAAGCACTAAGATACCATAGCACATACTGTACCTCTTTAACGATTCGCGCCCCTCTTGGATCCTTGATATTAACAGCTATACTCTAAAAATCAAAATGTAGACATTAAAATGTTTTCATAAACCTTTTCATCATCGCTGGCAGTTCAACAACAGAGCCATTCATACCATATAAATTCTCACTGTAAAGCAAGCTTAGTTTCTTTATGAACAAATACTTAAGTCATCCTTATTGATTTTGTTTACAATCAAAATGTTTACCTAACAGCAAGAACCACAGTAATACTTTTCAATAGTAATACTGTAATGCCAATATAGAACCAATAAAGGTAAAGAACCAAATTACTTGTCTTCCACAGAATATTTCAATTATGAATTCTCATAATTTCTTAAGTCATTTAGTAGAGGATGAATAGTAATACAAACTCTATTGCTTGTATGTGACCATAAATATTTGAAATATTATTTGCCTATCAAAAAGTAAGCCATGATATCCAAGTTTTCTAACTACCAAGTGAACTACAAAAATAAAGCAAAACCAGAAAATAGTCTTACTTTTTTATTTCGATTAACACTAAGAAAATATGTACTTTCTGTATTCGCAAAAGGAGGTCCCCAAGTCCGGGTGTCAATCACCAGCTCCTGCAAATGATAATATGAGCTGTTAAAGTTGCAAACCAACAGGCTCATTCCTTGTGCATACTCCCAGGTACCTGCACAGGGTCAACTCATCCTAAGGGATCCTTACCTTTTAGGGTCCTCTGTAGCTCAACAGAATTTCCAGATCCTCCACTTGTTTTGTTTGGTTTGGTTTTGTTTGTGTTTTTGCTTTGTTTTTCGAGACAGAGTTTCTCTGTGTTGCTTTGGAGCCAGTCCTGGAACTAGAATCTGTAGACCAGGCTGGCTTCGGAACTCACAGAGATCCGCCTGCCTCTGCCTCCTGAGTGCTTAGATTAAGGCGAAGATGTGTGCCACAGATCTCCACTTTTTAATGCTAACTGCTAAACCATTCCATATTCACTTCACTAGCTTGTATTGAAGGTCAAAATTCCAGAAGGAGGAAAGTATTCGTTAATGATCTTTAGAGGTTGATTAACAGCAAATTTAGGGGGCACACATTTTTTCAGTTTTTGGCAAGCATGTTGATCAGTTCCTTTATTATTTCTTGACAATGAGTGTGAAATGAAAATATGAAGTAAAGAAAAATGTGTGTTACATATCTTTAATCTGAATAATAATGTGAGTATATATGCTAAATTAGCATAAAGTGTTGAGTATACAACGACTAATAATCTATATAATATTTCTGTAGAATTGGAAAAGTCTAATAGAGGCTGGGGCAATGGCTCAGAAGTAAGTAATGTGCTTGCTTCACCCGCATAAAGACCAGAGTTCAAATCCCCAGAACCCATATAAAATTCAGGTGGGTGTGGCAGTCTGCCTTTATTCCCAGTTCCTATTAGGTAGAGACAGAGCAATATAAATACAAACGTTTACTTGGTTACCAACTAAAATGACTAGAGAATTAGAATGGATGCTCTGTCTAGGAACAGATGATGCAATAAAAGCAGAGGTCTAAACTGAGGCCTGTAATCTCAACACTGAGGATGCTGTGGCAGAAAGATCATGAGTTCAAGACCAGTGTGCTCTACTTAGCAACAAGTCTCCATCTCTCTATCTCTCTCTCTATTTCTCTCTCTCAAAAAAAGGGAAGAAAAAGAAAAAGAATCAAAAATGGGTATGAGTCAAGCAGTGGTGGCACAAGCCTTTAATCCCACCACTTGGGAGGCAAAGGCAGGTGCATTTCAGTGAGTTCGAGACCAGCCTGGTCTACAAAGGGAGTTTCAGTACACTAAGTGATATTACACAGAGAAACTCTGTTCTCAAAAAGAAAAGGGGAAAGAAAAGAAGAAGATGATGAAAAGGAGAAGGTTTGGTATTCAAATAGGACTAGAATAAGGAAGCTAGAACTTCATAGAACCTGGAGTGGAAGGAGGGAAGTTTAGCATTCCCCAACACATCCACTAAGACTTAAAGTGGTGTCTGTCACTGACTGGGTGGGTAAGCTGTTGTCTCTAGAAAGCAGCACTTGATAAGCACTTCTGCCAGTTGAGATAACAAGCTCAGGCTCACTGGATGCAATGATGTTATTCACCTTGGTGCTAATGAGAATATTCTGCTAACTGCTTTAAGTTCTTATGAAAATCTATATAGCAGGAATTTGAGTCTCCCAAGTATTCTACTTTGAAGGGATTATCACTTATTGTAAATTAATAAATTTATACATTATAAATTATTATCTTTTGAGTTTTGTGGATAAATAACTACTATAGAACCAAACTAGGCTATTCTTACTGATTTGAGAATTCTGCCCCAGGTCCTTAAGGATCAGATCTTTGAAAACATGATAATGTGATTTTGTTGTTGTTTTTGAGACATATTCTTATTTAGCACGTGCTGGCCTAGAACTCCTTAGGTGGTAAAGAATGACCTTGACCTACTGATCCTTTGCTTCCACTTCTCTAGGGCTCAGATTACATGGGAGCACCACCACACAAAATAACATTTTCAGAAATTCCAGAATAAACAAGCTGAAAGGATAGTGTAGAGACAAAAACAGATGAGGACTATGCCTACCTAAATAGCTGTTAGAGAACAGGGATGTACTACACTAACACTTTCCCGAGCATTTTATCAATAATAGCATAAACTAACAGGTTGCCAAAACGCTGAAAAAGGCACCACATAAAGTGGAAAATGTGTCCACAAGAGGGTGTTTGCTTGAAATGCAAAGGAGAAAGAATGAACTGGAAAAATGTCACATCCTAGCACTGGAGTCTGGGTCTTTAAGGCTCCAGGCTAATCTGGGTTAGGAAAAGAGATGCTATTAAAAGATAAATAAATAAATAAAATAATAAATAAATAAATAAATAATCTTTTTACAAAGTAAAACTTCCAAAGGAATTTATCTAAAATAGCTTTTTTTACCCCTTTACAAACTTTTATGATAATAAAATGGTGGAAAAATATTTCTTTTCATTTGGGGGGGGGGGGGGAAAAAAAAATATGATTAGGTTGGGTATTTGGGCTCTCCTGTTGAAGAAACTTTTGGTTCTTTTTCATTTTTTTCTATTTGAATCCTATTTCCTTCTTTTTCCTTGCATCTTTGCTCTTCAGTCCAAAAGTCCGGGAATGTAGTCACACTAACTCATGTTGACCACTGCATGGCTTTAGGGGCCACCGGGATCAGAGCAGGAGTACTTGTATGTCCCTTATTAAATGGTGCGAGCTTGAACATTTACTTCTTGGTCGATCTATCTTCTCACTGCTGCATTAGGACTCGTTTATCAGCAGATAGAGTTGCCATAAAGATTTCAACTAAGATCAGTGGAGGGCCTTAGAGCTTTGCCTAGCACTCGGTATTGCTACCAGCATCGTAACAGAATATTCCAGTATTTGAAGAGGGAACTGGCTTCTTGAGTCTGTCCTTGATAACATATAAGTAAAAAATAATTAATATAGATACAGAGAAAATGGGGGGGATGGAGAACATGCCTCATTTCCATTATTTCCTCATCAATTATGGGTACACTAATCCTGGATTATTTTTAAAATTACCAAAAACATTTACTACCCTTAATCTATTGTTTAAGGGTAAACAGACTCACCTGGTCTTTCCACCTTTATAACTTCTGCTCCAAGGTCCGCCTAAATTCATCGTGGTGAAAGGTCCAGCCAGCACTCTATAATGTTAAACAGAGGCCAGCTAAAAAGACCATCTTTCAAAATATATGAATTAACAGAACATAGTAAGTCTAGCTAAATTGCTCTGGAGTGAGGGTGGGAGGGAAAGTTTATCTTTATGGATTCCATTCTGTAAAGTGTTCTCATTTCCTGTCTATATCTAATCAAATCTACCATTAACTACTTAATAAAGGAAAATATGTGAAAGTATTAAAAAAATATATATGAATTAACAATTTTAAGCCAAATTAACATAGAGAAGCTCATATAATGCTAGCAATGATCAAACTTGCTAAAATTGTAGTTTTCAATATTTATCAAGAACTTTAAAAAAATTATAGCTCCTTTGATGCAGGAGGCACTTTATTTCTAGAATTCTATACTGAGGAAACAACTGACACCAAAGCAAAGATTGCATATAAAAAGGCCTATTCAGACAACTGGGGACATTTAGAAATGTCACCTTTCATTAACCCTATTGACCCATGGGAAACTATTCAAACATATTGGTACATATTAAATCTAGGTGTAAAACATAACGTTTATATAGTTTTATTTGGGAAAAGTTAATTATATGCAAATATGTATTACTGGGAAAAAATCATAAATACTACACTTATTGTCCTTTGAAAATAATGATAATCCAGAATTTCTTTTCTATTATTCACCAAAATTCCAACATTAAACATGTATTTATCTCTTATAATCTAAAACTAATAAGCCTTTCAAAAAGGGGGGGGGGACTCACTCACTAGACTGAAGATAATCCAACACAAACCCTTGTTAGATCCAGAATTCTCACACCATCCAGTGGCTTCATTACTATCAGTATCTGGCAAAACAGGTAACATTGAAGAGTATGAATTCAATTTTCAAAGTAAACAATGCATAATTCTTGATATTCAAAGTAACTTTTTATTATCAAAAGCAATTTTCCTTCACAATTCTGTTTGGTATGTAACATAGGAAACCTTGCCTTGTCTCATTTAAAAAAATCTGCAGGGGGTCTGATGGAAGCATAAGGAAAAGATTTATTAGCCTCTCCCCTCTGCAGGCCAGAAACACGGAACAAGACGGCTGCAAAGACTGCATGCTGCCACTCAAGCCTCCCTCATCAGCAAGCAAGGGGAGCCTGCGGGAAGCCAGAGGATGGGTGACTTCACCTCCCAATCAGCACAACTGTGCAAGAAATGTATTCCATAGCGTATTCCTAATTTCTTACTTCTACCCTTGCCTATATGTCTCCTGATGGCTTTGATTTTGATTGCTCAGTCAGATTTCTTGACTGTTTCTGTATATTTCTTGACCCACACTTTTATTGTGCACTTTCTCCCTGGACTTTTCCACCTGCCTCTCATATACTCCCCTCTTACTCCTGTCTTCTGTTCTCTCCCAGCCTTATCTTCTCTTTTAATTCTTGGTTAACCATCCATAGCTTTAACAACCTCAAAATCTGTGGGTCCTAACAGTCTTTTGGCTTTCTCCTCTTCCAGTTTGTTACCACCATATCAATATATTTTTTTATTTTAAAGTCATCTAAATCTAATACTTATCCCTGGTCTTTGCTTACCTACTTCCCTCCTGCATCCAATTTTAGTGACTAAAATTAGTATTTGCCCTGCTATCCATATTTGTTTATCCTCCAACACTTACTGAAGTCAACACTTACTGAAGTACTTGCTGATTCTCTGTCACTTGACAAAAGCTAGAGTCATCAGAGAGGAAGGTGCCCTCAGTTGAGAAATGCCTCCCTGAGATCCAGCTGTAAAAGCATTTCTTAATTAGTGATCAATAGAAGAGGGCCCAGTCCACTGTGGGTGGTGCTGCCCCGGGCTGCTGGTCCCGGGTTCTATAAGAAAGCAGGCTGAGTATGCCAAGGGATGCAAATGAGTAAGCAGCACTGTCTATGCCTCTGCATCAGCTCCTGCCTCCTGGGATCCCTCCCTGACAGAGTTCCTATCTTGATTAGCCTTTCAATAATGAACAGAAACGGAAGCGTAAGCCAAATAAGCCCTTTTCTCTGCCAAACTTGATTTTTTGTCATGTTGTTTCCTTGCAGCAATGGAAACCCTATGATAGAGACCATAATTTTTAACTGGCTAACACAACGTTTAAATAGGCCAACCTAATATGGTAAAATCCCTCACCAAAACTGTTTCAAAGTTATTATGGATTGTACCAAATTAACAGTTTAAAACTAACCACTGGGACTGGTAACATGGCTTAGCTGCTAACGGCAGTTACTTCCAACCCCAACACCCTGAGTTTCATACCTGTGAAACACACAGAGTAGAAAAAACACAACTCCAAAAAATTTCCACTGACCTACATACATTCATCGGGGATATGCACACCTTTTGCATACACACACATGCAAATAAATAACTGCTCTGGAAGAGTTACTAAAGGGGGAAAACATGTTCAAAATAGATTATATGAAAATTTTTAAAACCATCCTGTGGTGGGAATGGTCAAAATGCTTTTTAAATGCTTCAGATATCCTTTTTCAGATTTTACATTGATGTGTCTGGGTGTTTTTTGTGTTGTTGTTGTTGTTGTTGTTCGAGACAGTGTTCCTCTGTGTGACAGCCCTGTTTCCTGTAAAGCAACAGGATGTAATTGGCACTAGAATGCATGCAGATTACAAATGGGAACCAGAAAAGGGTATTGGATCCCCTGAAAATGGAGTTACAGGAGTTTGTAAGCAGCCAATGTGTGATCTGGGAACTGAACTCTGGTCCTCTGCAAGAGCTGCAAGCAGGCCAACCACAGGGCCATCCCTCCATCTTCAAATATCAAATTTCTCCATAACATCAATAGAAGCTAAAAATAGAGCAAAACATTTTTAAAAAATGAGAATACAGAAATTTTTCCTGCCGGGCAGTGGGTGAGGCATGCCTTAATCCCAGCACATGGGAGGCAGAGGCAAGAGGATGTCTGTGAGTTTGAGGCTAGTCTGGGCTACAGAGCAAGTACCAGAACAGGCTACAAGCTAACCAAAGAAATCCTGTCTCGAAAAAAACAAAAACAAACAAACAAAAAAAACAGAAATTTTTTCCTGAAGTTCTAAATCCAGTCAAGATACAAAACATGTGTGAAAGTAGAAAAAATACTGAAAACCTTTACCTCTACATATCCTGTCTCAGAAAAAAAATTGCCACTAGGTGTCACCTCCAACAAAAGATGAGCAACAACATAAAAAAAAAAAAAAAAGAGGAGACCATTAGAGAGAATGTTGAGGATCAAAATGGGGTACAAATGGTTCAGTATACTTAAAATGGAACAGGAAAACACTATTAAGAACTCGGACACGTGGACAGATGAACGTTTGAACTGGGCTGCAGACACAACACCCGACCCGGGTGGAACTGACTTTTGAAATACTGCTAAGTCTGATGATCTGTAGGACGGGACTCCATTACCTAAACTATTCAGAGAGATTGCGTCCATTCCCATTTTTTACAAGATGACTTTTTATAATCACTGTAATAATTTTTGACTAACTGATATTATTCCATCCAACCACACTGCAATTTAAAATTATAAACAAACGAAAGCTGCCCCCCAGGAAGGACAGCAGAAACTGTAAGGGAATCGCTGCTCCTCAAGAGATCGGCAGTGGTATCAGAGGGATCCAAGGGAACTACTAGGAAGGTATTTACCACCTCTGCTGACCACACACCAGAAAACACTTATGCTACGAGACCAGTGGATTCCTACTCATTCCTCCCACATACAGCATCAAGTGAAGCCAGACTTGAGAGAGCCAGATGAATCCGAGAACTTTACCCTTCCACACCCACAGCTGTGCCAGCAACTCATTCTGTAAGTATTCTTTTTTTATTTCCGCTACTGACACATATTTAATTTCTGCTCTTGCATATATGTCTCATGATGGTTCTGAGTGTGCCTGTATATTGCTCAGTTAGATTGCAGGACTGTTGTTTATGTTCTCCAACCCATACCATAAGACATACTTTCTTACACTTTTCAACCCAGTTTCATACTCTTCTTCTCCTTATGTGTTTTCTTTTTTCCCTTATTCTTATCCAAGCCTCCTTTTTATCATGATTGTAAACTTTTAAAAGATTTAACAGTCTCTAAAATCTATGGATAAGGAGCTGGAGAGATAGCTCAGTGGTTAAAAATGCTAACTGCTCTTGTAGGGGACCAGGTTCAGTAACCCAGCACCTGTATCAGGTAGTTCACTACTGCCATAACTTTGTGGGCACCTGGAGGCATCATGCACACACTGCATACACAAAACACAAACTCAAAATAATAAATAATCAATAATAATAATAATAATAATAATAATAATATTTTAGTTTTTGAGACAGGATTTCTCTGTATAAACCACCGTGGCTGTCCTGGAACTTACTTGTAGACCAGGCTGACTTGAACTCACAGAGATCCACTGCCTCTGCTTCCCAAGAGCTGGGATTAAAGCGTGCACTACCACTACCTGCTAATAATAAATTTTTTAAATATAAGTAAAATCTATGGACCCCAAAAGTATCTGAACTTTTCCTCACAGCTACTTTGCCCACGTCACTTTTTCAAAGTAGTTCTAATATTAATTCTCATCCTACACACGATACTTTTCTCCCACTTCAGTTTGTTTAGTTAAATTTTAAATATACTCCATACTATCCTTGGTTGTTTATCTTCCAAGAGTTGTTGATGTAGCCATACTGTATAATAATAATAATAATACCAAACAGTCACTGCTGCTATCACCAGTTTAATATACTACTCAGGGAATAATACAAAGTACCCTGAGCTCCTGGGACGAAAGAAGAAGAAGAAACTATTTTCTGAATGTCACACTCGACTCTACCACATAAAAATCTGGCTTGAATAGTGGGACAACTTGAGAAAGACCAAATATAGAGGACAATAGGTATGGAAGAGTCCAGGTCTAAAGCCAAAGAAAGAAGCCATTTTAAAATAGTCATAATAGAAAAAAATAGTCGTAATGGAAAATTTCCCAGGACAAGGAAAGGCAGATGCCAGTCCAGATAAAGGAAACATTTAGGACACCAAACAGACAAGATTTAAAAAGTACCCTTCCCCTCATCATATAATATCAAAAAATTAATATAATAAATAACAAATGAAAACATTGAAAGGAAGAAAAAGTGAGACAACAAATCTCAAAGTCAGGCCCCAAAGATAACACCACATTGTTCAACTGAAATCTTAGAAGGCAGGGAAGGCCTATACAATGTGTTTCAAGTTCTGAAAGACAACACCTCTAACCCAGACTACCATCCCCAGCAAATATTTCTGTCACAATGGAAGGGAAAATAAAGCTTTTTCATAATAAAAATCGGTAAGAATTTTACAACCACCAAGCAGACCTGCAGAAGAAACTTGAAGAACTCCTTCAGACTATAGGGAAAAAAATCCATTCATGAGGCCACAAGACATATTTTTTTGTGCTAGAATAATAGGAGGAAAAAAGGATGGTTGGGACAGGAGGATGCTTATTCTATCTATTCCTCTTCAATATAGCAATAGAAGTCTTAGCAATAACACATAGAGAAGCAAATAAATGGAATGCAAACAGTCAAGAAAGAAGTAAACGTATTTTTATTTGTAAATAATGTGATTCTATACACAAGACCTTGTAGCACAAATTCTTAATTGGTCTTAATATATAAACCCAGAGGCAGATATTAGGGGGAAAAGCTGAATGATCAGAGAAAGCAGTGCAGCCAGCCACAAGACAGACATTTTTCTCTACCAGATCCTCAGACTGTCTTACTAATCCTCAGACTGCCATCCTGAGACTGCTCTGAGCTCTGGTCTCCTCCCACCTTATATTCCTCTCTCTGCCCAGCCATATCACTCCTGTCTCCACCTCCCTAGTGCTGGGATTAAAGGCTTATGATCAACAAACTACTGGATCACCTTTGTTTGAGCTCTGTTTCTCTTTTAGACTGGATTAATTTTGTTGTGTAGCTCAGGACTGGCCTTGAACTACAAGATATCCCTCTGCCTCTGTCTTCCAAGTTTGGGGTTAAAGGTGTGAGCCACCACTGCTTGGCCTCAGTGGTTTAGCTCTGCACTCTAATCTTCAGGCAAGCTTTATATTTGTTAAAAACACAAAACAAAATATCACTACAAGACCTAAATTTTTTTAATTTTTTTGGTTTTTCGAGACAGGTTTCCCTGTGTTGTAACAGTCCTAGCTGTCCTGGAACTACCTCTTGAAGACCAGACTGGGCCCTCAAACTCACAAGGATTCACCTGCCTCTGCCTCATGAGTGCTGGGATTAAAGGCATGTGCCACCACCGCCCAGCCAAGACCCAAAAATTCTTAAACTGATAAATGCTTTCAGCAAAGTGGTGGGATACAAAATAAACAAAAGACAGTAGCATTCCTATACAACAATGAAAAACAAACTGAAAAATGAAAGAAATAATCCTATTCAAAATGGCCTCAAAAAAATAAATTGCCTTACTATAAAACCTAAGCAAGGAAAACACTAGAAGATGGAAAGACCTCCATGCTCTTGTGTTGGAAGAACCAATGTTATGAAAATGACTGACCAACCAAAATAAATCCAGAGTCAATGTAATCCCAACCAAAAATCCAATTACGTGCTTCACAGAAATATTTTATGTGCATTGGTATGTTACCTGAATGTATATATCTGTTTGAGAGGAGTGTCAGATCTTGGAGGTACAAACAGTTGTGAGCTTGCCATGTGGGTGCTGGGAACTAAACCCAGGTCCTTTGGAAGAATAGCCAGTGTTCTTAACCGCTGAGCCATCTCTCCCAGCCCCAACACAGAAATATTTTTTAAAATCTTAAATTTGCACAGGGAGGCATAGAGACCCCAGCTAGCCAAAAGCAATCCTCAGTAAAAAGGATACTGATGGAAGTATCTCACCACATCTGATTTCAAACTATATTGTAGATCCATATTAACACATAGGAGAAAAGAAGCATCTTCAACAAATGCTGCTGAGAAAAAACTGTGTATCATAATGTAAAGAATGAATCTAGAATCCTTATTTTTCCGAAGCATGTTCTAAAATCATTTCTAACTGAATGAAAGGACCTCAAACATAAGAACTGAAACTCTGTAACTGTCATCAAGAAAAAGTAAGTCGAGTAGTGGTAACATACACCTCTAATCCCACACCACTTGAGAAGCATATGACAGGGTGGATCTCTATTAGTTTGAGGGCGCAGCCTAGTCTACAAAATTAATTCCCAGTAACACCAGGACTGTTACAATGGAGAAACCCGATCTCAAAAAAAAAGAGAGAGACAGATACAGAGACAGAGAGACAGAGAGAGGAAAGAAAAGAAAAGGGGAAAGTAGGGAGTAACTTAGATATAGATAAAGACTTTTCCAATTGCTCAAGAAGTAAGGTCACTAATTAACAAATGAAATCTCAAGAAATTAAAAGTTGTGAAGCAAACTGTCAATTGAGTAAAAAAAAACAGCTTTTAAATGGGAGAAAACTTTTGACAGCAAGACATTTTGGCAGAGGATTATCTAAATATAGGAGGAACAAACAATCCAATCATAAAGGAGGGATAGGGAAATAAACAGTTCTCAAAAAAAGACATACAAGTTACTGGTAAACATTTTAAATTGTTTAAATATCATTATTCATTAAGGAAATGCAAATTAAAACTAACTTGAGGTTCTGTTTCAGCCTATTCACATTGGCCACCATCAAAAAATAAATGAACCAGGCAGTGAGGCAGTGGTGGCGCACGCCTTTAATCCCAACACTTGGGAGACAGAGGCAGGAGGATCTCTGTGAGTTCGAGGCTAGCCTGGTCTACAAGAGCTAGTGCCAGGACAGGCTCCAAAGCCACAGAGAAACCCTGTCTCAAAAAACAAAAAGAAAGAGAGAGAGGAGAGAGAGAGAGAGAGAGAGAGAGAGAGAGAGAGAGAGAGAGAGAGAGAGAGAGAACCTATTACTATTATTCTACTAAATGGACACAGTATTAACCAACTCCTAATAGTTTTTTGTTATACCAATAGTTTAATGTATCTTTCAGCCTTCGTCAGGGAAGCCTCTTTCTACAGTAGATGTCAACTAACACAGAGATACACATCTGGTAGATTTGCAAAGAGACTGGGGAGTGACAAGAGCTAAATGGGACATATCTATAACATCTCTCCTCCCAGGACTTGGGAATCATCTTGGAAAAGAGAGGAAAAAAAATTTAAGAGCCAGAGGCAGTGAATAACTACAAGAAAGGTATTTCCCTCAAGTCCAAGTGGATCAAAGACCTCAACATAAAGCCAGCCACACTGAACCTTATAGAAGAGAAAGTGGGAAGTACACTTGAATGCACTGGCACAGGAAACCACTTCCTAAATATAATCCCAGCAGCACAGACACTGAGAGAAACAATTAATAAATGGGACCTCCTGAAACTTGAAATGCTTCTGTAAAGCAAAGGACATGGTCAACAAGATAAAACAACAGCCTACAGAATGGGCAAAGATCTTCACTAACTCCACATTAGACAGAGGGCTGATTTCCAAAATATTCAAAGAACTCAAGAAATTGGACACCAAAAGATCATATAATCCAATAAAAAAAATGGAGTACAGACCTAAACAGATGACTCTCAACAGAGGAGTCTAAAATGGCTGAAAGACACTTAAGAAAATATTCACCATCCATAGTCATCAGAGAAATGCAAATAAAAACAACTCTGAGATTCCATCTTTCACATGTAAGAATGGCCAACATCAAAACACTGATGACAACTTATGCTGGAGAGGTTGTGGGGAAAAGGGAAAATTTCTGCATTGCTAGTGGGATTGCAAGCTGGTACACCCCCTTTGAATGTCAGTGTGGCAATTTCTCAGAAAATTAGGAAACAACCTTCCTCAAGTCCCAGTAATACCACTTTTGTGTATATATCCAAAGGATGCTCAATTGTGCCACAAGGGCATGTGCTCAACTATGTTCATAGCAGCTTTGTTTGTCCTAAGCAGAACCTGGAAACAACCTAAATGTCCCTCAGTCAAAGAATGGATGAGAAAAATGTGGTACATTTACACATCAGTGGCTCACAACAATCTGTACCTCCAGTTCCAGAGAATTGTACATGTTTGTACAGGGGCACATTCATGAGTGTGTGTGCACGTGCCACACACACAAAAAAAAAAAAAACTTAAAAAAATAGGAATGGTATTGCCTTCCTGAATTCTCAGCACTTGAGAGTCTGGGGCAGGAGAATTGCCATGAATTTAAGGTCAACATGAGCTATATAATGAGTTCTATTCCAGCCTGGGATACAAAACAAAACCCTGTCACTAAATCCCACCCAAATCACCTAATACATCTCTGTTGTGAGATAATCTTTTTGTACACTGTGAAGATGTTTCTCTGCCAAGGCACCTTCTGATTGATTTAATAAAGAGCTGAATGGTCAATAGTCAGGCAGTGTAAGGGCTAAGAGACCAGCTCCAGCCCCTACCCAGGGCTCTGAAGGTGAACCGCTTCTCAGGAGTAAAGAAGGTGGTTAAAAGATCTGTTCACACATAATCTGAGCGTCGTGCTCTCCATTTGCTGTGCTCTTTGTTTCGCTCTTTACTGTTCTCTCTTGTTCTCTGCTGTTCCTCTTGCGCTGCGAAGTTTCCAGTTTGTATACACTTATAATCATCAGTTCTCTGGTGCCCCAGCAGGTGCAGGGCTGGAGGTTTTCAGGGTTGTAGAAACCAAGCAGAGTTTCCACAAAGCAGTGTTAGCCTTCCTTTATGGCTCAAGGTAGGGGTAGTTTGTGCCTTCAAGAACTTCTTAAAGGGAAAGGGGGTTAATTAAAAGAGAGATTAGCTCATTAGAGAAATCTTAGAGGGGATTACGTGTGCTTCACTAATTTCTTAAAAGTAACCAGGCAAATAAGCTAAAAGTTATAATCAGTGGAAATCACGAGCAAGAATCATCTTTTTCTCAGTAGGCCACTTTTCTCCAGAAGGCAGAGGAGAGAGAGAGAGAGAGAGAGAGAGAGAGAGAGAGAGAGAGAGAGAGAGAGAGAGAGAGAGAGAGAGAGACAGAGACAGAGACAGAGACACAGAGAGAGACCGAGAGACAGAGACAGAGACAGAGAGTCGGGTAACTAGGAAACGTATGTAAACAAACGGGAAGCGTGTAGCATTTGGTTTCCGTTAGTACTTTCGCCAACTGTTAGTTGTCTAAAAGGAACATTCTGGCTCTAAGGATTACACCCTATGCTGTCTCTCAGGATAAAATACAAGCAGTAAATTTCTTGCTTCAATAGACAGAGGTAAAAAAAAAAAAAGTACAAATAGTAGAGGATTTGCTTTAAGGTTAATACGAAGTTAGCTTGGGGCAACACTTCCCTATCTCCTGGCAGAGTGAATCCAGGGCACTTTTGTTCTCCTCCCCCTCCGCCCCCCAGAGTTTAGGCTCAACTTCAGACATGCCATAATTCTTGTCCTTGAGCATCTGTGAATGTCTCAATTAAGGTCTCTTTGCCTGGACACTAACAATGACCAACTGTTTGTCAAAGAAGATAATTGCGGGAGATGAGGGGGACGACAGACAGACTTTGACGTTTATACAAAGACCTGGTTAAGAGAGTAAGGGTATTGTCTGTGATTATTTTCTTGCCAGAGTCATGCATTGCTGGGAAGAAGTCATCTAATACACCAATGCATAAGGAAAATTGTGCCCAGTAAACAATTAACACACTGCTGGGGGCTTGGAGAAGAATCCTACCACAGAAGGGGAGTGTTATGGCTTCCCAGGGAATTTACAGTAAGGACATTGACTATTCATAAAGCAAATACTCCCACCATGTTGTAAGGAGGGTCAGCGTGTTTGTTTCCCAGCCGCCCAGCAGCTCAGATACAAAATAACCACACAGAAACCATATTGTTTACAATACTGTTTGGCCAATAGCTTAAGCGTATTTCGGGCTAACTCATATCCTAAACCATCTCTATTAATCTGTGTGTTGCCACGTGGCTGTGGCTTACTGGGTAAAGTTCCATCTGTCTCCTGCAGGACTACATGGCTTCTCTCTAACTCCTTCTTCTTTCTCCCAGCATCCAGTTTAGTTTTCCCCATCTAGCTCTGTTCTACCCTATCACAGGCCCAAAACAGGTTCTTTATTAACCATTGGTATTCACAGGGAATCCCACATCACCATGACTCTGTGTGTGGGCCTCCTCCATTGGAATGTGTGATCTGGTGTGTTAGTTATGAGTTTTTGTCAGTTGAATCCTCACTGCATAATCCTATGGAACACAGCAAGGTAGAAGAGGATAGATAGGCAGGTCTTCCATGGAGAGAGAGGAACCCAGTGGAAGAATTTGAGAATTGTGGGGAATTCACCAGTGAGCCACAGAGAAAGTTGGACATATACTATGTTGAGTAAAGGTAATGAGCCATGTGGCAGAACATAGATTAATATAAACAGGTTAATTTAAGTTATAAAAGTTAGTTTAGAACAAGCCTAAGATAAGGCCAAGATTTCCATACTTAATAAGAAGTCTCCATGTCATTATTTGGAAGCTGGTGGTCCAAGGAAAGTCCAATTACACATCTCCTCATTATCAGGAGAAAAAAACATAAAAAAGAACAAATTTATTTTAAAAATTCATTTTGATGAGTACATAATCAAGTTGAGGAAGGATACTTAGACTAAGAGATTATACAATATAACATATCAATATAAGAATAGACAATGGGGGAGCTGGAGAGATGATTCAGAGTACTGAGCACTGCCTGCTTCCAGAGGTCCTGAGTTCAATCTCCACCAACCACAAAGTGGCTTACAAACATCTATGATGAGATCCAATGCCTTCTTCTGGCATACAGGTATGAATGTGGATAGAACACTGTATATATAATCTTTTTAAAGATTACTTTAGAAAAAGCTTTAATATCCTCTGTGTAAGAACAGGAAGAATTCTGAATCCCTTTAAAAAGAAACAAAACAAAAGAAAGAAAGAAAGAAAGAAAGAAAGAAAGAAAGAAAGAAAGAAAAAGAGAAAAAGTGATGTGGGATTCCTCTCTGTATGCTGTGAATATGTTTTATTGGCTTTTGGTCAGTGACTTAACAGAGTAAAGCCAGGAAATCCAAACAGAGATGTAGAGGAGTTATGGAGATGACACATAGCCATAGAAGAAGAAAGATGCCCACGTATCAGTACTGGTAAACCACGAACCTTGTGGTAAAATATAAAATAATAAAAATGGGTTAATTTAAGATGTAAGAGCTAACTAAAATATGCTTAAACTAATAGGACAATCAGCATTTTAATTAACACAGTTTTTGTGTGATTATTTGGGTCTGGGTGGCCACAAAACAAACAAGCGGCCTCTGCCTACAAAAAAGAACAGACAATTGAAGTTGGGCAGTGGTGGCTCATGCCTTTAATCCCAGCACTCAGGATGCAGAGGCAGGTGGATCTCTGTGAGTTCAAGGCCAGCCTAGTCTACAGACTGAGTTCCAGGGCAGTCAGGGCTGTTACACAGAAAAAAACCAAAGGGGAGGGGGAAAGAATATGTATCTATGCCTTTTCTTATTGAATTCTAGGTAGATTCAACAAGAACTATATATGAATAAAATATAAATAGTTAAGATTCTAGAAAAAACATGAAAGAAATACACTTTCATTTGAGAAAAGCTTTTCTTTATCAAAAACAAAAAGGAAAGAAAAAACAAGAGGCTAAAAGATTGAAATCAAATAACCATAAATACATAGCTTAGTACAGTAATAGATCCTGGGAACTAAGTTAGAAGATAAATGATACAGTACACAGATAAAATCATTCTCAAGAATAAAACAAATGGCTGGAGTCCTGTCCTAACCACAGAAGAAGGAAGATGTGATTGCCCCACTGAAAAAGGTACCAAGCCATGTGGCTAACATAGATAAGAATAATGGGTTAATGTAAGTTATAAGAGTTAATAAGAAACCTGAGCTAATGGGCCAATTAGTTTATCAGTAATATAGACCTCTGTGTGATTTCTTTGGGACCTAACGACTGGAGGAACTGGGCAGGACGAAAACCTCAGACAACAGAATAGCACCCACGTGACCAACTGCACCCATTTAAAGCCTGAAAGAGCTTGGGAAGTAATTCTAGACAGAAAAGAATGGAGTTAAGCATGGCTTCTTGGTAGCAGCAATTTCTCAGGTATGCTCTGCTTGCTAGAGGCAAGAAAGCACTCTCATTTAAGAGAGGCTTCCTGACTCAGCTTTAGCTGCAAAACCCTGCAGCTCTTTAAAGTGTCCTTCCATGAAACACTTAAATGATGTTGATGAAAGCTGACCACATGCTTTTTGGTTTTCAGCGATAGCAGGAAAAAGCTTCACAGTTTTAAAATGCCGGCTAACTCTGACTCTTTGAGACAGAAGGTCCGTCTACATGGAGAGCATCTGAGTGTTGTTTGTGGACACATTGTTGCAGCTTGCTTGCTGGCAAGGACCTTGAAATGCCATAGAGTTGTGGCAATAAACATGGCTCCTGCCGGTACCTCAGCTATTAGCCTGGAATTTCAGAAAGCTAAGGAACGGGCTGGATCCAGCCGTCAAAGCCACGGCTTTAATCCTCTCCATATTGCTTAGCAAATTAAAGAAACATGTGGTCAGTAAAGAAGGAGAGAGAGAAAGAGAGAGAGAGAGAGAGAGAGAGAGAGAGAGAAAGAAGAGAGATTCAAAGACGAAGTAAACCTCTAAATTTTTTTTGAAAATTACTCTTAGTTGTTTGCTTATTGTAGAGAAAAAATTAGTAGGATCATTGTAACTAGGGAAAACAGAACAGTTGTTTTCTAGAAGTATTTAGACTTGGAATCACTGTGGAAAACATTGATTGTTTTCTGTTACCTACAGAGTCAGTTTTCAGGAACTTTACAGCCTTTGCACAACTTTGGTCACAAGACAATCCTGGCATACCTAAATTAGTGGGTACACAAACAATACACAATAAGGACTAACAATGCAGGGATGTGATGTTTTCCTTTAGAAAACATAGATTAGGTAAGGGGCTTTAGTATGAAGAATTTTTTTTATCCAAAAAAAACCTTTTGTGTATGGCTGTTTGGGGTTCAGTTCATCAAAACTGTTCCTCCCTGCTGCCAGAAAGCCTAAATTATATTCTGGAGTGACCTGCTTTCTTCTCTTCTGACCCTCCCTACAGCAAACACCCCGACAGCTCATATTTCAAAGAGTACTTAATCTTTTTTCTTATTGATTTATATAGATTTGGGTAGCCAGACAAGCTAGGACATACCTTTAATCCCAACATTGAGGAGACAGAGAAAGGCATACTTACAGGTACATGCAGATACCTGTAAGTATGAGACCAGCCTACAAATGGAGAGTTCCAGGTTGGACAGGGCTCCATAGCAAGACCCTATCTCAAAAAAAAGCTCCTTTTTAAACCAATCATTATTTAGTAGAAGTAAATAATGCACAGGTTTATGTTTCCCTAGCCTCAAATTATATCATTTATAGTTAATTTTAAAAGCTTCTATAACATATTTTTAAAAATCTATCTGATGTTTGTTTTTCCAATTAAAATATCAAGTAGTTGTTTCTTCTATAAAAGCTCAGTATTTCTCTTGCTTTTTATGTTTCTAAATCTTTACAGTTTTATGCAAAAGATGTTGTATATGCTGGTTTTCTGCTGCTATAACAGAAAACTAGAGACTGGGTGATTTATTTTAAAAGAGATTGTTTCTCATAATCTAATAGCTGGGACATCCAAGAGAGCACAGTGGCTACATGTAGTCTTTGTGTTCCCCAAGGCAGAAAAAAAAAATGAGGACAAAGGGCAGCAGGGATAACAAAGTTGAGTTTGATTTTATAACCAACCACTCTGGCAATAACTAACTTATAACCATGGTAACCCATCATGAGGCCTGAGTCCTCAAAGTCCTAAACATCTTTTAAAGACCAATACTATTAAAGTTGTGATTAAACTTCAACCATGAAAGTACATGTGTAACATTTTATAATTGGAAAACTACAAAGATGCAATGTCATCTGCTCATTTAAAGTAATCTTTTAGTATTTATTTCTAGAAAAGAAAACGGGACTCACACTTCTGTCAGTTTCCAGCCAGACTGATGTTCAGGGCACTATACCTGCAGCAACCTCAGCCCTCTTGCATCTACTAACAGGCACCCTACAAAGAAACTGTGAATCTCTAGTAGACTTCCAGGTGCCAGGATTTCTCACCTGGAAAAATGATTTGCAAAAGTTGGTATCGATGACCCTGCATATGCTCTGGTCCCCTGCCTCCTGCTAGGAAACCAGAGAGCCCAGCTGCAGGCTTGTTCTGTGAAGCCCCCACACTTCCACAGAGACCTGTTTTAATAAAGGCCCCAACTCCTACCTCATGAACCTGATTCTGTTACAGAGTAACCACCAGGTTCTCTGTCTCTAAACTCTCTTCAGAGCCCCCACCATTCTGGTATCTATTTGCTCATGGTATTAACAGCCCTGCTAAAAAACTTCATACTCTCAACAATCCAGCTCAATGTTCCTTTAAAACTTACATCTAGTCCTTTCAACTCTTCTATTTCTTTATATAGGACTATTTCTGTAAGTATTTTTTTTTATTAAATTCAATGGAGACTTCTGTTGGTGTAATTGCATTGATACATGTATTATGCATTGGTGAAGCATATTAGTCTGGAAAGAAATAAATATATTTAACACATTTCTCTTGTGCCTGATCAATATATATGCTTAGTAATGAAAAGGGAATAGCTTTTTTTTTTTCTTTTTTCTTTTTTTGGTTTTTCGAGACAGGGTTTCTCTGTAGCTTTTTTAGAGCCTGTCCTGGAACTAGCTCTTGTAGACCAGGCTGGCCTCGAACTCACAGAGATCCGCCTGCCTCTGCCTCCCGAGTGCTGGGATTAAAGGCGTGCGCCACCACCGCCCGGCAAAGGGAATAGCTTTTTAACAAAGCAGAGGAATTGAACTCTATTTAAAAACAGTTCCTAGCCAGGCGGTGGTGGCACACACCTTTAATCCCAGCACTTGGGAGGCAGAGGCAGGTGGATCTCTGTGAGATCGAGGCCAGCCTGCTCTACAAGAGCTAGTGCCAGGACAGGCTCAAAGCTACAGTGAAACCTTGTCTCAAAAAACCAAAAAGAAAACAAAAAACAACAAAGAAAATCAACAAACAAAAAACAGTTCCTATAAAATCTTGCTTTGTCAATGGAAATATTAAGTGATTTGCTGTGTTCAAAGCAGATTCACTCCTATTAATGAATAAGCTAATCACATATTCACTTCTCGGTAACCTACATTATAGGTGTTGAATCATAAGAGAAGACCCCCAAAACTATGAATCTAGGAGTTTGTACAGAATGATACCACCTGCCACCTTCCTCTGATAAATGGGAGTAAATTCTGGTTGGGTGGAAAAATGAACGAATGTCTGAGCTCCTACCCTGTGAGATATAAATAGCCTTTCCAGGGGCACAGCAGCCCCACTGAGTTTGCAGTCCTGAGAATGTACCCAAGTCTCTCGGTTTGTATCCCTTTAACTATAAACACATACTTCAAACTATCTAATCAATCATCTTTTAACTTCCAAGGTTTGTGCTTTAACCCAGTTTCCATTTAGAAAGTGCTAGCAATGCAGAAACATGAAAATATTTACTTCTTGCAGACACAATAAACAACCAAAATATCAATGCATGAAGCACTCATTGCTGGCACTAACCTAAAGTGGATGTTTTCAGAGTCTTTTTTGCTGAGATCTGGGACTTCCTCAGTGGGGTCTCAGAGTCTCTTTGCAGGATGGCAAAGTAAGGAGACAAGGTGAGCAGGACTCTGGGTCCCAATCTGTCTTAAACATTATTCTTCTGCTACTGGACTCTCAAATGGGTCTTTCTTGTTTTTTCGGTTTTTTTAAAGATATGGAATGATGAAATGAAATTGATACACACACACATACACACACACACACTTTTAGATAACCTAAATAAAGATTGCAAACTTATAGAAACAAGCAGTCTCAGGGCTGGAGAGATGGCTCAGAGATTAAGAGCACTGGTTGTGGTTGTTCTTACGGAGGTCCTGAGTTCAATTCTCAGCAACCACATGGCGGTTCACAACCATCTGTAATGAGATATGGTGTCCTGGCACACATGCAGGTAGAACACTGTATATATAATAAATAAATAAAAACTTAAAAAAAAGAAAAAAGCAGACTCCACTCATCATCATACTTGTTTCCTGATCTTGTTTCTCTTACTTGCTTTAACTTCTACACTCTAAAACACTACCACCGGAGAGTTCTCATGAACTCAGAAAGTTCCCTGACATTGTTCATTTCTATAAATACAATGTTAAACTGAACACAACACCTAATCGCTGGCAATATCTGTCCTGAGAGGACTGCAGTGTGCACAATCCTGTTTTCTAATGCTAGTCATCACTACACTGTGTGTGCTGTTCTTTTTTGCAGGAACAATGTCTATTTGCTAACAAAAATGTCTAATTTCCTTTTCTCTCCAAGAGAAAGCTATTATATACTCACAACCATCATTACAGTTCTTTAATTTTTATAGCACCAGGAAAAACAACCAAATTTCCTTTCCCCTCTTGCTTTCACTAAACTCAGTATAGAAAGAAATTTTCAGTCTGGGGTTCTTGAGCCTACCAGCTCAGCCAGTCAAACTGTAAATCCCAGACTAAAGTTTAGGAATACCCTGGCTATAGTTATAGTTCACTAGCTAAGAGCATATTCATCATCTGTAAATCCAAAAGAAGCTACACAGTACCACTTTCTTTTTTCTTTTCTTTTCTTTTTTTTTTTTTTTTTGAGAGAGGATCTCTATTATGTAGTTCTGGTCATCTCGTAATTCACTATGTAGAAGAGGCTACTTGAACTCACAGAGATTCCACCTGCCTCTAGCTCTCAAATGCTAAAATTAAAGGCCTGTGTCATACGGGGAGGTGATGGTGGTGGCACACGCCTTTAATCCCAGTGCTCTGGAGGCTAAGACCTGTGGTTCTCTGTGAGTTCAAGGCTAGTCTTGTCTACAGAGTGAGTTCTAGGATGCCAAGACAGAGAAACTCTGTCTCAAAAAACAAAACCAAAAGAAAAGGCATATGTCACCATGCCTTGCCACCTTCAAAATTTATGTGCATGTGTTTTTTATTGCATTTTTCAAATGATTAATTTGTATTCTAAGGGAGAAAAAAATCCCTAGAATTCAAACAGTCTGAATTCTGATCTTGCTGGGTGAGTTTAAGCAAATCATTTAACTGTTCTTGCCAAAATTATCATTTGAAAGATGTCTGTAAAGAGATTAAAATATATCTTGAGTTTCACATAATTATTAAAGATTCAGTTTTAGACAATCCTTATATATACCTATATAAGGTAGGTACACTGCCTTAAATATAAATCTACCCAGCAAAATTTTCCACTGTATTTCTTCCTCTCCCAGATTTTAGTGTATTGTGTGGATAGATATAAACACATTCTGGGGGCTGGGAATGCACTGAAGCTCAATAGTAAAGAACCTGTCTTGCCTGAATTAGACCTTGGATTCAGTTCCATTCTAGAGGCAGAATTCAAGTAAAAAGATAATATTGAACAAGCTGAGACCTAATTCTGTATATAGTTATAAAAATAATAAATGCAACTTTGATGCCCATCACCCCACTTCTTGGCTCCCCTTGTAGTATAGATTATTGAATCACTGACATATATGTGACTTATTTATTGTAAATATGAGTGTTTAGAAAAGAAACATTTGGTCAGTGTTAGTATTCAGGCATCTGAACTGACCTGCCCTTGGGGTCCTGACAGGACATGCCCTCAGCTGCAGCCACTAAGAGCACCCCCTGTGCACATTCTCCATGTTCCCTTATAAAAGGCAGCTCTTATCCACCTCCAGTCTCTTCCTCTCTCTCCCTTTCTGTCTTTCATCTGCTACTCTTACACCCCTCTTTCTCTTCCACCACTCTTGTCCCCAGGGGCTGGTCTGTGCTCCTTCTCTATCCCCTTCTCGTTCCTCTTCCAATAAGCCTCCTGTTGTATGGTGTGACTTCTCGTGACGTTTTTAAATAAACAACAGTCAGGATAGAACAATACCAAAGTTAGATAAGTTGTAGTCTGCAGGCTTTAATTATATCACTATATCTTGATGGTGGCACTATCCTTCCATGAATAATTATACAACTTGTCTTCAGAAGAAAGAAATGTGGTCAACCCTTAGTTATATATTGAGAACTTGTCTCAAAAACAAAACAAAATGAAGCAAAACAAGAAAGTTGAATGGATTTAATTGCCTAAGAATAAACCACCACCACGAAAAAACAAAACAAAAATCTCATCCCCTCGCCCCAAAATCCTGCGTGTCTCCATTAATAAAGAAAAAGCTGAAAAGACACTCTTCCTCATGTCACTGAAGATGTCAGAGACTGAACAGAGGCCAAAATGTTCCATGAAGGTGCTCTGGCTGAATGCAAACCACAGAGGACAGGAGCTGGAGAGGAGGCTCAGTGCTTAAGAGGACTGGCTGCTCTTGTGGAGGACCTGGGTTGTTCCCAGTGCCCACCTGGAAAAGCACAGCCACACTTTTCTCCAGTTCCTTCTGATCTCCAAAGGCATAGGCAAGTGCATAAATACACAACAAAAATCTAAACAAAATCTCCTCAGGCCCATACTATACACTGGTCTAATTTAATGAGTTCTAGAGTTCTCCGAGCTGATTTCAGTATGAAGAACCAAGAGAAACTCCACAAAACTAGTAATTTGAAATTCCATCTTCTACAAGATGGAGACAGGTGTCTTATGCAGAATATATGCAGAAGATGGAATTTTTGAATTATCCTGTTTCTTTATAATTACGAGATTTTTAGGTTTTTGGTTAAATTTTCCTCTTTTTCCTTTTAAAAATATCTTTTTCCTAATCTCGTCAACTTCCACAAGAACGGAAACGCAGGGGTCAAGTCCGGCATCAATTAGTTCAGGCTAAGTTATCAAGGCAGCAGTCAGCTTTCTAAAACTCAGCTTTGGGCAGGAGGTAGTGTTTTTTTTTTTAAGTTATCAGAACTTGGGGGACTAAAAGGAAGGGGTGAAGAGAAGCGGGACGTGAACGCGGCCTCGAGCCCTGTGGTGTCGCCTGGCCTGAGGAGACAGCGGCGCGAGCGCTCTCCTCAGGGAGTCGGGGCGCTCAGTGTCAGAGGGTACCTGACTGCGGGCGGCCGGTCCACAGCCCCCTCCCGCCGGCCCGGCCTCGGCCCGGTCTCCGAAAAGCCAGCGCCCTGGCCAGTGTCCACAGCATCGTCCCCTCAGAAGAGTGAAAGAGAGCGCGCTGGCGACAGCCCTCCTTGACCTTAGGACCCTCGACAAGCCCCGCCCCCTTGGCCAGCTCCGCCCACCTCCTCGGTCCCGCCCCCCGGACTCATTTCCCCCACCCCCACCCCCGCGCCTCCGAGCTGGCTCCGACTCAGGCCCTCGCGGCCCCGCCTCCTAAGCCCCGCCCCCTCGGACTGACCCCCCCCCCCCCCCTCCCCTCTACCCCGCGCCTCCGAGCTTTCCTCCTCCCCGGGCCCACTCGGTCTTGCCCTTGTCTAGAGCCCGTGACTCCGGCCCGTGGCCCGGCAGACACCCCGCCTTCCGGAAGCCCCAGAGCCCGATGGCCCACCCCCTCGAACCCGCCCCCTCCGGGCCCAACTCTCCCCCAACACTCCCTCTCCCACCCTACCGCACTCTGCCACACCCCACACCCCGCACAGCCTATAAGACAGGACAACGGGGTTGTGTCTTCCGCTTCCGCCTTCGTGGACGTGGGTCCCACCGAAGGCTGCCGGTGGCAGTGTTCGAGGGTGTGGGTTCTATTAAACTGTCTTTCCTCCTCTCAGACACACCCACGTCCTCCGGCTTGAGTGACCAATTTACTCGCCTTCCTGCGGAAGCTTTGAGCGGTCGGAACCTTTGTGCGCCCGGAACTAAGGTGCCGAACTGCGCTGGCACCCGGAAGGCTCCATAAATAGAGGAATCCCATTTCTTTTTCTGGCGGTCGATCGCTGGAGTTCCGGTGAGAGAATCATCGAGGGAGCTCTTCGGCTTCAGTTCCTGATATGCACCGACCGAATTTTCGACCCCCAACTCCTCCATACCCCGGCCCGGGGATAGGAGGCTGGGGTAATGGAAGCAGCTTCCGGGGTGCCCTGGGCGGGGGGCCGCGGCCGCCCTCCCCGCGGGACGGGTACGGGAGTCCGCACCAAACTCCGCCGTGCGGGCCCCGGGCTAGGCCGTACGGGAGCAGCCACTCTCCGCGGCATGGCGGCAGCTTCTCGGGGACCCGCTTCGGGTCTCCGTCCCCGGGCGGCTACCCAGGCTCCTACTCCAGGTCCCCCGCGGGGTCCCAGCATCAGTTCGGCTACTCCCCAGGGCAGCAGCAGACCTACCCCCAGGTAAAGACAATAGCTAGCGTTTGCCGAGCTCTTACTGCGATGGCAGACGTGATACTAAACTTCCCTTTACGTGGATTGCTTAATCCTCTGTGAGGTGACGTGCTACGTTACCCAGTTTTGCAGATAAATATACTGAAGTGTAAAGAAATAACTTAAGATTACCGTAAGTGGCAGAGCTATCGTTCTCTGTTCCACAGCAGTTGTGCTCTTAACGAGTATACCATATTCATATACAAATTTTCTTAATCCTCTATTTCTTCTCCTCCCAGCCCCCACAGTTTTTTTTTTTGTCAGTTTTTCAGTAAATAATCCTGAAGTCCTATGGGGAGGATAAATGATTCCCTACTATTGTATGACTTGTCTAGACTTTAGTCCACTGCATTTCCTACCGATGGCCATTCTTGGTTTGTTTCATTGTTCTTTCTTTTTTAATTGTTACAATTTTTTTTCCCCCGAGCTGTATTGACAACTACAAGTTCTCTTGAAGGACAAAACCGAGAATCGGGAATTGTGTAAATTTCCCTTCATCGAAATGAGTGTCCACAAGACAGGAAGTTAGCTCTTTGGCTGACAACTTGAATCTACCGTGTTTTTGCAAACTTGAATATTCTCACCCAGCTGAAACCCGTTGAGCTGGAGCTAAAAAGTACAGGAAATTTTTATGCAATATAAAAGTAGAAATTTGATAGCTATCAGGTTAAAACGTTTTCAGGAAAAAAATGAATACAATTAATTTGTTCACGGCTTGTACAGGATTTATTTGTATATAATAGCAGCAGGGTTATCCCATTAGAAACTCAAAAATAGGCATTTTTTAAAAACGAAATATACAATTGGTTTTAGTAATTGTTTTGTTTTTGGAGACGGGGTTTTCTCTGTAGCTCTGTAGACCATGATGGCCTTGAACCCACAGAGATCACGCCTGCCTCTGTCTTCTGTGGGCTGGGATTAAAGGCGTGGGCCACCGTTCCCTGCTGATTTAAAGAAAACAAGAAATTTGCAACTGAATATACTATTCAGCTTCACTTTTCAGCTTTTAATATGATCACCACTAATCTTCAACTAGTCTCAAAAGTACCAATTATCTCTATTAGATGTTTTTTAACTGATGATTTTTTTCCTAAAGGGTTCTCCAAGGACATCTACACCATTTGGATCAGGGCGTGGTAGAGAAAAAAGAATGTCTAATGAGTTGGAAAGTTATTTTAAGCCTTCAATGCTTGAAGACCCTTGGGCTGGCCTAGAACCAGTATCTGTAGTGGATATAAGCCAACAGTACAGCAATACGCAAACATTCACAGGCAAAAAAGGAAGATACTTTTCTTAACTTTTCTGAAATTCAACTGGAAGCTTCATGTGTCAGGAACATCTTGGACAGAACTTTACACAACTTGTGTAAATGAGTTGAACCCAAAGATGCCTGTGCTACGTGGTGGTGGCACACACCTTCAATGCCAGCACTGGGAGGCAGGCAGGCGGATCTGAGTGTGAGGCCAGCCTGGTCTACAGAGTGTGTTTCAGGACAGCCAGGGCTACACAGAGAAACCCTGTCTCAAAAAAAGAAAGAAGATGCCTGTGATCAAGGGATCACAACAATTTAATCTTTCTCCCATTTTACAAAAGAAACCAATGGTAAGATTTGTTTCCCAAAATGGGCTCAACAGTATTTCAAGTCCCATATACTCTTGCAGAATTCAGCCACTTCCTATCAAGAGGATGTGTCGTTTTGAACTTTATCAAACATTTCTTACTGTCCTGATTAAAGGAGTATGATGAACTTTATTTTTATTATGAGTGAAATATTTCATCCAAACTGTTGCACTTGCAAATGGAAATGTTCAGAATTCAGATGTTTTGACCAGTAAAAGAGATGGCAGTGTTTGCTTAATGGCTGTCTTTTTTTTTTTTTTTTTTTTTTTTTTGTTCCCTGTTTTAAAAACTAGTCTTTGGGTGAATCACATGAAAGAAAAACTAAGAGTATGGATATAACAAAGGAAAAGCTACCATTTTAGGCAATAAGCAAATGGTAAGGCTATTTGCCTCATCTAAGAATATCCAAATCTAATATTAAACTACGGTTTTTAAACTACATTTGATTTTGGGTGAATCAGGTTCTCTATTTCCACCATGCTGAACAATGATGAGTTTGAAGATGCATCTCAAATTTTCAAAATTTGTGTGATTTCAAGGGCGGAGAATATAGCAGTCCGTGTGTACTTCTCATATACTAACATTACATTTCACATTAAAGGAATGTGACTTAATTCAGACAAATGTAAGTCTGCAGTCCCAGGACTCAGGATGCTGAGGCAGGAGAATTACAAGTTTAAGGCTAGCTTGGGCTACAAGCAAGACCTCCTATTCTTGCTCTCCAATCCCCATCCCCTCCACCCCCAGGTATTTTACAGGTTATGTTTTATATTTTCCAGAATTTCTTTCACTCTTGAAACCTTTCAGGAATTTTGCCAGTCCATTAGATAATCTGTAAATTTTCAGTAATTATTTTTCAGGCCTCCTTAGTCTCCAGCCATGACTTAAACCACAAGTATTTTCATTTTTACCATGAACTTCCTAGTATCTTTTTCTTCTTTATCCAATATTTACTACCTAACCAAAGATTTGTCATTTTCTAACCCATAGTGAAAACACTGCCAGTTAACTTATGTAAGTGGATCTCAGTTCCCAGTGTTACAAAATACTATTTTACTTTGACAAAATATCCTATACAATTAGTAGAACCTGCACATTAAAATAGGTAGCTGAGCATGGTGGCACACGCCTTTAGTCCCAGAACTCTTGTGGGATCTCTGAATTTCTGTGAGTTAGAGGCCAATCTGGGCTATATAGCAAGTTCCAGTTCCAGGCCAGCCAAGGCTGCATGGTAAGACCCTGTTTCAAAATAAAATAAAAAGGAAAGAAAGAAAATGAAAAATCTAGGAAATAAGACTAATTGTTTCCAAAATATAGTCTAGAACTTCGTGTATTTAACCATAAAATCAGACGTCTTTATTCTGTTCTAATGCATTAAAAAGCGTAAAGATTATGGACAGTGCTTTGGAGACAGTGCTTTTAGAGACAGTGGCTTTGGAGCCTGCCCTGGAACTAGCTCTTGTAGAAGACCAGGCTGGCCTCGAACTCACAGAGATCTGCCTGTCTCTGCCTCCTGAGTGCTGGAATTAAAGGCGTGTACCACCACTATCCGGCTCAAAATTAATATATTTTTAAGTTTTTAAATTTATTTTAATTTTTTGGTTTTATTACTTGGAAAATTATTAAAGCTATTGGAAATAGTTTGTTAAACTTAACTATTTAGCCAAGAATGATCTTGAACTCCTGATCCTGCTTCCCCCTCCTAAGTGCCGGGATTGTGGGCATGTGTAGCTCTGCCTGCATGATCTGGTGTCTGAAGCAGATTTGTGGTAGGATGTCAGGATAAAACCTGGAGTCCTACTTACTTTCACTGAAATTGAATTACGTGGATAAGGAAGGGAAGTACAAGTTTAGAATAAACATTGCAGTCTTCTACCCATTATAAAAGAGCTTAGGAATTTTAAGGAGTAGTGGTAAAAGTAAGAGAAATGACTAGTTCTTAAAGTGATAAAAAAATTGAGACAGGATCTCACCATGTAGCTTTTGCTATCCTGGAACTCATTGTGTAGACCAGGCTGGCCTCAGACTCACAGATATCTGCCTGTCTATGCCTCCAAAGTCCTGGGATTAAAGGCGTGTACCATATATATCTTTTTAAAAATTACTCTAAGGGGTATGGGACCAAAATTTTGGGGGATCTCAGATCAGCTGAGGAGGGAAGGAAGGGAGTATAGTAAACTCAAGAAGAGTGAAAGAAAAGGATGAAGAATAGTAAATCTTAAAACTGGGCATGGAAACCCAAGCTTTAAATCAAGAGGCATAGGCAGAACAATCTCTGAATTCAAAGACTTCCTGGGTTACACATGATCCAATTGTTTCAGTTACCAAGGTAAATCTAAGTGAAGTAATTTTGCTTTAGCAAAAGATCATAAATTAGGATTAGAAAAATGGACTCTATTGGCTCTGGGGGGGGGGGGACACATCTAAAGTAGTTTATTTTTAGAGATTCTAGGATGAGGGATGTGAGTCAGCTGATAGAGTGCTTTCCAAGGATCTGCAAAGCCCTGATTTGGTCCCCAGCACATAATACCATTCATGGACGTATACTCCTTTAATCCCAATGCCTGGGAAATGGGAGGCAGAATTAGGAGGTCAAGGTCCTCAGCTTCACAGCTTGTATCCAGCATGTGTTTCATAAGTGAAAAACAAAAAGAAATAGAAAGTTTTAACATCACAGTGGAGACTTTAGCACATCTCCACAAAAACTGCTCTATTGAGAGAATTTCTCAGTGTATGAGGCATTTATACAAAATGAAGAACACACATATAATGTATACATGTCTTTGCAAGTATATACATTATGTAATTTATTTTAACTGAATTTTAAAATCAGTACAAATTTAAAAGTTGATACACAGATTATATTTTCTCACCAAAATTTTAATAAATTTCAAAACAAAGTACTCCCTTGCCAAGAAATACAAGTCCATGAAATAAGACAGCCTGTAGAGAATTCCTATAAAAATATCAATAAAGATTCTGAATTGATTGATAATTGTAAATTCTCCATCCACAAAAAAGTAGGCTTCCAGGCTATTAATTGTATTGTAATTTCTGTATTATATGAACCTTTGGTGGGGAAATGTTCAATCTCTCCCTTTTTTTTTTTCTTGGTTTTTCAAGACAGAGTTTCTCTAACAGTTCTGGCTGTCCTGAAACTCACTCTGTAGACCAGGCTGGCCTTGAGCTCACAGTGATTTGCCTGGTTTATTCAATATATCTTAAACTTACATTTATTTCAAATTTTCCAAAAAATGAATAGAAATTGTAGATTGTTTCATTTATAGACATTGTTATCAAAATCCTAAACAAGAGTTACCAGTGCCAGCTACAGTAACTCTGAACTTTACTGTGGAATTAAGTCCCAGCCTGAAAAAGAAAAATTAATAAAAATGAACTAACTCTCATTTCACTCACTTCTGCATGGCAGTGATGGCTCAACCTTTCAGAGTATCTTGGTATCATGCACCTTATTACCCAGTTAAAGAACAGGATCTGTATTAATAGGCAGATAAATTGAAGTAAAAACATTCTTAAAACTGGATACACAGATGTTTTAGAGAAGTGAGACGGGACCACATCTACAAGAGTGAAAAGGAAAAGCTGAAACTCACTGTGGGCCGATGAGAGGAAAACTTGAACTCTGTCCCAAAACAGTTTGTAATTACAGTACTCCTGTGTACCAGTTGGGGAAAATATAATAGATAAAATGTTCCACCCTGTAGCAAGCTGTAATCTTGGAGCAGTGGAGGAAAAGTATAAGGCACATTTGAAGGCCATTTTTAAAGTATGACTAAATGGAGAAGTAGAGACTGAAAATTCATTTTCATAGGTTCTATTTCAGTCATAAACTCAAAGTCATTTTTAGATTTTACAAAATGATTTTGTGTGTGTGTGTGTGTAAGTGTGTAAAATAAGGCTTTGCCCTACCAGACTTTGCTCTACTATGTAAGGGAACTTGAAAAATTAATGTTCATTTATTAGTACAGGGATGAACAAATGAATAAAATATAACTGAAGACCTCATAAATGAACACACATGTAAAACATTCTATTCCATAGCACTGCAAATCAGAGGTAAAGCAGATAGTGACAATAGGCCATCTATTCCTTGCATATGAAAAGTAAAAGTAAATCTCTAATTCATTAAAATCTAAGTTAAATTCCATGTAGAACAAAGACAAATAAAAAAGGACAAGAAACTTAAATGTTTAAAATTTAGGCAGTGTGTGTTATAACCTTATATTAGGAAATTTTTCTTATACCAGATTTTTTAAGCTATAAAAGATTGATAAAATTGTCTTAGATTTAGAAAGTTTTGTACAACAAATGGCACTGTGAAGTTAAAGGTAATACATTTACAGTAAACTTAACTCAAAAATCATTTATAAACCCTAATAAGATTTGAGTGCTTTACAGGTCTATATTCCCAGAGGTTGAGCCATGAAGATGAGTTCAAGATCAACCAAGGGTACACAGCAAGATCCTGCATTAAAAAAGAAAAAGGAAAAAAATACCCTTATGTGCTAAGGACACTTAAAAAGGAAAGAAATAAATGAAAACTAAGCATTATGGGGGGCTGAGAGATGTCTGAGTAGTTAAGAGCACTTGCTGCTCTTGCAGAGGACTCGGGTTTAGTTTTCTGCACAACCACATGTAACTCCAGTTCTAGGTGATCAGATACCCTCTTCTGGTTTCCTTAGGCAGTGCATTCACATAGTGCTCATAACATTCAGGCAAAACATTCATGCATAAAATATTTCTAAAAAGCATATGAAATATGAAATTAAAGCTACAATGAGTTAGTCATATCACACAAGCTTATACAATTTCAAACGATATATAGATGCTAAAAGAACATTAGGTTTATATAGTGCCCTTGAAGGTGTTCAGTACTGTAGACCCCAGCAAATCTACCTGTAGTGATTATGGGATGGGCTTATAACTACAGCTCATGTCATTATGTCATTCATACTTTTATAAATTTAGAACTGAAAATACTAGCCATAAAATATTTGCAATCTCAGCAAAATATTTTTCTAATGTTTTAAATTCACATACATAGTTTTTAAGTACAGTGCGTTATTTCAATATTTATATAGTGTGTACACTGATTCAATGAAGGCAATTGACAGATTCTGCACTTAGAACATTTATCATTTGTTTTCTTATTTTGTTTGTACTTATTTTGATACATGCCATTATTAAAAGCCGTAGTTACCCTACTCTGCTTTTCTAGTACGCAGAAGCCACTCTCGCAGTCCAGCTGTACCCTCTTCCTGTTAGCTGTCTCCAAGTCATCCTCAGTCGTGATTGCTGGTTTTAAAATCCAACATCCCAATGAGAACGTAGTATATGTGTTTTCCTTATTTCATTGAGTAATGCTACTCAAAAGACTGGGTGGTGGTGATGCACGCCTTTAATCTGCACACTTGGGAGAGAGACAGGTGGATCTCTTTAAGTTTGAGGCCAGCCTGGTCTATACAGTTCTAGGACAGCTAGAGCCACATTGTGAGACCCTGTCTCTAAAAACAAAAGCCCACCAGGCTTATTTATTTTGCTAGGATGACAGGATTTCATGGCTTATATGATGTGTTAGTATGTATGTATCATATTTTCTTTAGCCATTCATCATTTGTGGAAACCTAGAACAGTTTCATATTTTTACTGGCAAGTTGCTTTATGTATGGATAAATGGATTCTAAATGTTAAAATGCACTATATTTTATTTTGGGGGGTATACACATGATATGGTGCAAATGTAGAGGTCAGAGGACATTTTATGGGCCTTAGGTCATCAGACTAGGAGGCAGCCGTCTTTACCTGCTCAGCCACCTTACTGGCCTTGTTGACTCTGAAGTTAAATTGTGAAAGCAAAAGTCCTAGAATAGCCAGTTAAACAGAGCATGAACCTATAACGGAGGCTAACAGAATATGAAGAACTGGAGAGATGGCTCAGCAGTTAGGGGCACTGGCTGCTCTTGCAGAGGATGAGGGTTTTGTTCCCACCATCTATATGGTAACCCGTGACTGCCTGTAATTTTAAGGTAGTGGTTCTCAACATTCCTAATGCTGAGACCCTTTAATATAGTTCCTCATGTTATGGTGACCCCCAACCATGAAATTATTTCGTTGCTACTTCATAAATGTAACATTGCTACTCTTTTTTTTTTTGGGTTTTGGTTTTTTTCAAGGCCGTTTCACTGTAGCCCTGGCTGTCCTGGAACTAACTGTAAACCAGTCTGGTCTCCAACTCAGAGGTATCTGCCTCCCTGAGTGGTGGGATTAAAGGCATCAGTCACCACCACCCTACTTGCTACTGTTAGGAACTGTAATGTAAATTATTTGATATACAGAATATCTGATGTGCGACCCCTATGAATGCCCCAAGGAGTCATGTCCCACAGGTTGAGAAACAATGTTCTAGGGGATCATACACTCATACAGGCATATATAGATGAAATGAGACAAGTCTTTTTTTAGAGAAAAAAGAAAAGAAAATCAGAGATCTTAAGCATTCTTCCCAAAGTTCTGCTTATTTGCCCAGCTTGGGCCTGGTACCAACAGATTGGTGCTGTTCTCAAACTTGTTCAGAGACTTCTTATTGCAGAGTCGTGGTGTTGTAGAGATTCACTAACTGTTCAAAATGCTGAGAATAAGGGGCTGTGACTTATCAGCTACAGATGGAACATCTGTATCAATCAAGCCCCCAAGGCTCAGGGAACACTGAGGGAGATGGTTCAGAACATGTGTAAAAGCCAGAAGAAAGGAAGGAGTGCTGTGTAAGACTGTTCTCTGGATATGGCATAGCTGTAACGTGCATGAACTCATCACAGGTGTGGGTACCAGCACAAAATTCCAGCATTGGCGCTGGAGAGAAGGAGGCCCACTGGTTGAGCTCTTCCATCACAATCCCGTGGGACCTGAAACCCTCTGCTGGTCGTCACCAGCACTGTGTGCACATTACATACATACAGGCAAAAACCCCATGCATTTAAAATTCCAGCTGGAGGGGAGGAGCTCTGGATGCTTCACCCTTAGCTGAAGGCCGAAAGGCAGGTGATGACTGCTGAGGAAATGAAAATTTATGGTGGTGAAATCATAGATAATGATAATGGAGGATCCATGTTTATTGTATAACCGTTATCTAAACTCATGGAATGTTAACATCACAAAACATTGAGAAGTCACTTTTCTTTGAGGGGAGGGCTTGGTAGGTTTCCCAGGCCTCAGGGAAAGACTTCAGACAGTGTGCATAATTGAATTTGGTGACATTAAAAATTTAGAAAAAAAACTTTTAATAAGACATGGAAGCAAGATATGAGATGTTGGGGCAGTGAGTAGGGGATAGATATGATAATCCCATACATAACATGTATGGGATTGTCAAAAATAAGTTTTTCTCTCTTTAATCTACTTTATGATACTGTTTAACAAAATTAGAAAAAAAAGAATTTGGTTGATATTTGGCTTGGTGTTGACTTTAAGATAAAATAACAAAAGCCTGATCATAAAAGAATTTGAAGTTGAACATAACAAAAATAGATATTCTGCTCTGTGAAAGATGCTTTTAAAAATTAGGACATCGAGGGATAGTGGCACATAGCTTTAATCCCAGTACTTGGAAGGCAGAGGCTGGAGGATGATCTTTGTGAGTTTGAGGACAATCTGGTCTACATATCAAGGTCCAGGACAACCAGGGTTACATAGAAGCTGACCCAACCATCCCCAAATAAGAAAGAAAATGGGAAGTCAAGACATTGATTGGAAGAAAACAGTTTCAAAACAGCAGTGTAACATTATATGCCTGTTACAATGTCGAAAAGAGAAGAGATGCTGACAACAAATGCTGCCTGAATTGTGGTAGTGAGGTGTCAGCTGAAGCCAGAAGAGGCCACTGGATACATTGGAACTAGAATTAGGAGCCACCAAGTGGGCACTGGGAGCTGGCCCCGCCTATAAATGCAGCCCATGCTCTTAATTGCTAAGCCATCTGTCGAGCTACATGTTTGCTATTTTTGATTATGGAAATTTGTGTTCCTAATAAACAGTTTAGAAATGTGGGTCGGCAAGATGGCTTAATGGATGAAGTATTTGCCACCAACCTTGCTGATCTGAGTCCCATCCCTGGAACCATGTGACAGAAGGAGAGAACTTGACTCTGGCAAGTTGTCCTCTGACCTCCACAGCTGCACTGTGGCATGTTGGTGCTTGTGGGCACTCACATACAAATGCTAAGTGGGAAATGAAAGAAATGAGATCTTGTGACAAACTCTTGTGACCCCCAATTCAATTCAGATTAGATAATTCTAAAGATTTTATTTGCATATTTTCACACTCTGGAATTTGTATACTAGTCAATTCCTTCAGGTTGTAAGATTCAGAAATCCAACTTAGTTTTTCTTAAACACCAAATATCCACTTTAAGACCAGAGCCTGGCTACATGGAGGAGCTTGGAGGATGCCATCAACTTTTTGTTCCACTTTTGGTGGTGGTTCTATGCTCCCATGCAGTGTTCTTGTTTTCCAATAGACTCTTTTCTACTCAACACAGTAAGACTGATAAAACTGCCCTCAGCAACCTAATGGGGAGAGTCCAAGTTCTGTAGCAGTTTTGCAAGGGTCTTGGAATTGCCTCTTGCTGACTCTGTCATATGTGCATTCCCTAGTCTGTAACTGATAAAATGTGGTATTGCTCAGTGGGTCAAACCTAGGTCCTGTTGCCTCTGCACCCCAGAGACTTAAGTATAGTGAGCTCTATAGTTTCCCAGGAGAAAGTTGAGGAGAAATAGTGCTAGAGATGAAAAGCAATCCCATAGGTATCTTTTTATGTGTAACAGCTGTAGAGAAGCTGCAAAGGTAGTACAGAGCTAGGAGTCGAAAGCCAGGGTACAAAACAGATTCAACTATAGACTATTAGATTTATCAATGGCTCAGTAGGTATAAAGGCACAAGCCTGACAACCTGAGTTTAAGCCCCATAACCATCAAAGGTTGAAGGAAAGAACCAATTCTACAAACTTTTGTCTACAGAGTATTCTGACCTTGACATTCGTGCTGTGGCCATAGTTCTTATTTTCTCCTCTCTTCCTCTCCTTCCCCTGTCTCATACACAAATAATAATGAAGTTTATTATCCTTTTCTGTCCCATGACCCATTTTAAAATTTTACTTAACATTGAGCACCCACAAGCTTTTAAGAGTCATGCCTAGTAAGATACCTTAGGGAGACAAATTGAAGTCCAAAAGCTGCTGTATGATTTGTTTTTCCTTTTTAGGTTTAAATATACAGCTCATCATGGCCCATTATTATTATATATTTAACAATTCCTCTAACATCAGTTTATATTGATAAGAAGAGAAGAATCATTAGATTTGAAAGAGGAAAAAAACCTTCCATTAGGATAGTAGGAGAAAATGAAAGGATAATACTCACTGATCAAAGTGCGTATATGGGCTTACCCATATCAAAAGGATTTCCTAGTGGAAAAGTGAATTTTCTGACCAGCTAGTCTGATTCTATCAGAGAGAACTCCCTTTGTCTATATGTTTGTCATATGGCTAGATCTGAGATGGGACTTTTATTCTTGCTTTTCTTCTAGATGACTATATCCTTGGCAACCTACATCTTGTTCTTATAAAGTATATTGGATGTCTTTGATTGTTATGCAATTTTATTATGGTTCTATGATAATTCAACATCCAAGGACTGGTTTCCCACCTAGTGCATCCCGCTTAACATACACAGGTTGGATTGGTATTTGCTCATTAAATAATGAAGTTGGTGTGCCAGGTACAGGTTTTTTTGTTTTTTGGTTTTGTTTTGGTTTTTCGAGACAGGGTTTCTCTGTAGCTTTGGAGCTTGTCCTGGAACTCACACCAGGTTGGCCTTGAACTCACAGAAATCCACCTGTCTCTGCCTCCCGAGTGCTGGGATTAAAGGCATGCGCCACCACCGCCTGGTGCCAGGTACAGTTCTTGATGCTGGACACAAAACGAAAAGTTCCTTGTAGAACTTCCAACTTTCATTGAGATGGACATCCAGCTGCCAGAACTGTGAGAAAATAATCTGCTGTTAAGTCATCCAAATTATGTTATTTCTGTTTAGCAACACTAACAACAAATATGAAAGTGTGCATGTTTTAGAATTGACGAAATATTGTATCACAGTGATTGGGCAACTTAGGATACAGGAGATTAGTGATTGTGAGGAGAAATTGGTTGACATATTTAAGCATTTCTCTAGCAATGATCAAATAAATGCAGGCTCAAAAACAGTATTTGGAGGTTCTGAATCTAAGCAGAATTTTAGCTTTGTCTGGAGAATACAGGGAAGCAAGATGTAACAAGCTGCTGACAGTACTTGGGAAGTAGAATCATGGAAAAGCAATGGAGTCTTACTGTTTCCAGAATCTTCAGGGTAAAGCCTGAGTTCCAGAAATCTCAGCCTGTCCCAAATATGCCACTTACAAGGATGCATGCTGGTAAAGAGTGATTTATTCATTGCAAACACTGGAAGGAGGATAAAGGGATCTAATGACCCTCTGGTCTTTCTTCTGGATACTGACTTGAGCTTTTGGGTTAAGCAGGAAAGATAAAAAGAGCTAGACATGTATATAGTTATGGCAGGCGTGGTTTAGGAATGGTCTCCATGATCCATCTCAGTTCTGGTCTACAAGGTGAGGGAAAGAAGTCCTTATTGCTTGAAGGGACAGGATTCTTGTCTAGACATTATTACTCATGGGAAATTTCCTCATCTGGGGTAAGGAAATCCTCTGTGCTGCTGTTAGCTACCTTGTGGACCCAAAAGAAGAGTCAATTTCAGGGAAACACACACACAAAACACAACTTGTGCTTATATCAATAGTATTAAAGGAAATTGTACTGAAAACCTATGAGGAAATTTTTCAACTCATTTAAAATTAAGATTAATATTAATGTAAAACCTGGTATGATGGGCATGAAAGACATGAGCGTTCGAACTTGTCTATGCATGCAAAAGAAGATATATAATGGAAGACATACACTTAGAATACTTCATTTCTCCACTGTTGAAAATGCAAACTGGCACAGCCACTTTGGATCCTAGTATGGTGAATTTTTAGAAAATTAGGCAACAAATACTATAAGGACATGTGCTCAACTATGTTCACAGCAGAATTATTTTGTCATAGACAGAATCTGAAAACAACCCAAAATGCACCTCTTCTACACATATAATGAGAGAGACATCATCCTTTACCATAGCCATAAATACCATATCTTGGAGTAACTCTAACCACACAAATGCAAAAACCTGTATGATAAGAACTTTAAATCTTTTAAGAAATTTAAGACATCAGAAAATGGAAAGATCTCTTATTCTCTTGGGGAAGTAGAAACAACAGGAATAATGACAATCTTACTGAAATCATTTTACAGATTTAATGCAAATGCCCACTTAAATTATAGCAAAATTCTTCACAGACCTCGAAAGAACAATTCTCAACTTTATAAGAAAAGATAAAAACTCAGGATAGCCTAAACAATCTTAAAATCCTGTATGATCAAGGAACTTCTGAATGTATCACAAACTTTGACTATAAAACTTCCCTACAGAGCCACAGTACTGAAAACTGTATCAATCCATACACCTACAAACTACAGATTTTAACAAAGAAGCAAAAATGGTGAAATGGAAAAGAAGCATATTTAACCTGCTTGTTTACTTTTAATTGTCCTGAAGCTGTATTTTTTTGAGGCTAGCTTTTTCTAAAACCTGCCTTTCAGCTTGTAGTTGAAGCCGTGCCACATGGCACGGGGTAGGACATAGGCTCTCTCTGTCAGCCAGCCTGCTGTCACAGATCTGGCAGACGTAGCTGCACCAAATTTTAACTATCTTTTTCATTTTAACTTGTAATCATAAAATTAAGAGAATTCCTGAATCCTCTCCGCTGTTTTATTGACTGTATGGTATTAAATTTATTTTTTAAACTTTGTCTCCTGCTTGCCTTTCATGTGCAGGTGGGTTAGATTTAGCTGGCTACTGCGTGCACGTGGCGCCTCAATCTCAGCGATAACCTAGGCGATTTCTTCACTTTTTCTACCCGTTTAGCAAAGGATAAAAGTTGTATCTCCGCGTCTATCACACTTACAGATTTAAGTATCTCTGCCATTGTTTCTGCTCCACTCTAACTCCATTTAGCTACCAACATATATAACTGAACACTTTTTCTTATCCCATATATATTTACATATATGTATATATATGTATCTTATTATATACAAATTTTTACTCCCGATTTAAATTTTGTCCCGCTTTATCTATACTTCTTTAAATTTTGATCTCTATTTTTGAGTACTCAGTACTCATGTATCCACCTGTGGTGTAATTTTTTCTCACGGGTTCCTCACGTTCTCCTCCGTACTTCAGTTTTTTGTGTGTGTGGGGTTGTGGATCAGCCCCACGCTGGGCGCCATTATGTTGGGGGCCAGTACTAGCCCCAGCCATAAATTATTTCTCTGGACTGACATAAACTATCTGAACCGGCGTGGAGGCACAGGAATAAAGACACAACTCAAATGGCTTTATCAGGAGGGAGATTCTCTGTGATCCCTCATGGAATCGAGTTCATGTTGAAAATTCCCCTGCTTTATTCTCCAAACAGCCTTATATATCAAAACATAAACTGATACTCATTAGCATTGTTTCCTAGGTAACCAGGGAAATGGCTTTCAGTCATGTCCACATCTACCTACGTCTTCCTTGTCAGTATGCTAGCTCAGCCACGCAGGCTGAAATTAGCATCTCTATTTAGGCATCCTCCAAATTACAGAGAAAGGAGCCAGACATTCTGGCCTTTTGTTAGGGTAGCGACATACAGCCTGTCTAAAAGGATACATGATTACCTCAGGTACTAACTATGGCTTTAGAGCCTGGCTGTCACCCCATGTAAAAAAATGGGCCTGTAGACATATACTTAGGATACATCAAAGTAAAGCTAAGATTCGAAAGACTATCCCACTTGGTGGTTAAAAAGGGCCTGCAGAGTTTTGCACTAGCTCCTCTGTATGCAAAGTATGGCTTCCAGCTTAGTGTTTTTATGGGATTCCTGACTGCAATAATTTTTGTTATATCTTTATATAAATTGTTCTTTTGAGGCAGGGTTTCTCTGTAGTTTTGGAGCCTGTCCTGGAACTAGGTCTTGTAAACCAGGATGGCCTCAAACTCACAGAGATCTGCCTGTTTCTGCATCCTGAGTGCTGGGATTTAAGGTGTGAGCCACCACTGCCAGACAATATTTTATTATCTCTTAGAGGCCTGTTCTTTTCTAATGAGACAGGAAGTAGATCGAGATGGAACTGAGAGGGGAAACTATAAATAGGATATATCATGTAAGAAAAGAATATTTTCAATAAAATAAAATATCCCAAAAAACTACAGACTACAATTTTAAAAGATATTTTGTTTTATGGGTATAGATGTTTACCCTGCATAAATGTCTGTGCATCAAGTTTGTGCCTGGTACCCTTGGAGGCCAGAATTTATCAGATACCCTGGAACCAGAGTTTGAGGGTTGTGAGCTTCTGTGCTGGTTGGGACCAGACCTGACTCCTGTAGGAACAGTCAATGCTCTTAACTGGTGAACGATGATATCTAGACAAGCTCCTAATAAATTTCTGAAAAGACTAGAAAAAGGGTGACTGGGTGAGAAAAGAAAATAGGAGAAAATGTTGTGAGCCTGAGTGTTGGGGAATGGGCATCTGGGTATGCCTGTAGGGCATTATCTTGGTTGGGTTCACTCAGGTGGGGAGACTTCCCCCTTGGGTGGCACCATTTCCTGTGCAAGAATCCTCATTAAAGGATTAAGGTATTAAAGAGGGAAAGTGATCTATAGACAAGAGCATCCATTGCTCTCTTCTTCCTTTGAGTGACATGTTACCAGCTCTTTTGAGCCCCTGCTGCTTTGACTTCCCTGCTATGATGGACTACACCTTAAACTGTAAGCTTCAACGAATCTTCATTAAAATTGTTTTTGCCACATTCTTTATCACAGCAACAGGAATTGTAACTAAGACATATTTGTTTTTAGTTTATAAATAACAGATGCATCAATATAGGAATGTTCAGTCAAAATGCATTGTTTCTTAGTATATTAATTTTTTTTCTCTACTAAAGTACATAATTATTTCAGTTTTTACCCACTATGAACAGTAAATTATACTATGGGTCTCTAACCTGATAGAGCAACTATTTAAAATTCATTTGTGTGCATGTGTGGAGGTCAAAAGACAGCATGTAGAAGTTGGCACTGTCTTCTGTGTGGTTCCAGAGATGGAACTGAAGTTATCAGACATCCTGACAAGTGTTTTTATGCACTGAGCCACCTACTAGTCAAATGATCTCAGCCACTCATGGTTCTACATTCTTTAGCATGATTCTTAAAACTTGTTAAAGTCTCCTGTAATTCACTCTCTGACCTCTATGTCTTAGTCATGTCTAGCATTAAACACCTTTCTTCCTGTGTAATAGATTTGTTACAAACTGTTGGTCATGTTAATAGCAATGAGCATTCTTGATCTAAAAACAATGTTATCTAAGAGTCCACCCAATAAGTTGTAGAGTTGTTCTGGAAATGGCTGTATTAAGAACAGAAATATCTTTTTAAAACTGGTTCTAAAAATCATGAACTTTACTACAAAACAAATGGTGGTTAAAGTAAAATGAAGTGGATACATTTTATTTTTCATATAGATCATCAGGCGTTTTTGAATCCCTCATGCCATTCACTCAAGAGAGTCGTACGTAAGTCAGGAAATGCACTTAATTAGCATTCACAAGGCCAAGTTCAGTTCCCAGCACCAACAAAAAAACACATTTCAAAAAGGAAAATATATGGTTAGAAAAATCTGTTAAATTTTTAAATTACAAACCAACAGAAGCTATCAAAATACAATTTTTAAAAAATCTCAGAAAAGATTAAAACAAAGGGGTTAGAGAGACAAGCTCAGCAGTTATGAACTCTTATAAAAAAAGAGGATCTGAGTTTTGTTCCCAACCCTGATTCCATCTCCAGGGGAGTTCATGCCCTCTTTTAGACACCTGCATTCACACGCACATACTCACACACAGATTAGAGAATTAAAAAATAAAATATATTTTAAAGCAACAATCACAATTGTCAAACAAATAGGTGAAGTCGCAAAGCATTATGGCACACACAAATAATCTCAGCACATGAAAGGCTGAAACAGGAAGGTCACCGAGTCTAAGACCATCCTGCTCATATACACCTAGTCTCAAAACAACCTGGCAGACAGAACAAGCTAAACAGAAGACTTAGTAATTACAGCATACTAAAACAGAATCTAGTAGAATTCATGTTAAAATGTAAATAAATATGAACATTTATGTGCTGAATAATGAGTAAGTATAAATGAATATGTAAGACAAGAATACAGGGCATCCTGCCAGTGTTTTGGAAAATAACAGATGAAAACTACAATAATCTTAAACAATACAGTCAAAGAAGTAATCAGATTCCTAACATTAAAATTCCCTTTTAAAGGGCGAAGAAAACGATTACTCAACTGACAAAACAAGAAAAATTTGAAATTAACATACCAGAATCAAATAGTGGGATAAATTAGAAACTGTATTTGACTAGTGAGAGAATGGAAGTGATTGGGAAAAGGAAGAAAATAAAAGGGAAATATAATCAAGAAAAACAAAATGCTGAGTGACAAGGAGTCCCAGCTCACTTAGGACTAAGGGTGTCGCTGGAGCTCACAGATTCAAACCTAGGCAACACAACTTACAGACTCCATATCAAAAGAACAAGAAGGACTAGGCCTCCCATCCCCCCAGAGGAAATTAACACTTTGTTTTTAAAAAAATAGATATTATGTGCATCTGCATGCTAACTGTTCATTTAAACATACTGCAAAATATATAAATGTTCAGAAAATGAAAATTTCCCAAGATCCATGTTAGAACCAGAACCCTGGCCAGATGGAGAATACAAATGAAAGGAAGAAAACTAAAAGAATTTCCTTCAAGGAAAGAGTCAGGATTATCAAATTAGAAATAAAACATCTTATACTTATTCAATCAACAGTTAATTCTCAGGACATATTCTAAATAAAATAACATTCCAGCTTCTTTTACCTATGTGCCACTACATGTTAATGCCTGCCTGAGTAAACACAGATACAGATTTTTAAATACTTAGTCAATAGTACACAGCAATATTAAAATTTTAAATGTATGGGTTAATATTAGATCCTATTAACTGGTGTCCATCACCAGGACAGGGTGGTGTCTTAAAGGAGAAAATCTGTATAACATCATTGTTTAAAAAAAAAATTGAGCCTGATCCTAATAAATAAGCTTTATGAATGGAAAAGAACTCATACATTATGAAGTAGCCCATCACTAATCTATTTGTTTATAAAGGCCAAAACTCTAAAAGTTAAAGACATTCATAAAATCAAAAAGGATAGATCAATCAACTCAAAACTTAATAACAATAATAGCTAAGCAATATGGCCAAATTTTTATTTTAAATGATTTAACTTTCCTATATAATGATACAAACAAATAATTACAATACTGGGTCTGGAGAGATGGCTCAGTGGTCACGAATAAGTACTGCTCTTTCAGAGGACCCATTTCTAGTCTCAGCACTCAAAGCAGGCAGTTCATGACCTCACAATACTCAAGACTCTCTAAGAAGTACAACATTGAACAACAAATAGAAATTTGGACCTTTCAAGGGGAACACAACAAAATACTGGCAAGCTAACAGAGGGAAAGTTTGAATATATTTTCAACTAAAATGGGTAATGGGTAAAATGATACAAAGGGACAGAAACAGAAAACAGAAAAGGAGAAAAATGTAAACTTAAGTTCTACTCTCGTTTGTTTTGTATGCAGGGTCTTCTTGTATCCCATGATGGCCTCAGGAACTGTGTTGCTGGATGACTGTGAACTTCTGATCATCCTGTCTCCACTTCACAAATACTATGATTACAGCTGTGCAGTACCATGTGCATTTTTATGCCAGTGCTAGGGATCAACCTGAGGCTTTGGGCATGCTAGGTCAACACTTACCAAATGAGCTATATCCCTAGCTAGTAAAGCTCTGAAACTCTGTTCTATACCAAATTATCCACACAGGCTGTGCATTTTGCTAAGAAGCGTAAATATAATAAAAACCACAACACAATACAGCACTTTCCTGACATGTGCAAGGTTCTGAATTCAATCCTCACTGAAACAAAACACAAATGCACATATAAACAGGAATCAAGGGTCAGGATGAAACACTACAGAGATTATACCCAAATCAATCACACAGAAAACACAAAAACTAGGGTAGGACAAACTGGATATCAGAAGCTGTTTGTTGATACAAAGTCTAAGTCTAGGCTCCAGAAAAGGCATAAAACCCAATCCTCGCCTCCCTAAAGTATAGACAAGCCAGAATACCCCAAAAAAAGTCTACCAGACAGAACCCTCTCGGTGTCCTGTTCCTAAAGACTACATCTAAGTGGAAAGCACTAAGTGTCTCAGGTCCAACCACCCCCCCCGCAAAAAAAAACAGGGCACACTAAATCACAAATGGTCTTTAGAGTCTGTTTTGACTATATACAAAAAACAAGGGTTTTAAAAATTGGCCTAAAATTCTTGTGGAAGTTTATTTAAGAGACTATGAAACACAACCTTTTTCCCTTTTAAAAACAAATGGCTTATACATTAGACTTAACTATGAGACATAAAACTCTCGCAAAAGAATATAATATCTGGGCCAGGCGATGGTGGCACATGCCTTTAATCCCAGCACTCCGGAGGCAGAGGCAGGAGGATCTCTGTGAGTTCGAGGCCAGCCTGGTCTACAAGAGCTAGCTCCAGGACAGGATCCATAAGGATCCATAACTACAGAGAAACCCTGTCTCAAAAAAAAAAAATATATATATATATATGATCTGTACAACAAACTAATGGGGAGAATTGAGGATGATTCATTTTAATAAAGTCAGAACTAAAAAATTCTGATGAGTCAAGAACTATAATTTTGTTTCTTCCATCTTCAGCTGATCATGTAACAGCTTATTATTAGTAACTTCTACTAATAAGAAAACCAACTGGATAAGTCCTTTGGTAAATGGCAGTCTCTTATAGAATGATTTGAATTAATAGGATCATTACAAGATTTACATGCAAATTGTAAGCCTGATACTAATCCTGCTGTGCAAATAAGAAATAATTTTTAATGACTTGGTCTCAATTTGTGTGTAGCCTTGTAGAAAATGCACAGGAGCCTTTTAGTAACTACAAACATGAAATACATCTGATACCAACTTCTAGTTTTCTAAATTTATTATTCCTGTTTTTTTCTATAGACAAAGAAAAAGGGCTTTTCCCCTGTAACTCTGGCTGATTTCCAACTCAATAAGTAGACCAGGCTATCCTCAAACTTCTTGCTTCTGTCTCCCAAGCGTTAGGATATAGACATTTGCCACTGCCTGGCAGTACCAAGTTTTTAGAGAAAGTGTGTGAGTGCGTGCGTGCACGCGCGCACGCTAGGGATTAAACCTGGGCATTGTGCCTGCTAGGCAAGTATTCACAGAAATATATCCTATCCCTTAAAAATTATTAATAATTTAGATAAATTATTAGTCTAGTCTAAATATTCATCAGGTTATTAAGTTTCCTTAGTAAGAAGTTGGTATTGCATAAGCATGGCAGCAGCTACCTTTATACTAGTAGTTGGTGGATAGAGGCAGGAGGATCAGGAGCTCAAAGCCAGCCTTAATTAACTAGTTAGTTCAAGGCCAGCCAGAGCTAAATGAGGCTGCCACAAAAAAGCAACGAAATAAAAAAAATTACTGCAGAATCAGATGTGGTATAGGTGGAGAGGAACCACACTGACAATACCAGGTATAAAAAAATAAGCTCTTTTAAGCCTTTTCTTCAGCTGTATTGTGGTTTATTAGTGGGTCAAGTTCAGGCTAAAATAGCCAAGCCAGCATCCCAAACATGTATGTATTCAACACCTGCATTTTAAGTTCCACCACAAACAACCTGGAGTGAGCCTACAGCAAACTCACCAAAACCTTCACACACAGGTGCCGTTTCAGTTCAGAAGCATCTAACCCACACTGCACATGTTTGCCTCAAATCTCAGCACTTATGAACCAGTCAGATTCAAGTTAAAGATAGATTGTGAACCGAATTTTCTGGCCTTGCTTCCTTACAGGGCCTTATTTCTCCATTCAAATTTCAATATAAAGCTTTACTCAAATATTCATGTTACGTTCACTCAAGCATAATTTATTCACTCAAGCATAAACAAACACCTAGCTTCTCCCTCCATACATTTACAAGAAACTCTACCAGCTTCATAGATAACATGACTAAATCTCCCCCATGATTATGGTTATATCCCAAGAACTAGATTAGCATGTTTATTCACTACATTTGTGTTTGCTAACAGAAGCGGAAACAGTTAAACTGCCATTGTTTCACATTCCATAAAGCAGCTCAGTCAATCAACTCTCTAAAAATACTTTTATGTTTTCCAACAGAAAAGACTGAATCTTGGGACATACTGATATTTCCATGCAGGAAAAATTCATATTGAGACATACAAACTTCACAGGAAAATTATGTTTTTCCATAAGTTATTGTTTTTATGTTCATTTTTTATCTGCAGTTTGACTTGTTTCTACCCCAACTTCATAATTAGTTTAGATTTTATTCAAGAATATAAATAACCTAAATAATTAGTGATTTTCCAGCTCTGTTCTTAATCCAAACTCACTGAACTGAAATACTGTTTTGCAGAGCTACATTTACACTTGGCTGATTATTTTGCCATGTTATAAGACGTTTCCATGTAACACCACCTGAGCCTGGGATTACCCTGCAATAACTGGCCTCTCAGCATCGCATTATGGTTTAACTGGCATCCCTTTTTTCTATGTATATAAGGTATTGTTACACTGTCTTAGAAAGTACAGGTTATTAAAAGGCATAGTTCCAATTTTCTATTTCGAAGTCAACAATTTCCCTGCCTTCCCAGCCACTGTCCCAACAAGTATATCTGAAATGTTTAATTAGAAAGACTATCCAAACACAAGTCAATTTTATATAAAATATTTAATTTTTAAAACACAGGCTAGTCATGTCACATAAATAGTTCCACTTTAGGTTAGCTGCTTGTGGCCAGCAGAAGTGTCATGTGTGACAAATAATAGTTTTAGATGCTATCCCTTATAGTCAAGTCTGAAGTGCTAAGACCATATTGAAATTTCAGAACTTGGATACTCTATTTTGCTAAATTTCAAAACATTTCTTCACTTCCTCTAATGTTTTATTAGTACCCAATACTCAAAAGCAAAATCTTTTTTCTTCCATTAATTTTGTTACACCAACAAAAATAATACCATCAAAAATAAAACGGTCAACTAAAAACTCATGTTATAGGCATAAAGTGAAAATTACCTTCTTTAAAATATTCTTACTGGTTCCTGAATCATGTTTTGAAATGCAGGGTCACAAATAGATACAGGACATGAGGTTAAACTGGCTTGTCATATAACAGTTTTCTCTATTGAAGATTCCAATTAAAAAGTGACTAGAACAGTTAAAATTGTCAACTGGCACACTCAACTTCCCAGAGTTTCTAAGTCTCTATTAGTGATAAGGGAGATGCTGGTTATTTACCTTTGGTTCCTTTCTAGAAATATAATTTTGTGTTCATGTGTGAATGTAAAGCATAGTGAGACTTGACAACATTACAGTTATTCTTTCTTGGTTGAGTTTAATAAAAGAAAAAAAACATTAAAACAACCTAGTAGCACTGCTCTAATCTGGCAGGAGTTACAGTAAATTTCACAAAGTTCTGAGTTTTTTGTTTGTTTGTTTTACTAAATTAAATCTAGGACATATTTCTACTTAAGTTGACTTTTAAAAATAATGACATAACTTAAGATATGGTGTTTGCCACCCTCCTTCTGTTAACTTTAATACATTTATTATGCAAATCATTATTACATACTTGCTTCAAAAATCCTATCCTCCAAGTAGAAACTGGGTCAGCATGGCAGCCAGAAAGAAGAGAGTACTCTAAAATTCAGTCAGCTATTACTTTCAAACACTTAAGTGATAATGTTTTTAGTACTTCTCAGAAGTAACAGAAGGTACTGCGTTCTCCCTTTCTTTTCTCTTATACCTCTACCAAGAGAAGGTAACAGTGAAAGTTAACACAGGCGAAAGACAGGCAGAAAAGGACAGTGTGACAGGCAGAGGGAATGGACTTAACAGAACTGGCCAGGCAACACCTAAAAATTGAGAGCTTCCTGCCTCTTCAACACAATGCAGACTCCCTTAAAAGACAAGTGGGTGTACAGGCTAACTTCATCCTCAGTCCTTAAGCTTACCAGTTAAGGCACTTACTCAACCCCTCCCACCCTGCCCATAGTTTTCATATAAAAACCACTATTTCATTTGAATGAATTTTGCTGGGTTATGGTAACCTGAAAAACAAAACAAAAATAATGTTGACCATTTTTTATATAAAACTGTTGCATCAAGAGAAAGGTTGTGTTTTATTTTCTGAAATGAGCACAAAGTACACCTTTCACAATAACACTGAAAGCAGGTGCAAAGACTGACAGTGACCTTTGACTAAAGGTAGCTTTGTAAAAAGAAAATACCAAATAAATCAGTGCCCTTTCTGATTGTTGTAAAACTGGAAGGGTGAGGGAAAGGGTTGGTTGTTACATAAAAGTTGGTCCAAACTTACAAAAAAAAAGCACAAGTGTGCATAGTTCAGAAGATCTGCAACGGGGCCATAAAAACATTATGTCCCTAATGTTAGCATCCACTTAAAACTGCAAGAATAAAAAATAAAACTGTTAACTAAAATCTGTGACGATGTACAATCAATAGAGCTAGTTTTAAGAACAGCATGAAATTAAGCGAAGTTTTTTTTTTGTTTTTGTTTTTCACTATTGTATGCAAGACCCTTTTCCACATAAAAATAAAGCTGTTGTTGAATTAATATTATTCAAGTCTCTTGGATTGCTGCCTGAAATTGCAGCTAGAAAAGTCTTTCCAGATAAAAATGATGTGCCTGAGGAAAAACAAGATACTCAGTATGGTAACCCTCTGCCTCGCCCTCTGCCAGCTGATGTGCTAATGTGTCCTCTGTATCCTTGTGAGTATCCAGGTCCTTGGGCGGGAGAAGTCCAGGTCTGCCCATGCATGAGGCCAGGGCCACCTGGATTCTCCTGTAAGTTACCACCATAGTTATAGCTGTGCATCTTTGCTGGCAAGGGATGAGTACTCTCTGGCCCTGTGGGAGGGTCACTGCTGTTTGTGAGGACTGCTATAGGACCATGGCTATATTCAAATCTATGGTCCTTGTCTCCACTAAACAACATGGGACCAGCATTGAGGTAAATGTCTCCATATCCAGCTACTGAACTGGGAAATGACTCGGAAAAGGCAGAAGCTTGAGGTGGGCCACCAGTGTGAGATGAAGCAGTACTGTAGTTCTCCAAAGACTGAATATCTGAGTTTCCAATGAAACTACGTGGTTCCAACGGTGGAGCAGCAGAGCTACTTCCTAGACCATCACTGCTAACATAAGGAGCGGCAGAGAAAGCAGATCCAAAGTTGTCCTTATAGTCTGAAGTGGGCACATACGTGTCTCCTGTGGGATAATCAATACCACCTTCTCTTTTGGGATCTTCCTGGGGCTGATGCTGAGCAAGCAGCTGTAAGAGGGCTGCCTTCACTCCAGCATGAGGGTCGGTTAGTGAAGAACTAGTGGTGGGTACATGCTGGTTTTCTGTCCGATAATCCAGGTCCTCATCAGTGACTGGTGGTGGTTCAGGAGGTTCAGGAGGTCGTTGATCAGGGGGCAGAATCCGAGGCCGGTCTGGTTCTGGTGTCAACTCCATGATCCTCCTGTCCTGGTGCTGGATGAGGTCATCTTGCCCTAAGTGAAACAAAAGCAAGGGTCAAAAGCTACTATAGAAAAGGAAATACTCAAAATGAGTGGCCCAAGAATCATCAAACATTCAATGTCTAACAAATGCCAAATGCAAAAGGAGGTCTCACAAGTACCCATATTGTCCACCACCACTTAAACAAAAGGTCACTAAAGAAATAGACTATTCAGCTTTTCAAAGGTACTCTCTATGTTCATATTTAAAGCTTGGGGAGTAGGTCACAACACATAATATTTATCCTTTTGTGTTCAGAATAATGGGTTATTGTAAATTTATCTTAGAAAAAATATAGTATTCATAAAGAATAATATCATAAATGGGCAATTTGCTAACAATATATTCCAGGAAGTAAACTGAGTAGGTCACTGTCACCAGTGATCTGAGAATGTCTTTACAAATGTCATTGAACAGTGAACACCACAGATAGCAACAACCACTCACCAGATCCCGGAGTGCTGGGTTCTGGAGGTGGCCTGAGTTGTAAAGGAGCTTCATGTCCCGATCCATTTTCCCGCTCTTCTAGCATGACATCTTTCTGTTTTGACTGCTGAGCCTTTATTAACTGAGTCAAGAGAACTGCAAATGCACTCTGCACAGCAGCCTGGGCAGCATCAGTTTCCACTTTAGGCTGGATGGTCTGTGAAGGCTGAATTCCTCCCAATGATTTTGAAGACTCCTGTTGTGGTGTTGATGGATCTGTCTGTTTTTCACCTGTTGCCAAAATTCCAGCAGGAAGGTTTATTTTATTTAGCTGCTGTTGAGTCTCAGAGTTTACCTTAATGTTCAACACTTGGACAAAATCAGCCATATTAACACTTGATTTAGATTGTAGTAGGTTTAGAAGAATTGCCAATTCATTGTGGTTTAACGGCTGTCCAGGGCCTGTTATTACTAAAGACAAAATGTATTAATTAGAACTGCCATAATTCATAGATTTTCCAACCCCCAAAATGTCTTTATTACACATCATTTAAATTACATTTGAGGAAGGGTGTTCAGCAACAATGTAAAACAGAGCACTTCACTTTATTCATCATGATGTTCAAAATCTAACTACAACATAGATTAAATCTATATTCTATTTTGGGTAATCATCTTTAGGAGTATATGTTTCAAAAGAGAAACCAAGACCATCGGACGACCATATGTGCAGATTTGAACCATCAGCAGTGAAGACAGCTGTTAGCAGTGTCAGGTACTTTCTGAGCACTTTGTAGTTTATCAGTCTAAAAGAGTGCATAACTTGCCAAAGGTCCTGGATTCTGAAATCCTTATCAGGCTATACTGCTCTCAAAAGTGAAGTTAACTTAGAAATTAAAACTAGAATATTTTGCAGAAAATGAGAAAATCTCTGTATTTTTATTCAAATTACTTTTAAAAAAGTTAGGTCATTTTGAGTTAGAAAGGCCTACACAAACACACATATTGCATGTTAACTCATTATCAGTAAGACACATCTAGTTATTTTTCTTTGTCCAATATTCAGTCTAGAACAGGCAGATTCCTGAAACTGAGATTTCATTTTATAAAAGCTGTCAACTAGCCAAACATGGTGGCACACATCTTTAGTCCCAGCCCATGGGAAGCAGAGATGGGTGAAACTTTGTGAGTCTGAGGCCAACCTGGTTACAAAGAAAGTTACATGACAGCCAAGGCTACACAATGAAACCTTACCAATAAATAGATGAATATGAATGAATGAAATAACTGGGTATAACGTATTCTTTTAAAAAGCAGGTTCCAATCTTTTAAAATATAGCTTCTTAGTAAGGATGATGTAAAGATACTGATCAATGGGCTAAAGAACTTCTATTGCTGTTTTGGATGTCTTCCTATGTTTTCTATGCCTTAAGCATCCATAGACATTAAATACTGAACTTCACAGACTAGTGTTGATAAAAGGCATACTGACTCCTGAACTAGGGAAACAAGGAAAAAGAAATCTGACCAATCATGACAAATGCATGATGAGATTGCTTAACACTATAGTGTGAGCAGCAATGAGACCTTTGTGCTGGCACAAACAATAAAGGAATGCCAAGCTCACTAAAGAAGCTTCAGCGTTCACCTTTCTGCCATAATGTTTAAGCAGAACAAACACATTCAGCACAGGTCATGAAGCAGTATGAACAAAACAAGCCACAGAAATATTACTGACCAGGTGCTACACTTGAGTTGCTTTGAGATTTCAATTGTGCAGGAGGCAGCACACCCTGGGGTGTATTAGTTCTACTGTCATCTAAGCCCAGAGACAGGTCCTTTCTGGGGGCTTTGATTGTGGAAAGATCATCAGTCATGCCCATCTGTTTCTGTCTTCTTCGCTTTTTACTCCATAATTCATGACAATCTTGCCACAAAGGAAGGCTGAAAAACATAGATGAATACTAAATCACAAAAGCCGTAACAAGAAATGTTACAATGTACCACTAAAGCTATTCCCCTCCCACAAACCATTCTGGAAGACTTCATACACACACATACATACATACATACGTACGTACATACATACGTAGATACATACATACATACATACATACATACATTAGTAAACTTCCATCATACTTTAGGGTTTTAACTTTAGCAATGGACTATTTTTCTTTTTATTTGTCCTAATTTTTATTGTTTAAAAATTTTATTCATGCATATAATGTCTGATTAAGTACATCCCACCTGCCCTCCCCTCAAGTTCCTTCCCTAGCTCCTCTAAAACCTCTATTCTCTCTCTTAAAACTCACTAAATCTACTTGGTGCTACCAGTATGTCCACGGATAAAGGGCTACCTGCTGGAACAGGAGTGAACTCTACAGAGGCCACAGCCCTGAAGAAAAAGGTGACTCTCCCTTTCGCAGCAGCCATTAACTGCCAATTTCTCCTCAGCTGAGAGTGGCCTTCATGACCCACTCCCTCCCACCAACTGGGATTCTGTCTGACTTGATCCCATGTGGGCCTAATGCATACAGTCACAGCTGCTGTGCATCCACACATACAAGTGCCCCGTTGTAGAGATGACCTACTTTTATCTTCTGAATAATCAATAAGTAATTGTTCATCAAAATTATGAAGAATACATATTAGTTAAAATCTGGCTATTACCCTTCATACAACCTTTTATAACCAGTTCTTACAGCACACTGTACACAGAACAGGATTTGAAAAAGGATGAAGAAACATGCTATTTGTAGAAGCCAGACATAAATAAAGGAGAGTAAAAGCTAGAACATAAGATTTGTACAAAACTTTTTAGTAAAACTTTTTCTTTCACTTTTTAGTTACATATTTACTACTATTACCAATTGCTTTGAAAATAAACTGATTCTAAAGATGAGTCTCAAGAATAGGTAATCCAGACACAGAGAGGCTCATTACTCATCAACAGAATTCTGTGTGATTATTAACTACCAAAATTACCTCTAATTTTAGAATAATTTATCATTTTAATATAATTCTATAACACTGAACACTAGTAAATACCTTTTTCTTAAAGAAAGACAACTACTTGATTTACAAATATTTTCTTTTTATCCCAGTTACAAAGCCCATGGAAACTTACTATTACTTTTCTCTAGCTTAAAGTGAGAAAACTAAGGCTTGGAAAGGTTAATAAACTTGCCCAGAATATCTAGATTCTTTTAAGCAATGCCATCTAGTGGTATACACCTGCTCTTCTCAACTTGATGTTTACCAAGAGGTACACAATGTCTTTCCAATAATGTACCTGAGGTTGTTTAAAGGGACTTCATTTCCACATGGACTCTTTTCAAAAACTGAGCTAGAAGAATGCCCTGAATGCTCAAGTAAATTCTTCCACAATTACTTTCTCATATTATAAAATAAAGGCATATGCAACAGAATGGTTGAATCTTAGCAATATAATATTAATAAAAAATGTCATTTCCACAGGATTACAAAACAGCATGATACCTTTGTATAAAATGAAAAACAACTACATTTTTAAATGTAATTTTTTATGAATACATACAGATGGCAACAGAAAATATATACAAGAATAAGGAAACAGGAATGATGGTTACCTCAGGAGGAAGAGGGCAACGGACACGTAGGTAGGAGGAGGGATTATGATATGATTAAAGTGGGTTATTTTCAAGGTTCTAGCTTTTGCTTGGTAGGCTCATGGCTGCTTATTAACATTTAAAAAACTAATTAAAGTAACTAAAATAAATAAAAGAGAGCCATGCATGGACCAATGATGAGTGACACAAGGATCATGATTAAACCAAGTCTGTGCACCTGAGGTCTGAAAACAAAACGAAGGCATACCTCTCAGCCATCTTACTATGGTGCATTGCCTCAGCGTGCAAAAAACTCCTGGATAACAAACAAAGGGACAATTGGAAAGGTTGACACTGGGAAGCTTTAAGGCATCAAAAACCCTCTAAAAGACTTTCCTTTCTGGGACTGTGTTTGTGTTTTATGATGTGTGCTTTAGCCTCTGTTGGGATGTTGATTTCAAATATACTGTAGTACTACAGATTAGGGTAAATAAAATCATTCATTACACCTCCTCCATTATGACAGCCAAGAAATACAATACTCTTGTGGAAAAGCAAAGAAATCCAGGGAAAGGATTTGTTCCCTCCCATAATTTAAAGAGATTCATTATGAATGAATTACCTTAACACTCATCTCTACGAAATATAAACATAAGCTTACAATAATCTAATTAATGACACTGATTCTCCAAACAAATCAGGCATGTTCTCCAGATAATCAAAAGTATGTGCTTCCTTGAAGGTTCAAATGCTGGCTCGGTCACTTAATTTGCTAACTTGTCAGGCAAGTTACTGGACCTCTGTATCACAGTTTTTCTTTAAAAATGGGATTAACATCTATTACCTATTTCCTGCGGACAGACATAATATGTTAATGTCTATCAAGGGCGTAGCACTGTATTTGTGATTGATATCACTGACTGATCATTATTCAGTCAAAATATTTAATTGTAGATGGCCATATTATTGTGCGAGTGTTTAATGGTTTTAATATTGTTCATAAGGCATAGGCTAGCGGCCATCTAAATCACTTGTTAGTCACATAGTTATATAATACTATTTTTTTTGTTTTGTGTTTGTTTCTTGACAGGGTTTCTCCTGTGTAATAGCTCTACCTGTGTAGAACATGCTTTGTAGACCAGGCTAGCCTCAAACTCACAGCAATCCAACTACCTCTGCCTCCTGAGTGCTGGGATTAAAGGTATGTGCCATCACTGCCCGACATATAAACTTCTTAAAGTTACAAAGACATCAGAAAAGTTGATAAAATATCCACTACACATTAGTGAAATTATTTCTGATTTAATACTTTCTCATTTGTTTTTTTCTAAAAAAATAATCAAAATATTTTTCAACAATATGACTATTTTAAAAATGTATCCAAAAATGATAGCTATATACTTATTTTTCAAAGGAATACCACTGCTATTTCATAGTTTTTTGATAAAGTAGAGGGTATTACATGTGGTTTAGAGAACTTTTTATTTAAATACAGTATCAACGCAATTAAAACCTTGGCCTGACTGCTTTAGTGACGTATCTAAGTGCATACACACCATAATAGTTTCACAGAATATCCATTAAGTATACTGCTATTTACTTTTTAATAGAAAAGCACAGTGAAGCATATTCTGATAAAAATTAAATTTGAGTTACTGGGCCTTGTTTGACAAGAATTACAGTTTGTAACAAAAACAAAACAAAACACGCACAAATATATGAAGGCATAGAACAAAAACTGGTAGAGCCAGTTAAAAAAAATTGATGAATATCTAAATGAGCTTTCAGGTCACATGATGTCCTTACTGTCAGGAGATCTGCAAGGGAAAGACTTTTCAAATGATCTTATTTTTTTTATTTTGTTTTTTAATTTGTGTGTGTTTGTCTGTAAATAAATCTGTGCACCATGCGTACGTGATGTCCACAAGAGTCAGAAGAGGGCACTTTATCCCCTGGAACTGGAGTTTTATAGCTGGAAACCAAACCAAGATCCTCTGCAATGAATGATCTTAACCAATGAGCAATCGCTCCAGTTCCTAATCTCATTTTCTTTTCTTTTTTTAAATAAAAGACTTTTTGTTTGTTTGGGTTGTTTGTTGTTATTGATGCCTATTTGTTTTGTTTTTGAGACAAGGTTTCTCTGTGTAACCACCCTGGCTGTCCTGCTCGCTCTTTAGATCAGGTTGGCCTTGAACTCACAGAGATCCATGTGCTTCTGCTCCTGAGTGCTGCGATTAAAGCATGCACCACAACTGCCGGAAATTAAAAAAAGCTTTTGATATTTATTGTAGAAGGAGTTTAAAGATAGTGCTATAGCTACGCACAACTCCTTTCAGTGACTGCTTATTTGCAAGGGCATTTCTGAAAATAAAAAGCAATATATAATTAATGTGGAACCATGTCTCAATCTATAATACACAGCACTGAGTCCATGGTATGTAAATTACATGAATTACTTAGAGGAAAAGATCTCAGCTAGATCACTTCTAATAGACTGCATAGCTAACAAAATTCACTGATGGTTTTAACCAAAATGTTTACAATACAGCACAAAATTATCATACTAACATACATAGTACAGTATAAGAAATATTTTAAAATTAAAATCTATTGGTATATAGCCTGTTTTTAAAAAGTACAATACCATGATTAATATACTAGTTCCATTAGAATAAAAATGTAAGAAATGAAAGTTCAAGATCAAAACAGTACAATGTCCAAATGCTGAAGATTTTCTAAGCTACTACAAACACAACTTGAAAGGCCTCAATATATGGACCCCGGTGGATACATTTACAATATTAATGTAACTGCAATACTTAAAATCATTAATTAAAAATTCACCATTACATCTTTTGCATCTTGTAAACATGGTTTCAGGAATTAATCAACTCCAAATAAGCTTGATACATCTTTATGAGAATCCTTTCATGTGGACTATGTTATTAGAATTGCACTACAAATAACAGGACAAAATCATATTACATTCTTGATGAAGAACTCTACCAGGTAACACATATTACCTTGTAGGTATTATTCTGGCACTGAAAAATACTAATCTAATCGTGATTACAGAAAAGCAGTGAAAATAAGATTTGGGGATGTTGGCTCTTATCAGGACTGAAGATGCAGTTTAGTGGTATGTGAGGCCCTGGGTTTGATGTCCACTAAAAAAAGAAGTCAGTGTCATCAAAACCCTCTAAGGGTGGCAAAAAAGTGAAGAGATATGTGAGTTCTGAACAAATGGTTCAATGGTGACTCCACAGGGAGTTTGTAAAAAAGAAAAAGTTATTGGACTATTGCAGAGACTTTAATAAGCACTATTATTAATTCTTATGCTTTATAATATAGGATGTATAGTGAAGTTCTAGTTGTTATAGATTCATGCAACAACTTAATATTCAATTACTTCAGAAAAAGTTTATAAAGTAACAAAGCAAATGTGTTCATATGTCAATAATTACTGAATATATGTTTGTTTTCCTATTCTATCTTTCTGTAGAAATGAAAATGCAAAATCAAAAGTTAAAAGAGAAAAAAAGTCACTTTGATAGGTGACTATAGTCAAACCACTTGGAAACTACTGATATATTCTAAATAAGCAAAAGAACAACAAATATTAAACACATAGTTCAGTAGTATCTGATCCAGGTATGGTGGTGCAAACCTATCATTCCAGCACTCAAGAGGCACAGACAGGAGGATATTGAGTTCAGGTCAGCCCGTACTAAACTCTGAGTGTAGTACAACCAAACTCTGAGTCAAAAGAAAAAAAAGTAAAAAAGAAAAAAGAAACAACAGAAAACCTAGTGAATGACTCAGTCGTTCTGTATGTCGGATGATAGTTACTCTTTAACTTTCAAACTATCCCATGGACCACTTACATATAATTCAATATAATCTTAATGGAGTTTATCATGTCAAGCCCTGTGAAAATAAACTCCATGTAACTGGTAAGTGGAAGAGCCAGAATTTGAACTCTTAAACTCATGCTTATTCATTAAAAATATGTGCATTATATTATACAAAAATATCTTATGGAGACAGGCTTGCTTTGTAATGCTGTAATGATTACATTAAGACTTACCAAGGAAATACCTACAAAACTATAGACCATATAATGGAGAGGCAAATGGACTGCCTTCTTCCCAACCAACCCGAGACAAATTACAGAAGCTGTAAGAAGATTCAAGAAATCAGCTATCCCAATACCGAAACTATGCATTTTCTTTCTATGATCTTACTCATTGCAAACATTCTTCTAGGTAATGTTAAGGATTTTCTATTGTACAGGATATGTTAGAGTATTTTCAGATCTTATTTCTTATAAAACTGACTTCAGTTTGAGAGCTGGCACCACCCTTTACCATATTTGTATTCTTGGGCAAGTTTTTTAACCTCTTTGAGCCTGCTTCCTCCTCTGTTAAGCAGTGGTAGTAGAAGTAGTAGTAGTAGTAGTAGTAGTAATAGTAATAATAATAATAATAATAATAATACCTACCTTAGAGGATTGTAAAAATTAAGTTTAGCACAGCACTCAAAAGCTTCTGCTAAAGCAGGACCACCAGAGGCCAAAGTCCTGGTGGATGGACTCCACCACATTGAGGGGTTCTTATTCTTAGAGGTGAAACATAACACTATCCTATAGCAGTTAAATAAACGCTAAGGGCTGTTTTTGCTGTTCTATTATAAACTCAATAAACAAGCACCTGCACTCTTGATGTGCAAATACTTTTCTCCTGTTTTACCTAACTCAACTTAGTCACAGAATATCTTCTGCTCATGACAACTAATTAGCAACGTTTTTAAAGCTGTCCAGATTCTGCAAAAATAAAATCTAAAACAAAAGAATGTCACTTACTCTGGTGGAGGCATTTTGGAGGGTTCCACATCTCGTAGAAACTCACACTGAAGAGCCTGCTCAGCAGTGCACCGCTTACTGGGATCCAAGGCAAGCATGTAATCAAATAAGTCGAGCGCAGCTGCAGGGATACTAGCACCAGAGGACACAAAAGTCAAGCACTGTCTCCACACAAGCTCTATGCTTCTGTGAGCACTTATTTTAAAAAAATGTATTTGGCATCAAATTTGAAAATTAATTTAAAATTGTATTTTTAATGCCAACTTCTTACCCTGATTACCTGTATCTTTAAATCCTTATTACTTTGTTATTAACTAATAAATTCATACAGGTGATGAATATCTAAAAGCTAATGTAATAATCAGTTGAAGTATTATAACTATCAATTTTCTTTGCAAGAACTATTGTTATTTTTGGACTGTTTAGCAAACAGCATCTTTTATTACTCTATGAGCAATCCATTGTCATAAATTAAAAACTAAATAGCCTCCTAAAATAAAAACCTAAACTCAAGACTCTTTAAAAAAAATTTACAACACAATTATTAATGTTTTTTCATGTAAACAAATACAGCGTACTGGCCCAGTTAATGACTCTGGGATGAAGGCCTCTCTATGCAGCAAAGGGAAATGGGCAACACAAAGCCCTAGAAGCAGAGCCGCAATACGTCTGTCTGGGTCACTACGACAGAATTCTTAAGAAACGACTCTCCAAATCGTGTGTGCTAAGGTACACCCATATTCTCAGCACCTAACAGTCAAGATCAAGAAAGAGTTCAAGGTCAACCTCAGCTACATAGAGAATACAAGGGCAGCTTGTAAAACTTTGCTTCAAATAGCAAAAGACAAAAACCAAACAAAACAAAAAACCTTAAACCTCAAAGTGACTTCACAATAAACAATAAATGTAATATGGATATTTAAGCATCCCTTTCTTACAAAACAAATTCTTCTCTTAACTTTCGCCGATATTGCTTCTTTGGTTTCATGGTGTTGAAATATGGCAGTTTGATTACATCAGGCCACACTGCAGGACAAGGACTCCCACATATACGGCTAAACAATAGAAAAAAAAAAAAAAAAAAAAAAGAAAAGAAAAGAAAAGAAACGAAAGAAAGAAAAAAAAAAAAAAAAAAAATTTATAAATACAAACTACATACAAAAACTAATAAATACCACCAGTATTTAAAAGAAAATCAAGTAGTTAAGAATACAAAAGACCCTCATATAACATATAAGAAGTTTAAATACTTTAATATTCACAATTTAACTTGAAAATCCCCAAATCTTCCACAAATACATTTAATCTAGTAAAGAACCTTCCTACTAAATAAAATCTTACAACACGGTTGATGTTCAGAATATACTGCCTATGTGTTACAAATTAAGGAAATGAATTTAGTATACATCTCCCTCTGGTTTGGAAGTGTTGGCATGGTCTACATGAGGTAGCCTGGTATTAACAGCAGACAGAGCTTCCTAAATAACTACCTCTAGATTCAAAAAAGAGCACCCTGAAGGCAGCAGACTTGAAGTATGCAGTTCTGCAGTGTTAGCAGTGCCACTGGTCATGAGCATTTATGCATTTTAATTGCTCTACTCTTTGACCACCTTGAAATTCCTCAATAGTTTGATATGAACACAGGTTTATTGGGAAAATAGGCTTTAGTATATAAAAATCACAAGATTATATGGATAGCATTAGAAAAACTATCGGTAAGGCTTATTAACATGTTAAGAAAAAAAGGGTACAGGCTCATTCATATGAAGCTAATCCCCTCTCAGAATGTATCTTTTCCTAGACTGTTCCTTCATTTCCGCTAGATTCTAAGCAGCTGTACCCTCATCAGTCTACTGAACAAGGTCTTTTCTTCCCAAGACTATGCAGAATGGACATTCCTTCACATGCTACCTGTTTCGTTAGTATTTGTGTCATCCTTTGTGTTGTGACTACATGGCTAGATGGTTTTCTTGGTTCCTGGCACATACATGCACATTAATAATATAGAGTATACTGGAATAGAGAGATGAAGGGCACTTTCAACTCCTGATATTAAGGAAAATTTAAGTGAGAGAAAAGATGAAGATTTTTTGCTATAGTTCTAAGTATAAATCACAGCCAGGTGGGAGAGAGTAAGAGAAATATGTTACAGGCAGAGAAAAAACACGTGCCTATTAACACTCACACAAACACAAGCTAAAGAGTTTCAATGTTTTCTTATATGCACTGTTGAAATATAAGTACTAAAGTTATCAAGAGCAGCACACAAGACCCCCAAATTCTTGATATTCTAAACTTAAAAGCTTTCCATTTCATTTCCATCCTGGCAATAATTTATTTAAGTATTTTTTTTTTTAAATAAGACCTGGTGTTTCCTATTGACAGCTTTCTCACCACCCCCTCCACCAGAGACAAGGTTTCTTTGTAGTTTTGGAGACTATCCTGGAACTTGCTCTGTAGAACAGCGTGGTCTCAAACTCACAGAGATCCGACTGCCTCTGCATCCTGAGTACTGGGATTAAAGATGGGCATTTGGTCTTTTTTTTTTTTTTTTTATTGTTTTTAGCCCATTGTATTTTCTAATCAGTTAATCTGGAAATATATAGGAAAGGGTCAAAATTGAAGCTTTAAAGATTTATAAAACACACACACACACACACACACACACAGTTACCAATTCCCAAACAGTGCTAAAATGATGATGATGATGATGATGATGATGGCGCATTATAAGGCAATTTTGATCTCTAGTTTTAACAGAAATTCTTTCAATTTAATCTCCTGGAAAGCTGGTAAATGTTGGTTTGAGAAACACAGAATATACATTGAAATATATTAACAAACACAGATAAAAGTTCCCACATAGCTACTATTAAGAACCTATTCCTTGAGCCAACTGTGGTGGTACACACTCCTTAATCTTTGCACTTGAGAGCCAGAGACAGTAGATCTGATCTCTGAGTTCAGACAGACTGGTCTTCTTAATATCTAGGCCAGCCAGTGATGAAAAGTAAGTCCCCACCCCATGTATGTGTACTACAAATATAAATTTGGGTTTTCTATCCCTTGGACTCCAAGGTACTCTCATATGTAGCTATGACATACAAATATGCCATCACTAAACATTGTGCATGCTGGGCATAGTTGTTACATGCTCATAATCCCAACATTTGGGAGCCAGTAATATTATCACAACCTTGAGGCCAACCTGGTCTACAAAGTGATTCTAAGGCTAGCTGGAGTGAAATAGTGAGGCTATGTAATTGGCTCAAAAAATTAAAAAAGAATTTTTAAACCAAATTACTCTGACTTGCTATCCTCTATATTACAGCCTATTGCCCACACACATTAACTTCTTTGCTTTTTAGAGTTCGCATGTAATTCCACTAATTCATATATATTATATGAATATATCTATTCAAGTAGTTTCGTTATTGTAATTTTGTTTGAATAAGCTGTGTTAAGTTCTCCTATTCTTAAAAAAGTCCTCTGGTTCTTTTATTCTTAATGTCCCCAACTCCCTTCCTAATTATTTCCAAATTTATCCTCCCACAGACAGAAAAAACAAAAACAAGTGTTCAGTGTGAAAGCCAGTGTTTGGAAAATCTGGCTATACTGTAAGGTAAGACAAAATTAGACTTCAGAGCTGGCTCAGCAGTTAAGTGCATGTACTGCTCCTGCAGAAGGCCAGATGTTCCAATACCCTTTCTGGACTCCCTAGGCTCTGCATGTATATGATATATACCCATCCATATAAAATTTTAAAAACAATGTTTTGGGTTTTTTTTTCTTCAAATCAGAGTTTCGCCATGTAATTCTGGCTGTCCTGAAACTCATGAAAAAGGCCAGACTGACCTCAAACCCAGCGATCTACTTGCTTCTACTTCTGGAGTGCTAAGACTAAACGATGTGTCAGTACACCCTGCTGCTGTATACAATGAGTGAGAGGGACAATATAAAATAAGGCTGGAGAGATGGCTTAATGGTTAAGAGCATATGCTGTTCTTGCAGAGGACCCCACAACTGAAGGCTCACAACCACCAGAAACTCTATCACCTTTGGCACTCTTGGAGAACTTACAGACATGTGCACAAACCCACATACTTAAAAATAAACATAAACATAAAAGCAAACAACATTTAAGAAAGGATAAACTGCCATTTTAAAAAGTCCTTTAAAGCCTAACAATCAAAAACAAATTATGCCTTTCCAACAGTCATTTAAAAACTATTTAGTTTTTAATTATGCATATTGTATGGATCTGTGTATAAATTTGTGCATATAAATATGATGCCCTGTGGAAGTTAGAACAGAGTATCATCTCCCCTAGAACTGTAATTACAGGCAATCATTAGCTGTTTGATGTGGGTGCTAGGAATCAAACTCAGATGCTAGGCAAAAACAGCAAATGCTCTTAACCACTGAGTTACCTCTCCAGATCCTTCTCCAAAAGTTTCTACAATCTTAAAATTTTAAGATTATGGATTTTCAATATTCCAGATGCACACACACTGGCGATTTTATCAGAAGGATGTCCTCCCACCCTACTGTATTTTCTAGTTGGTATATATATTTAAAAGCTACTGTTTTCTTTACAGATAAGTATTGATAAATATATTTTAATATATCATGAGTCTTTTAATTTTCAGTTTAATCAACCTTTTTGTTCTCACGCAATTTTAGGCAATTACTAGAAGGCAATTTTTCTTTTCTCTTTTTTCTCTAATATTCTATCATTAAATATTATTATGGCTATTAGTGATATAAATTTTTACTATATCTAACACTCCCTTATACTTAAAGAGCTTACCCCTCAGCAAATACTTATTCAAATCTATTAAATAAACAGATTGTGCCATTTCTATTAAAATGACAAATTACAGCAAAAACATTTGCCCTAATATTTCCTTGTATTCTTGAGATGAACCTTATTTGTGTTAATGCTATAAAACATTTTAACATTTTTCTATTCGTTCTCTAAAAAGTTCCTACATGAATACAATGTATTTTATCATAATAAACTTCTCTTTTTTAAAGGATGGGTCGTTTTTGATGCTATTGTTATTTTTAATAATTTAGTTTTATTTTATGTGTGGGTGTCAGATCCCCTTCCCTGTAGTTACAGACAGTTGTGAACTGCCAATTGGGTGCTGGCAATTAAACCTGGGTCCTCTGGAAGAGGAACCAGTGGTCTTAACTGCTGAGCCATCTCTACAGCCCTCATGATAAAGTTCTTAATGAAAACCAGAATACTGTTTGCTTTATCTCCTTTAGAAATCTCAAATATAGATAATTTTAATAATGACTTTATTAAATATTACTGTAGGTGCATTCTATATAAAAAGTTTCAGAAGTCCCATTTCTTGCATGGATACAATGGTTAATTCAAAGCTCAATTTTCCCACTTATTAACTTGAAAGACCCTAAATAAATTCACTTTTCTAAGATTTAGCTTTTTAAACTAAACAGAATACAATGAACTATATGAAAGTTTAAGTGAAATAATTCAGCCGAAACAACTAGAGCAATGTTTCTTTTGAAGACTAGCTCCAGTATCCAACAAAATCAGTACCAACAATTTTAAAAAAAAAAAAGGGTTTAGAGGGAATCATAGTAAAGGAAAATATACAATACATAATTTAAGGATCTATTTTCTAACCTGCCAAGGCTTCCTCTTTGAAGAAGATATATTGAATAGAAGAACTCCGTATCACTAACTAGTACATATCATACCCACAACAGATCATTAACATTTAGTTTTGGTCTCTATTTTTTATATTTAAGTATAAAGATTAAAAGCATTTTCAATATACTAGCATAATAATCCTTTTCTTTTTACTTTTCTTTCACATATAAAATTTTTGCTTATTGCTAACTAGTGAACAATGTTTTAAGGTTTCTGAGAAATACTGATTCTATGTTTAACTAAACTACATAAAACAACTTAAAAAAAATTCAACATCCACCCACCTCTTGATATTCACATTTCTTAACTGAGTAGGATAAATATGTACCCTTACTAGAAAGTTCCAGGCTACTAACCCCATTCTTTTAGCATGCCATATCTTCAAGATAATATTTCCTGAGGAATATAGAAAATAAAAGTATGAAACAGAAAGTTGGGAAAATGTTATATAATAGTTTAAGGAACATTGTAACTAATGGTTTTATAAATACTTAACAAGACTTTACCGCTAACATGCCCGAGCCTGGTTCTTCAGCGTAATACTTCAATAGTGTTATTTTATATATTTAGGGCTTTCTAACGTATTTAAAATTATGCTTTGTGAATTAAATGATCTCAAAGTTTTTATTTTCTTTATATCTTAAGTAATTTTCTCTATCAAAGTCTTCATTCACTGAATTTCTTTTCACATTCATAAGTTACAAAATTTACATGGTGCATATGTATAAATAATCCCAAAATGAAATCTTGGATTTATTCATAAAGTTCCACATTTTCTGTATTGTAGCTCACTAAGTATTTTCAGTCCCTGGTTTTATTTTGCTGCTTCAGTTTGTCACCTGCATGCTCACTTCATTGTTTCCATTCTTACTTATACAATACAGTCGTTGACTCGCTTAACAACTGGGATCTTAACTGTCAGTCGATTCTCTCATCATATAAACATCAGAGAGTGTACTTAAATCTACTTCGTAAAGGTCAATCACTTGATGTGGCTTCTTGGTACAATCAAAAGAGGAAGTTATAGTAGGTTGCAGCCAGTAACATGGTATATTGTTTTTACAATAAACTTATTTTAAGTACAAGTACACATGAGAATAGCAAGTATAATACACTAAATAAATAAACCAGTAATGGTTTATTACCATTAGTGAGTATTGTGTACTTTAATGATTGTGGTAGTTTGAACATAATTGGCCCCCATAAGCTTATAGAGAGTGGCACTTTTAGGAGGTGTGGTCTGTTGGCAGAAGTGGGGTTAGGCCTTGAGGTCTCCTATGCTCAAGTTATACTTAGTAAAGTTCACATCTGTCTGTCAGTTCCTGCTGTCTGTGGATCAAAGATGTAGAATTCTCAGCTCCTTCTCAGCACCATGTCTGCCTGCATGCTGCCATGTCTCCTCATAATGATAATGTCCTGAACCTCTGACTTGCAAGCCACCCAATTAAAGGTTTTCCTTTTATAAGAGTTGTGGTCATGGTGTCTCTTAACAGCAACAGAAATCCTAACTATCATAATGACTGTATGTACTATGCTTACAAATGACTAACACAGTAAGAGTGGGCATCCCAAACTGTAAGCCATCTGTGCAACACCATGTTTAAAAATAACTCTGATAGCATTGGTTGGTAGCAATTTTCAGCTTTATTGGTTCACCACTGTCCATACAATTTGTTGTTGACCAAAGGTCAGTAAACAGCACGCGACTGCATTGACGGCCATATTTTCTCCTAAGAAAATATTTAAACCATGACATTTTTATGTTTGATGTACAAAATTTGATTTGTCTATGTATGTCCCAGCAGGCACGTCCATGTGTAGTGACAGGTGTCTGGAGAGGATAGCTTTCAGAAATTAGTTCTCTCCTTCCATCATACTGGTCCTCTGATTCAAACTCAGGTCACTAGGCTTTGAGGCAAATGTCTTTTCTTTACCCATTGAACCATCTCCCCACCCCTACTGCTCTTTTTAAAATACGTATTTCACCTTCTAACTTTGTTCTATTTTATTTGAATATATTCTACTTAATTCTTTGGTAATTCTCATTTTTGGTGTATCCTAATATTTAACTAATGCTTATAAAAGTTTTATTAGCACTGAAAAGTATACTTGGAGCAACACTTCCTCTTGATTCTAGTTCACTTTTCTGTCTAACAAAAAGGAAAGATAAAAGCTTGATGTGTTCCTGGTAAACTGTACCTGCTTTGGCTGTATGTCCCTTAAATTTCATGTGTTAAAGAATTAACCCCAAAGTCCAATGTTAATGGAATTTGATAAATTCTGTGGGGTGGGAAAGTCAGTAGGACTCATTAATGAGTTACTGCAGGGCCATCTCTATTATAAAAACTAGCCTCTGCTTAGCTTTGTCTGTCTCTCCCTGTGTCATCTCAGGGCTTTTCAGAGTTTGCTATTAATAAAAGGACCTTGCCATCCATAGCTTCTCAATTCTGAACTGCCTTGAGAATCATAAGCTGAATTTCTATTCAGTATGTATTATCTAGCCTATGGCATTCGGGTAGTAACAAAAGGAAACAGGCTGACACACCCTTTTATCTTAATCATTTCATTAAAAGTTCCATGTCTGGACACCGGTAGGACATGTGCTTCAATTTTATGAGGCAACTGGCTGCCCTGGAATTGAAGCAGTGCTAGTAGTTCTAACTAGGGTACTTTTGACTATAGTGGACATGTTATCCCCAGAGAAAAGAGGCTCTAACATACCTTTTTGTTTCTATTCTGTGCTCTATAGCAGCAGAAGAAAAAATAATCTGATTTAATCTCTGGAAAGAACAATATTAAAGTTTCAGAGGGTGCTTTATTTTTTTCTTTTGAGGGGAGAATTAAGAGGTAGCTAAACTCTAACCCTGTAATGAACTTCTCTAAAGGCAGAATATCCATTCTCGAGACCTTTTCCTTTCATTAAAGTATCTTCTTTCTGGATGATATCTTTCAAATTTTTAAGATGAAGTTTGGAATCCTTCTCTGGTTATTGTCTGTTGCTTTATATTTATTTGTTTAGTCAGAAAAGAGAAATACTGTAAATTTGTGTCTCCTTTAAAATTCTCTACCAAAACACCTTATTCTCACTGATACGTTCATGCGCATCTTCTAAGTTCTAAATTTACGTTGTTATAGAGAAAACCAAACTCTTTTAAAAAATAAAAGAATTTAAAACTTGGTGAGATACTTTATACCTGTAATTTCAGCACTAAAGAGGCTAAGGCAAGAGAACTTCTAAGAGTTCAAGGTCAGCCTGAGCTACATAGTAAGCTCGAAGCCAGCCTGCACTAGAATGTGAAATCCCTTCTTCATAGGAAAAGACAAAGACAAAACAAAACAATTCTCTTAAAAAGCAATATAAACAGAAAGTTGACTAATGTGTATGAGTTATATCCTGACAGCCTACAAAAAATGACATACATTGATATGTATACACATATATTCTAGACACTGTTAAATGTAAACTTACCATGTGTACACAGAACGATTTGTTCTCCTACCTCACATTACTATTCCTTCTCAGTCCTATGAGGGACTAAGTTCTGTGTTTTAATCCATCTCTTCATTACAAAAACACCATAACAAAGACAGGAACAAACAAAAGCATCTTTAAAACCCTTAAGTTTCACGGGAACCAGTATCAGAGGGCACACACACACTCTAGTTTAACCTCCTTTCAGTAGTCACTAGACTGCAAGAGAACCGTGCTGCTCGCCTGAAGAGACAAGCCTGAAATGAGTTCAACACTCTGTGGAGCATGATGTCATCCATGCCCAGAACTGTCACCAGCTGCTTACCTTATTAGCTCCAGCTGTGCGAGTTCCTGGTTTGCTTGAAATATAGGCTTTTTAGTGAAGAGTTCACCAAGGATACATCTAGTAGAGAAAAGTAGAGCTGTCATTATTAAATTTTCTCATCTGAACTCATTATAAAACTTTTTAGTACCATAAGCCAATGTTCCTATCTTACCCACAGCTCCATACATCAATAGCTGGTGTATATCGTTCTTCTCCCAAGAGCAGTTCAGGTGGACGGTACCACAAAGTAATGACCTTGTTAGTATATGGGCGACTAAAAAACAAAACAAAACACACACACACAGATAGCACTCTTTAAAGTTAGCACTTGTAGTAAGAGATTCTCTTAAGAAATACTATTTTGGATAATCAAAGCAATCGTACAATTAGAATTAAAACTAAGGTATTTAATACACAACCAAACACATGGACAGTAAGCAGAAATTCCCTCAACACGAGAATATAAAAATAAGCAGTTAGCTATTAACTGTAATTTGGTCAAAAAGAAGCCACTCATCAACTTAATTGCTGAGCAATTATTTTCCTTTTCATAAAAGCTCTTTAAATGACTAATTCATAAAGAAATGGGTTCACAAACCTAGCATAGGACTAACGTAACAAAATGTAGTCCAAATTCAAGTTCAGATTACCTAACAAAAAACTGCTTTTGTTTTGGGTCTGAGGATTGAATACAAGACCTCTCAAGTGCTAGGCAAGTGTTCGACCCAATTCCCTAACAGAAGTATGCTCTTATTTGTTGATGAGATAGGGGCTCACTGTACAGACCAGACTGACCTTGAACTCATAGATCTTCTTGCCTCCTCTGTGTGGTAGGATTCAATGTGGGCACCACCACAGTTGGCCCCTAGCAAAAGTTTTTAACTAGATATATCATGGAAAGTATTTAACACATTTGGATACATTCTGGTTTGTGAAAATAAAGTACATACTGACTACAAAATATTGATTAGTTGTGGTCTAGTCTACACAGAACCACAAGCTACAACTATGATGCTTCCATCAGAAAACTACAAAGAGATTGTGTTGCATTCTTATTTAAGCATAATTCCTTTTAAATCTGAAATTCCTTCCCCATTTTCTTACTATTAATTTTCTGATGCACAGCAAAAGATCTGAGAGCATAAGGTCTAAACTCTACTCTCAATAGTTATCAGACATGATTCTACTGTCTTAAACGCCATATATTTTCTATCTTCACTCAAGAGTGTAAAAGCTCATTCACAAACACAAAGCCCAGGAAAATATGGGTACAATGGAGTATAAGGTGAAGTGTGGATGAGCTGGCTGGGGGAGAAAAAAGCTTGGAAACATAGGAGGACTAGCTTTTACATTGTTTCAAGGGTCTATACAACTTGAAGCCTATATAGCTGCTAAGATTGAAACTAGGCTAACTACTCTCAAAGAAATATTTAAATTAATATAAATCTCTAATATTTTAAATTTTAAAAAATGAATGCTTAGAGAAACTTTATCCTAGTGATATTTTATTTAAACGAAGTATTCAAAATAAAAAATTAGTATACATGCCATATATCAAATTCTATGCAATTTATTACATAGTCACTTTTAGCTTTAAGTTTGGCTAACTGCCTTTATCAAATTTAGAATATTAACTTTCAAAATGATTAAACACAAAACTACACAAAGTACAGTTCTAAGTGTATTACAAAGCATTTAATGTACAGTTAATTGTTTTGTTTTCTAAGTATTTCTAAAATGTTAGTTTTTATCAAATACCCTCTGCTCATTTAGTAACACATTTCAATGCTTTACTTCTATACAATCTTAGGAATTTCAGAGTTTGGGGGAGGAGTATTCAGGGGAATAGATTCAGTTGTGGTGTTCCCTATTTTAAGTTTGACAAGATCATTCTATGAAATTCAAAAACATTAATGTAAAAGGACACACCTAAGCAAGATTAAATGCTTAGTTTCTCTAACAATATATAATAAAATCTCTAGTGATTTCTTTCATTGTATAATTTGTAGGATTTTTGAGAAGGAAAGCCTTCAGGGTACTCAGGAGAAATCTGGGTCATTCTGTCAATACCTACCTAGCTGCTTCAGGGAGATGACCCAGGGGGTTTTCTCTGCTGTTGTAGGTGAGGAATGGACATAGGCTCTTCAAGTAGCCCTCAAGTAGACCTCAACCTAAAACTTCCTGTCTTAGCCTCCTAGGTGCCAAGGTGACAGACAGTATGCCATGATAGCTAGACACAAACTATTAACAAACTCATCTTAAATACACTGTTTTAAACAATTTCAACAGTTATAACCTAAGTCTGAGTCACAACTACTATGTCAACAGCATAGTCATGGGTTTTCTCATCCCTAAAATACCCTTGTCTATCTTCTCTTTAAAGATATTTTGTTTTAAAAACATAAAACCAGGTCATATTCCACTGCAAATAAATAAAATTTATCTTATTCCTGTGGCCCTACAGAACTTCAGACTCTTCAACACCAGGGTGCTTCCCAGGAGCTGAGCTTCTCTTACTGGAATATTCTTTGCATGGGTCTTCATTAAATTTTCTTTCTTCATCCTCAGATGTTAGTTCCAATTTACTTCTTCAAAAACAGCTATGCTAACTATCCTATCAAACATTCCTTCAGATACTGTCACATGGCCAGAATTCTATAGTCATCATTTTATTTGAGCTGTAGTACTATTTAAATCCTTAATTTCTCTGAATACCATGTAAAAGAAACAGGGATTTAGTCTGTCCTTTATAGTTCCAATGTCTAGTCCTTGGATACTTATTTTATCACACTCTGTCCAAATAAGAACTTGTGTATACTTTTAAATGACTGGCATGCTGTAACTACTTAACAGTAAGTACAAACTTTTTTTCCCTCATGCCCTTTCTTTTCCTTCATACTTCTTGATACTTTCACATTCCTTTTTACCTTGTAAGGAAATAGTTTCAATTCCTGTAACATAATGCTATACATTGAAAAACTCATTTTTCCCAATAGAGGATGTCTTCATACTAAGACCACTTGTCTACTTTGAAATGTTCAAGTTTTTAAGTATCTATAAGAACCTACATCATAGCTTTCAAAAGTGAATTTGCTACCTTCTGCTGAAAACTGCTTTACTCTTCCTGTCTCCACAAACAGCAGTCATCCTCTAGGATGTGTTCCTTTCTTCTAGAGCAGCTGCCCTGCTCTAGACAGGACACTTCAAATCCTCACTCATGAGCTGTGGCCATGCAACCAAGTGCATTCCACTGGAGCAGGAATACTCATGCTAAGAGCTTTTCCAGTCATGTATCTCAGTATCAATACCACCCCCTTCTTTTCGTATTTCTGTTAGCAGCCTTAGAAGGTATGTGTAAAAGACGGCAATCTTCCAGCCAGGTCTTCTGGGTGACTATATGAAACAGTTGCCATTTGAACTGATGCTATGGTTAAGTATTAATGGTGCAACGAGGTAAGCAACAATCAATTAACATTAAATGAGAAATTATAATAATTTGAGCCATTACTAAATTTTTACAATAGCTTTGCCTCTCCTAAATGTAAATGTATTCAGCTATTTAAGCAGAAACCTTATATGTAGGAGTGTAGACAGATTTTTCACAACAGGTAATGGGCTCTAACTATTCTCCAGTAAAGAACCTTATTACATAATTCACCTCTTTCTAAAACATAGTCCACTGCCTAGTTCTAGCCATAATAATTTTTATCAAAATTTAGTGCAACAGCCTTCTAATCAATTTTTTTTTGCTTCTAGATTTTTCAAGAATAATTCGTTCTCCAAAACACAGTCAAAACGATAGTCTTAAAACATAATATTATGGCACATTGCTTCTAGTGTCCTTTGTCTAGTGCACAAGGTTAAAAAAAATCCTTTATTAATAGGAGTTCTTGCTCCAACCACACTGAATCTTTAGTTCTCTGAAATTAAAAAAAAAGCCACAAAAAACCAAAACAAAGAAAAAACTTTTGAAGAAGTGAATGTTGCTTTCATGCTTTAAACTTCTTTAACATTCCTAAAATCTCAGAAGTCAACAGGCTACAAACAGGAGGACTTTCAGTTTAAGGCCAGCCTGGGATATACAATAAAAAAGTAGGTTGGTGTTCTAGTTCTATCCCAGACCCCAGCCATACCCCATTTTTCATTTTACTATTAAGTGGAGAGGGGAGAGAGAACACACTGAGAAAGTATGCAGGCAGAAAGACTTTCATCATAAAAGCAAATTTCAACTTAGGGAGAGTTAGGAGACCACTGAAGCCAATCTCACGAACCACATCACTCAATAGTTTATATAGTATTACCAAAAAAAGTTACATGTTATGACTATGTTGTTGTATTTGTAATAGGTAAAGCTCAAAGTAAATGAGATTGAAATTATGTTTAGAAGTAAAAAGAATTTAAATCTTAAGAAACTGTAAGAATTGTAATCTGAAGAGATAATCCAAATGCAGAAATAGCTGAAAATCAGGAATCGTCAAAAACTAGTCTTTCCAACTTGGTCTTCCTGTTCTGGGTACCTAATGTCAACATCCTAAAGAGACCTTGTTTACACCATAGAAAATATTAAAAAGACAACACATACATATTTTTCTTCATGGATTACAAAAAATATTATACTTTTGAAAAGAGTTAATCCTATCTTTTTACAAAAATCAGATTTTGAAGATACAGCACTAAAAAAAATAATTTGATTGTAGGCAGTTAATCACTTAGGAAAAGGGACAGACTGAGAATATGAATCATTTTAATTTATTTCCATACTTAAAGTTCTAAGTAATAAATTCCATAATCTAATCAGACAGATACACAAACTCCATCTGTCATTAAATTAGAATAGCGCATTCAAGAAGCTGCTATTTACAGGTGGCAAAACTAAACTTTATAAATACTTCAGAAATAAGGGTCTAAAGTCAGTTTACTCTCAATTGCGCTTTCTATTAGGTATCTTCTCGAGAAAACACTACCAGTTTTAGGTTTAATTTACAGTGCTAGGAATTAGCCCCAGTACCCTGAGCATGCTGGCCAAGTACTTTACTACCAAAGCAACCTCTGGCCTCCATTACCAGCTTTTGAAAAAGCAGCTGACATTATCACTTTATCAGTAAGGAAAGAAATATCTGGATAGGCTGGAAACAATACCAGAAAAAAAAAAAAAAAAAGCCTTAAAAAAAAATTATCAGAATAGCTAGGGGTTTTTGGTTTTGTTTCCACTTTTTAGCTTCCTAGTTTGGTATTTAAGGGAGTTCTTAAGCTATCCAAATATAACAACTAAACATGACTATGGTGGTAAAAAAATGAATATTCTGTAATTTGCTAATCTACTTCTTAAAAACATATATATGACTGGAGAGTTGGGAGGACAAAGCCAGTTAAATTCAGCAAATCTGGGACTGAAGATGGCTCAGTGGTTAATTAAGAGCACTGGCTACACTCTTCAGAGAACCCAGGTCTAAATCCCAGCACCCATATGGAAGTTCCAAATCGCCTTTAAAAAAAAACAAAAAAAACAAAAAAAAACAAAAAAAAAAAAACAAAACCCATCTTTAACTCCAACTCAAGGGTATTCAAGTCTTCTAGCCTCTTTGAGTACTGCACACACATGGTGCATATACATACATGCATACAAAATACTCATTCAAATAAATTCAGCAAACTCTTTGCTATAAAACAGCTACAAAAATTGTTGCTAGCCTAATGGTACCCTTTAAAGCACCTTGTGAGGCTCCTAGTACTCTCTACCTGAAAGGTCCTTTCACAATATCAAGGTATGATGCAGGGGCTTAACCAAAAAAAAAAAAAAAAAAAACTATAAAGAACAGTGTTTCTGCCAAAAACTCCAGATTTACTTCCTAGCTCTATTGGCTCTATTGGGAACTGGCTGGCAGTGTGACAAAAGCCTTGTGTTTGACTTGTGAAAAATAAAGACACTTACTTATACCACTCATCTGTGAAGACTTTACAAATAATTATTGTGAAGCTAGCTACTTCAAAATAAATCAACATATAAAGATCTTCCCTTTTTTCTTTTCTTTAAACAATTCAAAATTGAATTAGGTACTGCGTTAAGCATTAATGGGTGTTCACTCTGCTTCGCTGCATCCCACCCTTGAATTCATTAAAGTCTTCAAATAAAGATCAGAAAATAGGTATAGAAATTATTAAAAGAGCACTCAAAATTCCTGCAATGACTACTGCTAAGAATGCAAGTGTTGAAGGATCTTTGATAGTTGAGAAAATTCTGCAGAGTTCCTCAGAAGTTGGTTATGATGCTATGCTTCGAGATTTGGTTTAAAAAGGAATCACTGATCCAGCATTGGCTGTAAGAACTACATTACTGGGTGCTGCTGGGGTGGCCTCCTTGCTAACTACAGCAGAAGTAGTAGTGACTGAAATTCCAAAAGAAAAGAATCCTGGAATAGGTGCAATGGGGGAATGTGAGGGAGAATGGGAGATGGCATGTTCTAATTCCTAGAATAGCGCTTTACCCTTATCAATGAACTGTGACAGAAGGCTCAAGGACCAGGTCCCTCACTGATAACTTCAGAGAAGTCATCTGAAGAAAATGACTGAAGAGAAGGCTGGCTGGTCACTATAACCACTAGTTGTTGGTTTCCATTGACAATACATAATGGTTTACTGCTGTCATTGCCCATGCCTACAGATAATTTATTTTGTATTTTTGAATAAAGACATTTGTACATTCCTGAATTAAACACTTAAATATCAAAGTTTTCAAAATAAAACAACAAGAATTACAATTGCATATAAAAGAAAAACAATTTCTGTGACCCACAAAAACATTTCAGAACACTGTGTTTAGGGAATTTAAGTTCAACAATGCTACTATGGGGACGTGGCTGGAAAAGGCAGTGTCTAGTAATGGGAGAAGAGAATAAATGAAACAAAGAAACTAAATGCAGGGAATATTTTTACAGATATGTATGGTTGATAATATATATGCATATACACAGACACACATATGACACAAATGTCTGTGGAAACAAATAGATAATTAAAGAAAAGTAGTATCTTGTTTTTCTGGCACAGTAGACAGGGCTTAATTTAAGATATGCAGATCATGTAGGTGGAAACGTGCAGCAAATGCATGATAGCACACACACAAAATTAACACTGGAAATTTAGGTCTGTAGTGAGAACGTGAATGAGATTTCCAAGGAGGTGGTGGTAATAAGACAATAGAAAAATGCTAGAAAATTTAATTGCCTTTCCTATTTTACATAATCAAAATGGAGAGTATATGAGAGAAAAAAGTTGCAAATTTATTTTGATTTTACAATGACATCATTGACCTGAGTAAGGTTTCCATCTCTGAAGACTTCTGAGGTACACTATTCACTGTCATGTATATCCGTCTGGGATAGTCTTTCTCTTGTCTTACTGTCATGTTTGGTCTCCAGCCTCCCATAAGACCCTCAGCATTACCTGGAAACCCCAGAGCTCCCTGCAGTACAATAGGACAGTTCTGCAGGTCAGAGTTCCCTTCTCCCAGAACACATTCCATGTTTTAAAGTATACGAAATAAAGCATTGTTTCCATCTTGAAAATGACAATTCTAAATTTAGGGGACAATGAGCCCTTCTTAAAGTCCCTAAACAAGTGGCAAGGCAGGAATAGCCACTAGATGGCAAACAAGGCTTTTAACTCATTCTGCCTGAGAATGGATTAGCAAGTGTTAAAACCCTTTCCCTTCTTCCTCTTCTCGATGAGAGTACAAAGAAATGCAGCAGACTTTGAGTACTATTTAAGAAGTTTTATGTTGATAATGGCAACTTTTGAAAACATAACAGGTATGTATATTTGTTAATTTGTTTGAAAACTTTGTAGGAACATTGAAGGATTTGGGGTTTTGGTAGTTTTGTGTATTGAACGAACAGCCTCAAACACACTAGACAGGTGCTCTACTACTAGGCAACATTTTGAGCCCAGGAATTGGAGATGTAAAAATTTTTTCTTCCTTATTTTATATGTATGAGCGTTTTGCCTGTATATCATTATGTGCTCCATATGCATGCCTAGTGGCCATAGAGGTCAAAACCAGAGATGGCATTAGATACCCTGGAATTGGAGTTCCAGGTGGTAGTGGGGTATCATGTGACTGCTAGAAGCCAAACCTGGGTCCTCTGCAAGAGCAACAAGTCCTCTCAACTACTAAGCCATCTCATCCAGACCCAGTTTTGGAAATGTTAAATCCATTATAATAATATTTAGAGTATGAAACTCATTAACTGGCTTAACCAACATTTCACAGCAACACTGATGTAGTGGCAGAAATACCACATGGAGGCCATTTCAAGGCGTAACTGAACTACACAGTTATGTCTGAGCCTGACCTAGAATATATATATATATATATATATATATATATATATATATTTATTGAAACTCTTGTCTCAAGAAACAGTATTTTATAACTGAATAAGGATAACAAAAAGACTATAATCAGTTTCTCATTTTAGGACTATAATTGTTTTTCTTCAAACTTCAAAACAGCAATAGAAGTGCTATTATAATTTTTCCTCTAGAAAAAGCAATTTATTTCAGTTTTTGTGGATATGCTTTTTTGTCCTATGAGAAAAGACACACACACACACACACGGAGCTATACAATATTTTTTCTTGAACATCTATCCCAAGTATACAGGGATATCTTCAATAAAAAGAACTTTTTAGCTATAAAAGGTAATTATTCTAATATGAACCATAACAAGAAAGAAAGAAAATTACATTGAAGTATAACTGACTGCACCTAGGACAAATACAACTACAGTGAAATATCAAGATATTAAGAAAATAGAGTCCTGGGCTGAAGAGTTGGCTCAGAGGTTAAGAGCACTGACTGTTCTTCCAGAGGTCCTGAGTTCAATTCCCAGCAACCACATGGTAGCTCACAACCATCTGTAATGAAATCTGGTACCCTCTTCTTGCCTGCAGGCATACATGCAGACAGAACAATGTAAACAAAATAAATAAATAATTATTTTAAAAAAAAGAAAAGAAAAAATAGAGTCCTTAACCAAATAACCTCTGCCCCCAAGAATAGCCAGACTGGTCAGAAATTTAAAAATAGTTATTCAAATAAAGCTTTAGATTAAGCAACATTAAAATCAGTTCCTTTACAAATTCTATCAAAAGAAACTTTATTATATTATAAAAACATTTAAAAATTTAGAGCCAGGCACAGACACACATCTTTAATATTAACACTTAGAAAGTGGGAGTAGTTGGGTCAGAGTTAAAGGCCAGTCTGGGTTATATAAATATGACTTGAAAACCCAAACTATATATCGCTTCTTCACCACGTCAAAACATTCACATCAGCAGACACAACAGACTGTGTTCAACCCCACAGAACTGATGAGGAAAGTATGCCATATATGCACATAAACTATCATGAAGGTGAGTAGAGAAGGAGGTGGGAGGATGTGGGAGTTGGGGAAGTGGAAAGAACAGCACCAAAATATAGTATATGAAAAAAATCCAATAAAAAAGAAGTTATAAAAAATAATAAATATCATGTTGTTCAATGTGATGCCATGATGAACCTGAAGGTGATCAAGTTAAATAAGCCAGGCACAGAAGACAAAGATCCCACAACCTCACTTGTATATAGAAATTAAAATACAGACTTTGCAATTAATGGTAAGAATAAGTTCAAGAGATTTATCAAACAACTTGAGGAGTATAATAACAGTTCAATATCTTCTTTAAAATTACTGAGATTTTAAGTGTTCCTATCACAAAAAATGACATAAGACATTAGCTAATTAGTCTGCTAATTCTACAATTTTATATATAGTTCAAAATAATTTATTGGATATAATTTTATAAACCAATTAAATAATTTTAAAAATACAACATTTATTTCATGAAGAATTTATAATTACACAAATGTATAAGTAAAAGAAGGAAAAAATGACTACACTGACTATATTTACTAAACTGAATCAATGACACAGCTTACAAATTATTTCAACAAAACATTTATTTTGAAAGTCTGTATTAATTCAAATAAGAGTCCTATTTCTTTACCACCAGACATAAAGAGAACCAGTCACACCGCAACTTTAGTCAGAGAAGCTCCATCTTTCTCTGTCTTACACACTGAACTTCCTCACAACTGCTTGCTTAAATAGTTCAAGGGAGTTGGAAAAAAAAGACTACTGTAAATATAAGTAAACGAAAACAAAAATGGTGAAGTTTAAAATAATAAAACAAAGTTTTAGAATTTATATGTACTATTTACAAAGCATATACCAAACTTTACTATTAAATACATAATTAAGAACCTTAATGTCTAGACCCACACTAAAAATTTAAGTATTAGTTTAAAAAAATTTTAAGTTCATGAAGTCATATTTAACATCATACATTTTAATAAAATTTTACTATCCACCATTTAAGCATCAAATTTATTTAAAAACTGAATATACAAAATTATAAAATTAAATCAGCCAAACCAATTTTTCTTTATTATTACTCAGGGAACATAAGTGTCTATATTTTTAAAAAACAAGCAAACAAACAAACCAGCTGGAGAAATAGCTCAACAAGCACCTGTTGCTTTTTCAGACAACCTAGGCTCAGTTCCCAGCACCCACATGGTAGTTCACAACCCTCTGTAACTCCAGTTTCAGAGGCTCCAAAAGATCTCTTTTAACCTCCATAGGTACAAAACATGCATGCGGTACACATACATACATGTGGCCAAAAACTCATACACATAAAATCAAATTTTAAAAAATTAACATTATAAATTTAGCGTCTAAAAAAAAAGAAAAAAGAAAAGTAAATTTAGCATCTAAAACTGAACTTCATGCTTACAAAAATTCATCTCAAAGTATTCTTACCTTTCTTCTGAGCTATATAAACGAGCAAGTCCAAAATCTGCAAGCTTTATTTGTCCTCTGGTAGAAATAAGACAAAGTAAAAAAGCATTAGTCTATCATGAATATATATATATATATATATATATATAATATTATATTATATTCCTGGTGCTCAATTAAGACACAGTAAAAAAACAAACAAATTCTCTCATTAAAATGCTGTTCTACACGCAAAGTTAGCTAGTGGAAAATGTACAAGGCAAATTTACAAAGTAACAAGTAGCATATTGCTTTGGATAGTTTCTTTTTGTTGTTGTTATACACCCATTCAATCATCCACATCTACAAGTTCTTAATTTTCAGATTCAACCAGTTGTATATCAAAACGATTAGAGGGACTATATTGTCCTAAAGATGTACAATCATGTGTAATATTTCCTAAAAGACAGTGTACCAGCTATTTACAAAGCATTTATATTTTTAAAGTAGACAAATACTACCTTATTTTATGAAGGGCCTAATGATTCTATAAAAGGATACAGTGTTAAGGGTGCTCTTAGAAACAACCCCCAAAGTAGCCCAATACACCACTATTATCTCAGTGGCAGTAGTGTGACACTATCGCAGGTTTAAGGAAGTACCTCAGTGATGCATAGGCAGAACACTTATTCAAGTAGACAGTACTCAAGAACTAAGTCACCGTGTCTGAAATTTATACTTAAGCTGACTGTTGTTCATTACCCAAAAAATCTGATGCAATAAAAATGAATTTTATAGGAAGTTATATATTACATTAACACTTTAAATACATAAAGCTCATAGTCATACCTATTATTTAGAAGGATATTTGAACATTTAATATCTCTATGCAAAAAGTTCTTCTTATGACAATAATCCAGGCCTTCCATAAGCTGTCTCATAAAAGATTTTATATGATTTTCATTAAAATGAACCAAGCCTGACTCCAGTAGTCCCATCAGATCATGGTCCATATATTCAAATACCAGGTAAAATGCACCTGAGAAAGAGAACAATTAACATATTAAAGATTTTTATTCCTACAATCTATCTAGATGCTCAAAATTTTTAATAAAATATTGATATGGGGGATTATCCTTGAAAATAATACTTTGTCATGTATTTATGAAACTTGTTTATTCTCTCACTACTAAGTATTAAAAATATCTCAAAAGACAGTAAAAGTAGTTTTCTTCTAAAAATATTTATTATAATACAGATCAACTCTATTCATCTCCACATTTTATAGTTTCGATCTGATTAAATTCTTACCAATATCAGACAAATTGTTTTTCAGTAGAAAGTGAATAAAATCTGTATGCTTCAAAGAAAATCTAAAAGTTTAGAGAACTGGTTTTAATGTAAGGATGTGAGCCCAAACAGACCAAAGTCATCTTTAGATAGCATCTATTAAATTTTCAACAGACACATAATTTGTTTAAAAGACAGTGTTTAGTGTTTAAAAATCTTAAATAAAATAAAACATATACAAACTGAACCCAAAGCTATACAAACAAATAGTACAATCAAGTAAAACTTTATAGAGCAAGTTCCAGGAAAGCTATACAGAGGAACCCCATCTTGAAAAACAAAAACCGAAACAATCAAAAACCCTAACAAAGTCATGCATCCTCTGTGAAAAGAGGAAAATAGCACCATGCCCAAGACACCCACAGTTCACAATCAGCTCCTAACTCTAAACAGAGCAAAGAACTCTCAAAAATGATGCATCTAAGGATACTCTCTAAAAACTTATAGTGCCTCTGTGAAGAAAATAATCGGAGCACATTTAATAGGAAAATGCTAGGCATTTTGAGATAAAATCTTCATGGTTACTAATTCTGTGTAGACAAAGTTATATTTAGAAGGAAAATATTGTTACAGCTGGAAACTTAAAAGAATACAGAGGAAGTCACTGGATTAGAGAAAAAAAAAGCAAGATCATATACACAACCACAATTCATTAAAAGTAGGCTTTAAGGATTGGGGAGATGGATCAATGGCTAAGAGTGTTTGCTGCATAAACCTGAAAACCAGAGTTCAACTCTCCAGCACCCATGTAGCAAAAGCTGGGTGTGGCTGTGAGGGTTTATATAATCTGTGTTGGGGGTGAAGACAGGTAGGTTCTGAATACTCACTGGCTACCCAGGCTACCTGAAAGGCAAGCATCAGGTTCAATAAGAGAACCTATCTCAAGGGAGTAATTACATGGATATAGCAGGATCACCTTCTTCCTCCAGTTTCCCATGAGCACATCTAGGCATATGCATCCTAACACATGAATACACTACACACCCTCACAAAGAAAAAGTTTTTAATGATATAATAACAGAAAAACACAAATGACTAGAACTAACGAGAATTAAACATCAAAATAGAAAAAAATCTAAGCCAGGTGGTGGTGCATGCCTTTAATCCTAGCACTAGGATCTCTGTGAGTTCAAGGCCAGCCTAGTCTACAAAGCTGGCTTCAGGACACCCACAGCTGTTACATAAAGAAACCCTGTCACAAAACCAGACAGACAGACAGACAGACAGGGAGGGAGGGAGGGAGGGAGGGAGGGAGGGAGGGAGGGAGGGAGGGAGGGAGGGAGGAAGGAAGGAAGGAAGGCAGGCAGGCAGGCAGGCAGGCAGGCAGGCAGGCAGGCAGGCAGGCAGGCAAGCAAAGGAGACAGAGAGAAAGACAAACAGAGGAGAGACACAGAAAGATAGAAATCTATAATGTAATTTCAATAAAAGGACTGATGGTTAGGTTTTATTCTTTTGGCTGAAGGAGAAGGGCTGAAGGAGAGCACTTGAAAAAAATTATAAAGTCACCTTGAAGAAACTGTATCAGATCATTGGTCAAACACTGTTGAAAATACACTTTGCCATATAAGAAAGGAATATGGCAGGCAAGAATTCTACCACTGAACCACCCATGCCAAGACAGGGTAAGATGGTTTTTCAAACTTTCCTGCCTTACCCAAAGTTGGTTGCCCCAATGTTGCAAATGAGATTTTTGAGTAGCTGGTTGTCTCTGTCATTTCTGGTACTTTTTGGAAGTTAAATGATTTTACTTTCTGTTTACTCAGTAGTATTATTTCTCTTCTCAGGTCTTTTATGGGGTTGAAGATTAGATAGTCATAGTTAATTTTGTTTAATAATTAACCAAGTTATTTTTAATATAAGATTTAGTCCCCAAGGATAGGATAATTATTAAAATATTTAGCACTGTTTCTTGTTTGATTTTGTTTATGCTGGTTGTAAATCCAATTTTTATGTATGTTTTGCCTCTTCTTTTCCCTGGACAACACTTGCTGTGTTCTTATTATCTATAGTTTTTTTTTTTTTATTAGACTTAGAAATCTTTCATTTAGACAAAAGGGGGAGGTGCTGTTGGAACTCCTTCAGTCATACCAGCCCACTTTGGGCATGGCCTCATATACTATAAATACAGATGAAAAGCATGCATAGGCTCTTGACTGCTGGATTTGATTCCAGTTCTCATTGCACAAAGAGGACTGTAGATTGTTATTCTTTCTTTTAGTTTATCCCCAGATAAATAAAACTTTATTATCCTCCAAAAAAAAGGAATATGCCCTGTTCATGCTTAGAGAAAGACAGAACAGTGTAATAAATAAAATATACACCAGAAAACAGACTACAAATGCTTGCCGAATAATTAAGGAAACAGGAATTTTAATTCTAAAAAAGTAAAATATGACAGAAAAAACTCATTTAGATAAAATTATAACCCATAGGAGATAAGTAGTTACATCAAAGACAAACTAATGAAAATGTAACCAACAGATTCCTCTAAATAATGATTTAGGAATGCCACTGGACGACAATTCAGAATCAATAGGGGAAATGACAACTAGGAAAATATTTTCTGCAATGTAACAAAGCAAACATCTTTACTATAAAAGAAGGCCTTATAAGCCAGTACAAAAGAAACTCAACCCATAGAACAAGATGAGAAATAAAATAGATGATCAGATGGACACAATGGTATATGTCTATAATTTTAGCATTTTGGAAGCAAGAGAAAAACCAGAAGGTCAAAGTCATTCCCCAGCTCTGTATTAGGCTAAAGTAGAGCCTCCAATATTCAAAGAATGTCTGTGTCTCACTGCTACTCCAAATGAACAGATCAAAACAATATACATTTTCCAAGAGTATACAACATTAGCAAAGGTGAGAAAGGGAAGTATTAATACTTAGAAGATGTGTTTCATTTCTAATTGCACAGCTCACAGATTAACTCACTAGCTCACAGGTAGCTACTGAGGACTTGCGGCTAGTCCAAAATAGTTTTTAAGTATGAAATGTGCACAAGGTTTCTATTACTTAATATCTCATTAAAATGCTACACAACTAGGTGTGGTATATAAGCATTCAATATGCACACAGAAGAATCTCAATGCAAGGCCAAACTGCTTTATATAGCACGACTTTGCTCAGAAAATTCAATACTGGTAATAATTAATGACAATGGACTAGAGAGGTGACTCAATGGTTAAAATTCCTTGTTTCTCTTGCAGAAGACCTGAGTTCAATTCCTAGAACCCATTATCAAGCGGCTCACAGCTAGCTGTAATTATAGCTCTAGGGGATACATTCTCTTCTGGCTTCCATGAGCATTCATCCACATACACAGGCATGCATGCACACACAAATAAAAACAAATCCTTTAATGATAATATATGTTAAATTGATTATGCACTAAAATAACCTAAGACAACTTAGCAGACACTAGGCTAAAAATTATTAAAATTAGCTGGGTGTGGAAGCACATACCTTTAGTCCCAGCATTCAGGAGGCAGAGGCAGGCAGATTCCATGTTCAAGGCCAGCCTAATCTATAAAATGACTTTCCAGACAGCCAGGGCTACTCAGAAAAACCCTATCTCAAATAACAAAAAAAACTAAAATTGATTTAATTTCATCTGTTTCATTCTGAAACAAAATTACTAGATAACATTTCATTTTTAAATAAAGTTTCCCATTCTATTTCTGTTAAGTAGTAATAAATGAGAGGACTAAGAATTGAAACAAAGCCAGGCGGTGGTGGCGCACGCCTTTAATCCCAGCACGCGGGAGGCAGAGGCAGGCGGATCTCTGTGAGTTCGAGGCCAGCCTGGTCTACAAGAGCTAGTTCCAGGACAGGCTCTAAAAAAGCTGCAGAGAAACCCTGTCTCGGGAAAAAAAAAAAAAAAAAAGAATTGAAACAAGACAAAATGATATTCTGCTCCCAGAAACCATAAAATTCAATGGAAAATTACCAGAAAAAGTAAAAAATTCAGAAACAGTGTAACATATAATAGTCACTAATATTAGCTATCAATTAAAAGATAAACTAGCACCTATTGATAATAGCTAATTAAATTGAAAGAAAAACTAAATATGCAAAATTTTAAAAATTCATTTGTAAGATAGAATACACAGACAAGAGTGTGCAAAAGAATAAAAATGCCAATCTTCCCAAATTAATTTGTAAATTATGCAAAAGCCCAATTTCTAAAATTATTAGTGTTGTGCTTTAAATGATAACATGCCCTGTAGGTTCATGTACTTGAATACCTGATGCCAAGTTAATAGTACTGTTTGGAAAGGCTATGGAATCTTTAAGAGGTGATCTTGCTGGCGTAAGAACAATGAAGGCAGGCTTTGAGGTTTACAGCCTGGCCTCTGATTCCCTCTTACTACTTCCAGTGTATGGATGAAAAGGGATCACTCTGCTTCCTGACTGCTATGCCATATGCTTTTCCTGCCACGCTGGACCAAATCCCTTGATGAACTATAAACCAAAATAAATTCTTTTCCCCTAACTTGTATTTCTTCAAAATATTTTATCACAGCAAGAAAAGTAACAAATGCAAAATATGAGTTTAAAAAAATCCCCTACAATCTAGATTATACAAAAAAAAAAACTGAGAAAAAAGCATTTGAAAGAGGAAAGAGATAAATAAACAATGGTTCTGCATCCAATTTTAAAAAGTTTTTAAAATTATAATGTAATTATTTCTGTAAAGACAAAGTATGATTCAGGATATCCAAAAACAGATTCCAAGTGCACACTGAATTTTTAAGGTAGGATAGCCTGTAGGATTAGCAGATGGCTCAGGTGACAGGCAGGCATGAAGACCTGATTCCAGATCCTCAGCACCATGTAAAACTCAGGCAAAGCAGCACATGATTGTAATACCAGTGTTAGGAAGGTAGATCCCTATAGTTCACTGGCCAGTGAGACTGACTACAAGAGAAATCCAGTCTCAAAACTAGAGAGCAAATAAGAAAAAAGGGGGGGGGGGAAGGGAAGAGGGAAAGAAGGAAGAGTTGATAGTGACCTCAAGCTTCTACATGCACTTAACACACCCACACAAACAGGTACCTACACCTCACATACACTCACCCACCCACCGCACAGAAGCAAAGGAAAAGAGGAATATAGACAACATAAAATGGTATTTCACTCAGTAGGATGGTCTTAGCAAGCAGTGGTAGGATAACTGAATACCCAGATATAACGAGGTAAAAATAGTCTTTCCTAATGACAGCCACCAAGATAAAAAGCAAATAAACCAATTATAGAACTAAGAAATGAAAACAGAAGCATTTGTTGAAAATAATTTCTTATGTTGAGAATAGGAGAAAACACCCAAAGGGGAGAAACAGGAAGAAGACAAATAACTGTGACTACTATCTCTAACTTTAAAAAAAAAAAAAGGCATATATAACCTTACAACTAACCAATGAGAAATATCCACGGGGGCTGGAAAGGTGGCTCAGTAGGTAAGGTACTTGCCAAAGAAGCCCAGACAGTAGCGGTGGATCCCCAGAACCCACAAAAAGGTAAAATGATAAATTCCACCAAGTTGTCCTCTGATCACATGTGCAACACAGTTCCCTCTTACTACTTCCCCCATACACATATCATGTATATATTGTATTGTATTGTACATGTATTACAAACAATGGTAATATATATGTATGTATGTATGTATGTATGTATGTATGTATGTATATGGAAAGAAACCACCATGGGAGCCATTACTAAAGTAGGAAGACAAGAAATTAAGCAATGATCTGGAAACCCAGTGTGAATTAAGTTTGAATAAATGGTAAGGGGACAGACTTAGCCAGGAGAGATATCTAAACAGGCCTAACAACCTATGTTCAAACTGATGCAACAAGGTGCAGGAATAAACCAACTTTCAATAGTTGTCCTCTGACCTCCACTCTGAAATACATACATGGGCATTTACCCCCTGACACACACACAAAATAAATTAAAGAACAGAATATTTGGGCTGCAAAGATGACTCAGCAAATAGAGAGTAATAAATTCAATCCTTGAAACCCAAAGGTGAATGGAGAGACTGACTTCACAAAGTTTCCCTCTGACCTCCAAGTCATGGTACATGCACAAGCACACACTTGTGGGAACACACATGCACACAAATAATAAATATAATTAAATTGGTAATAACAATATGCAATGATGAATTCAGTCTTGGGTTCTAGGACATCTCCTAAATTTTTATCACTGGAGCCCTACATCAAAATGATCATGAAAGAAATTCAGTGTCTCCAGTGAAATGAGGAAATGGAATATTTGTTATAATCCCAGATCATGACCCCTTTAAAGGTTAAAAAAAAATCCACAAAAAACAAAACCCACAGGGATCACATATTAGACATTTACATTTACATAATTCATAGCATTATGAGTCACAACAAAAATAATTTTATGGTTGGGGGTCACCATAACATGAGGAACTATATTAAAGGGTCACAGGATTAAGAAGGTTGAGAACCATTGGCCCAGAGCATCTTGTTCTTAGCAAGGCTTGTCCTTCAGAGGAAGTTCTTCCCAGAGCTTAACCAATGGGAATCTTCCACCTCTGGAGCCCTCCTAGCCTTCAACTGACCAAAACAAGGCTCAATTCTAGCACAATCCAGTTGTTTCTATCTCATTTAAAGGTGAGAAAAACCAGTCACAATTAAGAAGTACCTATGAACAACACAAGCTTACTAAAAACTAAAGAAAAATTAGTTCCCCTACCCCAATTCCATACCGTTAATAGTGCTCATAGACGAAAACCCAGAGAGTGCATCAAAAGAGCATGTTTCAGGCCCTATTTAGAAAAAAAAAAGACTTCAGAGAAACTGAAAACTAACTAGGAAGACAAGCCATAAATAGGAGAGGACATTCTAGCCTCAAACCCTAACTAGTAAAACAAATAGTAAAAGTAGCCCAAACAGATAGTCAGTTGAGCATAAAAGCTTACACTAAAGACCTAAGTACCTCAGTAATCATGTATTATTTATGACTTCAAAGTTTACAAAGCATATTAAAACATAGTCTCAAGAAACACAATAAGCATCGGCATCAAAAGTAAACAAAATTATCTGATTAGGAACTTTTATAAGCTATGATGAATATGCTAGGAACACTAGTTGAAATGAGAACACATGTCAGAACAGATGGGCAATGTAAATAGAAAAGTAGAAGTTCTAAGAACTGTTGGAACTTTAACACGTGACAGAAATAAAAAAAAAAAAAAAAAGTCTTTTCAGTATCCCGTACAGATCTAAAACCACATCAACTTACACTCTTTGCCTGCCTGTGTGATGTGGACAATACTGACTTTCCTGCTCACCTCTTGTGCAAAATCAAGTCAGCACATCAGAACACCCTGTAAGCCATAAAAGTGTTTACAATGGAGGGAGAGATATTGTACTTTTATTTCATTATTCCACATATGAAGGGAAGCTACAGTTTGAATCTTAAAATTACTAATATATGTAAATATACTAATTTTGGAAATCAATGGCAGTAAAATCAAGCTCTGTTAGTCTTTGCTGTCTACGCTAAAGACTTTGTTCTAAAAGGCACCTGTAAAATAAAGGAAAACAAAATGTTTTTACTTAAAAAAACAACAAAAAAAGGAAAAAAGTTATCTTTCATGGGTTCATCAATATACCAAACACATCCAAGGAAAGAATCACTGAGTAAAAGGATATGTTAATAGGAATGCTCAAAAGTGATGTGTAGCTGGGTGGTGGTGGTGTATACCTTTAATCCCAGCACTTGGAAGGCAGACACAGGTGTATTTCTGTGAGTTCAAGTCCAGCCTGATCTACAGAGCTAGTTCCAGGACAGCCAGAGGGAGAAAAAGAGGTGGGGAGGGGAGATATAAAAAAAGAGAAAAAAAACCCTCTGGTTCTAGACAGTAAAGTAATAGTATGGATATCTGGAAAAGCCACAGGGAATTATACTACTGACTACCTATAATTCATGTAAGTTGGCATATAAATACACATAGATAATTTAAATAAAAATTTCTCATCTAGGCTGCCAGAAGCCACAGACCCCCTAGGAAAACAAAACAAAACAAAACAAAATAAAATAAAAAAATTCTTCCAACTTGAGACAGGAGAGGCCCTCTTCTGAGCTGGTCAAAGCTATACAAAACATTCGTAAAATATTGTGTGTTATTGTTATTGCCCTTGGTCGTCTCCTAGAGTTGAAAGGTAAATCCATATTGCTGAAGACTTTACTCTTCAGAAATAGGGCCCAGAGGCCCCTGAGATAGAAATGACCTAGCCTCCTCCCTGAGGATTAGCTTTCAGGGTACCAGAAGCCACCATGCAAGCTAATGAAGCACAGAAGAAACCAACTGTCCTAACCAGCTATAATATCTATGAACCACAACATAGACCAGCATGACACAGTAATCCTAAGGGTGCAGTAATGGCATACATGACCTTTTGGTAACGAACAGTTCTCTAATTAGACCCAAGACCTGCTCAACAAGAGAAAATTAATGTCTGATACTGGAAACACAGCCACCACCTGAAGCTAATATAGTCATGAATCTTTGGAGGAAAACCCACAACTGCCATTTTCCTAAACCAGCATAATGCCTAACTACATTCTGGACATTTGTTCTTATACCCACAGATTAAGTGTAGTCCTCACCCCAACGACTCTACTTCTTTTTATAACAGATGGAGACCATTATGGAAAACCACAAGCAATCAAAATACAGAGTTGTGTCCAGCCCCAAGGATACATTGACAACATAACCAACCCCCTAAGGATAAGGATCATTGTGGCAAAAAGACTAAAAAAAAAAAAAAAAAAAAAAAGAGTCTGAGTAACAGTAAGTTTGCTGTGAGACTGTCTCTCATAGTAGTAGCAGAAGTTATATTCATAAGGTTTCACTAATGTGACTGCCTACACATGAACTGAATACAGACAACAATAGACATGCTGATGTGGATGACGAAAGCCCAGGAGGTCTCAACCTTACACAACAACTACAGGCAACCAAAGAATGCCAACAGTTGGAGAAATACTCTTCACCACAAAAAAGCACACCAGCTGGTTATCCAATACCAAATGTTTTCAGGTCTGAAAACATGCACAAATAAGTAACATATAGACTAAGCAGGTTATACTTATATATTCAGGAATAAGTGTATACATATGTAACAATTATTAATGAAAAATCCAGGAATTTGAAAGAGAGCAAGAGTTTGAAGGGAGGAAAGAAAAAGGAGAAATGATGTCATTATAATGTCAAAAAGAAAAGAAAAACGATTAAGGTATACAAAAGATGGGGAGGGGGACTAGTTCCAGAGTGCCTCTGGATCCAAGGCTGCAAAAGGCAATTCCTGTCAGAATCTCCACCTGGTATCCAGCCCCCAATAATTATGTTACTCAATTCTACAAACTAAATCTATGGGAGTTCAGTATCCTATCAGTTTTTGAAGTAATGCTCTCCATAGCTTTTTTTTTTTTTAATTAAATCCACCTGCCTTTGCCTCCCAAGTGCTTGGATTAAATGCATGCACCACCACCACCTGGCTTTAAATTTACATTTTTAACAGAAAGATACTTTTACCAGCTTCTGTATGTTTGCTGATAGTAATAAATGGTATGTGTTTAAAGGTGACAATGCAGTTTCTAGAAATACATACCTATGAGACTGCCTACACTGAAGATAATGAATATACCCTCCTCCTCAATATGTCCTTCTGGTCACAGAATACATTATATAAATATTACATTAAAGTTCACCTATTTCTTTGTAAATATTTTCTAATTAGCAACAGAACAATTTTTTTAGACCTTAACATGTTTTTCATGGCTCTACAGCATTTTCCAGTGGTCATGTGCCAGCGGTGATGTTCATAATTCCTTACACTACATATATAAATTGTGCTATTTATTATGAGCAATATTATAAAGAACAATCTTTGGGGTAACTATGAAAAGTTCAAATTAAAATTGTAAGTTAAAAGACACATTTTACTTTACATAAAAAGAACACTATTTATCATGCATTTATTATGTCCAGGATCATATCATCTCCTTAAACATTCTCTAAAGATTATGAAAATCTTCTCTTTATAGCATTATATTAATTTTATTCATTCTTTGGTATTTAATTATATTCATTCTCTCAATCCTCCCTCCAACTGATCCTCCAAAAACCAACTCCCATCCTTCTCCTTTGTGTTTAAATAATTGGATCCAACTAGTACTGCCCATATATAGATGGGTATACAGCCATCCATGAGAGCATGGACCACCTACCATAAGCCATACCACTGAAGAAACCTGACTCTTCCTCCTCCCACAGCATCCATTAGTAGCTCCTCAGCTGGGAGTAGTCTTGTGAGTCTCTTCCCAGTGAACACTTTTTTCATAAATCCTTGCCCCTCCCAGCATTATAATTCCATTCAAATCTTCACTGGTAAGTTTAAAACCTCACATCCATTATGTATTAAAATAACTGTAATGTTTTTAAAGAAAAAGTAGAAAAGACCTCTACATACAAGAAACTAAAATACTATACAAGGCTATAAAACAATAAACAAGGACATTAGCAGGAAATATAACAGAAAGGGTCAGTGAAAGAGGAAAACCCAGAAAATTCGGGACCTTATACAGGGCAATTATATCAAAACAAATATAAAAAACAAAGAGACAAAGACAAAAAACACCACTTACTTGTGAGGCAACAGGTTTATGTAGTTGAGTTGTAGAATCTTTGCCTAGCGAGCTGACCTGACCTCTAACACAGCATAAAACTGAGTGTGGTGACCAATACCCAGCTGCAATCCTAGCTACCAGCCAGATGATAGGAGGAGGACCATCAGAATCTCTAGGATACCATTTTAAGCAATGCAGTAAATGGGAGGAAGATCTTGTTAATGTTCCAAAGATGGGGCCTTTGCCACCAATGCCCCCCTCCACCAAAAAGAAAAAAAAAAAAAAAAAAAAAAACCACTGGTTAAAAAAAAGACCTCAGGACACAGAAAATGAAAGTTTAAAATAAGTAGGTAAGGAACAACAACAGAAAAAAAATAACGACACACAAAACAATTTCTCTAATCCTTTCTTAGTTTGCTTCCTATTGCTGTGATAAAGTCAATGACCAAAAGATATGTGGGAAGGAAGGCGTTTATTTGATTACAAGTTATAGTCCATCACCAGTGGAAGTCAAGGCAGGAACTCAGAGAAACCACAGAAAAGTAATGCTTAATAGCTTGCCCTGTCTACATTCTATTTTATTCCGTTTTTTCTTTCTTTCTCTCTTTCGTTTGTTTTGTTTTTTGTTTTTCGAGACAAAGTTTCTCTGTATAGCCCTGGCTGTCCTGGACGGACTCTATAGACCGTCCTCAAACTCAAGAGATCTGCCTGACTCTGCCTCTCGACTGCTGAGATCAAAGGTGTGTGCCACGACACCTGCCTCAGTCAACTTTCTTATACAACTTAGGACCGCCTGCCCAGGGATAGTACTGCCCACAATAAACTGGGCCCTCCCACATCAATATATCAATTATTAACCAAGAAAATGCCCCACAGACATGCCTACAGCATTTTCTCTCTTGAGATTCCCTCTTCACAGGTGATTCTAGATTGTGCCAAGTTGATAAAAACCAACCAGCACAATCCCTAAGGGAAAAAGTAAAATGATCCAGCAACCTGAAGAAACACAAAGAGGTTGTTTCATCACTCAGCCAGTTAAGCAATCCTAGAACTTGAGGACTGAAAAAGAGGGTCCCCTAGAGCAAGCTGGCAAACTAGACAAGCCAAATGGACTAATCTGGCCTCAGGTGAGAAACCACAGCTCAATATATAAATAGTCATCAAGGAAGACACCAACGGCAATCTCTAGACTCTACCTGCATGAGCAAACATGCTAGACAAGCACCCACAACACACAGACACAACACACACATGCATATCACATATATAACATATGAAAATGTTATAAAAAGGACAAAAAATGAAAATATGTATAATCTCAAACCAGGGGAAAGTTTCTTAGTAGATGGACAAAGATAAAAAACCAACAGTAAATTGCATTTAAGTAAACTGAGTACTCAAAAAAATTAATAAAAAATTAGAATCAGCTTTCTTATAAGGTGATATCTTTAATCTTTAATATGAAAAAGAGCTAGATATATCATTTAACCCGTGAAAAGTCCCAAATACACATTTATACTGAATACAGAAAAATACACCTATGTGAAAAACCCTAACAGAGTAAGATGCATTGAAACTGTAACACTATAGAATAAATGTCTGTGTAAGGTATATAGCATTATTTATTTGCAAAATAAAACATACTTCATTCTTAATTACATAAAAGTAAATTAAGTAACATACATACTTGTTATATACAAAGTGCCTAGAAAAAAACCTAAAAAGTGGAAATCTCTTCACTAGAAGACATATTATTTGCATTGACTACATATGCATATAATAATCACTTATGTCTTTTGTTTCTGAATTCCAAAGTGTTTTTATTTTGTTGTTTTTCGAGATATGCTATCTCTGTGTAGCCCTGGCTTTCCTGGAACTCAGAGATCCACTTGCCTCTGCCTTCCCAAGTACTGGGATTTAAAGTGTATGCCATGACGCCTGGTTGTATGACAATGTTTAATTAAATCTTTCCTACTTTGTTTTTGTTAAACATTGACTTGCTTTTCCTTCTAGTGGGTTCTTATCAGCTAGTTAGATGGTTGAAGCTTAGTTTTTTGCATGTTGATGTGGGAGAGTCTTCTGTTTGAGTTGATTTCATTGGCTAATAAAGAAACTGCCTGGCCCATTTGATAGACCGCCCCTTAGGTGGGTGGAGTAGACAGAACAGGAAGAGGAAGTGAGGTAGAAGGATCAGTAAGATGCCACGCCTCTCCTAAGTTAGCCAGACTGCCGTGCCTCTCCTCAGAGAGAGATACCAGATGCGATGAAGCTCCAGCCCAAGATGGACACACGCTAGAATCTACCTGGTAAGGCACCACTTTGTGGTGCTACATAGATTATTAGATATGGGTTAGTCGAGATGTGAATAAGAGCCTGAAAATAATGGGCCAGGCAGTGTTTAAAAGAATACAATTTGTGTGTTGTTATTTCGGGGCATAAGCTAGCTGGTGGCCGGGAGCCAGGCGGCGGGAAGCCGGCCCGCAGCTCCCCACTACAGCATGTAATTATTCATTTTTGTAGCACTTCTGTGGAAGTCAAAGAACAACTTCTTGGAGTACATCTTCTCCTTCCCCCACCAGGCTCCCAGAGATTAAACTTGGATCATCAGGCTTCTATAACCCATCTTTGTACATCTCTTCCCACCTTCCAAGCAACCTCTATCCACTGGGACATCTTGCAGGCCTCCCTTTTATTTTTTGATTTTTTTTTTTTTAGTATTAATAATTAGAGACTTCTAAGCATTGAATTTTGTGTGTGCATGCTAAGCATGTATGTGCATGGAGGTGGAGGGGGGGGGGAGTTGCACGTACCTGTATGTAAGCAGGAGACCAGAAGATAATAGTGTATTCCTCAACTACTCTCCATTTTATGACCTTGAGACAAGACCTTTCTCTGAATAAGAAGCTCATTTCAGATAGCTTGGCTAGCTGGCCAACAAGCTCACAGGTCTGCACAAATATTTAACAAAGAACTCAAGTCTAAATATACTTATGTGAAAAGTATTATTCTGGGGCTATAGGCATGCATAGATTTAGATGGGTGCTGGGAATTCAAACTGTATCACTCAGGGTTGCACAGCAAGATTCTGACCTACTGATTCATTTCCCCAGCCACTACAAGGTGTATTTTTAAAAATTAACTTGTCATTCACTAAATACAATCAGCTGTACTAGATTTAAAACTATTCACTTCTTCAAATATCCATCCTTTTTTCTTAAAAAAAAAAAACAACTACTTCTATTATCTCGTTCTGTTCTCACCATTAACCTACTACTAAGCCATACCTATATACTGCGTGCCATCTTGCAATGTACTTCATTCTCATTATTACATTAAATGACCACAATAAATCTAAGTAGTATTACTTCCTTTTTTTCCAAAATAGGAAAACGAGTACAAAAAGAAAAATACTGAGGTTTTTTTTTTTACTTTAATAACAGTAATTAACAGAACACCATCTCAATCATTTTTAGGTATGCAGTTCAGAGGCAATTACATTCAGTTACCCACAAACTCAGCAAGTTACTTTGATCTGATTCATAAATGGGTGTGAACTAGTATAGTACTGAGGTTTTGACTTAAATTTCCCAAAAGACTATCATGTTCAATTTTTTTTTTATTTTTTTATGGTTTATTTAACTTTATTTTATGTGCATTGGTGTGAAGGTTTCAGATCCCCTGGAACTAGATTTTCAAACAGTTGTGAGCTGCCATGTGGGTGCTGGGAATTGAACCCGGGTCCTTGAGAAGAGCAGTCAGTGCTCTTAACCGCTGAGCCATCTCTCCAGCCCCCATGTTCAATTATTTTTATGAGATTCTTGGCCATTTATATATCTTCTTTGGAAAGAAAAATCTGCTTAGGTTCTCTAAATCGGTTTGTTTTTAATTATTTAGCTCAAAATTGTTTTATATACTCTTGTTACAAGTTCATATCAGACAGAGGACAAAATGTTATGAATATTTATTTTCTCCTATTCTGTGTAGTCTTTCACTTCTTTCTTTACTTTTTTATTTGTAGTCAGGGTCTCACTATGTTGCCATGGCTGTCAGGAACTAATTATATAGATCCACCCGCCTCTGTTTCCTGAGTGTTAGGAATTAAAGGTATGTACCACTGAACTCAGCTTCTTTTACCATCACGCCCAGCCTCTTTTCATTCTTTGTTATGGTCCTATTTAATTCTGTTGAGGTTTAATGTACTATTTTTTCCTTTCTTGCTTGTTTGTGCTTTTGATGTCATCTAATAACGTTTAGCACTTTAGTCTAACCCAAATACCAGGAGCAACTGACGTGTAAGCGTTAAATTTTATTTCTAACTTCTAAATTCTTTTGTTGATACAGTATTTTACTCTAATGGTAGTGCCAGACAGTTATGGTCACTTTAGCTTTACAATAAGATTTGAATTCAATGCATTCTATTTCACTCTTCCTTCTCAGACCCTACTCACTATCCCAGATCTTGTTTTATATAAATATCTTGTCAGCATGTGAAAAGCCAAATGGCCCAACAAAATAGCTCAGCAGATAAGAGAACTTGCTGCCAAGCCTGAAAACCTGCAATCGAGTCTGAGTTTGATTCTCTAGGACCCACATGGTAGAAGGAGCAAATTGACTATCACCACGTTGTCTTCTGACTCATACAAACACATCATGGCACCCTCCTCTCAACAATCAAACAAAAGTAATCCTAAGAGCACTGGCTGTTCTTCTAAGGATCCAGGTTCAATTCCCAGCACCCACATGGCAGCTCACACCTGTGTAGAACTCCAGCTCCCGGGATTCTGACATCCTCACACAGACATACATGTAGGTAAAACACCAATGAACATAAAAATAAATTATATAAAAAAGTCACAAATAAAAAGAAGTCACCTTTAGTTTTGAGAAGGGTTGCAATAACTATGAAGATAAATTGGGAAGAGTATTATCTTAATAGAGTTCTTAGATGCTTTGAAAATGAAATATTTTCTATTTAGTCTTTTTAATATTCTTTCAATGTTTCCCAGTTTTCAGGTTACAATGTTGTAACTTACACTATCAGTTTATCTTAGATGTTTTATCCTGTGAACGTTACTTATTGTGTCTTTTGCCCAATGTTGTCCATAATATACAAGTACACTGTATCTTGTCTATACACACACACACATGCGCACACACGATGGTTTTGCTTCTTTTCTAATCTGGATATCTTATTTTTTAGTGCAATTTCTCTGACTAATACTTCTAGCAAGATACTAAATAGAAACTACAACAATACATAATAGACCTCTACACACGATATCTAGGAACTTCCTTATATTCCTAGATATCGTGTGTACAGGTCTATATTTGAGAACATATAGCAGTAGTCCTTCCTTATCCCTTGTTTCAGTTAACTCTTAATCAGTCATGATCTAAAACTATTAGATGATTCAAGAAATAAACAATTCATATTTTTAAGTTGTAATTTCCTTCTGAGTAGTGTAAAGAAACCTTACAATGCCCATTCTATCAAGATAAATAATCTTTCAGTCCAGAGAATCCATGGTATATATTCATTTTTTTAAGGCAAGGTTTCGCTCTATAACCTTGGCTGGCCTGGAACTCATTATGCAGAACAGGATGTCCTCACCTGGCCCAGCTTCCCAAGTGCTAGGATTAAAGGCATGCCCCTACTTCACCCAATTAGTTTCTTTCTCCTTTTTTTCTTTTTTCCTTCCCTTCCCCCCATCATTTTTGTTCGTTTGAGACAGGGTTTCTCTGTGTAGCCTTGCTGACCTGGAACTCTCTAAAGACCAGGCTGGCATCAAACTCATAGGTTCACATGCCTCGGCTTCCTGTGGGCTGGGATTAAAGGTGTGCGCCACCACCACCAGGTTCTAGTTTCTTTTCTTGATCTTGAAGAAAAACTACAAATTAAAAGAGTACTCATATTTCCTCAGTACTTAAACACTAACAGTGGAAGCACTGTAGCGTAATGAATGCACAATGGCTACATCAGTAGACTCTTAAGGTGAAATTTTGCATTTTTTAATTTGAAAAATAAAACATATCTTGAAGTGGTCATCAAAAATCTATGAAAGTTTATGTTTTATGAAATGGGAAGCACTATAAAGAATCAAGAACCCAAAGGCTTCAAAGAATTAATAATTTAATAAAGCAAATTAGTTATGACCAAAAACAGAATACAAGAAAAGACTATTAATGCTTCTTTCGAAGGTACTAGCAGCCTTTTCAAGAGTATTAAAAGTCTGAACATTATTATAAAGTAAAGCTCATTTATTCATTCATTTAGCAATTAATCATTTTAACAAATTTTGTATTGGTTAACTGTGCTTAGTAGATTATCACACCAAAAAAGGTATAGATCCCATCTTTGTAAAGAAAATAATAAGCTAAGTAATTATTTTTAGTTGTTGGGAAGTTTTTATTTTTTTAATCTTTTATTAATGGAAGAAATACTTTAAACTGTGTTTCTATTTAGTGGAAGTTTGAAATACTGGACAAGTAAGGCATCATGAATGAATAAAGTAATATTCAAGAACAAGAAATCCATCTTTTGGGGGCTGGAGGAATGGCTCGGCGGTTAACAGCACTGGCTGCTCTTGCAGAGGTCCTGAGTTCAATTCCCAGCAACCACATGGTGGCTCACAACCATCTGTAATGAGATCTGGTGCCCTCTTCTGGCCTGCAGGCATACATGTAGGCAGAATAATGCATAATTAATAAATAAATAAGAGGAAAATCCATATTTCAAATTTTAATTCCATAACACCATACACTGCAGGATATGGTGGGAAGGTGTGTTTGTGTCTGTGTGTGTTACAAGTACTGACATGGAAGTATCATATGTAATGAGCTGAAGACATCAAAGCTTACTGGCATATTTGTGGATTCCCAAAGACCAATGTAATTGAAACTTAGTACATAATCGAAACAAGCAAAATTAGGATTAGAGAGAGTGCAGGGAAGTGACTCCACAGTGAAAACAAGAGACTCAGGGCATGTGAGAGGAAGAACACACACTCCTCTGTCTGCAGTGTGGAACACAAATTCTATTTGCATTCTACCTCGTGGTTAAGATCCTTACTACTATTTTTACTACATGGAAAGAGATATAATGGTCCCCTTTTAAGGATAAAAAAAAAAATAGGCTAAGAAGAGATAAAATGCCTTCCTAATAAGGTCACAGTGCTAATAAATTAAGTCTCAAATCAGAGACATTTTATAACTAAAGTCAAGCTAGTAAGCACCTTCCTTTCTATTGTGTATTCAGAAGCAATAAAGTAAGATTAAGACAACAAGCATGGCAAATGTCACACTAATAAATACGGATTTTCCAAACATCAAAAAAATAAGAAGTAACAATTAAGATTATTCTTATCTCTACACTACATACAGAATACTTTTAAAAATAGGGTAATTTATAAAAAATAATTTTATATGATCTATTAAATATTTAAAACTGTGCATCCCAGAACAGTAAGATTGTGTATGTGCAGCCAGTAAAGAGTTGGTTTACAATTTTGTAAACTGTAATGATTGATTTTATTGTCAAACTGATGAAGCAGGCTCACACTGGAAGAGAAAAAGCCTTCAATTAAGTAACTGTCTGGATCAGAACGGCCTGTGGGATGTATGTGGAGCCCTGTCTTTATTTCTGATAGAAAGAGGTGGGCCCAAACCACCGTGGCAGTTGTCCTGGGCTACATGAGATAACTAGTTAAAATGAGACAGCTAGCAAGCCAGTAATCACCATTCCTCTCCATGATATCTACCATGAGGTCCTGCATAAGTTCCTGCCCCGACTTTCCTCAGTGAAAGACAATGACTTGGAAATGTAAACCAAACAAACTCTTCACCTCTCAAGTTGCTTTTGGTCAGAGTATTTTATCACAGAAACCTGGGGGGGGGGGGGGGGGGGTTTATGGGGAGACACTAAGACACAGTCCAAGTAATTTAAATGTTTATATTAGATTTAATGCACGCCCAATGGCAACCACTTGTAATAAAAAATCAAACTTTTCTTAATAGTATTTTTTTAAATGAAAAGCAACCATTTATTAACTTATTGAAAACAATTTCAAGAACACTGATCCCATACTTTGAAATATGGTACATGCCTGCCAAAAGGTGCCAGTGGGAGGCTGAGGTGATAGTTCAGAGGGTAAGCATTGAGTTGATTATTCAAAATCAAAAGCTGGGAATGGTCACATGCATCTGTAACCCCAGCTCTACGTAAAGGTAGTGACAGTGACGAAAAGATCAGTGTGGCTTGCTAGCTACCAGTACAACTCCAGGTTCAGTGATAACCCTGTTCTCAGGGGAATGAAGCAGACAGTGACGGAGGAGGACACCTGATATCTTCTCTGGCATCAGCACATAGACACAAGCATGTCTATCACACATGCATAAGCACACATATCCCCCATATCTTTTATTTTTTCTGTGAATTCATAGAATTCAAAATGTAAAAATGCAATAAATATACTGTAATATCTTTCTCGATCAGTAAAAAGATTAAATATATATCCAACCTCAAAAAAGTGTTACTATTCAGTACTTGGTTGTAACACTGGTAAATACATTTGACTTAGCTGACTTATGAAACTCAAGAACCATTTAATTAAAAATAATGTATTCTTTAAATCTACTAAATTTTAAAATAGCTTGATATTAGCGAACATTTTTATTTACCCAATACATGAATGATCATCATCTAGTAATAAAATCTTCAAGTTGGAAAGAACATAAATTAAAAAACATGAAATATGCATACATACCTTTGTCCTTCTTAAAATCCAAAGCATCTTCTTTATCAGTCACTATTTCCTTCATATTGATGATACTCTGGTGGGTGAGTTGCCGAAGAATTTTAATTTCTCTAATTGCTGTAATTGGGAAGCCCTCCTTTTCATTATCCAGACGTACTTTTTTTAAGGCTACCATTTCTCCTATTAGACAGTTAAATAAAATAAGGTTACTAGCTAGCAAAAGATACATTTCTCTATTTAAATACTTATAGTTTTCATTTCTATATTTTAAAGTTATAATTCATGAAAGTATTTTAGTTTCCAACATAACAAATAATATTTGTTGTTAAAGAAATTAACCTTTCAAAAAAATTATGAACTTTTACATTGCATTGAACACTATATACCTGGTTAGGATGAGGAAGGTCTGTATTTATTGTTTTATACTCTCTACTGATACAGAAAAAAAAAATGGTGAAGAGTGGGATTTTTACCATTCTTTTCTGTGTAAAAGAGGGAACAATCAATATATCCAGGATATTCATTAATTCATATTAATATGCATTCACTCTCATTCTCTCTCTCTCACCTCTCTGAAAGGAAAATATACTCCAGCATTTATTGTTCAAATTCACCAATTACCTAATCATGAAAATGGGGTCCAATTTGTCTCAAAAATACGTTTTCCCCCATTATACTATATTGCCACATAATTTAGATGTGTGTGAATTTTGTATCAGACACCAAGTAATTAATCAGACACACATACACACAAACACAAAGTTATTATAAGTGTAGATCAAGAAATGCTTTAAATTTTGGAGGTTTAGAGTGTTTTGTTTTATGGGAATGTACATAGACTTAGTAGGCTGGGCATCAATCAGCATAAGAAAATGTTCACTATAATAAAGACATATTCATTCTACTTCTTTGGATGGAAAAAGGGGACTAATGTTACATATTTTCTAAGGAGAAAAATGTATGCTTTTAACCATTAAAATTTATTTTTCATTTTTATGACTTTTTCCTGTAGTATAGTATGCTTTAATCATTAAAGCTTCTAAAAGTTATAATTTCATCTTATTGATATTACAGATACCAATACTTATTCTATATTGTAACTACCTTCATTAGTTTCTAACTATAAGGTGTTCTCCCATATACTAAATGACCTCAAACAGCTGTCAGTTTTAATCTTAGTTCATGTTAAAAATAAACTTAAGCTTTAAAAAAAAAAGCTAATTCTGTTGGGGAGTGGTGGCACACACCATTAATCTAAGCACTTGGGAGTAAGAAGCAGACAGACTTCTATGGTTGAAGCTAACATGGGCTACACAGAGAAATCCTCCTCCCACCACAAAAAAAAAAAAAAAGCTAGCTTATGCAGCTCAACGCATTATCTAACAAAATGTCAAACTTCTGTAATGTGACTTCTAACACAATTACTTTTCTTCTTTGGAGTTTTTAAAAACCTTCCCCCCAGATTCTTAATTATGCTCTGAAAAATGAATGTTCTAAAAAAATGTAACCTTCCAAATCTGGTTCAAAGAGTAATTTCTATAGAGGAAAGAAAGATGGCCAAAAGGAAAGTACTATATGATTCTTAATGCAAAACAGCCTGCTCCTAAAAGCAAGCACGGTGGAGCACGCCTAGAACCCGAGTCTTTAAGAAGCTAAGGCAGGAGGAAGTAGAAGCAGTCTTGACTACATACTTAACACCTTGACTCAAAAAGAAAAACAAGCTATTAATACTTTTGCCTAGGTACAAAGAGTTTAATCACTATTCACCACAAAAGGAACACATCGCTAAATCCCACTATAAGCAAAGCACAAATACTGAAGGAACAATTTTTACAAGTTTATTGTGTACCTCCATGTACTGATACTGGTTTAAGTAGGCAGAAAATGCATATGCAGAATAAAATTAAGACTAAACAGCAACACAAAAAATTTTTACTTCTTTGGAAATTTTTTAAACTATACATCAGAAGAAAAACAGAAAGTAAGCACGTTCCATCCCAAACTTAACATTCTTACCAGTGTCTTTGTCCCTGGCTTTGTAAACTTGTCCGTAAGTACCTTCTCCAATAATTCCGATGATATCAAATTTATCCACGCAGCGTTTTCCCCAGTCAATATCTTTTTCTTTGATTTCACCATAGCGAGGCCCACATATTCTATTAAATATAGTTCTGAAGTTTTTATAAACAATCAAGCAAGCTGAATGAACTGTTTAATAATTCAAAACCAATCCCGCCCAATCTTAAATCTGTTATTTCACCCTATTCTTGTGTATTTGTGAAAATTAATGTAAGAAAAGCTACTACTGGTTGATATTATAAATTTTCATAAAAAACTTGTAATTTCTACATACTGACTCTTCTGTAGATTAAAACTTGAAGAAAAAGAAACAACAGTGCTTCTTAGAAATGTACCTTTTTAATAAGTGGGTTAAAAACCAACATTACTAGAGTCAAGATTTTCTCCTCTATTCCTATAAAGTTTTGTTGTTCTAGTCAATGATTCTCTCTTCCCATAAATGTGTGTATACATGTGCATATAGAGAAAAGGAAATGTATATGTGTATACACGCACACACACATAGTACAAGGTTAACAAACATTAACAAAATAAAATGACTAAAAATTACTTACAAATTGAGACACAGAGCAGGATAAAACCACCCTAAAAGCATTGAAAAATTTTCACTCAAACAAGTATAGAAAATTAATCATATAAAATCAAGATTCAGAATTCCATAGTTGGGTAGAGTTTAATAGTTATATGTAGTGTTTTAACTGTAGCAGAAGTTTAAGAATTGAAGTAGAAGGATTCAAGGATAGACTAACGCTTTTTCCTCATACTAGAAAATGACCTCATATTTTTAAATTACATGTTACCTGAAGAACAATACTAAATCAAATCTACCCCAAAGTTTTAAACTTCCCTTTGTTAAGTAGATTTTTTTAAAAGCATCATTGTTCTCATTCCTTAGTTTCAAGGAAAAGAACTCTAGCAGATATTTAACATAAAGCTACATCACCTCCATTCTGAAAAATTCTGTGTTTTGGAAAACTGAGAATGTATGGAGTTATATGGAAAAATGAGTAGTTAAAAGCAAAGGGAAGCACTGTCCATTACTGACTCTGTTTGAGCTCACTGAATGCTGCCTTTCACTCCGCTCAGTTTCAGTGTTTCACATTCATTAGCTATCTTAACTACAGCTAATATATCTCTGAGACATACAACACCCCCAAATTAATAAATACAAACTGTAAGAAATTTTCATTTGGTTTTATTAGTCAAGGCAAATAGGTATACCACTTATAAAAATTTGCTTCAGAACTCTCAACCAATCTGTACAATAAATAAATAAATAGATAGATAAATAAATGTTAAAATTAAAATACACTTTTCATTTTAAATCTCAATGTTTTCTAAGTTTATAATGATCCAGGATATAATGTTTCCAGTCAAGTTAAGTGCAGGTAGAAAGCAAGCACATACTTAGGCCTTCTTTTACTGTGTAACTGTGCTGCTGTTTTCTTCTCCTCCGGACTCTTAGAAAGATCATCTCCTCCTGGTAACTCGGGGGGCAACGGTAAATCAGCAAGCAGACATCGGAGTTTCTTTTCTACTTCTTTTTTAACTGCCTTTACAGAAATATTGCCTCTTAAGCTAAAGAAAAGAAAAGAGGGGCAACATAAACCACAAATATTTGATTATATAATAAAAATACGGTCATGTTTTAAGACTTAAACAACATGCATAGGTTGTATTTCCTAAGTCACACTTCACATCCAGCTAAAAAGAACACTATTCTTCAACCACTAAGTTTGCTGTGAGTTAATGCTCTTGTCACTCACAAGAGATCTGTCACTCGTATTAATTTAATAAAATACTGATTGGCCAGTAGCCAGGCAGGAAATATAGGTAGGGCAACAAGACTAAGAGAATTCTGGGAAGAGGAAAAGGCAGAATCAGTTACCAGCCAGACACAGAGATGAGAATACAGATGAGAATGCCTTACTGAGAAAAGGTACCAAACCACATGGCTAAACCATAGACATTAATTTAAGTTCTGAGAGCTAGTTAATAATAAGCCTGAACTAATAATCCAGTTATAATTATATAATTATATTATAATGAATATAAGCCTCTGTGTGTTTCTTTAGGGCTAAATGGCTGCAAGACTGGGCGGGGGGGGGGGGGCTGGAGAGATGGCTTAGAGGTTAAGAGCACTGACTACTCTTCCAGAGGTCCTGAGTTCAATTCCCGGCAACTACATGGTGGCTCACAGTCATCTGTAATGAGATCTGGTGGCCTCTTCTGACCAGCAAGCATACAGACAGACAGAACACTGTATACATAATAAATAAATAAATCTTTAAAAAAAAAAAAAAAAAAAGACTGGGCGGGATAGAAACTCCTGTCTACACTAAGTCAAAACTTAGAAAAGTTTGTAGGAATAGAAATGACACAGAATTAAGTAAAAGACACGGAAAAATCTATAAAATGTACACCTCAATTAATGGTAATATATTGATACTCATTAATTATAACAAATGCAAGGTAAACAGGGATTCCAGAATCTTTTTATCTCTGCAAATCTAAGACTATTTTAATAAAATAAAGCATAGGGAGCTAGGAAGATGGCTCCATGAGTAGTAGAGCTAGGCATGCAAGCACAAAAACCTCAGTTCAAATCCAAGAATTCACATAAAGCTGGACACAGAGAACAAGTCTACAATTCCAGTGTTTTTAAATGAGAGGGGAAAAAAAAGACAGAAGAATCCTTGAAAGCTCATGGGTCAGCTAGCCTGATATTGGCCAAACAAAGGGAACTTGCCTGAAACATGGTATAAGGATGACCAACACCCAAGGTTGTCCTGTGACCTGATATAAGCACTATGGTATTCAAATAGCATACACAATTCACATATACAAATAAAACAACAAATTTTAAACTTCAAAAAAAATAGATCTAGCTGGGCGGTAGTGGCGCACGACTTTAATCCCAGCACTCGGGAGGCAGAGGCAGGCCAGCCTGGTCTACAAGAGCTAGTTCCAAGACAGGCTCTAGAACTACAGGGAAACCCTGTCTCGAAAAACCAAAAAAAAAAAAAAAAAAAAAAGATCTAATTTCAAAACTGTGAACTGAAACAGAAAAAAAATCAACTAGTTATGCTTGCAAGAAACCTCATGAATTTTGTACTATTTGATTCTAGTAGGAAGAAATGCTTTCTTTTAAGCAAATAAAATCACAATCTGCAAATGACACACCACTATTCTTTTCCATTTACATAATCCAAAGCAATTAATTCAATATTATTTTTCAGTGTTAATTTTTCTGAACGTGATTTTCTTTTTTTAAAAAGATTTATTTATTTTATGCATAAACACTGTATCTACATGTATACCTGCATGCCAGAAGAGGGCACCAGATCTCACTACAGATTGTTATGAGCCACCATATGGTTCCTGGGAACTGAACTTAAGATCTCCATAAGGCCAGTACTCTTAACCACTGAGCCATCTCTCCCGCCCATGATTTTTTAATTTTTAAAGACCTGTAGTGGTATGACTGATAATGAACACCCACAGGCATTTTGATCCCTATTGGTAAAACTGTTTGAAAAGAATTAGAAGATATGCATTGTTGAAGAGCAGGCTTTAAGGTTTTAAAGAGCCATTCATTACCTGTGCTCTCTCCACCTCTAATTTGTTGATCAGATGTGAGCTCTCAGCCCAGCACTGTGGAGCATGCCTTTAATCCCAACACTTGGGAGACAGAGGCAAGAGAAGATCTGCAAGCTGTTCCTGCTATCATGCCTTTGCTCTGCCATCATGAACTCTGGCCTTTCATAATAGAATTATTATAACCTTGGTTAGTCCTATACTTTAAAACATACCCAAAGAGCTGCAGTTTTCTAATTGTATCTGAATTGTAACTGATAATTTAAAATTTCCCAAATACTAAAAATCTGTTACCTAATCAAGACATGTTAAAAAGGGAACCTTTTAATAATAAAATTTGGACCTTATATACTTTCACACAAGTTTTCAATCTAATAATGGAAAAGCTCATATTCTGCTGAGGCTCAAAATTAATAAACATCACTGAAAATAATTTAACTTTAGTTGACACCACTTCTACTCCTGTTGAATATTGTTGTTGTTGTTGTTGTTGTTGTTGTTATTATTATTATTATTATTATTATTATCCAATACATAGGTCCTTTAGTACCACATACTGAAAACTATTTGCCAAACAAAGGGTAAAATAATCTTTGTTCTTCATAACTGTTACTCTCTAGAAGGTTCTTTAGCAGGTAAACATATTTGAAAAGAAAGCGATTTGTAAGGAATTACACAGCCCATTTCTCAATGTTACCATCCTGCTACTCACAAATATTACAGGCTTTTATAGTTTTGTGTAAAGACCTGGAAATTTAATAAGAAGTAACAAATATTTTGCTACTGTTTCTTTCATATAGAAAGTCAGATTTTTAAAAAATTGGTAAGCAGTAAAATAAAATACTAGACAAATGGATTCATAGCCTGATGAGGTGCTAAACGTTAGCTAAATTCTATCTGAAACCTATTCTGTTTGTAACTATGCCTATTTAAAGTAACCTATTTAGAAATTTAGTCTCTAACTTGTATTAAAACTTTAGTAAAACTCTTTTTTTCTGACATACTTAAGTACATTTTGATGAAAGGGGTCTGAAAGTCTTCACTTTTTTTTTAACTTAAGGAACTCCATTCAACTATATTATTATATAAATCACCAGGTATATTTTCAGAATATTATAACAAAAATATTTTTCTGCTTTTAATAAAATGTTTGCCATATTTTACAGTAACAAAAATAAATAAATAAAATCCCTTAACAAAAAATATGTAACACCAACAAGGTGAAGAAATTTTTGACTGCTAAAGAAAATAAAGTTAAGTGTTAACAAATGGAATTAAGAGCTGTTTTTGGCATGGAGATCTGGCTCTGCAAAGCTGTGTGTGTCCAAACTCATTACATCCAAGTGTTACAAGCAAATTGTCTTTGAATAAAAGCAAATAATAGTAAGAAAACTTTCTGAAAAATGAGCAAAAAAATATCAGATAAAATGGTCAACCTATTTTAAAAGATTCAAGAAGCCTATTGAAACTAGAGAAGGTATTATTCAGTTTATCCAGTGTACTGTAAAAAAAAAAAAACTGTCAATATTTTTAAATCAGAGAATTTACATAAATATTCAGACAAGAGTTTTTGTTTTTCCTTATTTTATAAAAAAAATTATTGTAAATAACAAGCACTGTCATTTCCATGTCTTATGAATGTCTTCTCTAATTTTCCAGAACAAAGTAGGTAGGCATGACAGACAAAGAATTATGATGCTGCACTGAGAAAAGGCTGGAAAGGAAAGGAAAGAAAACTATGCTAAGCTACCCCAACAAAGACAAAAACTCTTTTCATCTCAAAAATACTGGTCCTGGCCTTGAAGATAACATGTATTTTCACAGTGTTCACTTGCAAATTTCTATTTATCAACAATATGGGCTCAGAATAAACAGATATAATATTGGTAAATAGTTGTGTAGAAACATGTATTTGTTCTCTAATTAAATATAAGCAATATAGGAGACACTGGTTTAGTTACTTTAAATAATCTCTAGCTTATTGAGATGTGTATAGAGGAACCACAAACGTCACCTGCTCTGAAGCAGCACTGTCCCTCCGTGAACATACATGAATCTACATAGAAAGAAGAAAAGGACAAGCTCTCTTGAGTAAACGAGGAGTGTCGGGGTCACAGGAGAGGGCAGAAGGAAGTTAGTTAACTGCAGTTCTGGGAGAAGGATTCAGAGTCTGGCATACTCTGTTTGGCTAAGACTCAAGGAGGCACCAGTCCAGTGAAAAAGGTGAAAGGATTTTGCTTAAAAGAGCACCTATCAGACAAACCCAGATTGATGACTGTAACTGATTATAATGTAGAAAAAAAGTTCCATTTGATTAAGAGGACTAGGTGGAGGAGGAAGTACTGCCTTTTTTATGTTAGCTTTATTAACAGCTATTAAGAGGAATGATCACATTTTAAAAAAATCATCATTTGTAGTTCCTATTATAGTAATGATTAGCAATCTTATTAGTGAGTACTAAACAGTAGATGACCAGTTTCAGGGAAAACAGATCTTCAAATTGACTAATATATATCCTACAGAAATATATACTAAAGTAGACATTTGTACCTTCTACACAGAGGTTTTAAGGTTGGTTGGTCAATTAACCAAGTTATCACATCACAGTTTAACATTTTGTTCCTCATACAGTAAGAAGTACATAAGATCATCTAAATATTCTAACCAAAACCAGTTATTTGTTCTGAACTTATCCAAGATCCAAATGATTTCTAAGTTTATAGGAAATGGAAAGGTTAGAGAAAAGCAAGTTAGCCATCATCAAGAAGTAATCAGACAAATTCAGAGGTAAGACAGACTTTTCAAGTGGGGGTAAATAACACTTGTAATAATCTGAGGTTACATTAACAGCACATGTGAGTAAACTGAAAACTACGGCAACCACTTATTTTCAAAATGATGTGTATACACATACACTTTCCTTATACAGGGAAATTAAAAGCATAAAAGTAGATATTAAATACTAGCATTTGTTGACTCTGGTCATTCTCAACCTGTGAGCCCCAACCCCTTTGGAGGTCAAATGACCCTTTCATAGGGGCCAACAAAGATATTTACATTATGTTTCATAATAGTAGCGAAATTACAGTTATGAAGTAGCAACAAGAATATTTTTATGGTTGGGGTCACTAAAACAAGAGGAACTGTATTAAAGGGTCGCAGCACTGGGAAGGTTGAGACCCACTGCTCTAGAAAGTTAAAATACTAATTTTATTGTTTAGCTTTATAAAATGTCCAAATACATAAAAATAACAAGAGTACAGATTTACAAAATCACAGTCACAAAAAGCAAACAATCTTTGTAGATTTATTTAAGAATGTAAATGTGACAGTTAACTAGGAGTGGGTAGAGGCATACTTAAAGAATGCAAAGGTGGAAAGTACTCCTTAAAACATGGCTACTGAGATTATGTAGACCATTACTGTTCTTTAAAATTATCTTTAAATAATGTAAATAAAGACATCTTCCATATTCAGGTTTCCAGAAACATTATCAGAAAAGACAATCTCTCTACATCAACAAGACAATTTCAACCTGTTTAACACAAAAACAAACAACAAAAACCCACACCAAGTTTCTAAAAAGAAACTTTTAAACATAAAACTACCATGCTCATTAAAATTGGTGAAAGGGGCCGGAGAGATAAGGAGTGGTTCCTCCCTTATAAAAGAGGAAGAGAAAGCCAACAGTTCTTTGCTTACCAAAATCTAAACACCAGTCCTTTTCAAACAAAGCCTGAGGTCTATTATACTTTGCAACTCTGTAGAATAATAACTAGGCATTTTACTTTTGTAAAATGAAAACATCATTAACCTAAGGTAGCTTACATTTCCCCAGGTCCTGATTTATACTAAAGTTAATAATGACTGAGACGCACAGAACTTTAGCTTACAGCATTCTATCAGGTTATCTAATTCAAATAATTAATCTGTGATTTTTCATGATAAATATTCTCATTGTTAGATATAACATGGAATAGAGCACAGAAAAAGTGAAAACATAAGACTATCATCAACAGCTATGATCTTCCACATGTAGTCCACTAACAAAGTGTATTGTACTTCTAACAAAACAAATAAGGCTATAAAAATATTTCCTGCCTGATCCAAGTGATTACTTCTAACCATTTTTCTTTTTCACATTTTAATAACTTAAAACTTCACTGAAAAGAATGTCTCCTTTTTATACACTTTGTATTTAAGTCAGTCACTGAAAGAAATGAAGAAATGACTACCTCAGTCATGTCTATAGTAGCAGTAATAGTAGAAAATTTCATATCCAAAAAACATATACATCCATTCAAGGAGCAAAAAAAAAAAAAAAAAAAAGAGAGAGAGAGAGAGAGAGAAACAGTGTAGATTGAGAAAGCTGGAGCTGAATGCGGTAGTGCACACCCTTAACCTAAGCACTCCGGAGCCAGGCAGAAGAGTGCTCCTGAGCTAAGAGGCTAGCTGGTTCTATACAGTAAATTCCAGGTCAGCCAAGGGCTGGCTGACATACATACATACATACATACATACATACATACATACATACATACATACATAGAGCAAAGCCAGCTCATCCTCTCTACTCACCCATTCCCCCAAAACTAACAAAATAAAAAGGCTTTTATACTAAGTTTGGGGAAGGATAATCCAGAGTTAAATCATACTTCTCAGTTTAAAGTTTCATTTTTTTTCTTTAAATAGTTACTGACAAATTTCAAATGTTTGCACTTACCTATCAGTATCTTTATCTTCAGGCAGCATGGGAGGCAAAGGTAATGGGGGTAATGTAGAGGTCACTAAAGCCACATGTTGCTCCTTCTCCTTAGCGCCTACACTTGGCGTGAGTGGCTTAGTTTTCTCTTTATTAGTAGATACTGGTTCTTCCTTTGTAGCAGCAGCTTTACTTTCCTTCCCAACAACTGTTTTCTTGGAGGCTTTATCTACAATCAAGTTATTGTCTACCTTTGTTACTTGAAGGGGTGGCTTTGTCTTTACTTTGTCACTTTTGGCAGTCCCAGCACTTGAGGGAGAAGGTGCATGTTCAGTTTTCAGTTTCTTCACATCCTTCACGTGGTTTGTCTGTGAGGCACTGGCACCAGTTTCTGTGCTCCCCTTAGTAGGGGTAGATGCATTTGAGGCTTTCGCAGCTTTGGCAGCTGCCTCAGCAGCCTTAGCTGCTTCTGCAGCCTTTGCTGCCTCTGCAGCTCTTGCTGCCTCTGCAGCTCGTGCCTTTTTATTCTTGTTGAGTTCAGCTGCCAGGCTACTCTTGAGAGTTAGTGTACTAGGAGAAATGCTTGAGTGGCGACTCCTGGATCTCGACAACCTGTGCCTGCTACGAGACCTTGAGTGCCTAGATGAATATGGGCTTCTGCTTCGAGATTTGGCAGACCGTCTGGTGAAAAATAATTAATATTTAGTCAGTAACCAAATTAAATTTTATAGTGCTAATTTGAATCTCTGAAGTGAAACAAATTTACTTAATTTCAAAATAATAATACAGCATCTCTGAAAGGTTTTGTTGTTATTTCAAAGTAAAATACCAGATGGCAATTTTCTTTAAAATATTCATCTTTTTCTCTGAATGCTCAAGGATAAGGCTGAATTTAAAACAAAACAATAAAAAACTTCATAAGAATAATAACAATTAGGGCAGCAACAGGCCATCACTGCTAAGTCAGAGAGGAGGAATAGGCAGTAAGGATCAAACAAAGACAGCAGCAGGTAAGTCTTCTACCCTCCTCCCTCAGTCAGTTTCTGGTACAAATAAATTGTGTCTCTTTACCACTATTTTTGATACTTCAGAATTCCCTGTTACTCCTCTTCTAAGTTTCCCTCCAAAATTCTACAAAACAAATGTAGATATAAGACCTAGTTTGTTTCAGCATTGAGCTATCATTGCATACAAGCCCCATGCCTTACATAAAAATATATGCAATTATTTCTGAATAGTAAAAACACAAGCTTTTAAAATATTCTAATTCATTAAGCAGCTGTACATACCAATTATCGAAATAAAGATAAACTTACAATTATTCACTAAAATAAGTGAAAACACTTAAATCAAAGAAAAATTGTAAAATAATATGCATAATTTTATATAGAAAGCAAGTGCTATATTAGGAAACTTGGCTACATTTTGATTTGTTTCTTCTCCCTTCAGATGGCTGAGCTCCAAACAAAACATATGTAAGTCATATGTGTATCCCCTGATCAGATAGTTACCAATGAACAGCAAGAGAAAGAAAGCAAAGAGATGGCATCTCATCACAGGTAATAGCAGAGACTTTTGTAAAGCAATTTTTCTATAATGTATTTCCTAGGACCATGACTTGGGTTACCTATGACACAAAAATTGTATGTAATACATTCTCAGACTCTGCTAAGTTGCTAGCAAATTCTAATGATACATTCACTATTTACAGCTAGCAGTCTGATAACCTAAAATTTAATATAAAAAACAAAACTCAAGGGCTGGAGATATGGTTCAGCGGTTAAGAGCATTGCCTGCTCTTCCAAAGGTCCTGAGTTCAATTCCCAGCAACCACATGGTGGCTCACAACCATCTGTAATGAGATCTGGTGCCCTCTTCTGGCCTGCAGGCACACACACAGACAGAATGTTGGATACATAATAAAATAAATATTTAAAAAAAAAAAAACAAAACTCAAGTGTTGATGATTTTAACTAACAGTTTTACCAACATTGCCAAAAACCTTACCATTTTACTAATGTTTCAGGTATAGCTGTGAGGGTGAGAAAGAAACGCATCTTTAAACCTATAACAAGTTACACTATAACAATCTTACTAAAATTCTTTCTTATGAATAAAATTTCTTAATTTTTTTTCTTGGACAAGACAACTTAGTGTTAAACCATTTATCACCAAATCTAAATACCAAGAGTTCTAGTCCCAAGGACCCATAAGGTAGGAGAGAACCAATTTCTGCACTATATCTTGACCTCAATGTAAACATGCACGTAAGCACGCACGCATGCACACACGCACACACGTGCACACAAACACAACTAAGTAAACAATTAAAATGGGTTTTTATGATAGTTCTATCTGTTGAATTTACAGTGAACACATTAACTATTCACTGCTTGTTTGTTTTTCTGCTTCGTGGTTTTTTTTTGAGACTTGGTTTCTCTGTGTAGCCTTGGCTGTCCTGGCACTCATCTGTAGACCAGGCTGGCTTCAAATCACAAAGATCCACCTGTCTCTCTGCCTCCCGAGTGCTGGGATTAAAGACATTTGCTAACACTGCCTGGCTCATTGCTGGTTTTAAGTAAACTAAAGATCTCTTTAGGAGCTAAAAAGATGGCACAGGGTGATGAAAATTAAGAGCAGGTAGTGTTCTCAAAGGTTCAGCACCACGGTCAGGCACCTGGTTCCAGGAGATCCAAAGCCCCCTTCTGATCTTAATGGGCACTGCACTCATTTGCACATATTCCCCCCACACACACACACAATATTTACAAACAAAAATTTTAAGAAATCTTTTTTAAAAACTAAGATTATCTTATGCTTTAAAGAACATTTCCAAATTTACTTAGATTTATACAATTTAAGTAAAACCAGAATTGCAACTCAAACAGGCTAGAACTCACTATTAATTAACTAGACTAGTTAAGTGTCCCTTAAAGCAGTGGTTCTCAATGTGGCTCTCTTCCTAATGCTGCAACCCTTTAATGCAGTTCTCATGTTGTGATGACCTCCAACCATAAAAATATTTTTGTTGCTACTTCATAACTGTAATTTTGCTACTGTTATGAATTGTAATATAAGTATTTTTGGAGCAGAAGTTTGGCAAAGGGGCTGAGACCCACAGGTTAAGAATCACTACCTTAAAGGGAGAGAGCATGGTGTCTTGGTCATTCCAACTATATCAGAGATGGCAAGAATCCAGTTCTGAGAAATGTACTTGGTGAACTCTCACAAATTCAGGCAGCTTTGTCTCCTTTGCCATCATAGCTACTGTGACATACCCTTTTCCTCACGGCTCCACAGCACTGTATTCTTGTCATTTCAGGGTTTGCTGTTAGTGCTGACTTAGCATTATTTGTGAACTCCCTTAATCTGCATCACCTTTGTGATCTCTTTTTCAAGTCTCCTAAGTCATCTAAATTAGATTTCATTTTTTCTAAAACTTTCACTAGTCTAGAGGTATGCCAAGTCTTACAACCAAAATAATTTTTAGCTAACTAAATTATTTTCGCTGAATGATTATCCAATCCACTATTGAGCAACATCTGCCAATGCAACTTCCTGGGGTGAAAGAAAACACAGAAGATCATGTAATCATATCCAATACAATAGCCATTACCCTCAAAACTTCTTAGCCTACTTTTTTTTTGCCTTATTTATCTTACATTCTCATGGAATTCTCACAGTAACATTTACTTTAAAAGCTTGTTTAAAATTTTCAAGAGGTATGAAAATGATTATCAAACTGAAAATTACCATGCTAAGTATTTTTTTCAAAATGTGTCTTTTTCACATCCATATTTATTGCTGCACTAGTCACAATAGTTAGGAAATAGAATCAACTTAAGATGATATCAACATATGAATGGGTTAAAAACATCATGGTACGTATACACAATGGAACTTTATTGAGCCATAAACTAATGTGGGATTTCCTTCTGTATGCTGTGATTACCATTAATGAATAAAGAAACTGCTTTGACCGATAGCAGGGCAGAACTTAGCTAGGCGGGGAAAATTAAGCTGAATGCTGGGAGAAAGAAGGGTGGAGTCAGAAAGAAGCCATGGAACCATCGCTGGACACAGTGCTGAAACTGGGTTGGTAGGCCATGAACTCGTGGTGGTGCACAGATTACTAGAAATGGGCTAAATTAAGACGTTAAGAGTTAGCCAGTAAGAAGTTAGAGTTAACGGGTCAAGCAATGTTTTAGTTAATACAGTTTCTGTGTGATTATTTTAGCCAATGGGATGGGAACCAACAAGTGGCCCTCTTCCAACAATAAACAAAAATGAAATCATGCTGGGCGGTAGTGGCGCACGCCTTTAATCCCAGCACTCGGGAGGCAGAGGCAGGTGGATCTCTGTGAGTTCGAGGCCAGCCTGGTCTACAAGAGCTAGTTCCAGGATAGGCACCAAAGCTACAGAGAGACCCTGTCTTGAAAAACCAAAAAAAAAAAAAAAAAAAAAAAGAAATCATGGCATTTGCAGGAAAATAAAAGTGGAGATTATTATGCTAATCAGATTAGCAAAATTCACTAAAAAAAACTGCATTTTTTGTCTTAAATTATTCATATTTTTAAAAGGTCTCTTTCAAGCATTTCTTAGTTAAAACTTTAAATGGCTGGCCAGGAGACACACCTTTAATCCCAGCTCTTGAGAGGCAGAAGCAGGCAAAAATCTTTGCGTGTCTGAGGTCAGACTGGTCTACATAGTGAGTTCTAGATTAGGCTGTGCTATATAATGAGATACTGTCTCAAAAAAATATTCAAAGAACAACAAATGATGTTCCTATGTACTTTATTATGCCCTGTTGTATGCACTCTACTAATTATTTACAACAGAATGATGGGAGTTTCTTAAATGTACCTCATTTAAAATCTACCTTATCTAATCTATTAGACTACTGAATATATCAGATCCAGCACCGTCTAAAATTAAGATTTAGGAAATACATACATCATTCTCTTAATATTTTATCCTCTTAACATTCTGTTTTTAATTTTACTATTCTCTATTTGTTTAACCATGCTAAAATTTCATTTCCTGGTAAACACATGCTATCTCAGCAACCACCTTATTTTACTTACTACTCTACATTGCCTTATATCCATACCCTCTGAAAATTTCCTACTGTAGCTGTTAACAAACTACACCAAACACGGTGACTTAAAGCAACACAATTACGTCATAGTTCTAGAGACAGAAATCCAGTGAGCTTGAAAACTTAAACTACCTATATCCGCTCAAATCTCTTGAGATAGTATCTTCTTTTACCTTTTCCAGTTTCACTTAACTCAAGGCATCCATCATTCAGGCTTCTGCTTCCATCACTTCCTCCCTGTATGTATTAGCATTTGGCATTTCTGACTCAATCCCACAGTCACCTTTCTATAAACCTCCTTGCCATCAAACAGGAACTACCTAAGTAGTACTTTTTAATCGTATTTTGCCACAACATACTTTATATACACATTCCAGAGTATAAAATGGATATCTTAGAGGGACTTACATAGTCTACCACACTCCTCTTTTTTCCTCAAAATCACTTTTCTCTTTCATTCCACCACCTTCTCTCCTAATCTACCCTGTTCAATTGATATATTCTCTCTGTAAACAGCATAACCAAACCAATCTTCCTTGCTGTTCAATGATTTTTTTGCATGTCCCATATCCTTCACTTTCCTTTTCTTCTACAAACTTTCATAACATTTTTAAAGCTCACCAACCCAGTTCCAAAATTTATCAGGCATATCTTCTCCCACACAAACTATATTACCTTCCACCTACATTCTACCTCATTGCTATCTAAAATTAACCCCTTTGTGATGAACCATGCTCTGGAACTTTATTTTACAGGGTGTTGACCCCAAATGGCACAACCTGTAAGCTTGTCAATATGCTGTTTATCATCTCCTTTCCTGTACCTATGGTCTTAAACACACAAAAATACTTAATAAATAAATAAACAAACAAATAAATAACAGACAGATGAATCAAAAGATCAAGTGCTGGTATCTTGCTATTTTATCTTTCCTGCAAGTCAATCTCCTATGCCCATAAACCCATATACTCACTGATATTAATTAGAAAATAAACATGCTTTATAAAACTAGAACAAAAACAATGTCTATGATGACAATATTAAGTATACTCTTTTTTTTTTTTTTTTTTTTTTTGGTTTTTCGAGACAGGGTTTCTCTGTAGCTTTTTTAGAGCCTGTCCTGGAACTAGCTCTTGTAGACCAGGCTGGCCTCGAACTCACAGAGATCCGCCTGCCTCTGCCTCCCGAGTGCTGGGATTAAAGGCGTGCGCCACCACCGCCCGGCTTTTTTTAAGTATATTCTTAAAAATACTCCCTACCATTTCAGTTTCCCTACTGTTTTCCTGACTATATATGCTGGCAGCTTCTGTCTTTTAAAGCTCTTCCATAGCATATTTATTCTCACACTGAATATAATTTATACCTGCAAATTGTGGTGGTCTGAGTGTCTCAATACGAATGAATCCCATAGGCTCATTATCTGAATAGTTAGTCACCAGGGAGTGGCACTATTTAAAAAGATTAGAAGTATTAGGAGGTGTGGCCTTGTTGGAGGAAATGTGTTGCTAGGAGTGTGCTTTGAGGTTTCAAAAGCCTATGACAGTCAGTCAGTCAGTCCCCGCCCCCCCCCCCACCGCCTATGGATCAGAATGTAGAATTCTAAGCTATTGCTTACATGTCCCATGCTCCCCACCATGACAGTGGATAACCTCTGAACTGTAAGCAAGCACACAGTTAAATGCTTTTTATAAGAATTGTCTTGGTCACAGTGTCACTTAACAATAGAACAGTGACTAAGACACATAATAGCTTAGACTACAGTTTTTTTAAAATGTGAATTGCAGTTTCTGAAGATTCAATAACCAGAAGTTAATTCAAACTTAAATGTGACAGAGCCGGGCAGTGGTGGCGCACGCCTTTAATCCCAGCACTCGGGAGGCAGAGGCAGGCGAATCTCTGTGAGTTCGAGGCCAGCCTGGTCTACAAGAGCTAGTTCCAGGACAGGCTCTAAAAAAGCTGCAGAGAAACCCTGTCTCGAAAAACCAAAAAAAGAAAAAAAGAAAAAAAAAAAACTTAAATGTGACAGATAAGAGGAGTTTCTGGCAGTGTTACTGTGCAGCTTCACTGCAACCTTGGTTCTGAGCATACAACATGCACTCTTCACTGGACATGTGTTCACACTATGCCATGCCAATGAATGTTGCCTGAAAAACCTCAAAGCTCAGATGTGAGACTACTGTAGGGTATAAAAAACAATGTTTTACTATACAGTTTTATGATTTTATAAAACAATAGTATTTTCTTAGCTTCCTGTTGTCTCTTCTCAGCACATAAATAACAAGTTAGTAAATATCTTTGAAATGTATTGTGCTAAAATATTTTAAAAACTGCTGTTTGAACTGCTGAGTTTCTTTAAAACAAAAACAAAAATCATCAGATCAATTCTGGCATGGGATCAGGACATAATTCACATCAATTTCTAAAATAGCCCAAAACTGCTCTAACACTTTATAACATGTATTTATGCAAAGAGGCACTCTAGGCATTGACCATCATAAAGCAAGAATATTAATCAACTCTGAAAAACACTTAAGAGCTCTCTACATGACAGTAGTATTAAGTCAACATTTAATTCCTTATGTAAAAGTGAAAAATACATGCATTTCTTTGGTATTCAGATTTGGTTCTGTCTTTAATACAATTGTATTCATACCAAATAATTATTATAAAATAAACTCGCAATTTATTATCAGTAAGCATCATATACCTCTATACCAGAGATGGTTATGAAGCCCTGGCTTAGCTACCTCCTCACTACTTCCAATTACCATACATAGCCCTCAGTACAATACAATTAAAACCTATAAAGAGTATTAAGTCTGAAATATTCCTTATACTCAAAGATGTCAGATAAAAGAGCAGAAACCTGAAGTTACTCTATAAGCCACACAGACCCCCGCCCCCGCTGTGACATCCAACTGGTCTCCAAGTCCTGTCAACTCTCTTATTTTTTCCACTTTAAAATCTCCAGACTCTTTAACCTAAACAGCTACACTACTCTTCTCTACTTTAGAATGTGCATCATCACTTACTTAGAGAAGTCTCTTTACCAGGCTCCTACATCAAACCTCCACCCTTTCTGATTGATTACTCTCCAAGCAGCCACCTGAATAATCTTCCAATACCCCTCTACCCAAAGTTCTTAGCCACAGCATGTCCAAAGCCTTTGTCCAACCATTCAAAAATAAACCAAATGCCAGGCCCAGAATGTTTCTCTCACATTCCTCTAATCATCTCCTGCATCTGCCTAACAAGGGATACAACGTTTTAGTACAATGCTTACCACCTATCTAAAATTTGCCTTTACTGAAACTGGGGATATAGATCAATTGATACTTAACTAGCATGCATGAAGCCCTGAGTACTATCACCTATACAACATAAACCAGTCTTGGTGGGGGCACAACTATAATCCCTACACTCAGAAGTTGAAGGTAGGAAGATCAGGTCAAAGTTTAAGGCTACACAGCAAGCTTCAGACCAGTCTAGGATACATGAATCATACACATACACACATACACTCATATACACCACAAAAACCTCCTTTTAATATAACAGAACTAGAAATAATCAGGTTCAGGGAGCTTATGCCTCAAAGAAAAGGAAAAAGAGTGACAAGAGAGCACCACAAAATGCCCTCATCTTGCCTCCATGTGTGCAAATATGTACACCCACAGAGGCATATATGTAACATACACAAATAAAAATAAGAATTTAAAAATCATTTTTTTAAAAAAATTACTAAAAGAGATACCCAATATGGCAAACAATACTCAGTTACAGTTGGCCAGAGTCTCCAAGGAATAACCTGGGGAAAGCTGAAAAATAGCTATTAGAAAAGTAACACATGAGGCTAGAAAGATAGGTCAGAGGTTTAGAGCATTGGCTGTCTTCCAGAAATCCTGAGTTCAATTCCCAGCAACCACATGGAAGCTCAGAGTCATCAATAATGTATTCTGGTGCCCTCTTCTGGTGAACAGGCATACGTGCATGAAAAACACTGTATGCATAATAAATAAATCTTTTTTAAAAAAAAAAAAAGTAACACACTTGGGTAGCTGGTGGGAAAAGGCAATATCCAAGGCAATGGCAGCACAGCTCTGGCAATCTACAGAATAAAAGCAAGACATTTCAGGAAGGTTTCTGCTTCTGTGGTGGCTTGGCAGCTGACACCCTGTGCAAACCACATTCTCAGAAAACTCAGAGCAAGTGGTACAGGACTAGTATTTCAGTATCATGAAACAAGACAAACAAAATATTCCAAGCCTAGAAAAGAAACCCTCACCATATCTGCATGGCATTTATTAATGCTAAAACTAACTCAAAGCAGCATGTAGGAAGATCAAAGAAGGGGCAATGCCAGCATTTGCACAAGGAGCTCAAAAAGAATTTTTCACTAGAGTATACTCTAATTACTGTAATGAATTATAACAGGTATGGCCAGATCTGAGATTCTGCCTATGAAGCACGGTCCACCGACCAGAACAGCATTGGTAATCCAATCGCTCGATGATTCAGATGGAAGAACAGAGTCACCTATCAACAGAGGACTTCCCGACCCCAGATAAATGTGGAGAGCTAAGAAGTTCAGAGTGAGTATGTAAAGAGTGGATAAGTCATGAGGAATTTGTACTGTTAATATAGGCATGGCCACATCAAGGACCCAATGCCTGGAACCCAAAGGAATAGCAAGACCGTCCACCCAGGATGAGACTCAGAGGAATAACAAAGCCTTCTTCTGGTAGGTATGTATAAAACCCAGCAGCTACAGATTCTTGTTGTGAAATATTATATTAACTGTGAAAAGGTGTATTACATTTGTTTCTGCTGTTTTTGTTAACAATGTAAAGACATGTTACATTTGTTTGGTTAAATAAAATTAAACTGGGGTCAGGAGGCTGAATCAGCAATTAGCTGACAGGAAATGGTAGGGAGGAACTAAGTGTAGCAGGGTTTTTTATTGGGGCCTGAGCAGAAAGAGAGTCCCTTTTTCCAGGAGAGTAAAAAGGGAGGAGAGGACACCAGGGGCCAGTCACCCAGCTATACTGCTTCTGCAGGAGTACATTCTGCTCCTTCAGCCAATAGCCTTTAAGATACCAGCCCACTTGGGCGTGGTCTCTTATACTATACTATAAAAAGCAGCAGTAACCATGCACCAGCTCTCTTGCTTCCTGCTCCCACTTCCAGCTGCTACACTCTATTTCTGTTTGCTCAGAGGACTGTTGTCTAGGACAGTGATCTATAAGTTTTCCACTTAAATAAATAACCCGTTTATTATCCATAATTCTGAACGGGTGTGTAGGATTGTTTTGTGACTTATGCCTTCATACTGCCAGCCACGGAGTAAAGAGAGGTATATTGAATAGAGAAAGGTAAAGCCAAGAGGTAAATGGTGCTGGGTGGTGGTGGCGCACACCTTTAATCCCAGTACTCAGGAAGCAGAGACAGGTGGATCTCTGTGAGTTGAGACCATCCTGGTCTAGAGAACTACACAGAGAAACTCTGTCTCAAAAAACCAAAAACAATCAAACACCATAGAGTACAATACAAACTATACTACACCTGGGGAAATTATCATTCATAATCAAAGGAAAAAGAAAAACTTTCCATAATAAAAACAAACTGAAGGAATTTATGTAAGCCAAGTCAGTTGTACAATGGATATGTTTGTCTAAGGAAAAGGTGAAATATATTTAAGAGAACAAAATTTGTAACCCTGTATCTAGTGAACCATAACTAGAATGTAGGAATAAATAGTCTTCAATAATAACTTAATATTAATGGTCTCAATCTCCCACTAAAAGGAAAAAAGGCTAGATTAGAAAACAAGATCCATTGTTTACTGTCTCTAAGAAAAACACCTCACCATCAGTGATGGTCTTAGGACAGAGCATGGGAAAAAGTATTCCAAGCAAATCGGACTAAGAAATAAGCAAGCAAAGCTAACGGAGTATCTGAAAAAATGGATTTCAAACCAAAAGTAGTTAGAAGACCTAGAAAAGGACACTATTCTCATTAATGGCAATTTTCAGCAAAAGGTTAACACAATCCTAAACATTTATGCACCAAGCATAGGGGTACCCAATATCATAAAAAAAAAAACCACTATAAGATCAAAAATCACAGACTGACCCCAACACAGTGACAATGGGTGACTTAAATACCCCACTCTCAGCAATAGAAAGGCTATCCAGACAAAATTTCTACAGTTAAAAGACATTATAAATCAAACAGAACTAGTAAACATTTATAGAACATTCCAATCAAACACTAGATATACTTTTTTTTAATAGCTCACAGAATTTTCTCCAAAATAGACCACATATTAGGACACAAAACAAGCCCCAACAAATTCTTAAAAATTGAAATAGCATGCTACATTCCATCAGATCACCAAGTAATATAGCTGGGTAACAATAGAAAAGACAGCACACAAACTCACAAAAGCTAACTAAACACACCACTGAAAATGAATACTAAAAGCTATGGGACACAATGAAGACAGTCCTAAAAAGAGATCTTACATCACAAAACTGGAGAGATCTCATATTAACAACCTAATGTTGCACATGAAGGCCTTGGAAAAACAAAAACACCAAAAAATAAGAGTAGCTGGTAAGAGAGAATAGTCAAGACTAAAATCAGAAAACAGAAGTGAAAAAAAAATACAAAGGCTGAATGAAGAGTTGATTCTTTGAAAATATTAACCTTTGAACAAATTAACTCCTCCCAAAAAGAGGACATAAATTAATAAAATCTAGGATGAAAAGAGAAGCATTTCAAGATACTGAGGAAATTCAGAGAATCATAAGGCCATAATGCAAAAACTTACATTCCACTAAACTGAGAAAGCGAAACAAAAATCAATGAAGTAAGCAATAGATCCTGCACAACCAATAAGAAAGAAGCAGTAAATAAGTCTTACAACTAAATACACAAACAAATAAAACACACCTCTGTGGTTGTTTGAATGTTATTGACCTCCATAATCTCAAAGGAAGTGGTATTATTAGGAAGTATGGCTTTGTTGGAGTAGGTGTGATCTTGTTGGAAGACGTGTCTCACTGTTGAAGTGGGCTTTGAGGTCTTATATGCTCAAACTTCCCTCAGTGTGACAGTCAATTGATTTCCTGTTGCTTTCAATAATGTAGCATTTCAGCTCCAGCACCACAGTCAGCCTGATGCTGTCATGCTCTCTATCATGATGTTTTGATGATAGTGGACTGAACCTCTGAAACTGTAAGGCAGCCACCCCAATTAAGTGTTTGTTTATAAGAATTGCTGTGGTCATAGTGTCTCTTTACAGCAATAAAAACGCAAAGATAACCTCAGAACCAGATGGATACAACACAGAATTCTATCAGAGCTTAAATGAACTAACACCAATACTCTCAATTTATTCGACAAAATGAAAAATGAAGGAATACTTCTAAATCCTTTTTATGAAGCCATCATTACCCTGACACAAAAACCAGACAAAAACTCAACCAAAAAATTAAAATAAAATAAAATGATAGAGACCAATCTCTCTGATGAACACTAATATAAAAATTCTTATTAAAATATTTGCAAACTGAATTCAAGAGAACACAAAAAGATAAGGTATCATAGTCAAGTTTCATCCCAGAGATACAAAAATGGGTCAAGAGTATAAGGGTACATAGGGACACAGAAAACATATAATGACAATATACAACAATCCCAACAGGCACACACTGAACAAAAAAACGCAAAGCATTTCCACCAGAATCAGAAATAAGACAAGGCTATCCAAGCTCTTCATTCTTGTTTAATACACTGTTCAAAGACTTAGCTAGAGTGTAAGAAAAGTGAAGGAGATAAAGTGGACAAAATTGGAAAGAAGTCACAGTGCTTTTATTTGCAGATGACATAATTCTATACATAAAAGACTCTAAAAACTTCAAAAATATCAGTAGCCTCTCTATATATAAATAAAAAGCATACCAAGTAAGAAAACAATCCTAGTCACAATGGGAAAAAAAATCCACTAGCCGGGCATAGTGGTATATGCCTTTAATTAAAGGAGGCAGAGGCAGGTGCGTCTCTTTGAGGCCTGCCTGGTCTAGCCTACATAGTGAGTTCCAGGACTGCCAGAGCTACATAACAGAACCAGTTTCAAAAAAAGACTATCTTATATTAAAAAAAAAATGCCATCCTCTCAAAAGTAGCTTACAGATACAATACAGTAATATGGTTCCCATCAAACTCCAATGCTACCCTTCTGAGAAATTGAAAAATAATCTTAAATTTTCATATGGGGGGGCTGGAGAGATGGCTCAGAAGTTAAGAGCACTGGCTGTTCTTCCAGAGATCCTGAGTTCAAATCCCAGTAACCACATGGTAGCTCACAGCCATCTATAATGGGATCTGATGCCCTCTTCTGGCCTGCAGGCATACATGCAGATAGAGCATATATATATTTTATATATATATATATATATATATATATATATATAATTAAATAAATAAATAGCCAAACATTTTTAAAAGAAATTTCATATAGAAGCGCACATACACACATGCAGGAAAAAACAAACAAAAAACAGGACAGCCAAAACAATTCTGAATATTCTCCCTGCAACAAACAAAACCTACTGGAGTTATACTACAAAGCTATAGCAACAAAAAATATAGTACTCCCCCCCCCAAATTGACCAAATGGTATAAAAGTGAGGATGTGGATTTAATTCCACACATCTACAACAACCTAATTTTTGACAAGAGGCCAAAAATGCACACTGAAGAAAAGACATCCTTTTAAAAAAAGAAAAATGCAACACTGTTGGTATCTACATGAGGAAAAAATGAAAACAGATCCTTATCTCTCACCCTGCCCAAAAGAGAGAGGGAGGGGGGGACACAAAGATTTTAACAAAAAACCTGAGACCCTGAAACCGTTATCAAGGGAAAGGTAAGGAAAACACTTTAAAATAAAGTAACAGGCAAAACTTTCTCAATAGGACTCAGGCTACTTACACAGAAATTAAAGTCAACAACTGGCAAGTGGGACCCAGTAAAATTACAGAAAACAGCTAATCGGGTAAAACAAAACCTATGCAATGGGGGGGGGGGGATTGTCATATGAGAAAATTAATATCCATAACAACAAACATCAAAAAATGGGCTAAGAAACAGAATTCAAGAGAAATGTAGATTGGCTATATAATCTAAAAGATGCTCAATAGTCTTAGACATCAGACAAATGCAAATTAAATTATTTTGAGATTTTATCAATAGATGAATGATAAATATGTGGTATAAAATCAAAACATAATTCTGTTCAGTCACAAAAAATGAAATTTGTAGCTAGATGCCAGAAATTTCTGTTGTTTTTAACTAAGTCTCTATAATTCTCTTTTATCAATGAAGACTCAGAAGTTAAATGCTGGGGTGAAAACCTGCTAGCTCAAGAGAGAAAAAAAAATTACCCAATTGCTTCCTCCTCTGCTGCTGTCCCAGAAATGAAAGCTTTCTCCTACCTCCTCAAACAAAACTACTCAAACTCAATCCCCTCCCTTCTACTTCCTGTGTGTCTCTCTATTGATCCTCCTGACTCTTACTCTCTAAGGTTTTTTCCAGTCAACTGGTTGCTTGCTCCATCTCTTCATCTACGGTCAACTTTATTTAATCCTATTTACAATATTCAAGCAGAAAGCTCTTGGATTAAAGACTAGGGCTGAGCCACACCACACCTAGAAACAGGTTTTCACAGTAAATAACATATTCTCTGTGTTCAGTGTGATCAAACATTCTGCAACAAGATCAAACACTGACAGAGACTCCCTGATGAAACAGATATTATGGCAGCTGCCAGAAATAAGGACCACAAAGACCCAAAGACCAAAGAGGAAACAGAAACCAAGGAATAAAACACATACTCAACAGATGAACTCAGAAATCAGCACCTAGACCTATAACCATCCCAAACCCAAATGCCTAGATGTATCTAACTTTGTGAAAATGATGGAGAGGTCCTTAAAGAAGAAATGAATAAATCCCTTCAAGAAAGCCAAGAAAAAAAAAAAAAAAACACTTGAAGAAAACAAGACCTTTCAAATCTTGAAAATGCAAAGAGCAGCAATAAAGAAAACACAAATAGGGCTGGAGAGATGGTTAAGAGCACTGCCTGTTCTTCCAAAGGTCCTGAGTTCAATTCCCAGCAACCACATCGTGGCTCACAACCATCTGTAATGAGATCTGGTGCCCTCTTCTGGCCTGCAGGCATACACACAGACAGAATATTGTATACATAATAAATAAATATTTTTAAAAGAAAACACAAATAGGGAATTCTAGAAATGGAAAACTTAGGGATGTGAACAGGAAATAAAAGACAAGTTTTACCAACAGAATACAAGAGATAGAAGAAACAATCTCAGGTACTGACAATAATATAGTAGAAATGGATACACCAGTCAAAAAAAAAAGTTATATCTAAAAAACCTCTGACATAAAACATCCAGGAAATTTGAGACACTACGAAAAGACCAAACCTCAGAATAACAGGACTAAAGGAAGAAGGATTCCAGCTCAAAGGCCTAGAAATATTTTCAACAAAATAATAGAAGAAATATTTCCTGATTTAAAGAAGGAGTTATCCATAAAGGCAGAAGAAGCACATAGAACACCCATACATTGGACAGGAAAAAAATGCCTCCTTGCTACATAATGATCAAAACACAAAACATATGGAACAAAGAATATTAAAAGGTGCAAGGAAAAAAGACAAGTAATATATAAAGGCAGACCTATCAGAATCACACTCACGTCTCAATAAAGACCCAGAAGACCCTGGGCTGATGTCTTGGAGATTCTAAGAGATTCTAGCCCAGGCTACTATGCCCAGAAAAAAAACTGTCAATCACCACAGATGGAGAAAAAAAAATTTAATGACAAAGTCAAACTTAAACAATATCTATCCACAAACCCAGTCCCACAGAAGATACTAGAAGGAAAACTCCAACCCCAGAAAGTTAGCTACAACTACACAGAGTCAATAGACAATCTCATAGCAGCAAAACCCAAAGAAGGGAAATAGCCAGACAGATATACACACACACACACACACACACACACACACACACACACACACACACACACACCACTACCACCACCAAAATAACAGGAATTAGCAATCATTGGTCACTAATATCCCCGTTCGCCAATAAAAAGACATAGGCTAACGGAATGCATATGAAAACAGGATCTATCGTTCTGCTGTACACAAGAAACACACCACAATATCAAAGATAAGACAGTTACTTCAGAGTAAAGGGCTGGAAAAAGATTTACCTAGAAGCAAGCTGGTGTAGTTATCCTATTATCTAACAAACACACTTTCAGCCAAAACAATCAAAAGTGATTGGAGGGCATTTCATATTCAACGGAAAAATCCACCAAGATGATGTCTCAATTCTGAACACCTATGCCCCTTATATTTGTTAAAGAAACATTACTAACATTTAATCACACATTAAAATCCCACACATTAATAGTGTAAGACACCTCACTCTCACCAACGGACAGCTTATCCAGACAGAAATTAAACAGAGAAACAATAAAACAGACGTTATGACTCAAATGGACTTCAGATATCTACAGAACAGTTCACTCAAGCACAAAAGAATATACCTCTTCTTAGCACCATATGGTACAGTCTCCAAAATTGACCATATACTCAGTCACAAAGCAAATCAACAGATTAAAAAAAAATATTGAACTAAGGGGATTCTCCATGGATTAAAGCCGGACTTCAACAACAGAAACAGCAGAGTCTAAACTCATGGAAACTGAACAACCCTCTACTAAGTCACCAATGGGTATAGGAAGAAATAAAGAGTTAAAGGCTTCCTAGAATTCAATGAAAATGAATGCACAACATACCCAAAGTTACTGGACACAATGACAGTGCTGCTAAGAAAAAATTGAAAGTACTAAATGCCTTCATGAAAAATTTGGAGAGATCTCATACTAGCAACTTAGCAACACTAAAACTCTAGAACAAAAAGAAGACACACCAAGAGGAGTAGGCAATAGGAAATAATCAAACTGAGGGCTGAAATCAATAAAAAGAAACAAAGAAAATACAAAGAGCTGGTTCTTCAAGAAAATCAAGAAGATAGACAAACCCTTACCCAAACTAACTAAAGCAGAGAGAGAATGTCCAAATTAAAAGTATCAAAACAAAGTGAGAGATATAACAGACACAGGATATCCAAAGGAACATTAGGTCATATTTCAAAAACCTTTACTCTACACAATTGGAAAGTCTAAAAGAAATGGCTAATTTTCTCCATAGTTACTATTTACCAAAGTTAACTCAAGATCAGATAAAGAGACCTATAACCCCTAAGGAAAAACAAGCAGTCACTGAAAGTCTCCCATCTGTCAGGTGGTGGTGGTGCATGCCTTTAATCGCAAAGGCAGTGGCAGGTGGATGGATCTCTGTGAGTTTGAGGCCAGCCTGCTCTACAGAGTGAGTTCCAAAACAGCCAAAGCTACACAGAGAGACCCTATCTTGAAAAACCAAAAAGTCCAAGATCAGATGGTTTTAGCACAGAATTCTACCAACTTTCAATGAGCTAATACTAATACTCCTCAAATTATTCTACAAAATAGAAACAGAAAGAACACTGCCAAATTCATTTTAGGAGGCTTACCATGAACCCAAACCACACAAGGATTCAACAAAGAAGAAAAATTTACAGACCAATTTCCCTCATGAACAATGATGCAAAAATATTCAATAAGATGTTGCAAACTGAATCCAAAACACATCCAAAAGATCATTCATCATTCCCAGAGATGCAGGAATGGTTCAACATATGAAAATTTGTCACTGTAACCCACCATACATAATAGGGAAGAAAAACACATAATCATCTCATTAGATGCTGAAAAAGCCTTTGACAAATCCCAACACCCCTTAATTAAAAAATCTTGAAGAGAACAGGGAGGAAGTATACAGCCAGTGGTTACCCACCCACTGGGGGTGGCCTTTTATACTATTTATGCCGATGTAGAGCATGCGTCCACCCGCTTTTCCAGCTACAGGATTCAGTTTCTGTTCTCCATCCCAGCAGAGGATTCTGATTTGTGAGTCTACCCCTACATAAATAACTGTCTATTTTTCTCAATTCTGAGCTAGTGTGGGATTTCTTTTAAGTGTCCTTCATCATTAAACAGGGATACAAGGGACATACCTAAACATAAGACAATTGATAGCAAGCCAATAGTAAACATATTAAATGGATAGAAACCCAAAACAATTCCCCTGAAATCAGGAACACAAAGTTTTCCTTTGTTATGATAAAAGATAAAAATGGATATAAATATTGTAACTGTAATTCTTACTTGATAACTGTTTTGTTATATGTAATTTTACTGTTAAAGTTAAAGCCTTTTTTGTTTAAACAGAAAAAGGGGAAATGATGGAGGACTCTCATTGGCTGATAAAGAAACTGCCTTGGCTTTTTGATAGGGCAGGATTTAGATAGGTAGAGTAGACAGAACAGAATGCTGGGAAAAGGGAAGTTAGTAAATCGCCATGCCTCTCCTCTCTGGGACAGATGCCTCAAGCAGTCGCCATGACTCTCCTCTCTGAGATGGATGCAGGCTGGAATCTTCCCGGTAAGCCACCTCTTGTGGTGCTACACAGATTACTAAAACTGGGTTAATCAATATGTGAGAATTAGACAACAAGAGGCTGGAACTAATGGGCCAGGCAGTGTTTTAAAAGAATACAGTTTGTGTGTTATTATTTCGGGTGTAAAGCTAGCCGTGTGGGAGCCGAGCGGGAATGCAGCCCGCCGCTCCCAACACTACATCTATTCAATATAGTACTTAATGTTTTAGCTAGAGCACTAGATAACTAAAGGAGAACAAGGGAATACAAACTGGAAATAAATAAATAGATAAAAAATGCTATTCACAGATGATATGATAGTGTACATAAGCAACCCCAAAAATTCTACCACAGAATTCCTAGAGTTGATAAACACCTTCAGTAAAGTGTCTGGATACAAGATTTAAAAAAAAAAAAAATCAGAAGCTTCCTAAATACAAATAACAAACATACTGAGAAAAAAAATCAGGGAATCAATACCTTCACATAAGCCACTATTAATATAGAAAATCTTGGTGTGTCTCTAACCAAACAAGTGAAAGACTTGTATGACAAGAATGTCAATCTTTAAAGAAAGAAAATTAAAGAAGATATCAGAAGATGGAAAGATTTCCCAAGCTCACAGATCAGCAGGATCAACACAGTAAAAATACCCATTTTACCAAAAGCAATCTACAGATTCAACACAATCCCCATTAAAATTTCAACACTTTTTTTTTTTTTTTTTTTTTTTGGTTTTTCGAGACAGGGTTTCTCTGCAGCTTTTTTTTTTTTTTTAGAGCCTGTCCTGGAACTAGTTCTTGTAGACCAGGCTGGCCTCGAACTCACAGAGATCCGCCTGCCTCTGCCTCCCGAGTGCTGGGATTAAAGGCGTGCGCCACCACCGCCCGGCCTCAACACAATTCTTTACAGATAACTTCATATGGAAAAAATAGCTAAAAACAATCCTGTACAATAAAAGAACTTCTGATTTCAGGTTATATTACAGAGTAATAGTAATAAAAAGCACATGGTATTGGCATATAAACAGACATGTCAATTAATGAAATTGAATTGAAGACCAGGACACAAATTCACATCTATTGACACCTAATTTTTTATAAAGAAGCCAGAAATATCCAATGGAAAAAAGAAAACACCTTCAAAATTATGGTGCTGGCCTAACTGGATGGTGGCATGTAGAAAAATGCAAAATAGAATCATATCTATCATCGTACACAAAACTCAAGTCCAAGTGGATCAAAAACCTCAACATAAAACCAGATAGTTGAACCTGACAGAAGAGAAAGTGGGGAACAGCCTTGACTCAGTGGCCTAGGAGACAATTTCCTGAACAGAACATCAACAGCACAGGCACTATTAATAAATTAACAAATGGGACCTCATGAAGCTGAAAAGCTTCTGTAAGGCAAAGGACACAGTCACTTGAAAAACGTGACAGCTTGCAGAAAAGATTTTCATCAATTCCACATATGAGAGAGCTAATATCCACAATATATAAAGAACTAGATATCAACAAACCAAATAACCCAATTAAAAAATAGGGTACAGATCTAAAAAGAATTCTCAACAGAGGAATCTCAAATGGCTGAGAAACACTTAAGAAATGTTCAACATCTTTAGCCATCAGGGAAATCCAAATCAAAATGATTTTAAGATTCCATCTTAGACCTATTAGAATGGTGAAAAGCAAAAGCAAAAGCAACAGCTCATGCTGGAGAGGACATGCCTCCACTGCTGGTGAGAATGCAAACTTGTATGGCAACTTTGGAAATCAATACGGTGGTTTCTCAGAAAATTGGGAATTGACCTACCTCAAGACATAAGCTATATCACTCATGGGCATATACCCAAAGGATGCTCCTCCATCTTGCCACAAGGGCACTTTTTCGACTTTGTTCATAGCTGTGGTAGTTAGAATAGATATGGCCCTGTGGTTGTTTGAATGTACTTAGCCTCCATAAGTTCACAGAGAGTGGCACTATTAGGAGGTGTGGCTTTGTTGGAGTAGATATGGCCTTGATGAGGGAAATGTGTCATTGTGGGGGTGGATTTGGGGGTCTAATAAATGCTCAAGCCACAATCAGTGTCTCAGTTCACTTCCTGTTGCCTGCAGATCAAGATATAGGACTCTCAGTTCCTTCTCCAGCACCCTATCCTGCCATGATGATAATGGACTATACCTCTGAACAATAAGCAACCCCAGTTAAATATTTCCCTTTATAAGAGTTGTTGTAATCATGGTGTCTTTTCACAGCAGCAAACACCATATCTAAAATAGTCCCCCACAGACCTGTGCTTGAAAGCTTGACCCACAGGGAGCAGCACTATTAGGAGATGTGGCCATGTTTGAGTAAGTGTGGCCTTGCTGTAGGAAGTGTGCCTCTGTGGAGGGGAGAGCACACACGCGCATACACACACACACACACACACACACACACGACTGAAAACCAGTCTAACCAAATGAAGACAGAAGATCCAAATTAATAAAATTAGAGATGGAAAAAGAGAGAAGTTCCAACAGACATCAAGAAATCTAAAGAATCATTAGGCAAAACACTGCCAACTACAACTAAAAAAAAGATGTAAAATATAGAAGAAATGAACAAATTCCTAGACACATATGATTTACCAAAATTTAATCAAGAGGTAAGGAGACCTGCAGCCAGGACTGACAACCTGAGTTTAATACCCAGGAGCCACATGGTGGAAGGTCTGACTCCTGCAAGTACACAAAACCATTGCACCCTGATAAAAAAAAAAAAAAAAGACAAACAGGATAAACAGATCTATAACAAATAACAGAACTGAAGCAGTAGTGAGGAATTTCCGAAGAAAAACTCAGATCGGCAAATTTACTGTTAACACCTTTAAAGAACCCAGACCAGCATTCCTCAACCTTCTGTAGACAGCAGAGCAGAAAAGGGGAAACACCACCAATTCACTCTATTACCAAAAAAAAAAAAAAAAAGACAGCACAACAAAAGAAAATTACAAACTAATCTTGCTGAAAACATTAAACACAAAAATATTCAGTAAAATACCTGCATAATGAATTCAACAACATATTTAAAAAGATCATAAACATGCCAGTGGAGGTGGCACCTGCCTTTAATCCCAACACTCTGAAGGCAGAGGTAGGCGGATCTCTGTGAGTTCAAGGCCAGCCTGGTCTACAGAGCGAGTTCCAGGGCAGCCAGGGCTACACAGAGAAACTGCATCCAAAAAAAAAAAAAAAACTATATACATATATATATGTATATATACATACATACATACACACACACATACACATAACACTAACCCCATTGGTTTTACTCCTACCTTGCAAGGGCGGTTCAGCATATATAATTCAATAAGTATGTCACATAAATATTTTCAGAGGCAGAAATTACTTGATCATCTCAATACATGAAGTAAAAAGGCCTTTGACGAAGTTCAATATACTTTCATGGTAAGTCAGGTAAAAATATCCCATACTCAGTAACTTCACAAAGAAAATAATAAAATACCTGGGAATTAACCAAGAAAGAAAAACCCCTACAATTAAAACTATAAAGACATTAAAGAAATTGAAGACAATGTTATTAACAGACAAATGTGACCTCATGAACTTAAAATCTTTGCCAAACATACATCTGACAGGGAACTATTACTTAGAATTCATTAAAAAATTCAAAAACTTACACACAAATTCAATCCGGTAAGTGAACAAAAGAACAAGACAGTTCTCAAAAAAGGAAATACAAGGGTTGGAAAGATGGCTCAAAGAAAGAAAGAAGGAAGGAAAGAAGGAAGGAAGGAAGGAAGGAAGGAAGGAAGGAAGGAAGGAAGGAAGGAAGGAAGGAGAGGAAGAGAGAGAGAAAGAGAGAGAGAGGGTTTGTTGCCCTTCCAGAGAACCTAAACATAGACACATGCACATTAAAATTAAAAAAGAAAAAAGCTTTACCAGCAAAGAAAAAATATAAATATCCAATAAATATATTGGGGGTAGGGTTGTATTGGTTTTGTTTGTTTCTGTTTTCTTTTTCACACATTCCCCCCCCCCCAAGACAGGGTTTCACCTTCCTCTGCTTCCTGAGCACTGGGATGAAAGGCATGCTCCACCATGCCTAACTCCAACAAATATTTCAAAGTATTAAACGTACTTAGTCAGTGAAATACAAGCAAATTAAAATTACCTCTCAAGATTCCATTTCACCCCAGTCAAAATGGTCACCATCAATAAAGAACAGCAAATATGGAGGAGACTATAACAAAAGAATCATTATGCACTAGCAGTAGAAGTATAAACTAGTGCAGTCACTATGGAATAATTTTTTCTTAAACAAAGATACCAGGAATATGTAAACAGACTTTATGTCCATAAATGGATAATGAATAAAGAAAATGGAGTACATACATACATACAAAGAGCCACACAAAAGTATTATGTCAATATACAGAAAATGGATAAACCTGGAGGTAACTTTCACATTAAGCAAAACAAACCAGCCTATAAAAGACAAATAGTCATGTTTTCTACCATATCTAGGTTCAAAAAATGGCATGTGAGCAGAAAGGAGACTATGTGAAAAAGGCCAAAGAGGAAAGGAGAAAGAATGAGAGGAAATGGTGGAAAGAGGAACAAGTATTTCACTTTTCCCTCAAACACATAGTTGCATACATATATAAAGTACAAATGCAGAAAAAGGACCATTTATGGGGAAAGGGAGGCCCAAAAACACTTAATGGGGGGGAGGCAAAAATTTAAGTTAGAATGAGCAAGACTGAGGTACTGGCAGGGGGATGGACAAATTAAAAAACAACAAGTTGAGTTCAGAAATAAGCTCTCATATACATGATCAGCTGATTTCCAAAGATGTCAAGAAAATTCAGTGGAAAATAATCTTTTTAACAAATGGTCCTAAGATAAGCAGACAGCGAGATGCAAAACAAAAGATCTTTTCGTTTGTTTGTTTTTTGAAACAGGGTTTATCTGTGTAGCTCTGGAGCCTGTCCTGGAATTCGCTCTGTAGACCATATTGGCCTCGAACTCAGAGATCCGCCTGCCGCTGCCTCCTCTGTTCTGGAATTAAAGGTGTGCACCAGCACCACCCGGCTAAAAGTAGAAGTAGATCTTTTTATGAAACTCATCACACAGAAAAGTTAAAATCAAAATGGGTTAAAGACTAAAACTATAAAACTTTTGGAAGAAAATACAGGACTAAGGCTTTGTAACCATGGGTTCAGCAAGATAAATCCAAAACCATAAGAAATAAAAGTAACTAAATGCCATTAAAAAAAAAACTTTAAATATACTTAAGAAAAATACACAAACAACAAAACTAGAAATGTTGGATCAATCTTCTAATCCTAGCACTGAGATAAGACTACTGCCAAGTTTGAGGTAAGCCTGAGCTATACAGTGAGACCTTTCTTTAAAGAAAGAGAGAAAATCAAATAAAAATGGCACTATTATAACAAGTGATAAAAATGAGAAAATACCAGTTACATGTCTGAGAGTAACTAATTAGTAAATATAAAAAAGACTAAAGGTAAGAAAGCCAGGCAGCATGCATGGCACAGGCTTATAAATTCAAATTCAGGAGGCTGAGGCAGAAAAATGAATCTCAGGCTAGCTTGGAAGTACCCAGGGAGAACCAGCCTCAAAAATAAACCAAAATAAAATTCAAATTTTTAAAAAGAAAAGTTAAGACATTTCTAAAAGAAGAAAAGAATTCTCAAATATCTAAGAACAAATGAAAATATGCTCAACTTCACAACTCCTCAAAGAAATGTAAATCAATATCACACTGATATCATTATTCAAGTAAGACAGGGCTATTATCAAACAGACTTTGTACTCTTGTAAGTTTAATGTAGAAAAAAATGGAGGTCCCCATCATTACCAATGTAAAAATGGTGCAACTATTTTGAAAAACGGTTTAGTAGTTCCTCAAAATATTAAAAATTACATGATCCAACAAATCTTAGGTATACATCTGAAAGGAAAAACACCTTATATAATAAAAGGTCATAGAAGCACAAATCTTAATAGTGAAAAAGTTAACAACTCAGATATTCATTAACAGTAAAATGTAGTGTTCTCTACAGAGCAGAGTATTATTTGAACATAAAATGGGATAAAGTACTGAAATATTACACAAGACAGATCTTGAAAACCAGCCCAAAAGACCATGTAATATATTATTCCAAATAAATGAAAAATCCAAATTCTGTCTACAGACATAAGACTACTAACGTCACAGGGAGGAGAAGGTAAAATGTAGGGTGAAGGTCAATGCTGATGACCATGGGTTTCTTTCAGAAGTGATTAAAATGCTCTAGACATAATAGTAATGGATGTAAAACTCTAAAAATGTAATGAAGACTACTAAGCTATAAAATTTAACAGAGTAAATCCATAACCAAGGAGAGTTGTTCTTTACCCTCTTCAGAAAGTCTAGAGCTTAAAGAAAACGGAAATTCAGAAATTCAAGGTCAGCATGGGCAAAATAGTAAGAAGTTGTCTCAAAATATATGTAACGAAAATAAAAACACTAAAGAGTAAACTGTGTGAAATGCAAATTACATCTCAACAAGGACATTATTTTAAAAATTAGAAAATAACAAAACAAATATCTTGTACTTTGTCTAAAAATGTGATTCCTTTCAAGGTTCCCTAAATATATTTTTTAAAAAGACACATAACTAATTTTTTACAATCTGCTCTAATAAGTTCTTCTCTACTGAGCTTAAGCTTTCTTCCTATTTCACTGAACCATAACCCAAAATATGTTTTTAAAGCTAAAAATGAAAGGCAGTCAGAGTAGCAGTAATAATTTGCATAAAGTTGCACACAACTTAGATTCTCTTGTCATTTTAGGCCATGTTAATATTAACACATTTAAAGAAAGGAAGTTGGTGTTGAACGTGACCACTTGCTGGGTACTTAACTGTCACATACTGTGCTAGATGTACTGATATTTTATTTGTATTTTAATGAATAAAGTCGGCCTGAAGATCAGAGTGCAAAGCTAAACCATTAGAGGCCAGGAAATGGTGGCACACACCATTAAACCCAGATTAGGGAGACAGAGGAAGACAGATTCAAGGCTACTCTGGACTACACAGATCCAGGTGGTGGTGGCTCACACCTTCAATCCCAGGGTTTGGGAATCACAGACCTTTATTCCCAGTGTTCAGGAGTCACACACCTTTTATCCAACACTAGGGAGGTGCAGACAGGAGTGATATGGCTGAGCAGAGAGGAATACAAAGGGGAAGAGACAGGAACTCAATGGAGTATGGAATCTGAGGTTTGGTGGAGACACACAGTGCAGTCTAGGCAGTCTGAGGATGGCCCCTTCAGTCTGAGCACTGGCAGAGGTAAAAGGTCTCTCTGGTAGCTTACTGCCCTGCTTCTCTGATCTTCAGCTCTAACCTCTGGGTTTTTTATTATTCATGCTATAGATATTAACTTAAAAAAATAACTTCAGGTGTAAAAAAAAATCAAGTGACTGAAGAAAAAAATCAAAATGAAAAAAACTCACATCAAACTATGGAGGCCAGGTGTGGTCAAGTAATATTGACAAAGAAATAATACTGACTTAGCATTCCATAGTCAAAAGAGAATCTTTAAAAATAGCCTTCCAATATACAGATTAGCAAACTGCATTGTAAGAAATCTATTACACTGGTCAGAGGAAAGTCAACATACAAAGCTGGACCTATACAAAGGAATGAAGAGCATCTGAAAAGGTAGATGAGTAAATGTGATCACACATTTTTTAAAATACTGTGTCTATATAATACAAATGTGTCATGTGTCTAATAATAAATCTATTAACAAGAATATGCAAGGAGGAAGGAAATCTAAGTATGCTCGTGTAAATACATGATAAAGATGAACACTGGAATGAAGGAGAAAATCGTTTTTCACTGCAGAATGACGTTTTTTACCCCAATTTTATAAATCATAAAAGTTAAAATGCCAAATACCAAGACATTTGCAGAATTTACTTATATCCAGAATATGTAACAAGTTTAAAGTAATCCATTCCAAAATATAAAAAAAAAATTTAAAAAGCTGTGAAGGGCAAAATAAGCATTGGGGAAAATGTTCAGTATTGTTACAAGAAAACTGAAAATAAAACTGAAATGGGCTGGTGGGACACAGGAGAAAAGGAAACTATTTTTCACTGTTGGTGCTTATGTAAATTAACAAAGCCATTATGGAAAACAGTAAGTTTTATATTTTAGAAATAGAATTGTCACATGATTCAATAATCTGACTTTTTTTTTTTTCGAGACAGGGTTTCCCTGTAGTTTCTAGAGCCTGACCTGGAACTAGCTCTTGTAGACCAAGCTGGCCTCGAACTCAGAGATCCGCCTGCCTCTGCCTCTGCCTCCCGAGTGCTGGGATTAGAGGCGTGCGCCACCACCGCCCGGCAATAATCTGACTTTTCCATATAAATCCTAAGAACTGAAATCAGTGAACTAAAATTTTATACTCCCATGCTTACTATAGCACGATAGCAAATATAGTGAGTAACATAGGTATCCATTACCAGATGATCTGACAAAGAAAATGTGGTACATATAAACAGAATGAAATACTACTCAGCCTTATAAAAGAAGAAAATCCAGGCTGAAGAGATGGCTCAGTGTTTAAGAGCATGTATTGTTCTTCCTTGGGCAGCCCACAACCACCTTGAATGCCAACTCATTTTGGCTTCCATGTGCACTGCACAAACCCACCCACACATAGATACATGTTACATGGAGAGGCAGCTTGTTTGTCCTGGCCGCCCAGCTAGCTTACACCCGAAATAATCACACAGAAACTGTATTCATTAAAACACTGCTTGGCCCATTAGCTCTAGTTTCTTATTGGCTAATTCTTACATCTTAATTTAACCCATTTCTATTAATCTGTGTATCACCACGTGCCAGTGGCTTACCGGGAAAGATTGAGCAGCATGTCTGACTCCGGCAGATACATAGCAGCTCTCTGTCTGCCCTTCCTCCCAGCATTCAGTTCTGTCTTCTCCACCTACCTAAGTTCTGCCCTATCAAGCCCAAAACAGTTTCTTTATTCATTAACCAATGAAAGCAACACATGAACAGAAGAACCTCCTATAACATACATATTTAAAGGAGTAATAATAATGATGATGATGATAATGACGATGCACTTTGGGGAACTGGAGATATGGCACAGTAGTTAAGAATGTGTGCTGCTCTTATAAAGGATCCTGGAAGTCCAGCTCCAGAGAATCTGGTATCCTCTTCTGGACTTCCACAGGCACAAAGGCACACACTCTCATATTTATACACAGAGAGAGAGAGATATTAGAAAAATAAGAAAATGCTATCATCTAAATAACGTGGATTAACCTAAAAAAGATTAAACTGAAATAAGTTGCGCACAGAAAAACAAATGCCCTAACTTCACTGTTATGTAAATTTGAAGAATGGAGTCTAAGTGTTTTACTCTAACAAGCATTTAAGAACTTCTATATAAGTGGACAAGGTGCTAGTGTCTAACAGAGGTTTGGGGAAAAGGACAGATAGGGAAAGTAAAACACTGATCAAAAGTGTACAACATTTCAGTTAAGGAAGATTTAGAGATTACACAAAATGATGACTATACAATAGTGTAGTAGATATTCCAAAACTACTTAAGAGGAGATTCCCAGAATGGAATCCCAGAAAGTCAGGAAGTGAGAAAACACTAAGGAAGATGGAGGACTGGGTGTTTTAGAGCTCATTCACACTGTGTCAAAAACAAACAAACAAACAAACAAAAACCCAATCACTACTTACCAATTAAAAATAAAATGTAGCCACATATAATGAATGGTACATACCTGTAATCCCAGTAACTAGGGGAGGCTAAGGCAGGCAGATTGCCATGAGTTGGAACCTAGCCTAGGATACATAGCTACAACAGCTAGAGAATAATACAGCAATGCTAGTTAAAAAAAAAAAAAAAAAGCACCCACTAGCTCTGGAACCACAGAGTGAAAAGAAGGAAAACCAACTCATCCAAGATCCAAGTTGCTCTCTGTCCTCCATAAGCATGCAGTGGAACATGAACACATGCAAGTACAAAGGTGAACACACACGCGCACATACAAATAATGAAAATATAAATAAATTTAACAACAAAAAAAGAATATTCATCAAAATGTCAAAAGGGAACAATTCATGTATCTAGATTTAGGCAACAGTTGTCCCAATGAGTCACATGTCTTAACACTAAGAATCAGATTTAAGAATATTTACAAGGGCTGAAGAGATGGCTCAGTGGTCACGAACAGTAGCTGTTCTTACAGATAAATCAATTAGGTTCCCAGCACCCACAGAAGCAACTTATAACTCTGTAACACCAGTTCCAGGGGATCCAATGCTTGTTTCTGCTCCTCAGGCAACAGACACTCATGGATACACATATATACGTGCAGGCACAACACATATACACATTAAAAAAAAATAAATCTTCCACTGGGCAGTGGTGGCACACACCTTTAATCCCAGCACTCTGGAGAGGCAGGCGGATCTCTGTGAGTTCAAGGCCAGCCTAGTCTACAAGCTAGTTCAGGACAGTCAGGAATGTTAAGAAGAGAAACTCTGTCTCAAAAAAAAGAAATCTTCAAGAACACTGTTGCTCTGCCTCTACAACAGGCATTGGCAGCAGCAACAGCAGCAACAGCAATGTAAAATAGCTATTTGCCCAAGAAAGTGGGCTTCCTCCGAGAGCCGTATGGGTTAGCAGGCAGTATGGGTTAGCAGGCTAGGGAGGGACCAGTGAGCCAGAGGCGGGTAAGACAGGAGCCTATCACAATCAGCCTAAGACAGAGGCCTCACGCATTGAGGCAAGGTTCTTTATGACAGTTAAGATGTGAATATGTGCTTCTGCAACCCAAGGCAAGCCTGGTCTAATTATATAGAAGAGGGGGAGCTGTTGGGAGCTGCAGACCCTTTGCCCCTTGATTGTCTTTGCCTGCCTCAGACCCTTTCACCTGCTGGAGTGAATGAACTGAGAAAAACACTTGCTTACCTGTGCCTGCAGCTGCTCTGAGCACAAGACCCTAAAAGCAGGGGGGTGAGTTCTGGTGAAGTTTGCAGCTGAAAAAGAGCCCGAGAGCGGGGGCGTGGCTATTAGTTAAGGATTCCTCTATAAAGCTTCCCTTGAGCTCAATTAAGTTGGCATTCTTGTATCAAGGATGACCTGTGTCCTACTCTGTCTGTGGTGCATGTGATTTTAAGTCTCCAGGCCAGTTCCCAGCTGGCGTAACCAGTCCTGTGGTGCAGGTGCTACAGGAACATCAGTTTTTACAGAACACTTCGATTTCATATACTTTTCCGTACTAAGTGAAAAATTCTACTATGAGCTTCTATTGTCTTTGAAAATGGGTAAAAGAGCAGTATCAAAAGAAAGAGGAAACTACACTATACAAAGAAACCATCTTGAAAACCCAGAGAGAGAACATTACTCTCAGATACATGGTAAGCAGCACTGCAGCCCAGTGAAAGTGCCCTTTCAACTAAAGACAGCAACAGAGAGTGGGGAAGAAACTAACCCAATTACCACTTTCAGTTCCTTTCAATGACCTTTTCATATAAATTCCCTACTTTACTAACATTTTATCCTCTAATACATATCTACAGCATTGAGTGTCCCAAAATTTAGAGGTCCTAATTCCATCTCTGTAAAGAAGTAATAATTCTGATTCCAGTGTGATACTTTTGCTTCCAAAACCCACTTCAAAACTTATAAATCGCGGGGCTGGAGAGATGGCTCAGAGGTTAAGAGCATTGCCTGCTCTTCCAAAGGTCCTGAGTTCAATTCCCAGGAACCACATGGTGGCTCACAACCATCTGTAATGGGGTCTGGTGCCCTCTTCTGGCCTGCAGGCACACACACAGACAGAATACTGTATACATAATAAATATAAAAAACTTATAAATTTCCATATGTAAGATAAAGGTAACCCAAAACAAAACCAAGAATAACCACCACCACCAAAAAAGAAAAGAAAAAGTGATATTGATGGGGGGGACCTACAAAACAGGGGAAGAGGTTGGGAAGGCCTTATATAAAAATATTAAGCCACATTCACTTTCAACTGATTTTTCAGAAATAACTATATTCTAGGGTTTCAAATAAAATGACAGTCCACTCAGAAACTTTCTACCATACGTCATCAAGAAAAACAAAAGGTTTATCCTGGTCAGTAGAAGATACAGCAAATATAAACAGCAGGTCTGAGTTTATCAACATTAATGAGACCAAGCATTCTATTTATTTTCCAATAAATTAAGATTTCCGTTTCTTTTGAGATGGGAATCTCGCTTAATGTAGCTTGAGCTGGCTTCAAATGCAGAGATCCACCTGCCTCTGCCTCCCAAGGACAGGAATTAAAGGTGTGAGCCACCACCCATACCAGGTGGGGAGTGTTTTTAAAGCCTCATCTTTAAGAAGATAGACAGGTTGGTTTGATGGATCGGTGGATGGGTGGATGGGTGAATGTGTGGGTGGGTGGATGGGTGGATGGAAGCAAGACAGACAGAAAGACAGCTGTTTGTTAAGTGTAGGCACTTAGGCCATGGGCATGTAAAGGTCAGAGGACAATTTTCCAGAACCAGTTCTCTTCTGAACCAAATTCAAGACATGTACAGTAAATATTTTTACCCACTAAAGTCTCTCTCTATAAATCACAATTACTTCCCCAATTCTAAAGACTATGTGAACCAAAATGGCTAGCAAGTTTCAAGGTGTTACTTGTACAGATTGGTTTGCTTTACTGTGGAAAGGGGGGAAGAGTACTTAAAGAATTAAACCACTACTACCCAAGTAAGTTTTGGGAAATTTGTCCTTTTAGCTTATTATCTAGTAAGAACAAACAAATGTAGTCAGCCAATTAATTAAGATAGAATAGCAGAACTTTTAACAGCACTACAGTAAAAACAAAACAGTGCTATAAAGAGCACAAACCAACATCCAGATGAGTAAGCAATTAAGATGTTAAGTTCTGAGATAGAGTTCTGAATGCAAGATAAACGGCAAAGCAGGGGGAAAAGGGGTCATCAATGTCTCTCTACCATTTAAAGCTCAGAGAACAGTTAATAGAAAAATACGTGTCTGAAAAATAAGAGTCCTGGTAGAATGGGGTCATAATTAAAGACATTAAGTCACAATGTATCACAATGTCTATACCCAATCCTACAAAAGAGATAGACACTATTTAACCATATAGCAAGAAATAATAAAACATGAGCCAGCCGGGTGGTGGTGGCGCATGCCTTTAATCCCAGCACTCGGGAGGCAGAGGCAGGCGGATCTCTGTGAGTTCGAGGCCAGCCTGGTCTACAAGTGCTAGGTCCAGGACAGGCTCTAAAAAAGCTGCAGAGAAACCCTGTCTTGAAAAACCAAAAAAAAAAAAAAAAAAAAAAAAAAAAAAAGAATAAAACATGAGCCAGAAAGGGTTAGGAGGAGACAGTTACAGTAGCTGACTCCTTTAATACTAGTGTTACAGAGGCTGAGGCAACACTGCCTCAAGTACAGGCCACAAAAAAAATCTGGGTTACAGAGTGAGATCGTGTTTGAAGGAACTGAAGAGGGGTAGGAGAGTACTTAATAGAAAGTCTAACCCATTAATAATGACAGCCTAAATGAGAATGTAAGAATGGAAAGGCATAGTGCATTCCTTTAATCTCAGCACTCGGGATGCAGAGACAGGTAGATCTCAGTGAGTTTGAGGCCAGCCTAGTCTAAAACACAAGTTACAGGACAGTCAGCGGTGTTACACAGAGAAACTCTGTCAAGAAAAAAATAAAAATGAAAATAATTAAATTTCTAAAAGAATGGAAAGGCAGATATAAATATTACTGTTAAGAGAAAAGAGACTTTAATGACGATGGAACACATGAAAATGAGGTAAAAACTGACCAGAGAAAAGACAAGATACAGGTTCATCGTCTTAGAATGAAAGGTAGGACTACAACTTTTGGAAACTTTAAACAGTTTACCCAAAGATCCATTCTCTTCTGTTTCTCTACTTATTCTCTAACATTTCTAGTACTTATTTCTATAATGTACATATCAAACCAGAAGCATTCTCTAACAAGAGCTTAAAAGTGTCCTAATTTCACATTATTTTGAACAGCAGTTGTGAGAACAAAATAACTTAACCAGGTGTCCCATATAATAGGCTAGTAAACACCAGTGACTTAACTTTTATCTCTATTTAAAGTCCAGTCACTGGATTCTCAGTCTTGGTATTATTCAGAAGCAAAGCCTTCTGCTGAACCCTCATACAATAGAGCACAAAAGGAGACAAAAATCACTTATATACACTTCATCCTACTGATGGTAATTAACCTGATTTCAGTGACTGCAGGTCAAACCTCCCACAGCAAATTAGTCATCAAAAACTAATAATTACTATCTCTGAGAAATATTTCTGGCCTATCTTGTAAAAACAAACAAAAAAAATAGAAAAATCACTCAAAGATTTTAAACCTCCCCACTGTTCTTTAAAACCAGGTTGAGGCTGGAAGAGACCAGTGGTAGAAGGCTTGCTTAACAAGCCAGACAATCTAGGTTCAATCCAAGGGCTATAGAAATAATTAAGTTAACAAACAAACAAAAACTACAGTCAACCTGAAAGTATCATCAGAAACACCGATTTTGTTTCTTGTGTTTTCAGACGTGGTCTCAATGTAGTCTTTGCTAACCTTCACCAACTCCTGTCTCGATATCCTAAGTGCTGACTAGAAAATTTCTTTAAAAAAAAAATCCCTTAGGGGCTGGGAGTTGGCTTACTCGATAAAAGCACTTTTTGCTCTTTGCAGAGGGTCCAGGTTCCATTCCCAGCAACCACATGGCGGCTCACAACTGTCTAACTCCACTGACAGAGCATCAGACACCCTTTTCTAATCACGTGACCTCAGCAGGCACCAGGCCAGCATGTGATACACAAACATACACAGAGAAACGCTCATAAAATAAAATACTTTAAGCTTTTTAAGTATCTTTTTAAATGGAGGGAGAAATAGCCAGTGAAACAAAGCTATTAAGTACCCTTAAAAGGTTTGGTTTTTTGTTTTGTTTTGTTTTGTTGAATATACCACAATATTAAAGATTTTCAAATCCGCTCAGGGTTTAAATCCAAACTGACCTTGATGCAAAACACTTAAGTCTTTGAAGCATTTATTTCCTATTCCATCAGTAAATCACTCAAGTTTTGGGGATATTTGTTTCCTAATCCATCAGTGGGAACTATCACAAAGACTTTGCTTGTGAGGATATTGTTAGGCCATTTCAGTGCATACCACACAGAACACTACACTCAGCTTTCCTTCTATCAACACACCTCACATTTATTACATGGCTTATCAGGAAGATGGTAAGAATTCACATACCTCAACAATGAAATAAAGAAAAATTCATTAAATAGCGAATGAAGAGAAGTTAAGCTAAGAAAATTATGAAATGCATGAGCTGAGAACTGGAGACACAAATGCAGAGAAAGAACAGGTTGTAAGGTGGAAGCCTCTAGATGATTCAATACTATTTTGAGTATGGACACATTTCCTTTCAAAATCTACACTGGTAATTCATTAGTCTGTGGGGACTGGAAAATGTCATATTGATGTGTATTACAGAACAGCACATGGTCTATATTAATAATTTATTCAAATGAAGCAGGTAACCCAGAAACATAACAGTTTCTATGTTCAGTCAACTCTATCATCCCTTCACTCAGCTATTCAACAATTATCAAGTGTACCCAAAGACAGCATTGTGCATTAGGAGTCAATGGTGGACAAGAAAGGCCAGAGGTCACTGTGGCGCTTACTACCTCATCTACTCATTAGAGAGCCAGTCATCTGGTTCTACAACTAGACCTGGAAGTAAATAAAACTTTTTGCACTAAGCTGAACACGTGAATTCATGTTCCCGAGCAGTAAGTACATTTGCTATTTTTCTAAATCTTGTTTTCCAAGTAAAACTAGTCATTAATTCTGGGCCCCAAATTTTAAGCAGAACATTAGAAGAATAACACAATGCAAAACAAACAGCAATAACAAAATCCTTAAGACTATGCCTCATTTAAAAAAAAGACAAGCTTTTGATGAGAGAAAACCTGGAAACATGACAGCTATCTTCATGTTTTAAAGAACTAGTGCCCAAATTTGTTTTGGACTATTCCAAAGCTTTATTTTTGGAAAATACATGGATGTGCATTTCTGTTTCAAAAGATTTTTAATAATTCAAACTATTCGCAATTCAACCACTTTAGATTTCTGTAAGGCTGTATACTTTATAAAAGGCAAAATTTCATTTATCCCTTGAAGTAATAAAAAGACAAGGATTACATATTATAGTTTAGCAAACTAAGTCTTCAATGGTTTTGCTAAGAAACTGAACAAATCATACAAGAAAGTGTGCAAACAGTGCCTGAATTCAAGTCCAACCCAGACTGCCCAAACATCATAATGTGTTTCTACCTACTGATGTATTTACTCAGGCACGAGCCACATGTTATCAGAAACGATGGCCAATATTATCGAAAAGTTTCTTCCCAAACCAACCCTTTGGAAATAAAGCTGGTCAATACACACAGCATGAGAAGAGTTTTAGTGAGTGGACTTTCTACATGCTAGCTCTGAGGACAATAACTCTGTCTTTCACCCCAACGTGGCACCTATGACATTCCTTCACTGCTCCACTGCAGTGCCTAAACTAGCACTGGCATATAACCTGTGCTGTTAGGTATTTACTAAGCATGCACAGTGCTAACCACACAAACTTTACTATATAGTACACATGTATCACCAATGTGTAACAACAAAACCTCACTAAAATATCTAGAAACACAAACCTATTGTTAAAATTGCCATTACACATCAAATTGCTATATAAAGTTATGAAACTTAACCTTGCCAGTTTGCAAAACAAACTGAATTGCAGAAAATAAAAACTATCTGGCAAAGGTAAAATACTACAGGTAAAAAGTAACATCGTATAATAAGCACAAGTCATACTTGCTGTAAGAGTTGTCAGCTGCAAAACTCTTAAAAAACTGGCATTTCGTGTGTACTTGAACACTGTATGAATACATGCATACAGATCGTACGGTTTAAAGACACGGAGGCGTTCTACTCACAACTTTACAGTTAGTAAATGATCTGCAAATTTCATAGACGCATACACTGCACTGAACACCAGCAAAACCAGACCTTACAGGTATTCCATCCATTTGGCATTACCAAAAACTAGAATAGAAAAATAACCCCAATCCTAAAGCTAGCTTACAATACCTCAAACCAAAAAGACTATAGCCCCAAATATGTTAATATAAGAAGTTACAAAACCTACAAAGTACTTTAAAGCCACTTTTAGTTCACTCTACATGACATGAATCAATACACACATTTGAGACTTACACACAATATTATGTCCCTGCACTGCAATCCAAAACCTTTTCTCCAAAACAATTAAGACAAATTAAGCTACTTTTAGGGTTTATCCAAACCAGAAATGCTGGGAGACCAGAATGGTTTGCAAAAACCTGCTAATAGTTAAAGCAACAAGTTTAAAACTTTGAACTCTTAGAAGGGGTCCCTCCGACCCCCATAGGTTCTCACAGCACCCCTGCCCGCTAGAAATCCATCTTCTGACCCGGGTGGGCCTGAAGCGCCTAACCCCACGCTCCCGGTCTTCTAGGGTTAGGGGGCAGGACTCACCTGAGCACTGGGCTGTAGGGGCTGCGCGAGCGCCGCCAGCTGCTGCTGCTGTACGGGCTTGGGGACACGTCGCCGCCCCGCTCGTAGGAGCTGTGGCGGCTGTAGCTGGGCGAACGGCGCCGGCTGTAGGGACTCGGAGAGCGCGGCAGCCTCCGGGAATAAGGGCTGCTGCCACCTCCCACCGGGCTGGGAGACTTGCGGCTCCGGAGGCTCTGCGAGGCCCTGTGGGACACCGGGCTTTCGTCCCTGCCTCCCAGAGGGCTCAGGGACCGCTGCCGCCGCCTGTAGGCCTTGGGCTCGCTCTTGTCCTCCCGGTAGGCCTTGGGCGGCTCCTTGTAGGCCGAGGGCGGCTCCTTGGACGACTTAGTCCGGCTGCGATGGGCCTTGAGGTCCCGGTCCTTGCGACTGCTGCTGCTGCTAGACGTAGCGGAGGCGCTCTTGCGGCGGCCGCCGCTGCTGCTGCTGCTGCCGCTCTTGGCAGCCTCGGTCCGCTCCTCGCCACTGTGTCCGTGGCGGCCGCGGGCCTTGGAGGCTTCGCTGCCGCTACGCGTCCCGTCCCGCCGCCGGTGCTCGCGGTGGCGCTCCTTGCTGCGGCCACTGCTGCTGCGGCGGTCCCGGCGCGGCCTGCGCTCCGACCCCTCCGCGCGCCGCTGCGTGCCGGAGGAGGAGGCCGGACTCCCGCCGTTGCCCCCCGTTCCCCCGGCAGCCGTCGCCGCCGTTGCCGCGCTGGCGCCCCCCAGCAGCAGCCCCTGCTCGGACTGGGAGCTCACATCCTCGTACTCCACCAGCGGGGTCACACCCCCGCCGCTACTGGCACCGCCACCGCCGTCCTGCTGCGGCTGGGGCAGCGAGAAGACCCGGCGCTTCTCCGCCTCCTGCCCGGCGCGGGGCCCGCGACGCCGCTTCTGCCGCCCTCCCGGGCGCCTCTTGCCTCTCGCCAGCCGCTTGACCTCCAGAGGGGGGCCCGGGCTGAAGCAGGAGGAGGAGGCCGCGGCGGCGGCGGCTGCGGCGGCGGCCGCGCCGGGGGCAGCCAGGAAGAGCAGAGGCGGCGGGGGCGGCGGCGGTTGCAGGAGCTGCGGCTGCAGGAGCGGCAACAGCAGCGGCGGCTGCTGAGGGGACAGGAATCGCCTCCGCTTGCGGCGCTCCTCCAACTTCTTCTCGGCCCAGCTCAGGCCCCCGCCTCCCCCCAGCGCCGTGTCCGAGCTGCTCGGCATCGCCTAGAGCCCGCCGCAGAGTGCGGCGCGGGTGCGGCCTCCTCCGGGGTCAGACCCTGGCCATGTCCCCCGCCGGGTAGGGGGACGGCAGCGGCGGCGGAGGGGGCAGCGAGCAGCAGGGCCGGCCGGGAGCCGCGCCACGATAATCCGGGTCGGGACGCGCGTCCCCGGGTCCAGTCGCGGTGTGTGCGCAGCGGCCTCCGGGCCAGACGCGGGAGGATCCTGTCCTCGGCAGCAGAAAAGCCGGCCGCGCCAGGCGGCGGCGGCGGCGGCGGCGGCGGCCTCGGGCTCCGGCGGCGCAACGCGGAAGTGCCACCGCGGGCCGCGCTTCACTCCATCGTCCTGACGTCGGGGGCGAGCGAGCTCGCGGGAGGGCAGTGGGCGCGACCGCAGCACGCCTCCGTCGCCCGCCGCTGCGCGTCCACGTCGTCCTGTGGCGGCGGCGGCGACACCCCGCGGCGCTCGGACGGGCCTGGGCCTCGCGCCCCGAGGGCACTGCGCGCAGTTTCCGGAGCGGGGGCGCGGCCCGCTGTCCTCCGCCCCTCCACGCGGGTTCCGCGCGCGCCGCTCGCCCCTCCCTTCGCTCCGCGTTCTCCCTGCGGGAAGGCGACGCGACTGGCTGGCGGGGCCTCACCCGCACCACCCCCTCGCCGCGCTCCTCCGGCCTTTCCCCGAAGCCCGACGCTAGGCCGGCGGCGCGCACGCACGTCACGTTCAGGAACACGGACAGGGAGTGGTGGCGCCGTCGAAGGAGGTGGGAACGTAGGCGCTGCGCGGCGGCGTGCTCGCTCCCGCCGGGACCATGACCGTCGCCGGAAGTGACGTAGAGGCCCCGCTTCCGGAAGGGGTGGGACGGAGGAGCGGGGTTAAAGAAAGGAGAGGAGGCGTGGGCTGCGCTGTGCTGTCGCTGGAGGGGCACCCGGCAGCGCCAGCTCTGGCGCTCGTCGCTCCCCTGCAGTGAAAGGTCGCGGCAGGACCCGGGCAAACCTGGAAGACTGTCCTTATCCCAGCCTCGGGATTGGAACGGCTGTGAGCGAGACAAGACTCCCCGCGGAGGGCGGAGATGACGTTAGCCTGACCAGACTCACGTACACCCAAGTTCAAGGACCCATCGTAACCTAAAAATAATACTTGGTGATCATGGCTTCGAGCTTCCGCAACACTGAAGTTCCATTTTAAAAACCTTAAGTCAATCTGGAGAATAAGTTGAATGTCAAAGGATTCTTCAAAACCCCAGGGACTCCCTTCTTTGTACTTTTTCCTTTATATCTAAAACCAGTGAGGCTGTCAGTAACATAATGCCCTCACTTCGCATCTCCTTAAGATTGCCCTTCAGCTAGAGGCTAGGCATTCAGGATAATTAGATTAATATCTAAATGGCTTATTAGCTTTTGTTAGGGTTGGAAAGAGACTAAGCAGTCTGCTCAGTGGTTACATGTTGTTACTCTTTAACAACTTTATTCAGATCATTAGCTTGTTGGTAGTTCTTAAACACTTAGTAATTCAATCAAGTTAAAGTAGTGTATCACAAACTGATGGTAGCTCAGACTTCACAGTATACAAAAGATATTTTCTAGAAGATAAAGGAATAGGTTTGAAATTGAGCTAGAAGATGACAGGCCTGAGTGGATCACCAGTGGGACGTTTTTTTACACAGCGGGAGTGGGGAGAGGGATGGGGAGTACTGGGAAACTGAGTTTTAAAAGTCTGTTGCCTAAAGCAAATTTCTTCTTGACGGTATTGTTAACTGGCACTTCTGTAGCTTCTTCATTAAGACCACTTAGAGAGTGACTTTCTTCAGAAAAATAAGATCAGCCTGCCCCATCCTGCTGCTTTTAAAAGCTCGGTGCGAAAGCGCATGTCTATTCCCAACAAGAGTAACTGAGAAAGGGCAAGGATGATGGTGAGTGTATGGCCCATCTGGGCGCTACGTGATGACCCGCCCCATAAAAAGATAACTAAACCTGGAATAGAACAGAGGAGGCAAAATGAGGTTTGTACAGTAGTTCCTCTAGCATAAGCTACTCCACTTGAGGATGCTTCTACCTTGCCCCTACAAAGAAAACTTGAACTGTAGTAAATGGATAAAACTTAGCCCAGGCTTCAAGCAGAAAACTTCAGAAAATATTTTAGTGGACTTTGTGCCATCCATCAAATTTTTTTGTCCAGGAATTATTTTCCTTTTATTAAAATTAGATTTTTTTTCTCATACAATACACACTGATTTGAGTTTCCTCTTCCAGTTCCTCCCCACCTCTGGTCCCTTTCTGTCCTTAATTAGAGAACAGGCTTCTAAGAGATAACAAGGTATAACAAGATAAATTATAATAAGGTAAAATAAAAAACATCGAAGTTGAAGAAGGCAAACCCACAGAAAGGAAAATTGCAAGAGAAAGACCAAGAATCAGAGATCCTCTCATTCATACACTCAGGAGTCCCGTAACAATATAAAACTGGAAGCTATATTTCTTAAAAATTACTTTATGATTCTCAGAATGAATTTTATAAGATCAGTTCACACAGAGGAAAAAAATTAAAGCAAGATACTAGAATTAGATACTAAATTAAATACTAAAATTCAGACACATTACCAAATCAATAGGAAACATCTAGAAAATTTATGTTGTGTTCAGCATCATTGCAATATGATTTTCTTTCATTTGACAGTGTATTTTATTTTACATACCAACCACAATTCCCCTTCCCTCCCCTTACCCCCCCACCTCTCCTCTCCCCACCCTCTGAGAAGATAAGGCCTCCCATGGGGAGTCAACAAAGCCTGGCATATTGGCTGGAGTGGTGAGGGCCTTGAACTTCCCATAGGGCAAGGTACCCTGCCCTCCTTAGGACTGGAGGGAGAGGGGGGAAGGGTGAGTGGGACAGCTGGATGGAAGTAGAAGGGGAGGAAGTGGAAATTTTGAATGGTATTATTTATAAAGTAATAAAAATTTTATTAGAAAAAAAAGCAAAGCCTGGCATATCAAGTTGAAGCAGAACCAAGCCTCGCCCCTCTGAATTCAGGTTAAGCAAAGTATCCCATCATAGAGAATGGGCTCCAAAGAGCCAGTTCATGCAACAGGAATAAATCCTGGTCCCACTGCCAGGGCTCTACAAACAGATCAAACTATGCAACTGTCACTCACATTCAGAGGGTCTAATTTGGTCCCGTGCAGGCTTCCTCAAGATTCTGATTTGGGTAAATGGATAAATGGAGCATTTTAAGTTCCCCAGGGCACTTGCCCAACTTTCTTGGAAAAACTTTTAATAGAATTCAAGTTCCAAAACAATGGAAATATTTAAATTAGATGTTTCTATAAGAATATATGATACTTACATAGAGTTGGAACTGTATACTTTATATATATATATATAATCTTATATATGTTATTTATAATATATATAATTTTGCAATTTGCTGTTAGTGTGCTTTTGTGTAATTATGTCTTTATAGCCCCTGTGATTTTAAAAATAGTTTTTCTTTGTTTATCAGAAAGGTCATTATCATACCACACAAGCTGTTCTTTAAAGTTTGGACCTGTTAGTGGGGGGGGGGGAGTATCTCTGTTAGAGAGCTTGCCTGATATGCACAAAAAACCATGGGTTTGAGCCCCAGCCACACAAATTAGAACATGGTTGTGGACACCTACAAGGAACGTGGGTAGGAAACTACATGCAGCTGTCCTATAGTGTTGAAGAATATCCACAGTTAATCTAGAAAGTATATTAAAATCTTAGCCCTACTGGGTGGTGGTACTAAACACATTTAATCCCAGCACTCAGAAGGCAGAGGCAGGCAGATCTCTGTGAGTTCAAGGCCAACCTGGTCTACAAGAGCTAGTTCCAGGACAGGCTCCAAAGCAACACAGAGAAACTCTGTCTTGAAAAACAAAAAACAAAAAATCTTATCCTCTTCCAGTAATGTATATGACATACATATTTTACCCAAGCAAAATATTAAAAGAGATTGTATAGAAAGCCAGAAGAATACAATTTGACACTGTAGAGATGATTCTGCAATTAAAGAACATTTGCCTAAAAAAAAATTTTTTTTTTAAAAAAAAGAGCATTTGCCTCTCTTTCAGAGGTGCTGGGTTCAGATCCCAGAACCCACATAGTGACTTGCACCCATCTTTAGTTCCAGGGGATACAATACTCTCTTTTGGTCTATGAGGGCACATACATGCTCTCTCTCTCTCTCTCTCTCTCTCTCTCTCTCTCTCTCTCTCTCTCTCTCTTTCACACACACACACACACACACACACACACACAAAAGATTTAAAATGTACTTAAAAATCAAATTTCAATTGCATTAAACTGGGCAATAAAAAGAGGTTTTTCAAGCTAAGTGCAGGTGGTGCATACCTTTAATCCCAGCACTCGGGAGGCAGAGGCAGGCGGATCTCTGTGAGTTCGAGACCAGCCTGGTCTACAAGAGCTAGTTCCAGGACAGGCTCCAAAGCTACAGAGAAACCCTGTCTCGAAAAAAACAAAAAAACAAAAAAACAAAAAAAAAAGAAAAAGAAAAAGAGGTCTTCAAGCCCAGTCCCAGCACTTAAAAAGTAAAGGCAGGAGAATCAGTTGTTCGAAGTCAGCCTTGGCTACACAACAAGTTCAAGACCAGCCTAAGATACTTGAGACCTTGTGTGGGGGGATGTGATTTAGCAGAAAGCAAAACAATTAAACTCTAGTTATTTTGGTTGTATAACAGTTACTTTTTTATTTTATTTTATTTTATTTTTATTATTTTTTGTGCAGGGTTTCTCTATGTACCTTTGGCTAACCTTGTAGACCAGCCTGGCCTTACAGAGATCCACCTGCTTCCGCTTCTCAAGTACAGGAATTAAAGCTATATGCCCAGCAAAAGAGTTACTTTAAATGAGTTTTTTTTCTTTTATTTATCTATTTAAAGGCCAAGCTGGCCTCAAACTCACAATCTTCCTACTTTTGTCTCACAAGTCCTGGGATTACAGGCAGACACCAGTTCGTTTATTTGTTTGTTTAATTTTCTCAAATTTTATTTATAATATAACAAAAATACCAGTAGGTACTTTTTAAAAAAAATACTTTGCAGTTTTCATCAATATTTAAGAGTATAGAGGACTTTGGGCCAATGCAACAATAAATCACAAATATAAGAACTTGATTGTTGTCTTCAAGCTTGTAAATGATATATAATTCACAAGTAGGTCACACACTGTCATTCCATGATCTTGTAAATAGAAATTTTTACAGTGTCTGTCAACCTCTTAAGAGGTTGGTTGGTTTGGAGTTTTTCTTAGTCTTGAAAAAAACTCTAAGCCATCTTATGCTCTATTGTGCACACCACAAAGATACCAGAATATTACTATTTAAAGTAACCTAAGTGAACTTTTGAATAAGCAAATGCCTTTACTGAACACTTATTATGCACCGCATTCTATGCTAAGTATTTTCTCATTTAATACAACAGCACAAGTAAGACAGTCATAGTCTAGGCGTCCAGGGGTGGTGCTGATTTACACCACTTGTTCCAGTTCATCGAATTCACTTTCACTCATGAGTTTTCCCTCCTGGATATAAATTATCATGTCAGTCTTCCTGTAAAAATTATCAGCGGTAACAAGGATGATTAAGACATGCAGAAAACTGGCCCAAAGTACACTTCTAGTAAATAAGACTCATTGATCTGTCCAGATTTGATGACCTTACTTTCAAGAATGCAAGCTGTTATACAATGACATTACTGCTCCTGAACTTGACAATGATCCCAATGGTAGTAATGTATTCCAGAACAGAAAAGTATAATACTGCTATAACTTGAGTGTTTCCTCCAAAAATTCATGTGCTAGAAACTTAGTTCCCAAATATTTGCTACTAGTCAGTAAAGACTGGACCTTTGGGAGGTAATTAGAATTAGTCAAGGTAACAAGCTGACTCCCATGATGAAATTAGTGGTTTTATTTTTTTCTTTAGTTTTTTTTAATTTTTTCATTGCATTTTTGTTTGTGTGTATGCACTTGTGTGTGTGCGCATACCAGTCACGTCTACTTAAAGAGACTTTGTCTTAAAATAAATAAATAATGTGCTGGCAGAAGCAACTTATGGTAGAAAGAGTTTATTTTGACTCTCAGTTCTACAGTAGAGTTTGTTGTGACAAAGAAATCTCAGTATAGGAACTTGAGGAAGCTGGTCACATTGCGTCCACAGTCATGAAGCATAGAGGAATGAAAATCTGTGCTCAGCTCATGTTCTTTCCCCTCACTTCCTCCTCTTCTTATTTTGTTTTGTTGTTTGTTGTTGTTGTTGGTTTTAATTTTTCCAAAACAGAGTTTCTCTATTTAAACAGTCCTGTCTGTCCTGGAATTTGCTTTGTAAAACAGGTTGGCCTCGAACTCACAGGTATCCTCCTACCTCTCTCTCTCAAATGCTGGATTTAAAGGCATGAACTACCAATGACTAACTCCTCCATTTCCTAAAGTACAGAATCCTAGACCAGTAGAAGGGGGAAATGATTACACCCCCTCCATCCAGCAGGTTGGTCTTACCATCTCAACTGACCTAATAAAATAATCCCCTGGAAGAATGCCCAGAGGCCCCTTTCCCAAATCTCATCACGGTAGCAATTGAGATTAACCACCACAGCTTATTATATGAATAATATTTTAATTACAAATAACAATCTCCTGATTTAGGCCAGGCATAGTGGCCCACATATGTCTGTAATCCGAGCACTTGAGGTGTCGAGGCATTTTTTGGGGTATGGGACACTACTCCCTCCACATATGCCACCAAAAAAACAGAAAATCAAATATACAAAAGCCCCCAAACAATATTTTGATTTTGGTGTGAATTTAAATGTGCTTAGATAAAAACCGTATCACACAGTGGTGCAGGAGAATTGTCTATATTCTGTCAATCACGTTTTAAATAAACTTTGATTGGCCAGGCAGGAGGTAAAGGTGGGAAAACCAGACAGGAAGTAGAAATGATATAATGAGAACAGGAGAATTCTGGGAAGGAGGATATTGATTCCTCCCACTCCTGCCCAGACCACTGAAGCAGCAGGATGTGATCTGCCCCACTGAAAAATGGTACTGAGCCACATGGCTAACATAGATCAGAAAAATGGGTTAATCAAGATGTGAGAGTTAGCCAGTGAGAGGCTAGAGCTAATGGGCAAATCAGCTTTATAACTTATAGAGATATCTGTGTTATTTCTTTGGGGCTTGCCGGCTGTGGGGTACCGGGCAGGACAGAAACCCCAGCATTCCTTGCAGATGAAGAAACTATCTATTGGTTCCTGAAAATGAAATCTAAGTGAAAGTTGTGGAGTATAACTTTGGGAAATACTTCTTAAAATGGAAGAAAGTGTAGAACCACCTGGGAGACAGATGTCTGGTACATCTGTGAGGGTCTCTAAAGGAAAGTTAGGCTCCCAACGGCTTCTTCTCTTAAGAGTTCAAGAGCTTTGAACTGTACTAAATCTTAAGCAAATTCATAGTATTACTAAGCTGTTTAAATAGAACAATAATTTTTCAGGTAACAATGGTTACATTATGGAAAACAAAGTGTGAAATACCTATAGAAACACAAACTACAGAGAACTATATTTAAAAATCTGAGCATTATGCTTTAATGGAATGTTTCTTTATGCATACATTAAAAGGGAAAAGTAAAATTTATTTACATATATTCATGTGGCATATTTGCCCGAGAATTTCCTTAAGATGTTCCTGTAACAATACTTTCAAGAAATTCATGAACTTCCATACCAGATGCATCTTTTAAAAGGTGGGCACAGTACCTCTAATGTCACAATAAAAAATTACGGAGCATAACATCGCTGTTCTTTTAAACATCTCTGTAGACCACCTCTGACAAAGATCTAGAATATGGATTGTAACTGGGTGTGGTGGAAACCACGTCTAATCTCAGCATTCAGAAAACGAAAGTAGGAGCATTGCATATTCCAGGATGTTCTGCACAGTGGTATTTTTTAATAGGAAGAGAGGTGGAGAGAGAGAGAGAGAGAGAGAGAGAGAGAGAGAGAGAGAGAGAGAGAGAGAGAGAGAGAGAGCGTGCACATGGGGACATATGATCAGTTGCTGACACCACTTGACTACTGCCATCATTCTGGATAAATTAATGTTTTCAGTAAAGCAAACAAAACCCGCCTGCTTCACAGCACTTCCACCTGAAACTAATTTACTGGTATATTTGTATAACAACAGTAAATGTATATTCTGGGACGTGTGGTCAAAGTGGCTGCCGACAGTGATGCTAGGGCTGCTGTTCCATTGGTAAAGGGAAGCTGTACACTGAGGAATAAAGCGTGATGGTCTTTTCTCAGAGCAAACGTGTGGGGTTACTTGATTAGGTTGACTGATGTGGGGAGATGCATCTTAGCTGCGTGGGACCATTCACTGGGCTGGGAACTCGGACTACAGGAAATGGAGACTGTGAATAGAGCATGTGTGCTCATTGTTCTCTACTCCCACTGTGGATGAGATGTGTACAGATGCCTCAAGCTACTGCAGCTTTGACTTCTCTACCATCACGGACTGCACCCTTCCTCCCTTAAGACGCTTTCGTCAAGACATTCTGTCACGGGAAGAGGAAAGAAAGTAAGATAATTCGGCTCATCTGTACCTTTCCCCTTCACCCTTACTTTCTAAAACTCAAATCCAGCTCTCATATGATTACAAAGGAGCAAGTACAGCCTAAGGATGTCAGGTAAAGAGAACACAGAAGGACCTGGTTTATTCTTGACAATACGGATTCACCAACCAACGCTGGTCTAAAAAGACAGACAAAAAAAGCATGAAACTGTCCATTTGTTTAAGCCATTTTTTTTCTAATTTTGTTAAAGCCAAATGAAATTCCTAAATATTTAGTCATTGTCCCTGATTGCCATCCTACTTCCAGAGTGAATATTATTAATTGATAATATATTAATTAATAGGAGTTGTTATATAGTAGATATTATAGCATGCATGGTATATATGATAATATAATGATAGTGTAGTAGTATATTAATGATATAGTATTCCTTCAAGCTCATCATAAATATAAACTCAGAATCATTCACATATGATGCTATAAGCATCCATTCCCAATTCTTCAGGGAAGATACCAACAATAAGATTAGTTTTGAGCTTTTCCTGAAGTAATTTTTGTAATTATTTCGGTAAATTTGTTGGTCTACTGCTGTGGAACAATCTTTGCACACTGTGAATATGTGTTGATTGGCCAATATCTAGGCAGGATTTTCAGTGCAGAGAGGATCTTGGGAAGAAGGGCAGAGTCTGAAGAGTCTCAAGCCAGACACACAGAAGAAGTAACACAGGAAGTTCATAGAGGAGGTAAATGAACCTCAGAGCAGCACATACATTATAAAGAATCAGTTAATTTAAATTGTAAAACCTGTCTGGGGAAAAACCTAAACTACTGGCCAAGCATTTATAATTAATCTTAAGTCTCTATGTGGTTGCTTGAGAACAGAAAAGACTGCCTACAATCTACAAACAGGAAGAACAGGAAGTATATTCTAGAAAAAGACCTACTGTTTGTGTTTTGCAATTATATTGTGCTAGGTATGCATTAATTATAGATAAATATAATGAGGTATGCCATTTTTTAAGCAGTTCATTAGAGTAAATTTTTAATTTTGGAATTTTTTGTTTGTTTTTGAAAATAGGGTTTCTCTCTCTTTGTAACACCTATGGACATCCTGGAACTCACTTTGTATAGCAGGTTGGCCTTGAATTTACAGAGATCCGCCTGCCTCTGCCTCCTAAGTGCTGGGATTAAAGGTGTGTTCGATAACCACCTGACCTATTTTTTCGACCTTTAATTTCATAAGGAGACCATTTAGTAGTCATATTTTTAGGAATATTTGGAAGTTCAACTACAGAAAAATATTTTAAATAACTAATTATATTGAGTATATTTGACTAAAACATCAATATAATCATCTAGGTTTTATTAAAATTTCTCATAAGTAGAATCATTAACATTGGGATATGCACCACTAGTAATACAAGTCCCAGGAAGTAATCTCTATTGGAATATTTTAACTAGCAGTATGAATCTTGTTTTACTTACATAAAACATTACAATAGAATTATTATAATTAGAATTTAAAAATGAATCCAAGCTCCCTTTTTTGGTTAGCTGATTTCCAGGAAGGGTTTTGAGCCAGTTTACTGGAGGAGACTTGCCTTTTAACAAGTCATACTCACATGGCACACACCTTTAATCCCAGCACTCCAGCACTCGGGAGGCAGAGGCAGGCGGATCTCTGTGAGTTCGAGACCAGTCTGGTCTAAAAGAGCTAGTTACAGGACAGGCTCCAAAACTACAGAGAAACCTTGTCTCAAAACCCCCCACCAAAAAGAAAAAGTCATACTCACACAGCTAGATATCTACATGCAAGAGAACAGACCTGGATTCCAGCCCTATACAAACTGCTTAAAACACACCAGATCCCTAAATATAAGAGCTGAAACCATACAGTCTGGAGAAGTGAACATGGAATATTTTGCATCTTTGAGTTAATATAAACTAAAACTAAACTTAAATGAGAAAAGGTATACATACCAAATATAAAAATAAATGCATTGGATATCAAGAAAAAAAATATTTTTTCTTGAAAGAACACCATTAAGAAGTGAAAAGAGGATTAAATGTTACTATAAAAACATTTAAGGAAGCCAGATGGTGGTGGTACGTGCCACCACTCAGGAGGCAGAGGCAGGCAGAGTTCAAGGCCAGCCTCCACTACAAGGCAAATTCCAGGACAGCCTGGACTGTTATACAGAGAAACCCTATCTTGAAAACCAAAAACTAACCAAACAAACAAAAAAAATCAAAAAACAAACAATACCATTTAAAAGTATAGATAGAAAAGAAAGAAAACGAAAGAAATAAAAAAGAAAACAAAAAAAGAAAAAAAAGTATAGACATTTCTCCAATGACATACCAATGTCCAAAAAATATATGGGAAGATTCTCTACATTAGCCATTAGTAAACTTCAAGTCAAAGTGACAGTAAGGTACTATTTCAAATGCTGTTACATATACACAGTATGCAAGTTCTTTGGCAGAGGCAGAGAAACTGTAATTGTATACATAGCTACTGGGAAGATAAAATGGTACAGCCACTTTGGAAAACAGTTTTGTGGTTTCTGAAAACACCAGCCCTCGGTTACCATATGTCTTAGCAGTTCCATGGCTAGGGCTACAAACCTACAGCACATATGTCCATAAAACATGCACACAACAGTTGAGAGCAGCCCAATCCAGTATAGACAAAAGTCTGAAACAGCCCAAATGCCCACCAGTTCCTGAACAGATATGAAAGACAGCATATCTATAGAGTAGAATGTTCAGTAATAAAAAGAAAATGTTTCTGCAAAAACACACGCAACATAGAGGTGCTGAGAAAGAAGGTATATTCTTTTCTGTTAGGATGGATTATTCTATAGATGTCTGTTAAGTCCATTTGAGTCATAACATCTGTTATTTCTCTGTTCATTTTTTGTCTGATTGACCTGTCCAGTGGTAAGAGGGGAGTGTTGAAGTCTCCCACTGTTAGTTTATGGGGCTTAATGTATGATTTAAGTTTTAAGTGTTTCTTTCATATATGAGGGTGCCCTTGTATTTGGGGCATAGATGTTCAGTATTGAAATTTCCTCTTGATGGATTTTTCTTGTGACTAATATGAAATGACCTTCTTTGTCTCTTTTGATTGATTTTAGCTTGAAGTTTATTTTGTTAGATATTAGGATAGCTACACCCACTTGTTTCTTAGGTCCATTTGATTGGTATATTTTTCCCAACCCTTTACTCTGAGACAATGTCTGTTTTTGAGGTTGAGATGTGTTTCTTGTATGCAGAAGAAGGATGGATTCTGTTTTCATATCCAATCTGTTAGCCTGTGCCTTTTTATGGGTGAGTTGAGTCCATTTACATTAAGGGATATTAATGACCAGTGGTTGCTATCTCCTGTTAATTTAGTTTTCATCATTGGTGATGCTAATTTGTGCATTTTTTTCTTCTTTGGGATTTGCTGTAATGAGATCATCAATTATCTGTGTTTTTGTTTGTGTGGCCATCTTCCTTGGGTTGGAGTTTTCCTTCTAGTATTTTGTGTAGGACTGGGTTTGTCCTTATATGGTGATCAACAGATTGAAACATTAGCATGAAGAAATACTAAATAAACTACTAGCAAATCAAATCCAAGAATACATCAGAACCATCATCCACCATGACCAAGTTGGCTTTATCCCACAGATGCAGGGATGGTTCAACATACAAAAATCTGTCAACATAATCCACCATATAAACAAGTTGAAAAATAAAAACCACATGATCATCTCATTAGATGCAGAAAAAGCATTTGACAAAATACAACATCCCTTCATGATAAAGGTCTTGGAGAGAGCAGGGATACAAGGAACATACCTAAACATAATTAAGGCACTATACAGCAAGCCAACAGCCAATATCAAACTAAATGGAGAGAAACTCCCAGCAATTCCAGTGAAATCAGGAAAAAGACAAGGGTGTCCACTCTCTCTATACCTATTCAACATAGTTCTTGAGGTCCTAGCTAGAGCAATAAGACAACAAAGGGAGATCAAGGGGATACAATGGAAAAGAAGTCAAACTCTCACTGTTTGCTGATGATATGATAGTTTACATAAGTGATCCCAAAATTCTACCAAGGAACTTCTACAACTCATAAACACTTTCAGCAATGTTGCAGGATAGAAGACTAACTCAAAAACATCAGTCGCCCTCCTGAACACAGATGATAAAAGGGCTGAGGAAGAAATCAGAGAATCAACACCCTTCACAGTAGCCACAAACAGCATAAAATATCTTGGAGTAACTCTAACCAAAGAAGTGGAAGACTTGTATGACAAGTACTTTAAATCTTTGAAGAAAGAAATTGGAAAAGATACCAGAAAGTGGAAAGACCTCCCATGCTCTTGGGTAGGCAGAATTAACATAGTAAAAATGGCAATCTTACTGAAAACAATCTACAGATTCAATACAATGCCCATCAAAATCCCAGCAAAATTCATTAAAGACCTCGAAAGAATGGTACTCAACTTCATTTGAAAAATCAAAAAAAAAAAAAAAAAACCCAGGATAGGCAAAACAATCTTGGGAAATAAAAGAACATCTGGATGCATCACAATCCCTGACTTCAAACTCTGCTACAGAACTACAGTACTGAAAACAGCCTGGTACTGGCATAAGAACAGACAGGAGGACCAATGGAACCGAATAGAAGACCCAGATATCAATCCATACATCTTCGAGCACCTGATATTTGATAAAGAACAAAAAAATATCAAATGGAAAAAAGAAAACCTATTTAACAAGTGGTGGTGGCATAACCGGATATCAACATGTAGAAAAATGAAAATAGACCCATATCTATCACCATGCACAAAATTCAAGTCCAAATGGATCAAAGACCTCAACATAAAGCCAGCCACACTGAACTTTACAGAAGAGAAAGTGGGAAGTACACTTGAATGCACTGGCACAGGGAACCACTTCCTAAATATAACCCCAGCAGCACAGACACTGAGAGCAACAATTAATAAATGGGACCTCCTGAAATTGAAAAGCTTCTGTAAAGCGAAGGACACGGTCAACAAGACAAAATGACAGCCTACAGAATGGGAAAAGATCTTCAATAATTCCACATCAGACAGAGGTCTGATCTCCAAAATATTCAAAGAACTCAAGAAATTGGACACCAAAAGATCACATAATCCAATAAAAAAAATGGAGTACAGACCTAAACAGAGAACTCTCAACAGAGGAATCTAAAATGGCTGAAAGACACTTAAGGAAATGTTCAACATCCTTAGTCATCAGAGAAATGCAATTCAAAACAACTCTGAAATTCCGTCTTACACCTGTAAGAATGGCCAAGATCAAAACCACTGGTAACAACTTATGCTGGAGAGGTTGTGGGGGAAAGGGAACACTTCTGCATTGCTGGTGGGAGTGCAAGCTGGTACAACCCCTTTGGATGTCAGTGTGGTGATTTCTCAGAAAATTTGGAAACAACCTTCCTCAAGACCCAGAAATGCCACTTTTGGGTATATATCCAAAGGATGCTCAATTGTGCCAAAAGGATATGTGCTCAACTATGTTCATAGCAGCTCTGTTTGCCATATCCAGAACCTGGAAACAACCTAAATGCCCCTCGATTAAAGAATAGATAAAAAAAAATGTGGCACATTTACACAATGGGGTACTACACAGCAGAAAAAATAACAACAGCTTGAATTTTGCAGGAAAATTGATAGAACTAGAAAACATTATTTTGGGTGAGGTAATCCAGACACAGAAAGACAACTATCACATATACTCACTCATAGGTGGTTTTTAAACATAAAGCAAAGAAAGCCAGCCTACAAACTACAATCCCAGAGAACTTAGATGGACACGATACGGAACAACAATACAGACACTAAGAGAGACTTACATAGATATAATCTACATGGGAAGTAGAAAATATAAAAAGACAAGATCTCCTGAGTAAATTGGGAGCATGAGGATTTTGGGAGAGGGTTGAAGGGAGGAGGGGAGAGGCAGGGAGGGGAGCAGAGAAAAATGTAGAGCTCAGTAAATATCATGGAAAAAAAGGTAATTTAGATATAAAACTTTGGACTCACAAAGATCAGCTAGATGATAGAGTATTTTCCTTAATTTTGCCAAATACAAATAAACTAGACATTGTAATTCTTACTTAAAAACTGTTTTGTTATATATAGTTTTACTATGTTAAGATTAAAACCTTCCTTTTTAATTAAACAAAGGAGGAGGAGAATGCTGTGTAATAATCCTCTGTACACTGTAAATATGCATTACTCTCATTGGTTAATAAAAAGCTGATAGGCCAATAGTCAGGCAGGAAGTATAGTGAGACAGTCAGACACAGAGTACTGTGGAATGAGAAAGTGGAGTTGTGAGTCACTAGTCAGATGCAGAAGGAGCAGGAGATGAATGTGTCATGCTAATAAAAGTACTGCAATGTTGCAGAGTGTAAATAAGGAATATGGATTAATTTAAAATATAAGAGCTAGTTAATAATTGGCCAAGAATTTACAATTAATGTAAGTCTCTGTGTAGTAATTTGGAAATGGCTCCCAGGATGGGAAAACTCTTCCTATAGGAAAACATTTAATTGGGTGGCATATAGCATTCAGAGTTTTAGTCCATTATCATCATGGTAGCATAGCATATGACAGCATGCAGGCAGACATAGTGCTGCGGCTGAGAGTCCTATGTCTTGATCTTCAGGCAAGAGGAAATGGCCTGCAACAAGTTGCTTGAACTTATATAAGACCTCAAACCTGCCCCCACAGTGACGCATTTCTCCCAACAAAGCCACACCTCTTAATAGTGCCACTTCCTATGAGTTTATGGGAGTCAATTACATTCAAACTACCACAATATCACAGTTCATCATTGAAGGAACTCAGGACAAGAACAAAGGGAAGAAACCTGGAAGCAGGAGATGATGCAAAGGCCAGGGAGGCATGCTGCTTACTGACTTGCTCCTTCTAACATACTTACTCATCCTGCTTTCTTACAGAACTCAGGACCACCAGCCTAGGGACTCACAATGGTCTGGGCCCTCCTACATCAGTCACTAATTAAGAAAACATCCTATAGGCTTCCCTACAGCCCAATCTTACGGAAGTGGGTTTTTTTGTTTTGTTTTGGGTTTTTTTGTTTGTTTTTTCAAGACAGGGTTTCTCTGTAGCTTTGGAGTCCGTCCTGGAACTAGCTCTTGTAGACCAGGCTGGCCTTGAACTCACAGAGATCCGCCTGCCTCTGCCTCCCAAGTGCTGGGATTAAAGGTGTGCGCCTCTACGGCCCACCCGGCTGAAAGTGTTTTTTAATTGAAGGTCCCTCCTCTCAGATGTCTTGACCTTGTGCCAAGTTAACATAAAACTATCCAGAACACTGTTCAAACCTTTAACCTCCAGGAATTTTCTCCCTTCTGCATTAATATTGCATGTGTTCTGTCACCATTCAGGTTTCTTTTTCCCTACCTCTGTCCCCACTACGGGCTGTTTTTGGCTTCCTCTACAGACACTCCAAATTTAACATGCAAATCTAAAAATTTGGATCAAAGTGTCATATATGAGAAAGATTAGGTGGCATTTATCTTTCCAGGCCTGGATTATCTTACTCAATATAATATTTTCTAGTTCCATCAATTTGGTTGTAAATTTCATAATTTTATCTTTCTTTGCAGTACTAAACAGATTGTGTATTAATCAGGGAGGTAGGAAAGGAAAGTGGTGTGGGAATACGGTAGGAATTAGAGGAGAGGGAACATTTCATCCAGGAAAATATTTCATCCAAAAGCATTATATGTGCATGTCAATATTAAATAGAAAGTTTTAAAATTCTATTGTGTGACACTCTGATTGACACATTAGCATGAAGAAAGAACATGGTTGGTCAACAAGCCGAGAAGCTTGCTCTTTCATTATACCATTCTTGAAAGCATTAGCCAGTGTCCCAGAAGAACCATATTATTTCTCTTTAAGAGCAGTGTCTCCAGTGATCTCCATCTAGGCCTCATGTTTTAAAAGCCATACTCACTCTTGCCATTGCCACACTGGGAAGCACATTCTTAATACATAATTCTTCGAAGACAAGTTGCACTCAAGCCATTGTTCATAAAATATTATTCTTATTAGACAGTTGTCTACAATTTATTGTTGAAATAATAATAAATAGTTAGAAAAATACAGTTATCCAAGAACTCAGAAAAATTTCACTGGATATATACACCACCACAATTTTGTTAGGTATTCATCACCTAATGGACATCTAGGCTGGCCCCATCTCCTAACTGTTGTGACTAGAGCAGCAATGAACATGGATGTGCATGTATTTCTGTAGTAGGATATGGCATATGCTCAGTAATGGACTAGCTGGATCATGTGGTAATTCTAGTGTTAGTTTTCCTGAGCAATTTCCATGGTGATTCCCACTGTGGCTGTACCAATTTTCTCTCCCACCAACAGTAGATAAGAGTTCATCTTTCCGTATGTTTGCACCAATATTTGTTTTCCTTTTCTTTCTTGTTGACAACCATTTTTTTCCAGGGTGAGTTAGAATTTCAAACTAATTTTCATTTGTATTTTCCTGAATGTGGGACACTTTCTCTAAAAATGATTATTAGGATATTCTCCTTTGATTTGGGGGGTGATACGCAGAACAGAACAAGAAGGCCGAAGGAGGCCTCTTGGGTGCATTGGGGTCCTTGAACTTCTTTTTGGTCTCCCCTTTGGGAGGTGGTGTATGTTTTCATTTCTCTTTCATAACAAGCCTTGTCAGCCTTGGCCATGTCTTCATATTTCCCCTTTTCTTTAGCAGACATGGTCTCCCACCTTTCTGAGCACTTCTTGGAGAACTCTGAGAAGTTGACAGAAGCATCCAGGTGCTTGTTCTTGTGTTCCTCCCGGCAAGTTTGCACAAAGAATGCATATGAGGACATTTTGCCTCTCAGCTTCTTACGATCTCCTTTGCCCATGTTTAGTTGATTTTTGTCTGTGAGGCACAGAGTCACCCAGTACCCATCTGGTTCTCGCTAACCCTAGCGCTGTTTCTATGGTTTTTGTTTTTTCAAGACAGGGTTTCTCTGTGTAGCTTTGGAGCCTGTCCTGGAATTCACTCTGTAGACTGCGTTGGACTCAATTTCATGGAGATCAGCCTGCCTCTGTCTCCAAAGTGCTGGGAGTAAAGGTGTGCACCACCACCACCCAGCTCATTAAAATGTTTTCATTGCCACTGCTCTGTAGCATAATTTGAAAGCAACTGTGGTGCTACCCACAATAGTGGGTTTTTGTTTGTTTGTTTGTGTTTACTTAGAATTGCCTTGACTTTCCTAATAGCTAAGGTCTTTTGACCTGGAACATGAATCTTAATATTATTTTTCTATTGCAGTGAAGAATTAAATTGGCATTTAGTTAGGATTGCATCTGTAGATTGCTTTTGTTAGGATGTGATGCGGGATGTGTCTCTGTATGCTGTGAATAGGTTTTATTACTGTTAGTTAATAAAGAAACTGCTTTGGCCTATAGCAGGGCAGAATATAGCTAGGTGTAAAATCCAAACAGATACAGGGAGAAAGAAGGTGGAGTCGAGAAGCCAGCAGCTGCTAGGGAAGCAAGGTGTAAGGTACCAAACCATGAGCCTCCTGGTAAAATATAGATTAATAGAAATGAGTTAGTTTAAATTGTAGGAGCTAGTTAATAATACACCTGAGCTAATAGGCTAAACAGTTTGTAATCAATATTAAGCCTCAAAGTGATTATTTGGAAACTGGTGGGTGAGCAGGAGAGAAACCTCCAGTTACGGATGACCAGTGTTTACAATACTAATTCTGCCAATCCAGGAGCATGTGAGATCTTTCCATCTTCTATTCTCTTCCTCAATTTCTGCCTTCTAGGTTTTTAAGTTTTGTTATAAAGTATTTCACATCCTTGGTTTGGTTTATTCCAAGATTTTTTTTCAGGGATACTATCTGTTTCCCAGTATATTTGTCATTTTTATATAGGAAACTTGAATTTTGTATGTTAGTTTTGTAACCTGCCACTTTGCTGAAAACGTTGATCAATTCTACGTTTTTTTGATAGAGTCATTAGGGATTCTTTTGTATAGAATCATATCATCTGCAATTATAGAGACATCAGATTTTTTATTCTTATTTGTATCCCTTTCATTTTTCTTTTTCTGTTGCTTTAATTGAGAATTTCAGAACTACCTTGAATATTAGAGGATGGCAATTATTCCTTGTTCTTGAAAATTGCTGGTATGTTTGATGCTACTTTGGAGGTTCTAATGTGCTGTTACAGATTTGTTTAGATAAAAGCATCTTCCTTTCTTTAACATGGCATAGGATATACCTTCAGTAGCTGTCAGCAAATCTAGGACCTAGAAGTTTCAAAGTACAACTGTCATAAGTTAACTTAATCATTCCTGAAAATTCCTAGGTAGTATAGTAGTTTTGATTTGTGAGTCCTATGGGTAGTCTCTGGGCACTAAAAATAGAATTAATAAGCCTCCCAATTTGTGTACCTTTGGTTAGGGTGAAGTTGGGGGCTAATAACAATGAAATATACATGCTGCTCTTTTGGGCCAGAATGGTATATAATGATAGGGGTATGTAGCTCTGATTAAATGTGATTTATAGAAAGATGAATGTCAATGTACATGATCCTGTCCAGTTAACTGGAAGACAAAAATAGCCTCAGATCCTGTAAAGAAAGTATGTACGTTCTCTGGATTTAAGCACACAGTAAAGGAAAGATTAAATTATGGACTGTTTGATACTTACAGCATGGTTGCCCCCGTAAGAGGGTTAAAGGTATCCCATACAAGTAGAGAATATGGAGAAACTTGAGCCCAGGTGAACAGGCTTTGAGTGGGGCACTGACTTCAACTGACACTGAGAAAGTTTACAACCGTTCAAAGTTGAGTCTGGTTAATTTAGAAAGAAGGAAACTTGGCTAGCTATTGAAGGAAGCTGCAAAATAGGAATCTTATCAGATAAATCAGAAGGGCCAACTACAGTCACATCTGTTTAAATAATGATTTAGAAAGTTGGCAATGAAAAGAAGAAACCAGAACAGCAGGCCTGGCCTGAACAAAAGTTTAATGCATTAAAGAAAAATAGGAAGGCAAGGATTGTTTTGCCATGAGCATAGATTTGGGACTGGAGGAAGCCTCTGTGAGGTAGGAGAGAATCCAAATAGAAGACAGATTTGGGCCTTAGTAACTGGGCAACTAGTGTATACCAGTTACCTGGTAGTGCCTTGATGTGACCTAAGACTCAATTAATGAGTTAAGGGACATGCTTTGAAGACTGGGGTAAAGTAGAAGCAGAATAGGTCAAGTCCCTGGATGATTTTGGTTATGATAGAGATTTTCTCGGTAATAACAGAAGAGATTGAAATTTTATTTACTCAAAGCCGAACGAATCAGTTTTGCCAGAAAAATAAACATCTTAGAAGTATTCTTATATTAGCCAAGAAAGGATTTGTGTGGTGAGGAATAAATAAGGGCAGTTATAAACATTATGAAGCTATCTCCCATTTTGGGTAATTCTTTTTTTTAAGATTTATTTATTTATTATGTATACAGCATCTGCCTGAATGTATGTTTGCAGGCCAGAAGAGGGCACGAGGTCTCATTACAGATGGTTGTGAGCCATCATGTAGTTGCTGGGAATTGAACTCAGAACCTCTGGAAGAGCAGTCAGTTCTCTTAACCTCTGAGCCATCTCTCCAGCCTCCCACTCCCACCCAATTTTGGGTAATTCTAAAATTAGGAGCTATGTGTGACGTTATTATCTGAAGGTGACTTTGGGATTCCATCTGAATAGAAATTATAAATTCTTAGTTGTTCCTTTGTATTTTACCTTGAGCAGTTTCTGGACAACTGAATTAGTAATTCCATGGAGTTTGGTAGCTGTTGAAGTATTTATTCTAACTGGGTTTGGCCCTTTTGAAATTACCGAAAGCTGATTGTCTGGGTGGTTGCCTTTGCAAGTCTTTATGGACACAGGTTCCCTGGGCTAATGTTGGGAGCAGTGAGACCCCAGATCCTGAATTTCTTGTAATCCCCTGATCTGAGTGCCTACAGCTGTTCTGAGCACGAGAACTTCAGGAGTTCCTGATGGCAGGAGAGTGGTTTCTGGTGGGTTTGGCTGGGGCGTGGCTATCTCTATATAATCTGCCCCTGAACACAATAAAGAGGGCATTCTTGGAGAATTCAAGGATGACCCGTGTCGCTGTCTGTGTGTGTGTGTGTGTGTGTGTGTTTGTGTATTTTAACCTCCTGCCCCTTACCCGAATCTCGCATACTGGGTAAAAGCGCACCGAACGCAGACACGGGGGCGCGGTGCACGGCAGGCTAAGTAGGCAGAAAGAGAATGTTGACAGAGTCTGATAGAGACTTGCTTGGTAACAAGACTTTGACTTTTTGGTCATACTTCTCTTCTGGGTTTGCTTAAAAGAATGTGTAAGACAGCTAAAGTTAACCTTGCCTCTTATTGTTACGGTCAGTTGAAGCTTCTTAGGAGCTGCTTTTAGGGAAAGAGGGTCCTGTTTCTCCTTTAAGTTACCTCTGCCAGTCGTGTCATCTGCTAGCATGGGCTAAAGCTTTCCTGAACTTATGAATTTCTCTAGAAGCTTTAATAATGTTACCATCAACAATGACTCTCCTCTTTTGGCATTTTCTGAGATCTCCATGGCACCTCTGATCAAGGACATGTAACTCACCAGACTTTTTTAAAAAACAAAACAAAACAAAACATTTCTTTAATTTTATTGTATGTGCTTTGTTGTGAGGGTGTCAGATTCCCTGGAACTGAGTTATAGACAGGTGTGAGCTGCCTCGTGGGTGCTTGGAATTGAACCTGGGTTTTCTGGAAGGGCAGCCAGCGTTCTTAACCACTGAGCCATCTCTCCAGCCCCAACTCACCAGACTTTTAGGAGGTGTCCCATCATTCGTGGGATTTGACTGATCCTGGCCAGAGGTCACAATATTGGCTGTCCTTTTAAGTCCTTTATACTAATTGGTCTTGACTGCTAAGTATGTCTGTTGAACATTCATAAAGTTAGCTAGAGGTACCAGTCTTGAAGAGTGGATAGTGATTTCAAATTTAGATGTTGTGCAATGTTGGCTGTTTTTTGTTCTTTTACTCTTTTAGGGGCCTGCAACCCAGCTCCCAAATATACACAAAGGCTTAATTCTTTCTTATAAGTGCCCAATTTTAATTTGGCTTATCTCTTGATAGCTTTTTTTTTAACTTAAATGATCCCATCTACTTTTTGCCTCTGAGCTTTTACCTTTCTCTATTTCTGTATATCCTTTTTTTTCCTTCTTATTTCATGTCTTGTAACATGAGGGCCGGGTGTGGGGATTTCTGTCCTGCCCAGTTCCCACAGCCAGCAAGTCCCAAAGAAAATCACACAGATCTCCATAAATCATAAAACTGATTGGCCCATTAGCACAGGCTTATATTAACCCATTCTGATCTATGTTAGCCACATGTGTCGGTACCTTTCACAGCAGGGCAGGTCACATGTTGCTTCTTCGGTGGTCTGGGCTGGACGGAAGGAATGGGCTTCCTCCTTCCTAGAATTCTTCTGTTCTCATCGCCCCACCTCTACTTCCTGTCTGGTTGACCCGCCTATACTTCCTGCCTGGCCAATCAGTGTTTATTTAAAATATGAATGACAGAATACAGACAATTCTCCTGCACCAATGTCTGGCTGTGTGGCTGTGTAACTTGCCCCTTCTTTTCTCTCTCCTTCATCTCTCCTCCCAGATTTTTCCTATTTATTCTCTCTGCCCCCAGCCCTGTCTATCCTTTCTCCTGCCTTACTATTGGCTGTTCAGCTAATTATTAACCCAATCAAGTGTTTCAAACAGGCAAAGTAACATGGCTTCACAGAGTTAAAGAAATGCAACATAAATGAATGAAACACATCTTTGCATCATTAAAACAAATGTTCCACAGTACAAACAAATGTAACACATCTTACATTCATATATATGAAATAATATTCCACAAGAGTATAACATTTAAAGTTTTAAAAAATAGATTTCAAAATAAATTTTAGTTTTCTAAATAGCTAAAAGCACAACACAGTTAGCAGCAAATGTAATTATCCGGCTAAAATAAAAAAAATCATTTTAAGTCAATATTTATAATTATTATAAAAAGCAAATTAATAAATGTTTAAATTATTTTTAGATTTTAAAAATCATGTGTACAAGTGTTTTTCCTGTCTGTATGTATCTGTACCATATTTGTGCCTGGTACCCACAGAGGTCAGAAGAAGACATTGGATCGTTGGGAAGAGGAGTTATAGTTGGCTGTGAACTACCTAGTGGGTGCTGGGGACTGAATCTGGATCTTCTACAGGAGCAACAGTGCTATTAACTGCTGAGACATCTCTCCACTCATTTTTTTTTTTTGTTTTTGTTTTTCGAGACAGGGTTTCTCTGTAGCTTTGGAGCCTGTCCTGGAACTAGCTCTTGTAGACCAGGCTGGTCTCGAACTCACAGAGATCCGCCTGCCTCTGCCTCCCGAGTGCTGGGATTAAAGGCATGCGCCACCACCTCCCGGCTTTCTCTACTCAATTTTTATTTTGAAGCATCTCTCCTGACTTAGTCTAGTCTTCAACTCACTATGTAGCCAAGGATCACCTTCATCTCCTAGTCTTCCTGCTTCCTTTCTCCAAGTGCTGAGATAGCAAGAATGTACCATCATACCTGGAAATAAATCAAACTGCTAACTATGTCAGTGGTTCTCAGCCTTACTGATGCTATTACCCTTTAATCAGGTCCTCATGTTGTGGTGACCCCCAACTATAAAATTATTTTCATTGCTACTTCATAACTCTAATTTTCTACTGTTATGAATTATAATGTAAACATCTGATATGCATAATATCTGATAAGCTACCCCTCTGAAATGATCATTCACAACCACAGGGTGAGGACTGCCACACTATAGAATGGGAGAAAATCTTTGCTAACCATAATCTAGTAAAGGATTAATAAGTGATGTGTGAAGATTGGGTTTGGTGGCATGCACCACACTAATCCCAGCATTCAGGAATCTGAGGAAGGCAGATCTCTCTGAGTTCAAGGCCAGCCGGGTATACAAAGTGAATTTCAGGTTAGCCAGGGCTAAACAGTGAGACTCTGTCTCAAATAAAATAAAATATAATTAAAAAGGACTAAGGAACTATCCTAGTTTCTTTTATATTATTGGATAAGACATCAACGACTAAGGAAACTTATAAAAGAATGTATTTAGTTTTGGTTTTATTGTTTCAAAGGATTTAGAGTCCATGGTTACATGGTTTCTGTCATGGTTTTCATGACAGAAAGAAAAACTGAGAGCTTATATTTGGACCCACAAGTAAGAAACAGAAAAAGATGGAAGGGCAGGAGTCTTTTGAAACCTCAAAGTCCACTCCAGTGACACACCTCCTCCAACAAGGCCACGTCTCCTAATCCTTCCCTAACAGTTCCACTAACTGTGGACCAAACATTCAAGTATATAAACCTCTGGGGTCCATTCTCATTCAAACCACTTCAGGACCTGAATAGAAAATTACCAAGAGGGAATACAAATATCAAATAAATATTTTAAAGTACTCATCATGCTTGATCATAAGAGGAATGCAAATTAAAGCTTCTCTGAGCTTCTGTCTCACCCCAGTCAGAATGACTGTCACAAAGAAAACTGATCTCAACAAATGCTCCTTAGTGTATTGGGAAAGAGGAACACTTCTTCACTGTGGGGGAGTTTAAACTAGGGCAGCCATTGTGGAATGAAGTGTGGAGGTTTCTCTAAAAGCTAAAAATAGAACTAACAAATGACCAGATGCCCCACTCCTGGGCATCTACCTAAAGGATTCTACATCTTATCGCACAGATACTTGCTAGTCTATGTTTATTGTTGCTCTATTCATAATAGCAAGGAAATCAAGTCAGTCCAGATGTTCATCCATGTATGAATAGCTAATAAAATGCCATACATATAGGCAATTGCATTGTATTCAGAAAAATAGTGATAGCAAAATTTCAGGAAAAGTGAATGAATGGAACTAGAAATATAGAAAATATTATATTAAATGAGGTAACTCAGGCTTGAGAAGATAAACATGCTCTGTCTCACTTTCTGAGCTAAATTTCTAAGCTTTTCAAAGATCATTTTATATGTATGCACGTGTGTCTCTTTGTATGTATGCATGCCATGTATAAGCTGGTGTCCTACCCTCAGAGGCAAGAGAAGGATATCAGATGACCCGGGGCTAGAGTTACAGATGGCTAGGAGCTGCCTAAGATAGGTGCTGAGAACTGAGTTTGTGTCCTTGGGAAGAACAGCAGTCTCTTCTAGCCTCTTAACTTTTTATGTATGTTACCTATGTGAAAGTAAGGGAAGGAAATTGCCAGGAGACCTGAAAGGGAGCCATGCTCAGGGAAAAATTCACTTTCAGCAAAAAATTATTTTATAAAGAAATCTCAGTAACTAGTATTTGTGGTTCATATCAAATCTAAAATGTCATGACAGATTAACAACTAAACATTTATGAAAAATCTTAAATTTCTGATTATGTTCTGTTAGAATTTCTGTTTAAATTTACTTCAACAAGGTCTGGCAGGAGAGATGGCTCAGTGATTAACAGCACTTGCTAATTCTTTCAGAGGAACTGGGTTCAGTTCCCAGCACCCACATGGCATTTCATAACCATATACAGTACCAGTTGCTGGGGATCTGACACCCTTTTCTGGCCTGTATGGGCTCGAGTGCACACATAGTGCACACAATACATGTAGATAAAACAAAAAGACACATAAAAATAAAAAATAAAAGATAAAAGTCAGTGGTTGACAGCTGGCAATGCTCTTGTAGAAGACCTGATTCCAGTTTCCACCGCCCGTATCGGGTGCCTCACAATTACTTTCAACTTCCAGTTCTAGGGAATCCAATGCATTGTCTTCCTCAGATGCCTGTATAAGAAGTGTGCAATAAGACTTGAATAACAGAAACTGATTGACTCCAGACAGCCAAGAAGCTGAAAGACTTTAGCAGAAACAGCCTAGAAGGATATAATTATCTTTGCTGTAGGACGCAGCTCACGTCTTTTGGAGATTTCTCCTCACTGTCATTGAAGACAATTTCCCACAACTGTGAATTAAAAATCCACTCTTTATCTTTGTGCCATTTGGCAGAGAAATTTCTTTAAAAAGAAAAAAAGATTACTGGCTTTCCACAGATAATGTGCCCAGACCCAGAATGTCCAAACTATGAAGCACCAGAATTTGGCCTTTGGTGCTTCCAGAGAGGGAAGGGGGATGCCCCCTCACCAAAACAGTGGGGGATTCCTGCAGACAGAAAGAGGGGGTTGGACACAGTTGCTAGTCAATGAAGTACAGCTGTCCATTCCAGCTGTCTAGAACGAAAGCAAAATATGTGTTCCTACTGCATATTTAGGGCCCCAGAACGGCGTAAAAGACATGAATTGAATGTGACATTTGTAGAGTTACCCTTAAGGAATCATAATTTTCATTCTGTTCTCAAAGGAATATGCAGAAATTGAGACATGCTTATGCTAGAAGTTTTACTTAATGACATGTTAAGGGTAAAAAGAGAAATTACAAATACACACATAAAACTTAAGGAACGTAAGATACTTTTGATTGCATTATGGAAAACTTCAGTGGTCTAGACTCAGTTACAGCACATATCCTACCTCTCTATGGAAAAGGCCTTGTTCTTAGAAGTTTAAGAGCCTTTGAAAGCCACAAACACATTGTAAAACATCTATCAATTTTGAGAAAACTTGGTTGTATTTAATATTTAATGTTGATGTAATGAGAATCCGGGCTGGAAAAAGTCAAGATCAAAGTTTTGATCTTTGATCAAAGTTTTCCAAAGAGATAGAAAAGGGGAAAAAAATGAACCATCTTGAGGGGGAAAGCACACATACACAGAAAATTCCAACAATGTAAACCTGAAGATGCAAGAATAACAAAGTGTATATTCACATACAAACCTGCATAGGGTGGGATGAGGGCCCAGCTCAGTGGTGGAATGTTTTTCCTAGTGTGAACAAGGCTCTGGGTTGGATTCCTAGCCAACAAAAGTAAGCAAGTAAACCAAAATAAAAATGAAACATGAATGTTTAAATAATTTTATTTATAAGTGCCTAAATCTGAAACCAAATAAGATGTCATTCAATAAATGAATAGAATGCATCCCACCATATATACTGTGGCAGTTCGAATTCATGTGGCCCCCATAAGCTCACAGGGAGTGGCACTATTAGAAGGTGTGGCCTTGTTGGGGGAAGTGTGGTCTTGCTGGAGGAGGCTGGATGACACAAAACTTTAATACAGACCTTGAGGTTTGAGAGCACACCTTTGATTTGGGCCACACCTACTGTTGGAAGTGTGTCACTGTGGGGGCTGACTTTGAGGTTTTTTTTCAAACTTCACTCGGTGTGGCATTCAGTCAACTTCCTGATGGCTGAAGGATGTAAGACACTCGGCTGTTAACCCAGCACCAGCCTGCCTGCCTGACGCCGTGCTCTCTGCCACGATTGACTGAACCTCTGAATGTAAGCAAGCCACCACAAATAAATGCTTCCTTTATAAGAGTTGCCTTGGTCATGGTGTCTGTTCACAGCAATAGCCCTAAACTAAGACACAGACATTCAAAAGAAAATTATTCCTAATTAAAGGAATTGAGTTAAGCCAAAAGAAGACATGGAGGAAACACAGGTCCATATTGCTAGGTGAAATAAGTCTATCTGAAAATGTTTCAAACCATATGATTCAAGCTATATAATTGTCTGAACAATGCAAAACTGTGGTGACAATAAAAAGAATTGAGGTTGATCAGTGGCCAGAGAGGAAGGAGGGAAGACTGGCAGATAAGCAGAAGAAGGGTTTGTTTAAGGCTATAAGATTGGTCTATTTGACACTGTAATGTGGATACATGTCACCATGCATTTGTCAAAACCCATAGAATGCACAGTGTAAGTAAACACTGAAACTTTATGTAAGTTATGGACTTTGATTAGTAATGATGTATTAATATTGGCTCACCAGTTTTAACAAACAGCACTGATACGAGATACTGATTTGAGAAGGCACTGGGGAGAAGAGGTTGGCAGGAACATCTATTTCTACTTAAATTTTCTGTCAAAATAAAAGGGCTGAATGCAGTTTAATTATTAATTAAAAGTGAAGCAGACATAAATATAATTTCAAATTACTATAAACTTTCCAGATATTTCACAATAATATAATAGTATCTACTATGCTAATTTCATTGGTATTATGCTAATTTCATTGGTATTTTTTCCCACAAGTGACAAGTGAAAAGCTGGTTGGAGAATAATGATGTAAACAGGAAATAACCACCCTAAACCAGTTCCCAATGACCTTCATCTTTTTACTGTAACCTCTGAATGAGTTCCTTTTATGAATATGCCAGCTTGTTTCTCTGTTCACTAGTTGAAGAACAAATGGTTTGCTTTCAGTTTGGGGCAATTATGAATCATTACTTTAACTATTTGTATATAAGTTTCTGTGTATGTATAATTTTCGAATCAGGTGGGCAAATAGGAGCACAATTGCTGGATCATGCACTGAGACTATTTAGACTATCTGGTAACTTAAAAGAAACCTTCTGCACTGTCTGCTAATAAGCTATACCATCTTTTATTCCAACCAGGGGTGAGAGGGGCTCCTGTTTACATCATTGTTATGAGTTTAAATGTTACGAATGTGAGTCAATGTGGAGTGCTATCTTACTATCTTTATTTGAAGTTCCCTCATGACAGACATACTGAACATGTAATTGTTTGTCATCTATCTATCTTCTTTGGTCTTTAAAATGTTTTCAGATCTTTGCCTTCAAAAATGATTTTAAAACAGATTGCCATTTTGAAAGCTGAATTTTTCCCCATTTATTTATTTGCAGTGGGATTCACACAGGTGGAGGTAGCGGACAGCTTTTGAGAGCTGGTTTTCCTTCTATTGTGTGGGTTCTGCAGACTTAACTTAGTTAATGGACCCTTTCTTCCACAGATCCAGTGCAAACATCCAGAGTCTGGGGAATTTTGTGATTCCAATGACTGTACTGCTCCAAAGGTGGCATTTTGTAGCCCTTCTCCCTCTCTGCTGTCTATTACAATTTTTCCACCATCTTTTCCAGAATGTCCCCTGCAATGTGAAGAGGATGTTATAAATGTCTTATTTAGGGTTGGACACCTTCACTTACCCTCAGTATCATGGGCAGCAATGAGTCTTTGTATTCGCCATCACTGGCTGCAAAAGAGGTTTCTCTGATTAGGGCTGAGAGTGCCTGATGGAGGAGAGTTATCTGTCTATGTTTCTTTCATTGGTTAATTAATAAAGAAAACTGCCTTGGCCCTTTAAGAGAACAGAAAATTAGGTAGGCGGAGTAGATAGAACAGAATGCTGGGTAGCAGGAGTGGGGAGACGCTTCAGTCGCCATAGTGAGTCGCCATGATTCTCCTCTCCGAGATGGATGCAGGTTAAGATCTCTCCTGGTAAGCCACACCTCGTGGTGCTACACAGATTACTAAATATGGGTTAAAGGAAGATGTGAGAATTAACCAATAAGAGGCTGAAACTATGGGCCAGGCAGTGTTTAAAAGAATACAGTTTCCGTGTAATTATTTTGGGCAAAGCTAGCCGGGTGGCGGGACGCAGCCCTGCCGCTTCACACTACAAGTGCCTACGGGTGCTGAGTTTGAATGAGAATGTCCTCCCCCAACCCTTTATGAATACTTGCTGGCATGTTTGGGGGAGGCTTAGAAAGTATGGCCTTGCTAGTGCAACACCGGGGGTGACTTTGAGAGTTGAGACCTTACCCTACTTGAGTTTGCTCTCTCTGTTTTGTGCTTAGAAAAAAGGATGTGGCGGGTGGGGGAAAAAAAAGAAAAAAGGATGTGAGCTCTCAGCATTCTGCTCTAGCTGCCATGGCTGTTGCTTGTTGCCTTGTTTCTCTGCCATGACAGATGTTTATCTTTCTGGAACTATAAAATCAAACTGTTTCTTCTATAAGTTGCCTTGCTCATGGTGTTTAATTACAGCAGGAAAAAAGCAGCACAGTGGGTATAAACACATATCTTTAGAAAGGCAGTTGGATGCCAATTTAGCTAAAGAACAGAATTATGTTTCCCTACCTTGATCTTACAACTTTCCCACCACTGGCTTTTGAGGGGTTTAAAGTAATAGCTATGGATTCTCTTCTGTGGAAGTGGCCTAAAACTCAACCAGAGGGCAATTGATCACCACTGTAACGAACATGCAACAATTATTTATTTATTCTTTGTGTCTTTTGCATCATGCCTTCTGATACCACCCATCTCCTTCCCCACCCCAAAATAAAACAAAACAAAATTTAAGAGAAAAAGAGGGGAGAGGAAAAAAGGGAGAAGGGGAAAATCTCATCATGGAAGCTGCAATGTGACACAGTGAGTCACGCAGTAAATCCCTTTATCCATACTTCTTACATACAGGCATTTATGAAAAAGAATCGTTGGTCTGGTTTGAGGCCCCTGATCACTGCTACACCATTAATGCTGGGCCCTCACTGTATCTCTTCCTAGACATGCTGTTGCTGCCTGTGTCATGGAAATCCTGCAGTCCTGGGTCCACAGGACTGACATCCCTTGCCCCCATCATGCTCCAGCAGATCACAGGTGGGATGAGTTTTTGGGTGGGCCACACATAACCATGACTCTGGGCCTGGGTAGTTGCAGGGTTGGTCAGCCTGCCAACTCTCCCCTGACTTCACCACCAGAGTGAGCTCTCCAGCATTGTTCTGACTAGTTCAACCCCTGTAGCAATGAGCAAGGGGTGGGGCTAGTTCTTTGACTTTCTTGTCCTCCAGGTCTGTTTTCCAACACCTATACCTTTAAGGCCAGCTCTAATGTGCTGCCCAGGCTAAGGGTAGGCCCATTTTCCCAAGTGCTGCAGCTGATGAGGGGCAGGAAGAGCTCTTTGGCTTGTATGACCTCAGGATCAACTCTCCCACCTGCCTCAAGTGTTGATGGGTTGGAGGGGTATCTCTCCCCCACCCATGCTGCATTAATACAGATGGGTAATGGGGCTCTCCCATGCTCACAACATTGAGGCTGGTTCACCCACCCCTTTGCCAACAGGGTTGGCTCTACTATGCTGTCCAGGTGAGGTGCAGGGCCTGCTCTCCCAAGAGTTACAGCTGGTGTTTGTGGGGTGGGGGCAGGGACACTCTGATGACCTCAGAGCCAGCTTTCCCACCTGCCTCAGCATTAATGGGTGTGAGGGAACATCTCTCTCCAGTCCATGCTGCCTCAAAACAGATGAAAAATAGGGATAGCTCTCCCATGCGCTCCCATGCTCACAACTTCAGGGTTGGCTTACCCACATGTCCACTAATAGGGCTGGCTCTATTGTGCTACCTGGGTGAGAGAACATGCAACTATTATACAGATTTGCATGTCTTGCCTGACAGGTTGGTATGTTTGTTGGATTTACATCTTGTGCAGGCAACAGGAAGTGGTATGTCTCCCTGGGTGTGGCTTGAGCATGTATGAGACCTCAGAGTCCCCGCCACAGTGGCGCACTTCCTCCAACAAGACCACACATACTCCAACAATGTCACACCTTTTAATAGTACTATTCCCTTTGGGGGGCTATTTTCTTTCAAACCACCACAGGTGCCTTCTTTTAATGATATCCATTTGCTACAAAGAGAAGTTTCTCTAGCGAGGAGTGAGAGCTACATTTCTCTGACTAGATGTCTCCTCTAAGATCTATGGTCTCATTAGTCCCAGAGAGTTGTCTAAGTTTCCATTATTAGGTATTCTTTCCCTCTTATTGAGGGAGCTTAAGTTCAATTAGACAGCTAATGGTCATTGCCAAAATATAAGTTCCAATATTGCACCTTTAGGGATATCTTGCCATGCTGGTTCATAGGCATCATAACTGGGTAGGACTATTGATTACGTTACTCTTTTGGCAGCTTGCATAGCATCTTTCTGCCCTGTGAAATGTAGCTTTTGGAGAGGAGACTTCCTTCTTGACTCCTGAGTCTTGGGTCTGAAATGCACAGTGTCTTTAGCAATGGGGACTCATCTTCACCTTCTGGGACACAACCGAAGACAACAGCAATAGCATATACTGTTTTGAGAGTTTCTTAGACTCTTCTCACCAACAACTGGAGAGAAGATTTTTCATGCTGGCACTGGAATTTCTGCTAGGTAATCTACGGCTCTTGGGGGAGCATTATCTTTGTAATGGCACCACTTCATTGTATGTGTATGTGTATATGATGCATATGTGTGTATATATATATGTCTTTATATATTATATGTCCTTATATATATTATTTGCCATTTTAATTTTTATTCAATATAAAATAATGACCCCCTGTGGTTTTTTCAAACATCCTTAGTATTAAGTATTGCTTCTCCCTCCCCTGTACTGACATCCCTCCTCACTCCCCACTTAAATCCCACTACCATTTCCTCTTTCAGATCACCTGTGTCCTGCTATTCTCCTCTCTCACAACTCTCCTGTCGTGTTCCCTTTCTACCCTCTTGAGGTCTGTGGTTCCTTCAGGTTATGGACTCACCTCTGAAAGTTTTTTTGTTTGTTTGTTTTTTTTTGTTGTTTTTTTTTTTAGATTTTTCGAGACAGGGTTTCTCTGTGGCTTTGGAGCCTGTCCTGGAACTAGCTCTTGTAGACCAGGCTGGCCTCAAACTCACAGAGATCCACCTGCCTCTGCCTCCCGAGTGCTGGGATTAAAGGCGTGAGCCACCACTGCCCGGCCTCACCTCTGAAAGTTTGGAGCTAGTAGTCTCAGATGAAAGAATACCTCAGTGTTTTTCTTTTTGAGTATAATTCTTAAAGATACTCTTTCTAGATGCTGAATGCCAACTGGCACTTTCTTAGACTGGGTGGTGGAGGGTCTGCAGAGATTCTGTCTATTGTATGTAAAAAGCTCTTGAGTGTTGTATAGGTGTGGGAAGACATTTAAAAAAATAGCAATTAGGCATCTGAATGAAGATACACTATATCAGTAAAAGAGGAAACTTCCAGAAACCATGAGATTATTGAATGAAAAGTTCATAGGTTATCTCCCTAAGAGTAGTTGGCCAAAGAGGCTTCTTAGGTCTGGATACCTATAAAGTCTGTGCTACTTCTGTGGGCTCTGTCACATGCCAGGGACTAGCCATACTTGTAAGATATGGAGAAATCACCCAGGACCTGAGATGAAAACCTCCTCTTTGCTGGCTGGATTTCAGGTATGTACATGTACAATGGACATTGAACAGCCAACATTCCAGGCATGATGTAGTCACTCGTATAATGGTGGTACAACTTTTATGGACTCAATCAGCATTTTCATACTAGATTTAAGGCTTACTCCACAGACAGAAGCTCATGTTTGGTATTGCAATCTAGAGTAGTGATATGTGGCTTGGGAGGTCATAGGCATCAGCAGGGAGGCCACTACTATTGTTTTGTCAGATGGATGTGATGTGCCTTTTGTATACATCGCTCTTGTACCCATAGATTTCTCCTGCTGTCAGCTGTCATCAGGCTGAAGGGCACACACCTTTGCCGGCGGAGCCATATTTCTGTCCCAACCTTGATGTCGATTTTCTCCTCTTCCTTCTCCTCCTTTTATTTTTTGACATTGTTATGTTCTAGATGTAATTTAAAATTGTTCATCTCTCTCTGTTTTGTGTTTGTGGATAAAGATATGAGCTTTCCGCTTCCTGTTTTAGCTACCATGCCTCCCTGCCAGGTGGACTCTTATCCCTCTGGAACCATAAGGCAAAAATAATTCTTTGTATTTATTATTTATAATTGTAGGTGGATGTTCCCAAATAACCACTTAGAGGTTTAATATTACTTATAAATGTTCAGTTGATAGCTTAGGCTTGTTACTAGCTAACTCTTACTCATAAATTAACCCTTGTTTCTTATCTATGATTTGCCATGTGGCTCATGGCTTGTTACCTCATTTTCTACACATCCTTCTTCCTTGACAGCTGGCTGGCATCTCCTCTGACTCACCCTTCTTCATCCCAGTTTGATCTTCCCACCTTGGTGTGGGAGAATTGTCTGTATTCTGTCAATCATATTTTGAATAATCGCTGATTGGCCAGGCAGGAAGTATAGGTGGGTCAACCAGACAGGAAGTAGAGGCGGGGTGATGAGAACAAGAGAATTCTAGGAAGGAGGAAGCCCATTCCTCGCACTCCTGCCCAGACTCCGAAGAAGCAACATGTGATCTGCCCTGCTTTGAAAGGTACTGAGCCACATGGCTAACATAGATCAGAATAATGGGTTAATATAAGCTACAAGAGCTAATAAGTAGCCTGAGTTAATGGGCCAATCAGTTTATAATTAATGCAGACTCTCTGTGTGATTTTCTTTGGGGCTTGCCAGCTGTGGAGTACCGGGTGGGACAGAAACCCCAACAAGCTGGCCCTCATGTTACACCACCTAACTTTATCCTACCTTGCTATAGGTCAATCAGTTTTTTTATTTACCAATGAGAGTAATATATATTCACTGTGTTCACAAGAATTATTCCACAGCATATTATTTATTTGTTTGTTTATTTATTTACTTGATGTTTTTGTTTTGAGTCAGTGTCTCATTGTGTAGTTCTGGCTGGCCTGTAACACAGGAGTTGGCCTGGTTCTGCTTCCCAAGTGCTGGGACTAAGGACATGCATTACTATGCCCAACTAAACTTTTTCTTTCTTTCTTTCTCTCTCTCTCTTTCTCTCTCTCTCTCTCTCTCTCTCTCTCTTTCTCTCTCTCTTTCTTTCTTTCATATACAACATTCTGCCTCCATGTATGTCCGCATGCCAGAAGAAGGTTCCAGCTCTCATTACAGATGGTTGTGAGCCACCATGTGGTTGCCGGGAATTGACCTCTGGAAGAGCAGCCAGTGCTCTTAACCACTGAGTCATCTTTCCAGCCCCACTAAACTCTTTCTTTAAAAAAATAAAATTGCTTAACAAAGAGACCTGTTACAACCATTAGATTTGCAGCTATGAACCGGGAGACGTGTTTCCCACGAGGAAAGCAGGAAGTTCACACTCGTGAATGCAGGGTACTGCTGAGACCTACAAAGGGAGAGTCCTGTTGATAGAGCTGGATCAGTGGCAGCACGCACACAGATACCCGCTCTCGGGATGCTAAATGACGGCAGAGCACTTGCCTAGCATCCCTTAGGAGTGTGGCCCCAGAACTGAAAGAGGAACCGGCTCCTGTCTTTGGAATGTGGACAGCGACACTGTGATGAGTCACACCTTCGTGATTTCTGTGTCTTGGCTTGAACAACAGTCACCTAAGGATTTCTCTAAAATACATGATCCTTATCGCTACCTTTGGAGATTCTAATTCAGCAAGTTTATAAATAAGATGTGGATACCACAGACTCTGGTGCAGTGGGTCTCTGGCCACTCTGTGACGTTTGCGTATCATGGGCACTGAGACCAGGATATGGCACTACCCTTAACCAAGATACTGGTAAAGCCTTTGATAGAGCTAGAGGCCTCAGAGCACCAGGCCTGTGAAGAACCGTGCAGCTGAGGAGGAAGTCGTTTATTCATACTATCTTCTGGGAAAGGGGGTGGAGGAAGGGCTTAGGGGTCGCCGGGGACCAGCTTTCCAGACGCCAAGCGCATTGTTATTCTTAACTCACGCGGCTACTTTATTCGCTCTTCCTCTTTACTTTTGCATTGATTACACATTGCTGACAAATAGCTTCATAGCATCTAGTTTGCTGATCCCAACATTAAGTGAAAGCTATCGGTCTTAAAGTGGGGGGTCTCAGGATTTAAGAAGCAGAAACCGGGTTGTTGAGAGAAATGGAAACCAGAGTGTTCAAGCCGACGATGAGTCACCAGAGGGCGCCATAACTCTGTTCCCCAAAATTTTCCCAGACCAAAACCGGCTGGACTTCAATTAAATACGAGATTGCTCACAGTGACAGGTTCCACCCAAATAAACCTAAAGGCAGAAAAAAGGAACAGCCAGATCTTGAAAAGGTTGCTGGGGCATGGGGTTTCAGGGACACCATCATGTAAAAAAAAACTGCCATGTTTCTAAGGAACCTGAATAAATCTTGGTTTGTTTTAGTAAAGACTGACATTTTTTTTTAATGTGAATCTGTGTGAGCCTGCTGGAGTTTATAAGTACCTTCTGCCTGTAGAAGCCCGAGGAGGCCAGAAGAGAGCAAAGAATCCCTTGGAACTGTAGTCACACAAGATTGTGAGACCCTTTGTGAGTGCTTGGAACTGAACAGGGTCCTCTGAGAGAGCAGAAAGCGATCTAGCCGCTGAGCCATCTCTCTAGTCTCCTGTTTTGTTTTGTTTTTTTTTTTTTCATTTTTCTTCCTGGGTAGACAAAAAACTCAGAAGAACGAAGAGTCCCAGGTCTGTCTGGCATACGCCACCCACTCCGTGGGTACTCAGGGCAGGGAAGTGAGGAGCCGATCCCGCACGATGATACCCTTGCACTCCCTGACATTGAACCTGGACTGCCAGGTCCGAGAACCTCTAAGAGGCCCGGTTTCACTGTGTTCACACAAGGCACACTGCGAAGAACCACACTTGAGACCAACCCACGAAGGAACAACAGCACCACTCAGTGAGAAGGTGCTCTCTGTCCACGTAGTTGATCAGCTTGAGGTTAAAAAAGGGTTTCGAAATAATCTGGGATCTAGGAAATAGGGTTCAAAATCCAAAAGAGCAGCCAATCTGCAGCAGAGGGCAGAAGTGGTTTCCTAAACAATACTTTTCTGTAAAATACCAGAGCAGTGCTGCCACCCCGTGGACAACTAGAGAATTAGACTTCTCAGAAAACCCTGCTATTCCAAATACTTGGCAAAAAGAGGGCTGACACTTTCTATATTTCTCATAATCTTTTTCCTGATGCACTTTTGGCACTTCCAAGATGAGTAGTTATCACATAAATATAAAGGGTCCAAAATGGAGAGACACGAAAAGACAACTAATTATTAAGAGATTAAACGCCGTCTAGGCTTTAAGAAGGATTTAAAAAAAAAAAATCCACAGCTCCAGAGAAGCTAGGTAGCAATGAGAACACTAAGAGGGATGCATGGATCATCCTGGAAAGGGGAAATACATGAGATCTCCTGGGTAAACTGGGGGTGGGTAGGCCGAATGGGGGACTAGAACCTGAGGGAACGGGATGGGTGAATTGGGGGAGGGATGGAGTGGGAGATCAATGAAAGAGATTAGTTATCTTGATAGAGCGAGTCATTATGAGAGAAACCTGGTGTTAAGGATTCCCAGGAATCCTTAAGGATGACCCCAGCTAAGACTCCTAGCAATAGTGGAAAGGGTGCATGAATTGACCCTCCCCTGTAAGCAGATTGGCAACTACCCTAACTGTCATCAGAGTTTTCACCCAGTAGCTGACAGAAGCAGATGCAGAGATTCACAGCCAAGCACCAGGCTGAGCTCCAGGAGTCCAGTCAAAGAGAGGGAGGAGGGATTATATGAGCAAGGGGGAGGTCACCACCATGAAGGGAAAATCTACAGAGACAGCTGAACCAAACTCGTGGGAACTCATGAACTCTAGACAGTCGTGAAGCCTGTATGGGACCAAGCTGGGCCATCCACATGTGGGAGACAGTTATGTGGCTTGATCTGTTTGGGGGGCCCTGGAAGTGGGATGAGGAACTGTCCTTGGTGCATAGCTGGATTTTTGGAGCCCATTCTCTATGGTGGGATGCCTTGCTCAGCCTTGATGCAGTGGGGAGGGGCTTGGTCCTGCCTCAACTTAATGTGCTGACTTTGTTGACTCCCAATAGGAGGCCTTACTCTTTTGGAAGATGGATGGAGGATGGGTTGGGGGGAAGGCGGGGGAGGAGGAGAGGACAGTGGGAAGTGGAACTGTGGTTGGTATGTAAGATAAGAAAATAAATAAAAATAAGAAAAAAGAATACAAAAGATATGGGGATCTGGAATAATTTCCAGTATGCACTCGCTACACAGCAAAATGAACCATCAATCATATTTAGAATTAAAATGATAGTAAACATTTGTTGAGCACTTTCCGTTTGTTGTATCTGTATTTTATGTGTGTACTTTTATGGATAGGTTCATCTAGGAACGTATTTAATCCTCACCACCATCCCCTCAAGTGGATTCCGTTCTTCTCTTCATTTTATAGGTAAAGCTCAGAGGCATTGTCCAAGGTCACACAGCCAACAGACAGTGAACTGGAAGTCTAAGCTGTTGAGTCTGTCCTGGAAGCCTGTGCTCTTGACTACAGGGCTACTTACCGTCAAATGTAATCTGAAACAAGTATCATCATCATCACCTGCACACTGCGCCTACCCCAGGGTGATCAATTAGAAGCTCAGGAAGGAAATCAGGTTGCCGAGGGAAGATGCTTAACCATGGAGACAGCTATGCTGTTTTCATCGTTTGCAGTACTGAAATCAAAGGAATCCTGGTAGATGCTATTACGAATACATGCTGCTTCACTTTAGGCATGGTATAGCCAAGACTGCCCAGGGTTTAAGAACAAGTGTATTCCGAATCATATACTTATGTAATTAAGACCCTTAAAGATTAACTTCCAAACTCTAAACTGTCAGGGATTTTTTTTTTTTGCTTCTGCATTTTGAACTGGGATAAAAGACCCTCCTTTGGAAAAGCCCAGGGTGGGAGGATTTGGGAGCTTCTAAAAAGATAACTATCAGAGGCAGCCAGGAATATCTTTCCTCCAAAATGAAGCATGAAGTAAACAGGAAAAAGGAAATTTACTGGGCAGGAGACTCACCCACTTTCTCTCTTCAGTATTAAAAAAATACTTCTCTCTCTCTCTCTCTCTCTCTCTCTCTCTCTCTCTCTCTCTGTTATGTGTGTGTGTACGTGTGTGTCTGTCTGTCTGTCTTTCTGTCTCTCTATGTGCCACATGAGTGCAGTTTTCAAGGAGGTCAGAAGAGCTTTTTGGATCTCCTGAAGCTGAAGTTTCTGGCGAGAAGTTATGAGCCATCCAATGTGGATTCCAGAAATTGAATTCAGGTCCTCTGGAAGAGCTTCAAGTGCCATTAAGTGCTGAGCTGACTCTCTAGCCTTCTCTCTTCAGCTTTATGAGAGTCAGAGAAAAATGATCCTAACCACAATTTGGATCTTACCTTCCCAGGTATGCAGTTCAGGGTTGTAGCAATTTAGTGAGACTAGAGCTGTTCACAGAATCCATTTCCCTGTATAATCCCAGGTTGCTATGGGCCACCAGGGACCTAGTGTGTGGAATTTGGAAGGCAGCCTCGAAACAACAGCCATATTCCACATATTTCACACTCCATAGATGGACAGAGTACTAGGGTAGCTCATGCTCATAGGACACTGATCTTTGGTTCTCCTTGCTGTGGACAACCTTGGGATCTAAGCACCTCCCGTCCTGCTGAAGCTGCTTCTGGCTTCTCTGACCCCTGCCTAATAGTGTACTTAGTATCAAATAGGATGCACAGGAAACCACTGGTTTGGACTGAGATACTGCAGGAACCAAAACAAGAGGGAGAGGGAGAGAGGGAGGGAGGAAGAGGGAGAGGGGGGAGAGACAGAGAGGGAGAGAGGGAAAGAGGGAGAGGGAGGGAGGGAGAAGAAGAGAGGGAGAGAGGGAGAGGGAGAGGGAAAGAGGGAGAGGGAGGGAGAGAGAGAAGGTGAGTATGTGAGGCATAGGTCAACTTCAGGAATTCTCTCCTTCCTCTGTGTAGACAGGGTCTCTTGTTTCTGCCACTATTTATGTAATCCAGGACTGTTGCCTTTGAACTTGGGCGACTCTGTTGCCCATCTCTCCCTAGGAATGCTGGGAATCACAGAAGCACGGGGGCCTTTTTGATGTCAGATTTGAGCAGCAAAACTTTTGCTTTGACGCCATCTTCCCGATCAAAGGTACCAGTTCTCAAACTCCTTTCTGCAAATAGGAATCACTCAAGCCGTGTTGATGGTGCAAATATTGCGAGAGCCCAGACAAAGCTTTCATCAGCAAATTCTGCACCGTAGGAATCCTGGGGGCCTCTGACCTGGGTGTGCTCCTTAAGCTACAGCTGTAACCGTCTCCTTTGTCCATGATTCCGTTTTCTGCTGTTTCAATTATTTTCAGCTAACTGTGGCTGGAAAATATTAAATGGGTAATTCCCGAAGTAATCAATTCCTAACTGGAGTAGTGGCAATGAAATCATACCCTGCCCTTCCCTGTCCAGACCACAGTGTGAATTTTCCTCTTCCCAGAATATCCACTCAGCACGGGCTGCCCACCCACCAATCAGTTACTAGCTCCAGCTACTAGGGTCTGGGTTGTTAGACTAACAGGACACCGCAGTGCTTATGCGCAAGTGATCATTATTTTTTTATTATTAATGACTCTGAAGGGCAAGAGTCCTGAAGGGGGCAAATCAGTTGTGCCAAACACAAACTGCCAAGTGTTTAAATGAAAACATGCAAGTTGCTAAGTTTTAATAAGGACGGGAAAAAAAGTCATATACTGAGGCTGCTACATCCACGATTAGAGCAAATCATCTGCTGCGGAACTGTGGAGGATAAAAAGATCAGTGTCCGCTCCAGGATCACGACTCACACTGTGGAAGCTGTGGGGCGTGTGACAGACGCGCCAAGTTGAGACGGGAACTTCTGGATGTTTTTATGTATACAAAAAACCCATAGAGTCTGTTGGATTTGGTAGGGTTTCTGTTTTTACGGGGCGGGGGCGGGGCGGGGGCAGGGCGGGGTGGCAGGCTGATAGAGTTTTCTCAAACTCAGAGGCTGTCCTGAGTATTCAGGCATCTGCACTGGCCTGACCTTGGGGTATAAGACCTCAGCCGTAGCCACTAAGAGTACCGCCTGTGCATATTCACTACGTTCCCTTTTAGGGCCCTGCCCATCTCCCATCCCCCCTCTTTCTCTCTCTGTCTCAGTCTGTCTGTTTGTCTGTCCCCCTCTCTCCCTTTCTTTTCTTCTCTTCTGTCCCCAGAGGCTGGAATCCTCTCTCCCCTCCCTTCTTTTCCCATTCACTTTCCGCCATTAAAAAAATCCCTCCACCTGATCTCTGTTGCATGGCGTCTTTCTCTCTTTTGCGGCTTCTTCCAAATTACACATTGGTTCCTTGACTGGGAAAGGCTCTTCTGGAACTTTGTCCTGTCCGCAGCCAGTTTAAGCCATGCCAGAACCCTAGAACTGGGTCCCCATTAGGTCAGCCTCACTTCCCCGGATATTTGGGTCCCATTCATCCAACAGGACATGATGATGAGCCATTCTCCTTCCACCACCTCTAGCTATTCTGCATGAGTGAGTGATTTCTAGCCTTTTGGCTTTATTACACCCTGCTACCAGGCAACCATGGCTCTTTCGGACTTAGAGGCCTTGGCCCCCACCCTTTGCGTGACGACCCACTGGGTGGCCGGTGCCAGTCTCATTTCTCGGACCCTTGGGTCCTTTGGCCCCTTCCTCTTGACTGACAGATCACCGGGCAGCTTGTGCTTTTCTCATGATCCTTGCTTGATAAAAAGTCATTGGGTCTCATTCTGCCTCACTCATGGAAATGAGCCTACCAAAATTCCTCTTCCTTGCACTCAATATCCTGATATTTTACAGGACCTTTGCAACATTCTGCCAGCGATCCTCATCTCTGTTGTATGCGAAATGTTTGCTCAGTGGCAGAGCTCACTGAAAGGTAATCACTTCATGCTGGGATCCTGTCCACCTGCCCCACCCTCAACAGATCCACTCTTTCCATCGGCAACAAAACTGCTTTCTCGTTCACTGGTGACTTCATCTTCCATTCAATATTGTCAACTGGGTCTCTGGCAGGGCTACCCGCTTCTGATCATTCCCCTAGATGTGAGGCTTCCTTTCTGGAGCACAGACTTCTCCTGGCCTCTGGCTTTTCTTGAAGTCCTGGTACCAGGTGACCGTGTCTCTCTCGGACTCAGAACCTTTGGCCCCCGCCCTTTGCATGACAATCCCCTGGAGGGCCTCTGCCTGCCTCAAAATTGACCCTCTCTGAATTCCTGGGATGCTAGGGATTGCAGATCCCTGGGTCTTCTCTGCCTCATTCATGGGAACTGGGTCATTGTTTATACCTCCTTGTTCCCACTGGGATGTTTTTTGGAGACTCACTGACCATTTCCTAATCAGCTATTGTTGCAGGACTACCAGCTGTTGGCCATAGAGTTCAAGGCGCAAAACCATCAAACATGTTCGGGTGATGCCGTGGTAATGGGAAAGGATCAGGGGCTTTAAGCCCTAGGGAGTCGACTTGGATCCACCCTGCACAGCATTTGCCAGGTCCAAGCAGCCACCCGACAGTTCTACAAAGCCTGGACAGTGAAGTGAAACAGCCGGATACTCCAGGATGGGGCCAGCATCTCCAAAGATGAACGATGCCCACAAGTCAGCGGGAATTAGTCTTGAGAACACAGCGTCCTCACCCCCGCCTCACCTGCTACCCCTTTGTAACTCCTCACCTTTTTATAATAATGAAAAGGGAGGAATGTTAGCATTCAGGCATCTGTTCTGGTCTGAGCTTGGGGTTCTGACAGGTTATATACGTCCTCAGCTGCAGCCACTAAGAGCCTCCATTTTAAAAGGGCCCTGCCCACCTCCCATCTCTCCCTCTTTCTCTCTCTTTCTCCATCTGTTCGTTTGTCTGTCTGTCTCCCTTCCTCTCTTCTCTTCTATCCCCAGAGACTGGTCTCCCCTCCCCTCTCCCAGTTTACCCATTCACTTTCCCCAATTAAAAAACAAAAAACCAAAACCCTCCACCTGAGCTCTGCCACATGGTGTCACTCTTGAGCTGCTTTTTCTAAATTAAAACAATCCTTGAACTCTTGATCCTTCTGCCTCCACCAACCACCATTGGGATTGCAAGCTGGTACCCTATGCTGGTCTTTGCTGTTTGGTACCACCTATAGTTTCAGGCATCCACCAGGTGTTGGAAATACATTTCTACTGTGGATAGGAGACTACTACTTTAGGAACCAGCAGGGTAAATTATCTAGGTTTGTGTGCAATAACTGACAGGGAATTGGCCTGTTGTTCTAGAAAGGCATCCATGTTCATATCTAAATCTTATTCAGAATTATCCCTTTACACAGAGGGAAAATGGTTTCCAAGCCCCAATCACACCCAAGTCTTTGGCTTCCAGATCCTGTTTCTCGACTGGCCCGGGTAAAAAGGACACTAGGCAAAATTTGCCCCAGCCTGGTCCCTGAACCAGAATTACTTGGGAACTTCTTTTTTTAAATATTTATTTATTTGTTATATACAGCATGTTTTCCTGCACACCAGAAGAGGGCATCAGGTCTCATTACAGATGGTTGTGAGCCACCATATGGTTGCCTGGAATTGAACTCAGGACCTTTGGAAGAATAGGCAATGCTCTTAACCTCTGAGCCATCTCTCCAGCCCCACTTGGGAACTTCTTAAGGAGTGATTTGAGGTCACACACAGGATGCTCGGTCCAGAGGATTGTTTCTGGTGAGAGCTCGTGTCGCTGAGAATGCAGGGCGCAATTTGGCAGTGCTGGGTTTTCTCTGCCAGGCCCTGGAACCTCAGGATAGTTTATGTCTAGATCCCTCACTCCCACTGCTGAACCAAGGCAGCCCACTGGAGAAACCACAGCGGGTGGAGTGGGCGGAGGGTGGGGTCACACATTTGTTACTAGGCCAGTGTCCTGGGGGGGGGGTGTCCATCTGACTTCTCTAAATGGCCACACTGTCCATATTTCCAGCATTCGTCTGGAAAGTCTATCTGACATCAGATAAACTGAAGCTGACTCAGCTGCCCCTTTCTCTCCCACAGGCCATCTGGATGCCTCTGACCTTTACCCCAGCCCAGATCCTGACACAAGCTGGCTCTAAGAGGGAAGGCTAGAAGGAATGCTCGCCCCATTCTCCCTGTCCCCACTGTCTGCTGACATGTATTGCCAATGGGGCCTTTTGGCTCCTGAAAGCTGAGAATCCCATTTCCCACAGCGGATATCTGATAACTTCTCCAGAGCCAGGCTCAGACATCTCCCTCGAGACATCTTCTAGCCCTCCCCACACCACCTTTCCAGGAAAAAAATTTCCAGCCCTTCTTCTGGTCTCTTGTGATCCCGAGAGCTGACCTCATAGCAACTGCCTCACTGTTCCTTAATTCTTAATTTACTCTTTTGAAACCTTTGGCTTTCCAGTGTCTATCTGTTCCTGGCTCAAAGAAGGATATCAGTACATGATCCTTAGAAGGAATGAAATTTTTATGTCCTCCTAATCACAGGCTTGAGCCCGGTATACTACACTTTATGTATCGGGAGCCACTTAACAAGCAAGGGTGACATTGAACATGGAAGTGAGCCAGCATATCTGTCATTGCATTCTGGGTCTTTCCCAAGAGGGCTTGAATAATTCAGACCCCTCCCTGTGCTCTCCATCTCATTACTTCATAGGAGCCGGTGCAGTATCCCAGACGACTGCCAAGCCTTGCTAATAAGGAGACCATACAATTTATCGCACAGAGTGGGCCACTCGGGACAGTGAAAGGACAGTATTAACGATGACCGTAGCCAACAGGCCTTAACTGGGCAGTGCCATGGCAAATAGCGAGGTGTGGTCAGCTCTCTGAAATGACTCTGCCCAGGATGAGGTAGAGGCAGGGGCGAATATGGGGCATTTCAGAGCCGTGGCTGAGCGCATTTTCACGTGAAAATGAAGCATTTCTCCTCCTCCACACCATATCCGAGCACCAAGGACCTCTTTTCTCTTTGGAGAAAAGGATCTTTCCAGTGTCTGCGTCTTCTTGTGCAGTTCCCCTGCCTGGAAAGTTCTTGTCCACACTGGATTTTCCCCTGAGCCTTTCTGCTAACAGGACGACAAGCCGAGGGTGTGCTTTTGAGATCTGCTTCTGGCCTACCATTATTTTTAGCATAAAGCAGCGCCTGTTAACTATCTGAGATGTAGCCCACATTGGCTGCAAGGTGACTTCAGATCTGGGCAGGTAGACTTCCAACATCACCATGGAACTTGGGATTCCTCCAAAGTTCTATGTTGTTTTTGTACCCATGAAATTAGAAGCTAGTGGATATGTTACTAAGCAACTATGATTTTTAATGCTTGCTTACAAGCAAGAGCGAGTAAAATTTCCTTAAGATGCTGAATTTCTAAGTAGTGCTAGCTCATTTCTTTGGCAAAATGTCACGTGGTGAAAACTCCACGGAAAAGATCCTGTCCCAAAAGTGACGAAAGATAGAGACTGCCGGGAATAAACAAAAATCAGTGCTTAGGAATGATAGGAAGAAAACTAAAATATTTTGCCAAGAGACATAAATTTATTAAGTGAAAATTCTCAAAATGAACATGCCAAGTTAATCTTTATTTGCCTTAAAAAATTCAAAATGTTAGCACTAAAGTGCATTTAAATAAAATACTGGCATACAAAGATGGCCCAAAAATTCTGAAGAAAAGTAGTAAGGAGAGACTGGATTCCCTTAAACACCAAAACCATGGATATAGTGATATTGCATTACTGATAGTAGCCAGAAAGGAGTTAAGAAATCCCAGTCCTAGAAGTAGCTAATATTAGTAATGCTACAGTTGGAAACATTCATTGATCTTGATATGTATATATAGGTAAATCCACATGCACATGCATAGTAAAGTGACTGCATGCATCCTTACTAACACACCATGGACTATAACTTCTCCCCTCCACTTCCCATGTATATGGAGTCTGTGTGTGTAGCACCTAAAATCCCACCTTGCTCAGGTGCTTGCTACACAGTATTAACTCTAGTTCCTGTGTTGTAAACCAGGGCTCCAGTTTTATTATACTATGAAATTGAAACTTTGTGACCTTTAACCTACACACTCTATTTGCCCCTAACTAGCCTTCATGGAAATCCCCCCCCCATCTAAAACTCTTGGTCTACCTTTTTTTTTTTTTTTTGTTTTTGTTTTTGTTTTTTTTGTTTTTCGAGACAGAGTTTCCCTGTGGCTTTGGAGCCTGTCCTGGCACTAGCTCTTGTAGACCAGGCTGGCCTCGAACTCACAGAGATCCGTCTGCCTCTGCGAGTGCTGGGATTAAAGGCTGCACCACCACCGCCCTGCTTGGTCTACCCTTTTTATGTATTCAATTTGCTTTTCTTTTTGTAGATTTTAAAAACATGTGCATTCCTTTTGACCTTGCAACCCTCCTTGTAGAAACGGTTCCTAAGGAAACAATAACAAAGGCCCCTAAAGACATGTGTTGAAGTAATGTTTATAATAAATATAGGAAAAAACCTAAATGCCTGATGCTATGGAAACCAGATGAATAATTTATGAGACACGCCTTGCTGAAACACTACCCAGCCAACTGTAGACCTCCCGGACCTGCTTTCATGGAGTAAAAAGTGACTCGTGGGGGGGGGTGGGGGAAGGTATTGGGGAAGCAGGTATCTTGTCTGATTCTTTTAACTACAATAAGGGCTTCCCTCAGCAGCTTTGGGTGAGGGCTATGCAAATCTTTCCTTTAGCTTTGTGGTTTTATCTTTTTGAAATTAAACTCTTATCTTGCAAAGGTTAGTCATTTATTTATATTAAGACACACTGGCTGCTGATAAACAGATAATGGCCTCCTCTAGAAACCTGAATTCTGTAGGCAGATCCAGAGCGCTTATTGGTCATGCTTCTCTGTGGGTACCACTTCAAGGTAAAAGCTTCCTTGGCTGAGTGTGCAGCAAGGTGAAAGAGCTCGTGCCCGATATGCATGGTGCCCAGGGTAGTTCAATCTAGGGCCTTTATTTGAATGGCTTACAGGCTGTGGTCCTGGTAGTCCAACACGGCTGTCTTGCTGTGGAAAAGCCAAGAATCCAGCAAGAATTTAGTTCAGGAGACTGGATGTCTCAGCAGCTGCAATCTGATGCTAGAGTCCTGGAGGATTACTAAAGAGCTGTTAGTCTATGTGGAATCCTGGAGAAATGGATTCTAATCCCATGGAAAGAATGCCTCAACAACAGGATAAATGAACTTGCTAGAGAGAGTGAGGATAAACAGGCAAAAAGCAAAATCTTCTTTATTCCACATCCTTTTACATATGCTATCTACAGAAGAGAAGCCGAGCTTTAGGGTGGGTCTTCCCACCTCAAGTGATCCGGTCAAGACACTCCATCACAGCTGTGCCCAGCTGCTTGAGTCTTAGCTGAGTCCAGATGTGGTCAAGTTGACGACCATAAAGATTAGCCATCATAGATAGAGGCACAAATGTTCAAGTGGGATAGATAAGAAATGTTCTTATTGCAGAGTTCAAAAATAAGCTTTCTGAACTAAACAAAAAGCATGCCAGGGTTATTTGAGTTAAGAAGACCTGACAGAAGAAAGTTGTCTATCACTGAGTCGGAAAGAACTCTAGATTGACTTTTCTTTCTTCTTATTTCTCTCTTCCTCTCCTTCCCTCTCCCCCTCTTCCATTCCCCCTCCCCTCCTCTTTCTCTTTTCTTCAGTTCATACTTGACTACTGAAAGAGTTCAAGTCGGCAAGAGATCAGAATCACAGGCTGCTGAGGTTCTAAGACCCTCCACAGCAGCTCAAAGTTTTAACAAATAATTCAGATCAGAGTAAAATGAAGCCTAGAATATGTGCTCTAGTTCCGAGCATGCTGTAGCTTGTCATCTTAGACAATCCTCTTTCCCCAGTTCTACATTTGAAAAACTAATGTTGCCGGATATTTGATCATGTTGTGTGAAGCTGTCTCTGTTTTATCTCACCTGTCTAAGGCACCTTTTGATTAGTTCAATAAAGACTTGAACAGCCAATAGCTAGGCAGGAGAGGATAGTCAGGACTTCTGGGAAGAGGTAGGAACTCTGGGAGGAATCTGAGGCATGGGAGATTTGCTAGCTAGACCTGAAAGAAGTTGGATGTATGATACTGAGGAGAGAAAATGAACCACATGGCAGAATTTAGATTATTATAAATGAGTTAATTTAAGTTTTGATTTAGTTGAGTATAAGCCTAAGCTAAGGCTGAACTTTCATAATTAATAAGAAGTCTCTGTGTCATTATTTGGGAGCTGGCAGTCCAAAGAAATACATGTTATGTTGTGCCTAAGGCAACAAAGATTTCTGAGACCTTGTTTCTTGGGAGGGGTGGGATGGCCCCACCTGCCTCCTGCTGTTAGCACAGCCAGTTCCTCTAGGCTGGCTCAGGAGCAGCCATCCCAGGGAACCCTCTTCCCCAGAATCACAGCTCTTTCTCCCTTCTTCTTCCCTTCCATTGGAGATCAGGACTCAACCACTAGAGAGAGAAGAGAGAGAAGGGAGAAGGGGGAGATTCCTATGGTGTTAAGGGTAGGTAAGGCAGGCAGCTTTCTAGTAGTAGGCAGACAGGTTCATTGAACACTTGGAGCCTCTACTCTGGTCAGGGGTTGGTAAATGAGTCAGAAAGACAGCCTCCTCTGCTCCCAGAAGTCCTAATGATAGGCACTTCATAGAATCTAAGAGCAGGTTTGTACTCATTTCATAGGAAGGAATCTACATATACACTGCTAATATTTGTTCTGAATTAACCTTCAATCTAGATGTCATTGAAATGAGGGGCTCAGGAGGACTGTAAGACTCAGTGGCCTTGGTATGTACAAATCCCCTGCTGCTGTACTGAGAGATAATAATGAGGAAAAAGTAGAATCCACCATCAAATGTACACAGAGAGGAATCGATAAAGAGAGAATGGCCAACATCATAGACCTCAGTAGCGAGAGTGACAGGACCAGAGGCCAAGACTGGGCTGTGAAACTTTGTCTTTGTTTCCCTCCTTATGTCAGGCTAGAGACTGAAGATCTTTAGAATGTGAATCCCCTGTCTTCTCAGACTGCTGGCTGTAGAACAAAATGGCTTCAAGACTCAATTCCTGGTTTCTGTCTATGTGTTGGGTTGTACAGATCCTGTCACACCAAGGCGCCTCCTATCATCTTTATGTCTTCCCCTCCCACAGCAGCCCCTCCTTTGAAGTCAGTTTCCATGCCAACACCATCTTCTGCAACTTTAGAACTAGAACAGAGGCTGTTGGGTAAGGCAGCTGGGAAGGGGAGCAGGCTTCTCTCAGCAATCTGGTCCTGACTTGTTTCTGCCAGGAAAGACTGGGTGGGGTCCAGTCAGGGATGGTGGTAGGAGTTTTTCTTTCCTGGGGGAAAAAAGTCTAGACACTGCCTACAGAGGCCCTGGGAGTAGGGGTATGGCTAGTGTGAGCTGTAGAAACCCTATTTTCACCCTGTGAGCCTTCACCAATTTGCTTAGAGATGGCCAGCAGTGAGAAATGGGGGTCTGGAGCTCCAGAGCCCCGGAACCCCAGCTGAACATTCCTAAAACAGCCACTAGTGTCCTAGTGAGCTTTCTATTTCTGTGATAAAGACCATGACCAAAAGCAACTCTCAGAGGGAAAGGGCTTATTTGACTTGCAAATTCTGGGTCACAGTCCACTGAGAAAAGCCAAGCTGGAGCTAAAGCAATCCTTAACAATGAGGCAGGAACTGAAGCAGAGGCCCTAGAGAAATGCTGCTCACTGGCTTGCTCAACCTGCTTTCTGATATACCTCAGAACTAGTGCCCAGGGCTGGGCGTGCCGACATCAATCATAAATCAAGAAACTACCCTGTAGACTTGCTTCAAGCAATCTGATGGTGGTATTTACTCAATGCTGTTTCCTTTCCCCAGATAACTCTTAACTTGTATTTGTTTTGATGAATCACAAAACCCCAAGTAAAAGAAACCTAGACATTACTATTTAGGGAAGAAGAAAAGGAAGTCTTTGCTGAAGGTTCTTTGGACCCAGGACGCTGGGATGATATTTCTCAGATGGCCATAGAACCTGGTTAGTTCTGTTTAAGAAGGATGTCTCAGTCTGTTAGGTGCCACCTATAAATCTGGCCTTGTTCCATAATCTGGGGCTATGGTAATGGGTAAGACAATGAAGTTCCTGACCTTGAGCTCAATTGTATGAGGTGTCAGAACCTGAATTACTACTATAATTATAGTAACTTGAAATTATGTTGACATCCAACAGTTCTTTTATTATTCAGGATTGTTTTAGCTATTCTGTTCTCTCTCTCTCTCTCTCTCTCTCTCTCTCTCTCTCTCTCTCTCTCTCTCTGTGCCATCTCTCTCTGTCTCTGTCTCTCTGTCTCTGTCTCTCTCTCTCTCTCTCTCTGTCTCTCTGTTTATTTCCATATGTGGTAGTTTGAATAAGAATGGCTTCCATAGACTCATGTGTTTGAATGCTTGGCCCACAGGGAGTGGTACTATTAGGAGGTATGGCCTTGTTGGAATAGGTGTAGCCTTGTGTGTCACTATGGGGGCAGGCTTTGAAGTCTCCTATATGCTCAAGCTATGCCCAGTGTGACACACAGTCTCCTTAGGTTGCCTGTGGATCAAGATGTAAAACTCTCAGTTCCTTTTCCAGCACCACGTCTGCCTGCACACTGCCATGCTTCCCACCATGATGATAATGGACTAAACCTCTGAAATGGAAAGTCTCCCCAATTATACTTTTTCCTTTATAACAAAGAGTTTCTGTAGTCATGGTGTCTCTTCGCAGCAATAAAACCCAAACTAAGGTACCATATGAAGCTGGAATTTGTGAAGAATTGTGCTGGAATTTTGATGGGGATTGCATTGAATCAGTAGATTACTTTTGATAGAGTGACAACTTTTACCATGTTATTCATAATGATCTATGAGAATTAGAGATATTTCCATTTTCTGATATTTTCTTCAATTCCTTTCTCATGTCTTGAAGTTTTTATCATAAAAGTCTTTTACTTGCTTGGTTAGAGATACCCCAAGATATTTTATATTATTTGAAGCTATTTTGAAGGTATGATTCTCCAATTTCTTTCTCGGTTCATTTATCCTTTGTATATAGAAGGGATGCTGATTTTTGTGAGTTTATTTTGTATATAGTTACTTCGCTAAAAGTGTTCATCAGTTGTAGGAGTTTCTCAGTGGAATATTTAGGGCCACTTATATATACTATTATATTGTCTATAAATAGTAATACTTTGACTTTTTTCCTTTCCTAATTGTATTCTTTGATCTCCTTCAATTGTCTTATTGTTGTATTTGAGACTCCAAGTACTATATTGAGTAGATATGAAGAGAGTGAAAAAAGTCTTGTCTTGTTCCTGATTTTAGTGGAATTGCTTTGAGTTTCTTTTTAAGTTGATGTTGGCTATGGCCTTGCTGTGAACTTCCTTTACTATGTTGAGGTTTATTCTTTGTCTCTCCAGGACTTTTAACATGAAGGGGTGTTGAATTTTGGTAATTTTTTTTCAGCATCTAATGAGATGATTAATTGGTTTTCATCTTTTTATTTGTTTATATGGGTTTACATTTATTCATTTATATGTATTGACCCATTTTTGCCTCCCTGAAATGAAGGCGGATCAGGGAGAATAATCCTTTTGATGTGTTCTTAATCAAGAACACATCATTTTGCAAGTATTTTATTGAGTATTTTTGCATCTATATTCATAGGGAAATTGATCTGTTATTCTTTTTCTTTGATGAGACTTTATGTGGTTTGGGTATCAGGGTCACTGTGGCCTCATAAAATGAATTGAGCAATATTTTTTATGTTTTTGTTTTGTGGAATAATTTGTGGAATATTAGCATTAACTCCTTTTTTTAAAATTCTGGTAGGATTCTGTGCTAAAAATCATCTGACCCTGGGCTTTTTTTGGTTGGGAGACTTTCAATAACTACTTCTGTTTCCCTAGGGATTATAGATCTGTATACATTTTTTATATGGTTCTGTAAGTTTTGGTAAGTGACATGTATCAAGAAAATTATCCATTTCTTTTAGATTTTCCAGTTTAGTGGACTACAGGTTTTATAACAAAGCCATTATAATTCTTTGAGTTTCCGTGGTATATTTGTTATGATCCACTTTTCATTTCTAATTTTGTTAATTTTGAATTTTCTCTCTCTGCCTTTTAGTTAATTTGTATAAAATTTGTATGAAGGCTTGTCAATCTTATTGATTTTCTCAAAGAACCAACTCTTTGTTTCATTGATTCTTCGTTTGGGAGAGGTTCTATTTTATTGACTTTTAGCCCTGAGTTTGATTATTTCTTGCTGTGTACTCACTACTTTTGGGTATGATTATTTTTTCTTTCTGTTCTAGAGCTTTCAGATGTGTTGCTAAATTGTTATTGTGATATCTCTCCAATTTTTTATGTAGGCAGTTAGTGCTATGAACTTGCTTCTTAGAACAGTCTTCTTGTGTCCCATATGTTTATTTATGTTGTATATTCTTTTTCATTCAATTATAGAAAGTATTTGTTTACTAATTTTTGTCTTGACCCATTTTTCATTTAGTAGAGAATGTTCAGCTTCCATGAGTTTGTAAGCTTTCTGTTGTTTATACCTATTTTTTTATTATTAAATTTATTATTTTAAAAACAATCTTTCCTCATTTTACATACTGTTACAATCTGCTGGCCTGGTCTGTCACCTGGGTACCCTGTCCCTTTAAGAGACAAGTTCCACCCACTCCCTTCTGCTGAGGCAAGTGGATCTCCTGCCTCCTCTCTCTAGTCCGCTCTCTCTTTTTTTGTCCCTCTTCTTAAGAGGTAACTACTGCCCCTCTCTCCCCTCCCTCTCTCTCTGCCTCTCTTTTTCTCCCCTTCTCCTCTTCCCTCCTTCCCCCTTCCCTTTCTCCTCCATAACCCACTAAACTCTATACCCAAACTCTCTCTGTATGGCATATCTATCTGTCTTGCCTTTGTTGAGTGTTTTGTTTCTTGGTTTCTGGGTTTCTGTTTCCTCTCTGGTTCTTAGGAAAATGTGGTTGTGTGCTGCCTGTAGGTCCTGATAGGTGTGGGTACTAGGGTTTCTAGGTAAAATGTGTTTCTGGGTATTAGGACCTGAGACATAGGAATGTGGATGGGTGGGAGGGGGAGTGGAGGAGCTTCACATGAGGGAGGAAAGCAGGGGGGTTCACCAGGATCTGCTTAGTTAGTCCCCTGGGAATAGGGTCAGAGAATGTTTAAAGGCTGTGGCAGGTCTGGTACAGAGCTGGGAATGAGACCGGGGGATTGGATTTGGGGAGACAGAGGGAGAGGTGAAGGTCTGAAATGAGCCTGCCTGTTTCTCTGGCAGGAGTGGCCTGTGGGTTCCCAGAGAATGCTTGCTGGGGTTGGGGGCTGGGACAGATCAATGAGCTGGAGGAGGAAAGCTTGGAGTGGACGATCTATGTGATCCACTGGAGATAGGACAGGAGGGAAAGGGGCCCTGTAGCAAGTGTTCTACAAAGTTGGGATGAGACTGGGGCATTAATTTGGAAGAACAGAGGGAGAGGTGAAGCTCTGCAATTAGCCTGCCTGCTTCCCTGGCTGGAGCAGCCTGTGTATTAGCAGGGAGTCTCAACCTGCTTTCTTACAGAACCCAGGACCACCAGCTCAGGGATGGCACCACCCACAATGGTCCAGGCCCTCCCCCAGCAATCACTAAGTAAGAAAATGCCTTACAGCTGGATCTTATGGAGGCATTTTCTCAATTGAACTTCCCTGTTCTCAGATAACTTCTGCTTGTGTCAATTTGGCATAAAACTAGAAGCACATCCCTAGAACCCCTGGGACTGTGGCCAGCTTAACTTCAGCTCCTGTCTCCTGAGAATTGTCACAGACTCATGAAGGATACAAGCTGTATGTTATCGTTGTCAATCTAATATCGGGACTTGTGTCTCCTGTTTTGTGTTGCCAGCTGGGGAGTCTGGGAGAAGTAACGTTCTTTATAACCTGCAACTTTTCTGTCAATTGACAATTATTCCAAAATAAAGACTTATGAAAGACTTCAACATATAATTAAGTGTTCTCTGTGAACAGCATCTAGATCCTGATTCAAGCAATCCAGCTATAAAGAGGGTGTGGGGGCAGGGAGGAAAAAATACATGTTGTAAGATAGACCCAGTGATGTTAAGGAATAATAAATAATAAGGAATAGTTTCCCTTCCTTCCTTCCTTCCACGTGTGTGTGTGTGTGTGTGTGTGTGTGTGTGTGTGTGTGTGTGGTGTTGGCTATTTTTTAATGGTAACTTGACACAAACTAGGGTCATATGGGAAGAAGGAATCTTAATGGAGATAATGTCTCCTTAGGATTGGCCTATAGGCAAGTCTGTAGGGCATTTTCTTGATTTATGATTGTTGTGGGAGGGTCCAGCCCATTGTGAGCGGTACCATTCCTGTGCACTCATCCTGGGGAATGTAAGAAAGTAGGCCGAATAAGCCATGGGAAAAGACTGGTAAGCAGAGTTCTTTCATGGCCTCTGCTTCAGTTCCTGTCCTGACTTCCCTTAGTGATGGCATGTGACCCCATAGATGTAAGCTGGAACAAACCCTTTCTTCTCCAAGCTGCTTTTGCTCATAGTGTTTGTTATAGTAATAGAAACCTAGTTAAGACACAGAGACTCAGCCTAGGGCCTTACACATGTGAGACTAGTGCTGTCCCGTTGAGTGATGCTACTATCCTGTACCATTCATCTGTCTTCTTGTTCTTAAACACCCAGAAAGGAACAAAAGAAACAATGGAAGTATTTATTGATAGAATTATACTTTCTTCAGGCTATCTGAAAATGCTCCCTTAAGTTGTAGTTGGAGAAGAGGATGGGAAGATGGACAGGATGTTGGTACTTACTGATACTGGCTCAGAGGAGATCTTGCTGCACTGCTCTAGTTCTACAGTGGTTAAATGGTCCCCTGGACAGCTGGAAGTAGCTCAGTGGAAGAGTTCCTCTGGCCTCTCCAAAGCCCTGTTTCAGTTAGTGACTCGGTGCCTCTGGACTCCCCATTACTTTCTTTCTTGGGGTGTTTCCTCTTCTCACTGGCACTTTCTGAGACTTACATTGTTATATTGTTCATGAAGTTTTTTTTTTTTCTCCCCATCATGTCAGGATGCGCTTCCTGTTTACTGTTCAGTCTCTGAGCCAGCCCTGTTCACCTGACACATGCATTCATCCCTGGACGGCAGCAGGACATGACAAGATGTTAAGACACAGGAATGGGTGTGGCAGAACTGGCCTATAATCCCTGCATGCAGAAGCTGAGGAAGAGGATCAGCAGCACACACAGACAAAAACACAGAAAAGCAGCACAAAACAAAGCTCTGGAGGCTTCTGAGGATCTGATCTGATCTGATCTGATCTAAAAGATGAGAAGAATCATCCCTCATTTGTCAGTTAAGAAGCTTTTAGTTCAAGTAACAAAAACCGTAGCTCAATTAGCTCAAATATGAGGAAAAGGCTTCATCCCCCAGAGGATGCACATAAAAAAGGAATCTTCCACATTGACCAATGTAACGGCTCAACATTCAGTCCGGTTCAGGGCCGAAGACACAGGCTAGGGGAAGTGTGCTTGTCTAGCTTGTACAAGGTTTCAATTTCTAGCACCACAGAACAAAACAGCACCCCCACCTCAAACAAAAAATCAGCAACAAAGAAGCCAAGTTTCTCTCCCCTGACTGTGGTCTGTACTAGCTCACATTCAGGGTGACTATCAGAGGTACAGAGGTCTCCCCAGGGAAATCATTGCTAACTGGTTTGGGGCAACTACTCTGCGTGTCTATTTTTAACTAAACATTTCCTTGAAGTCGGGAAGCAGGTGTTGCCTCAAATCCACTGGCTGGAAACATGGGCCATCGGATCCAGCCGACAGCGGACACACACACACACACACACACACACACACACACACACTTCCTTTCCTGTTTGCTCAGACAATCGGGCATGATGCACCCATCTCCAGCTGGAGGTAGGCTGGGCCTTGGGGCTCTTCCTCGGATTCTATTCTTTAGCAAAACTGGGCCTGTCTGGAAGGAAGAGCGGGTGGTAGAGAAATAAACTGAGGTAGGAGATCAGTGGTGTTTGCCAAAGAGAAAGGAGAAAGAGCTTCCCTCGCAGTGAGGTCAGATCAGGAGATGGTCCTGAAATGGGAAAGGCTCCAAAGAACTGATAGGGCAGAAACACAGTTCCCGGAAGGAAGCGAGATGTCTGAAAGGGAGAGCTGCAGTCTCAGCTCTGTGGGACCCAGGCAGCCCCCATCCTTGGCTTCCTGTTGCTGCTGGAAAGTCACCACAGTCGTGGTAGCTTCAAACAACAAGGACCCCTGTGACTACCTTGGACCCAGCAGGATAAGCAAACTAGCTCAAGATACTTTACACAATCACGTCTTCAATGTCCCTTTTCTGAAGTCGTGTGTTTATCCTAAGAAGAATGGGAAATGGTTAAGCAAAAGGAGCCATGCAGTTCAGTGTCACCTCTGTGTCCAGCATGAATGGGGCTGAGAGAGGGACCCAAGTCGGTATGGCGTGAATGGGGCTGCAGCAGGCTTTAGGCGAAGTTCTTCAGCTTGGACCTGAATGGGGGCAGCAAACAGTTGGGATATGGTTTAGCGGGCAAAATACATACTCGATAAGCACGGCAGCATGAGTTCAATCCTCCAAACACTTGGAAAAAGGAGTCGAACACAGTGGCTCAGGTTTATAATGTCAGTGCCAGGAAGGTGCAGACGGGTGGAATCCTGGGGCTCGCTGACCAGCTGAGCCCACCAGATGAGTTCCCAGGGCAATAAAACACAAGGTGTTTGGTATAGTAAACTTATTTTAAAATCCGTTTCCTCAGTATGTAAGTACATATATGTTTCCCTAACTTTTTAATACACTAGGCTCTCACCAGCTCAGTAAGGAACCCCTGGGCTTGAGTGAGCATCTAGGTTTACACCACTGTAAACCTAGCTAAAGCTTAAAATTGATATGTGGTCCTTGTACATATTTAAAGAATATAGCATGACATTTCATTACCTGTAATCAGTCGTAATTTACGTCAGGTGGCACATTTATCATTCATTTCTCTTGGGAAGATTAAAAATCCTGTCCTTCTTTCCTGGATCTTCACATTCCATTTTCTCTTGAGATAATCTTTTTGTACACTATGTGAAGATGTGTCTCTGTTTTACCTCACCTGCCTAAGGCACCTTCTAATTTGTTTAATACAGAGCCAAATGGCCAACAGCTAGGCAAGAGAGGCTAGGCAGGACATCTGGAGAGAGATAGGAACTCTGAGAAGAATCTGAGAGGCAGGGGACTCACTAGTCAGGCATGGAGGAAGTTGGACATAGGGTACTGACGAGAAGTAACAAGCCACATGACAGAATGTTAGAGTAATATAGGTAGATTAGTTTAAGTTTTAAGAACTAGTTGAGGGCTGGAGAGATGGCTCAGAGGTTAAGAGCATTGCCTGCTCTTCCAAAGGTCCTGAGTTCAATTCCCAGCAACCACATGGTGGCTCACAACCATCTGTAATGAGGTCTGGTGCCCTCTTCTGGCCTGAAGGCATATACTGTATACAGAATAAATAAATAAATGTTAAAAAAAAAAAAAAGAACTAGTTGAGAACAAGTCTAAGCTAAGGCCAAGCTTCCATCACTAATAAAAAGTCTCTGTGTCATTGTTCAGGAGCTGGCAGTCCAAAGGAAGTCTGACTACAACCCTCCCTACATCAGTCAGAGTTACTTTTCCTTCTGGCTCAGGAGGCCCAAAAATGTGAGCCTATTTGCATCTTGACCAAAGGTCAGAGACTTGGAACTTCTATTCCTTCAAGGTTATTGTCTGTTTCCACTCCAAACAAAGGTCTAAGATTCCAACTTAAAGTCCCTACTCCCTTAAGGAGATAACAATGAACTCCACCCAGGGAGCAGTTTGCCTGCAGAATGTTTTGGTGTAGGGTGTGAGCATGACTTGCTCTGTTCTAGCAACAGAATATTTAACTAAGAATGTAGCCCACAACCTTCAACTGGTCTGTTCATTTTTTAAATCTTACTCCTACCTTTTGGGGTCAGGGTATTTTAAGCAAATGGAAATTAAACACGGGCGATTTCGGTGTTCACTGGAACTCCCTCCCGGCACTATACTATGTTTTGTTTTATTATTTTCACTCGTGTCTTTGTGCCTTTTACAAACATTTCTAATCCCCACGCCCCTGCCTTGGTAAGTGGTATTTTTGTCAGAGCTGGTCTCCAACATCTGGCCATGCTGGGGACTGAACCTAGTGCTTGGAGAATGCTAGGCAAGTACAGGATGTTTGGTTGGAATTTCCAGCTCACCCATGCTTGATCCAGCCATTTCTCCCTCTCCAAATCCTGCCTTCTCAGAGAAACCACCAAGGGTCCAGTTCTGAGGTGGCAGCTCTTCCCCTGGAAGCTGCTAGCTGCTCAGAACCCTGTTTAGGGACATACCATACTAGGGTACAGACCCAGCCTGTGGCGGACACGTCACTGTCCCTCAACTGCAGGGTATTTAAGCCCCCTCTTTTAGACTGGCCTTGTAATTTTTCTCTTGCCCACCTCCCCACCTTGGTCTCTGGGGGTTGGAAGGTCACCTGGGAGTGCTTTGGCCAAATAAACTGGCCTTTTACTTTTTAATTGGGCTTAATCTGACCTATTGTATAGGTGGGGAACCTATTATCCGGTTACATTAGGAAATCGAACACAGGAATTCCTGGTTGTTGTGATTGTTACTGTAAAAGTGTGGAAGAAGCAAGAAGGACCCAGTAGCACAGGATTTGGTCCTGATCTGGCCTCTCTAGACGACAAGGCCACCTGGTCTCTGCAGGGCCCTCTTAGTGCTCAGATTTAGGAAATACTCAAGGGAGACAACTTGAGTTCTGGATCCCTTCATCTAGTTTTCTAGTTCCTTTTTTTCTTTTTTGCCAACATGCCAAATAAAATAGTCATGAGTTATTTCATGGTTTAATCAGTGTTCAATGGTGTCACACAGAAACTCTTAGGAAAGAGGGGGCAGTAACAGTTACAGGGGCGCTGTAGATAATAGTCCACATGCCATCTCTGCTTTCAGTTCAAGCTTCCAGGCTTCTTGGCTTGTTCAAACATCCTGCCCTTAGGAGTATAGTTGCATGCAAGTATTTAAATGCTTTAGGTGTTTTCCTTGGGGCTTTTGATAAAAGCAATTTTGTCCTTCTACCAGATTAATCATGTAAATTATCATGGCTTGAAGCTTCTCTAAAATAGATTTTTGGGGATATAGATCCCTAGGCAGAGTGCTTGTTTAGCATGTATAAGGTCCTGCTTTTGATTCCCAGCACCAAAAAGAAATAAACAAAAAGTTAAACCCTTTTCACCCTTTCTCATGCCTAGAAAGGCTCCTCAGTACTCACGGATCCACCCACCCCTCACAAACACTTCTACAATAGCGGTGTGCAGAGCTACTGGAGCTTAGTTCTAAGAAACGATTTTACAGTAAATTATTGTGGGATGAAGGCTCTGTGCTGCTTCTTGACTGAAATGGGAAATAGAAGGTCTGACTGCAGGCTGAGCTCTGCAGTTTCCCTCCCTGTGGCATAGCAACCAGGATGCAAGCAGGACCCTTTCTGTTTACACAGCAACATCTGCCAGCTTTCTAAAGACAACCCTTGAATGCTGCGAAATTCAGGGCGATTCCCACCTTAGTGAACTTGAAATGATTTTATATATAATCTCAGCTCCACTCTGCTTCTAGAGTATGAACTGGGGGCCTGGGGCTTTATGAAGCAGTTGGCAGAGTGCTTGAGTTCTTGGATTTGGTCCCCAGCATCCTATGTGGTATGTGCTTCCAATCCCAGCACTTGTGATGCAGGAGAATCAAATGTTCAAGGTCATCCTTTTCTATGCCCCACATTCCTTATGTGCAAAATAAAGGCTAACAAGGGCACCTTTTTCCACCAGTTAAGTTAAATCTTCAAGGTCCATATTTTACCTGAAGGTAAATGCTATCGAAAGGATTAGCAATAACATTAAGGAGTAATATGTTTCATCTCAGACCCTGTAGTGTCACATCCTCTCCTTGTGCATGGGGTGTGTAGGTACTTTCTTAGCAGCAATTGGGACTGCCCTTACCCCATCTCCCCTTCACTGGCATATTCCCAGCAGCAGCCAGAACAGGCAAACCAAAAAACGCCACTGAAAATTGAAGGCATCTACTACTGAGATGTTCTTGACTCCCAAAGGAACTTGCAAAGAGAGCCCTGAATGCTTTGATAGTTCATCCTCAGGTTCACTAAGGCAACTAAAGTTAAAAATGAGATATGACATTCTGATTTAGTCTGGAACTTACCCTAACCCAATGGGCTCATACAAATCAGCACCGTGTTTCATGGGGTTTGGCTGAATTATTCTGGCTCTAATACAAATGCACTCCTTCCATCATGCTTGTGAGTTTGCATTTAGGTAAACTGCGTTTGAAAGGATGTGTTCTTCTAACTCAAGGTTGATTCAACAGTAAATGGCCACGACTTGGCAGATAGCCAATGTAAAAGGTAACAGGGTGGTCACTCCTACCCTCCTTTTGAAGCAAAACTGTCTTTGGAACATTCTGATTAGAAAACAAATGTAAATGTACCATCTGTTCTTCTGAAGCTTAGAGGCATTGAAGGAAAGGCAGCTGAGATTTTTATGACAGTTCAGAGCCCACCTGCTGGCAACTGTGCACAGGTCTCCTATCCTGAGAGTGACTTAAAGCTGAGCACCAACACTGCCAAACTCTAAGAAATCTGCCAGTACACGAAGGTCTCCGAACTGATGGCTCAACAGATTCAGCTGTTTTCATCTCTGATCAAGATGCCCCGGGGGGTAAAGTAAAAACATCACACTGTAAACATCAATTAACACCACAAACATTTTTTTTTAAAAAAGGAAGTTTATTGGTCTTTAAATGGCTCAAATTGCAAATAAATGAACCGGGTAGTGGCATCAGCCTAAGACATGTGATGCATCTCTGTCAGCTGGCTTCATAGCACCTAGTACCCAGGAGAGGGAAAGGTCTCAAAGCAAACGGCCACGTTCATGGTTAGGACCCTGGTTCAACAAGGACTGCATGAGTGCACACAGCCATGCTGGGCCTGCTGGCTGGGGGTACACAGGGAACTCTAATCGCGCACATGGCCTAGCCTGTGAAAACATTAAATCAAACCCTTTAAGGAGAAATATTTATGATATGCTGAATGTAGTATCTAGACAGCTGAGTTCCTGAACGCCTGTCTCTGGTAGCTTCATGTACACATTTGTTTCCTGGAACGCCTGAGCATCTCTTTGACCTGATGAAATTCAGACTGTGCAACAAGAAAAACTGTTTAATCAAGTGTCTTAGCCCCGCAGAGGAAAAGAAAAATCTAATAGTGGTTTACTTCCCATTGAAATTATGTTCCTAACAGCATGCTTGAATTCTTGCAGAGGAAACATCACAGCCTGACATTGGTCAGTGTGTGCCTAACATGTTCGACTGCTTCATGTTAACCTTAGTACAGTATTCATTATGAACATAAAGAGGCTACAAAGACTCCTCCTAACGCTCAAACTGTAACCTCATGAGAACACATTTAGAACTGACAGGTGGCAGGCACTTTTCCTCAAGTGTCCTAGTGCAAACCACATTAGCTCTACCGATGGTCTTCCCTATGCCCTGCTCCCAGGAGATTTAACACTTAAATGCACATCACTTGTAGAAAGTGATTATTGGGGACCAGCATCCTACAAAAAAGGAGCATTCATTCAAACTTAGTTGGTACTCACACCCATAATCTAAAGTCATTGTATGAATATATGCTGGTCCTTTATCTTTAACTACCTTACAGCTCATTGAACCAATGACGGAGCTCTGGAACGCTCAGAGCCAGAGTATGGCACACATCTTTCATTTGGTCAGCAGACATATACTTCTCAGGAATCTTCCTTTAGCTCGACACTGCCTGGCAAGATAAAATCTTGTAACCAGTCATGTGGGCAGTGAGTGGCCCCAAGTGCTAGTGAGAACACACCCAGAATGATGTAACTGGATTATTTTCAGTTTCTAAATTAAGGCATATTCAAAAATGTCCATGTATAAGTTCACACCATTTTTCTAAGTTAATTACCAAGTAATTAATATGCAGATTCACAGATGAATTACTCTCAGTTTTACTATATGCAACAACCATGCCAGTAACTTCTTCTTCTAAATTTGCATAACAACAGTTTAAAAAGTGGTACAGTTAACATGTTCACAACTGTCATTTTTCAAGGCAGTAGAAGACCAAGACATTTTAAAATAATATAAAATTTAAGCTTTATAATAAACATCAGAGGAAGTGGCCATTCCTCCCACCCCACCCTACCTCTTGATTAACAATTCAAGAAAAACTGCCCCCCAAAACAAGCTTACACGCTACATTCAGGACTGTGATAAATGTAGGCAATTATGAAATAAGTTGAGCTCTGCTTCTTGGTGAAGCCACACAATTTCTTTTTAAAGTGAATTTGACTTCCAGTGCAGTTCCAATTCATGCTTTTAGTGACACATAACAATTTCCAAAATGTTAGAGTAATTTCAGTCAATGAGCCTTCAATGGCAATGCTTATAAATTACATTTATTAGTATGGTCAGGATAAGAAAGGAGTTTGGGCTTCCATTATAAAATGCAGCATCTTTCTCTGATTCTCTTGGCTAAACTTTTCCTCTTCTTTTTTCCATTCTTTTCTTTGCTGTCTTCCATCTTTCTGGCTCGAATTTCCCTCATTAAATCAAAAAATACCTAGAAAAAGGAAAGTAAATAAAATAAGCAACAGCAGGAATGTGGTGCTTCTGTGCTGCAGCAGCAAACCTTGGGGATGGAGGAATCCTATCTAGGAGTTCCTTCCTGAGATGGGCCCAGGGCCACTCACAGGATGGCAAGTGCTGCCCTGTACCCTGGTGAGTGCAGACAGAGGAAAGCACACAAGCAAGCTGGAGTCTCCAAGAAGCTTGAGAAAACAAACAAGCAACTTTTCTAATGACATGTACTGCTTGGTAAAATGTTTGTATAACAAATCCCACCTAGTTGTTGCAATTCTCAAGACTCCAGTGAAAACTGCTATATAGTAACGATAGGGCTCAAGGTAAAACTCAAATGATCACATGACGTACTTTTAAAAGGCTATTTATATTTTATGTTGCATGAGTGTTTTGCCTAAATGTATACATGTGCACCAATGGTGTGCCTGTGCCTGACATGGCCAGAACACTGGATGCCCTGGAACTGGTGTTCCAGGTTGTTGTGAACTGTCACATGCATGCTGGGCACTAAACTCGGGTCCTCCACAAGGGCAGTCAGTGCTTGGAACAGCTGAACCATCTGTATTATGGTATATACAGACCATAGAAATATATACTTTGAGCACTTTGATTAACAAATGTACTTTGTTAATTAATGGTAATTATTAAAATGAAAAAATTAGCATAGTAACTAAAAACCGCTAGTGAAATAACTGAGATGTTAAATTTCAATTACAAATCTTTTGTCCTCTAACAAAGAAAGGCCTAGAAAAATGAAAAACAGTACGCTAAGTGTGAGAGGGGAGGCTAAGTCTCACATTCCATATTCTAACATCCTTTGGTTTTTAGAGTCTTGATGCCCTGAACTCATCAACTTCCTGTCTACTTTAACAAATGTTTGAATTTTCTCCAGAAATTCAGTTACCACTTACAGAATTAAAAAAAAACCCAACTGCAGTAAGACTAAAAAACCCCCAAGAAATATAAAAGATAGCATGTCACATGTGTATGTACACATACACCTTAAACGACAATGACTGCAATGTCTGACATGCTTTTCTTAACATGCCTTTGGCTCTCAAGGGAAACCAACTGAGAACTGCCAGGTACAGATGTATGGAGAATGGCACCTGTGTGGGAGGAGCAGGACATGCACATTGTCTGCATCTGCAAAAATGAAACAATCAAATGATGGAGCAAACACCACTGACTTCTTAGGACACTATCTTCAAGAGCAATGGAAGATGTCGGAACCACTGGGCACCTCTGAATGTACTCTGCTAAGTAACTTCTATCTGGGAAAATTACAATTTTGTACATAAGTAAAATTGAAATAAGACATAAAAATTATTGAAAATTGAAAACTGGAAACAAGAATGACTACTTTTTAAAAAAAAGATTTATTTATTTATTATATATACTGTATTCTGCACTAGATCTCATTACAGATGGTTGTGAGCCACCATGTGATTGCTGGGAATTGAACTCAGGACCTTTGGAAGAACAGGCAGTGCTCTTAACCTCTGAGCCATCTCTCCAGCCCAAGAATGACTACATTTTAAGTTGACGACACAATCATGTAGAGCAAAGCGTTATTTCAAGAATCTTTGGAACACAGTATACGGCAAATTCACCTTAGGTGTTACGGATGAATAAAGATAAAAGCAAAAGTCCATCAACAATAAGGACCCAACGATGCTTAGAATGCATGAGACTCTAGTTGTGATCCTGAATAACAAACACACACTCACACACACTCATATGCAAATACTTATGCTCACATATAGGTACACATACATACGCACACAAACTCCAGCAAAAACAAAAACAAAGCCAAACATTCTGTGCCTTACTGTGAAAGTAACTCAGGAGCCATTCTGTTGCTGTGAAGCCAGGATTTCCAGGGTGAATGTTACCTCAAAGAGGTAAGGTTCTATGATAGTAAATCTGAACTGGTAACGATGTGAAATCATGAGCTTTTCTTTCATTTTTTTAAAAGTATTCTTTGTTCTTGTTCAGTGAAAATCCACAAAGTGATAATAACTGAGAAGCAATGAGCAAATATTCTCAGGTTGAGGCTGCTGAATAACAATCTATCAAATGGAACCAAGGATTCTTAGGTGAACAGTTGATTTTTGAGCTGGAGCAAGGAATGTAAATTTTAGACAAGAAGGTGAGGATGCTATAGAAACTAATGGTGCAGCAGACGGAATGGCAATTAAAGGGAAAATTCTGGAGGGGAACATCCAACGCTGAAATACCACAACAGCATAAACCCCACTGTTGGATTTCTACTTCTCCCAGAGATTTCAGAAGCCTCTGCTTCTATCCAGATGGTACTAGCTCCAGCAGGAAGCCTCCCTTCTGACCAAGCCTCCATGAGAGAGGCCCAGTACGATCTCTACTGCTGACAGACACAGTACACTATGAAAAGGATGTAAGGGGAGGCTTATATGTCTAGTAAGCTTCTTTTAGAAATTACCAAAACTAGAAACCATGGTAGGAAACATTTAATTTGGCATCAGATAAAAAGAAAGTCCTGCTGCAAGTGCCAACTAATGGAAACAGCAACCAAGAGGAACAAGGAACCAGACAACTAGCACTCCCCCAACTGCAGGACCACCAACTTCTTTTCTTTACTGTGCTTCTCTCCCCTTCCTCCCATCTTGTTCTCTGGCTCCATCTTCTTTTCTCATTTTAGGGCAACCTAGTATGTATGAAATGTGGTTTTCTAATTCTGTATGAACAACCAGAGGCAATCCCTGTTCGCATAATGAAAATAAAGCCAGAGAACAAATCTAAAGGCTCATGCTTGACTTAAAATATCTGTGGTTGAAAATAAAAACTGCCCTCAACACTATTTCCACTTTTAAGTATTTATTGGCCCCAAGTTCACACCACAGACTACATTAACTTTCAAGAAAACTAAGGAGCTATTATTATAAAAACGAACACAAAAAGTACACACACACACACACACACACACACACACACCCCTAAGAATGGTCAAAGACTCTAAGCCACACAACCTAGAAATCACAAAATAAAACACCCCAATTCTGACAGCATACTCTTCCAAGTTTTCCACGATTAAAATTAAATTAATGCTGAGTGAAGACAGGCTGCAGATCAGGAGACAATAATGACAACAAATGAAGTGGACAAAGGACTAATGTTCTTACTATAAAGTAGATACAAACCAAAACGTATGAAAGCTGCTAGGTAGACAGGCAGAAAAAAGGGACTTCAGACTTGCAGAAGATGGACAGTCGGCATGAGCCAATCAAGGCATGAGCAGGTTCACAAGCGGCCAGGGGTCACTATTTTCTTGCAAGTTCTAAACACTGTATTAATTGGGCTGGCAGGGTCATATGAAAATTGTTTCTTGTAAAGATGATGGAACACAAGGACACTATCATGATGGGCACTTGGTCACCACAGAAAGAATCCCTGCCTTTTGCTGAGCACCCAAAAAAACTTGTGGGTGCTGGGGGAGAGATGGCTCAGTGGTTACAAGTACTGTTCCTTTCAACGGCCGGGTTCATTATAAAGACTCATCATGTCTTAACACTGTTCTGTTATTGGACTCATGGAGCTCTAGTCTTTGCATCTATAAATATTGTTTCAATGACCATCACTGCATATATGTATGTATAGATATGCATATGATTTTCCCTAAAATAAATCTTAATGCTTTATTTAAAAAAATACTTTTTGTATTTATTGGCTTTAATTATTTCATATATTATATTTTGATCATATTCTTTCTCTCCCACAACTCCTTCCAGTCTTCCCCATCTCCCTAATCACCCGATTTTCATTTTCTCTCTCAAACAACGAAAACAAATCAAAACACATATCCCTCCCAACAAAAATAACCCCCCCCAAAAAACCCCATGGAGTCTCTTTTGTGTTAGCCAAGTACTCCTGAGCACGGGACCCACTCCCACCCTGCAGTACAGTGATATGCCCAGTGACAGCACATTGAAGAAAACTGATTCTCTCTCCAGTCACCATAAATTCAAACAGTTTCTTGGTTAGGAGTGGGACTCTTTGTCACTTCCCCTTGTCCATGCTAGGATAAATACACTTTTAGAATCTGAAGTAGTGGGTCATAATTTTGATAGATAATCATCACACTGCCCTTCTATAAACATGAGGTTTTTTCTATATTCTTGCCAAGAATGTATACTTTCATTTTTCCCCAATAAGATGGATTAAAAAATGTGACATTATATTTTTAAATAGTACTTCTGCTTATATAAGTAAGACTAAGCTCCTTTTCAAATGGAAAGCTAGCTACATATTTTTCCTTTTTGGACTGCAGTCTTGGTAGACTGCTGGCTGTCTTCTCACTGTCTTGTGAAAGCTCTGACCTCACTTCCACGTCTTCTGAGGTCACCATATGATGACCACATGGCTGTGACAGCTCATTTCTGTGGACTGCTGCTACCTCTCTTTCTTTTCCCCTCAGTCCCAGTCACTTAGTGTGTTCACGACTGTTTAAGACAATTAGGAAGAATGATATGCATACGTAACAACAGTGTTTAATTTCTCCTTTCACTCCCCTCACTCTGAGTTTTTTTTTTTTTTTTTTGGTTTTTCGAGACAGGGTTTCTCTGCAGCTTTTTTAGAGCCTGTCCTGGAACTAGCTCTTGTAGACCAGGCTGGCCTCGAACTCAGAGATCCGCCTGCCTCTGCCTCCCGAGTGCTGGGATTAAAGGCGTGCGCCACCACCGCCCGGCACTCTGAGTCTTAAAATACATTTTATAAGTACTTTAAAAATATTTAGCATAAGGACTGGAGACATGGTTCAGAGGTTAAGAGCACTGGCTGCTCTTCCAGAGGACCCAGGACCCACATGGCAGCTCATAACTGTCTGTAATTCTAGTTCCAGAGGATCCAACACTTGAACAGACAGGCAAAACATCAATGTACATAAAAATAGGATAAGTAGATAAATAAATAAAATTTAAAAATATTTGACATAATCTTACAGGAAACCAGTACAGTATATGGAACAGAAATATTGTAGGATTCACTGTGCACAAGTACTAAAAGTCTGACCACATTTCTAAAACAAATTCAGTCATAATGACACTATCATACCTATTACAGATTGTGGCAGTTTGAATGCAATTTGCCCTCCGTAAGCTCATAGGGAGTGGCACTATTAAGAGGTGTGGTTTTGTTGGAGTAGGTGTGGCCTTGTTGGAGGAAGTATGTCACTGTAGGGTGGGATTTGAGGTCTCCTATGCTCAAGCTACACCAGTGAGACAATTCACTTCCTTGTTGCCTGCTGATCAAGATGTAGAACTCTCAGCTCCTTCTCCAACACCATGTCTTCCTGTATGGCACAATGTCCCCTCATGATGATAACAGATGAAACCTCTAAAACTGTAAGCTACCCAATTAAGTGTTTTCCTTTAAAAGAGTTGCTGTGGTCACGGTGTCTCTTCACAGCAATAGAAATCCTAACTAAGATACAGCTGAACAAAAAGAACTTATGATTTTTTTTTAGCTTTATGCTTTATGCCTCAATTTTCTTTTTCTTCTTAGTGAATATGTGAGTATTTCTTCTTGAGACATGGTTTCTCACTGTGACTATGTAGATTAGGCTGGCCTTGACCTCACAGAGATCTGCCTGCCTCTGCTTCCCCAGTGTTGGGATTAAAGGTCATGCTACCACACCTGGCCAACCTTATGCTTTCTGAATCAGGATTATAGACTTCAAAGTATAAGCAGACTAATCCACAAATTGAGGCCATCTACAGCAATGTGACTCAAGTGTAGCCCATATAGTTTTCTAGAAATGCAAATGCTCAGGCCCTGTTCCAGAAAAGTCTCTACTGGTGAGTCTTAAGAATGTGTGCTTGTTAGGATTAACCAACACTTAGCCTGCAGAGTGGGTTTAAGAGGCTCCTCTGAATAGTCACAGTACACAGAAAATGGAGAGCATCCTTACTGGGAGTCTTCAAGAGCCAGAGCCATCTCAGCCCTGAAGAGAGTCTCCCCTAATCCTGGAAAGGGTTCCATATAGTTCCCAAGAAGGGTCTATATCTTCTTGTGTAGAGGATTTCCCTTTGCACTCAGGGAAACAAAGGCTGAGAGTAAAGAATCACTGTAGTAATGGAGACTTTAGATTAATCTTAAATAGGAGTTCCTCCATCTGGAGGGCAGCCTCCCATTAACGACCTTACCCAGCACCAGGAAGGCATCACTCAGGGCAGACACATACAGTGCTGGCATGTTAGGGTCTAGAGAATTTCTTTTAAACAATCCCATTAAAATTAAGGCAGTAAGTGGGATGGGGGAATGCTGCTGGTGATTTAAAAAAAAAAAAAAAGTACATTTAGCTGTATAGTCTTGTATCTGAGAAAGTCAAAGACAAGGTGAAGTATAGTGTTTTTTTTTTTTTTCGAGACAGGGTTTCTCTGTTTAACAGTCCTAGCATCCTAGCTCTCCTGGAACTAGCTCTTGTAGACCAGGCTGGCCTCGAACTCACAAGATCCACCTGCCTCTGCCTCCCAAGTACTGGGATTAAAGGTGTGTGCCACCACTACCACCAGCAGCATGTATAAATTTTTAACATGTCTTACTTAAGCATTTAGGGAGGGTATGAATCAGTCTGTCAGAGCTGATGTATTGGCTTAGTGGATAAAGGTGCCTGACAACAAGCCTAAGGATGAGTTCAATCCCCAGTGGAAGCAGAGAACAGACTCAGAGTCCCGTGAGTTATCATCTGACCTTCACAGGTATGCTATGGCACCCCTCCCCACAACAAGTAAATGAAAAAAAAAAAAAAAAAACCAAAAACTCTATTAAATCTTCGTTAGGGTCTCAGAATCAAGATAAAGTAGGATAACAGGGCCAATCAACAACTTACACAGTGCAGTAACAGTGAGAGCCACATTTACCTTGTCAACATTGGCGCGCGTTTTAGCAGATGTCTCCACGTAGTTAACATTCCATTGGTCAGCTCTGTTTTTTGCCTCTTCTACAGAAACCTGCCTTTTATCTTCCAAATCTGATTTGTTACCAACCAGGAGAAACGGAACATTCTCATCTTCTTTCACTCTTAAAATCTGCTCCCTGATTAAGTAAAAGCAAGAGAGAAATATTAACACAAGGCCTGTACATTAAAGATCACAAAATTGGGGCTGGAGCAATGGCTCAGCAGTCAAGAGCACTTGTTGATCTTGCAGAGGACCCAGGTTCAGCTCCCAGCACCCACACAGTTACCAACCATTCCTAGCTCCAGCTCCAAGGTATCTGATGCCCTCTTCTGATCTCTGTGGGTATCAGGCACACCATATGGTTCATATACCTACATGCAGCCAAAACACACTCATACACATAAATCTATAAATAAACTCTACAACTAGCCACCTGCAATCAATCAGATTTATTTACAACCATGTTTCTATATAATAACAAATTGATTTATTACCTGTCATTGATCAATTCAGTTACATATTTCCTTAAATAACAATAGAAAAATACAGCAAAGGAGGGAGCACAAACACGGTAGGTGACTCTACTTCCTTGGTTGCTATGTGTGAGCACATTTCATGCATTAGCAACATCACATATCAGTTACTCTTCAGATTCAAGATTTATTCAGGCACTCATTCAGGATATGATGAAATACTTAGTTTCCTGACACTACACTAGGCTGTGTGGATTCTCAGACTATTCTTGTTTTGATGATTACCTTGGAAGATTTGAAGAACATCACAGAATGTCTCTTAGTTGGTTTTTTGTGATGTTTTTTCTCACAATTCAACTGGGATTATGGAAGAAGCTCTCAGAGATAGGTAACACTATTCTTATTATATTCTAAAGGTTCCCCCAAAGTGCTTTGACAGCTTCAGGCAGGACAGAAATTTCTGAAAGTAGCTCTTGTATTTAAAGCTGTTATATGTTAGAAAGATGTCACCAATTGCAAAGTACTGTGGCTCTGCTCTTCCTAGCCACATGACTGTGAGCAAAGTACTTCTGTGCCTCTCTCCCTCATCTGTAAGATGGCCCGACAATGTATTTCTCACACTGTAGCTGTGAGGATTAGAAGGGAAGTGCTTACCTATGAGTCACAGGTGCTCCTGCTGCCTACTGGAGGAAGATCCTCAAGCAAGTTTGCTTGTGCATTTATTTTACAGGTCATAGGATTGAATCCCAGGCTTTGGGTACGCTGGGCAAAGCTGTAGCACTGAGCTATGACCTCATTCCCTTCCATTCTGAGAAGTCTCACTAAGTTGCCAGTGTGGCCTGGTCTTGAACTTGTGATCCTTTTGCCTCAGTATCACAGGGAACTGGAGTTACAGGTATCCACAACCCTGTCTGGCCTTTTCAGTTTAAAAATGAAGAAACATGGGCTGGCTGGATGGCTCAGATAGTAAAGGCACCTGTCACCAAGCCTGACAACCTGAGTTCCTTCTCTGGGACCCCCATGATAGAAGAGAGTAGACTCCCACTGTCCTCTGGCTTCCACATTTACACTGCAGCAAATGCACACAGGTGTAGGTATGCACACATGTGCAAAATAAATAAGTTACAAATTTAATAAATAAATTACAAATTTAAACTAAGAAATGAAAGTAAATATTTTAGACTTAGATGATCTTGCTATCCTAGAATTATATACCTTTGAAATTATTAGAAGATGCAGAAATTATAGAACATAAACATTTTCAGTTGAGAGAAAATGAGAACATTAATGGACTATTTGAGTAGTAAGTCAGCAAAAGAGATCTGATTAGTTTGTACAGTTACATTGTTATATTTGCTACCATTTACAATATCTTGAAAAAGCATATTACCATTTTTGCTATTTAATTTATATGTTTGTGGAGAGAATTTTTGGCCCATTATAGTTTGTTTCTGGGCTGGTAACAACAAAATTTCTTACTTTTTTGGTTCATTGAGAGACAGACTCTCATGGTTCCAGGCTGGCCTCAAGCTCACTCTGTAGCCCTGCCACCTTCAGTGCTGGGCTCCGGTCCTTGTAAGTGACCTTCTTAGCCAGTTTCCTCACAGGCAGAAGACTGAATTAAGACAGTAAGGACAATGACTGCCACTCAGTCTCCCTAACTACTTGGTGGGTGACTGACTTCTCACCCTAGTTTTCCTGTGCTGATAAATGCCACTTCACCAGGTGCTGCAAGCAGACTCATTCTGAAACCACAGTGACCAAACTTAGCAGAAACATGGAAGACCTGGACCAGAGGCAAGATGGTGACTTTCCTTTTCATGATCTTTTTTAGATTTATTTATGTCATGCATGGATGTTTTGTCTGCATGTATGTCTGTGTACTATATGGAAGCCTGGTACCTGTGGAGGTCAGAAGAGGGTACTGGATTCTTTAGAATTAGAGTTAAGATGGTTGAAAACTACCACGTGGGCGTTGGGAACTGAACCTGGGCACTCTCCAAGAGCAACAAGTGATCTTAACCACAGAACTATCGGTCTATGCCCAAGATGATTTTTCTTAAGATTAACGAGTTTTTTTTTTTTTTTTTTTTAATTAACTACTTTGCTGTCACAGATAGATACTGTTAGGTCTGTAACCTTCATACATTTTGCTTAATGCTATGGTTATTTTAATATACACATTGCTATAAAAATTTTAAAATATGAAAGTCCCTTTAAAATCTGGCCCAATTTCATTCTTTTCTTCTTTCTTTCTTTTTTTTTTTCTTTTTTTTTTTTTTTTTTGTTTTTTGAGACAGGGTTTCTCTGCAGCTTTAGAGCCTGTCCTGGAACTAGCTCTTGTAGACCAGGCTGGTCTCGAACTCACAGAGATCTGCCTGCCTCTGCCTCCCGAGTGCTGGGATTAAAGGCGTGCGCCACCACCGCCCGGCTCCAATTTCAATTCTAAAGTAAAGGGAGCTCCAAAAAGTTCAGAGTTCACAGTTCTCAAGTCTACTATGTATTACCATGTGCCGTACTGTCATATGACCATAACTGCTGCAGGCGAGAAAGAAATGGGTTCTGTTCTCTCAGGTTTCCTTACCTGGTACAGAAGACTATGTAAGTCAAACTCAGTACAATGCTTAAGTGTGAAGCTGGAGACCCGGCTCAGAGAGTCGGAGCACTTCCTGTTCTTCCAGAGAACCAGGGTTCTACTCCCACCCAATAGTAGTGTTTCAGTTCTAGAGAAGCCATGTCCTCTTCTGGCCTCCATGGTGCACAGACATACGTGCAGACACCCATCCACACATACTAAAAAGTGTGGCACAGTAAGTGTGACACTAATACTGTACAAACACATCATTTGAGAGAAAGGAAGCAATGGCCTGCCTTGGTACAGAGGAGCAGGAATGGTGGATGCTGAAGCTATTTAGAAAGCAGCACCTGCAGGTTAGAGCATGTGGAGCACCTTCCATGACCAGCCAGACTGTCTCACACAGGCTTTCCCGCTGCTGCTGAGCCACTAGGCCCACTTTATGGGAAGGCAACACTGGAGGTCACAGAAGAATCCATCATCTCAATTCTCAGAGTATTCAATAACGACTATGGTGAAAATTTATTCCATTACCTACAACAGGGCCTGCTACATAATAAACCCGTTTGCATTTTCTGGAGGCATGGATGGGCATTTACCAACACTTACATAACTTTTCATGACTCTGAGTTGCTATGTTTCCAGGATCTGTAATTCTCTATGCAATATCACATATGACATTCCTTTACAGAAACCAACACATTTAATTTGATAAATCAGTTCATCTTGTGCATTTTCTCAATTACATGCTCTCTTAGATTCCCTTAAGGTTCGTCATTTCTTACAGGCTCATCTTTATGTGAAGTTTTCCCAATTCCTCCCCTTTCTGGATCTTCTATGATGATCACTGCCCATGTTTCCAACTTTACCGTCCATCGGGTTTTGCTTCATGCCTTATATATACAACTGGGCTGTGAAGATCTTGATTAGAGGACATACTTATCACACACTTCCTTTGTGCCTTGCACAGTGAAATTCCTATCATAGAAACAAAACTATAGAAGGAAAGAGCATCTTTGATGACACACTCAGTACTTTCAAGATTACTCCAGAGACTGTTCATGCCGATGTCTCTCAGATGCCATTTCCTCTACACCAAATGTATGTCAGACACTGATTAGTACAAAGTAAAGAAGATCTACTGTAGAACAGAATCAATATGCTAATCTACAGTGAACATTATTCTCACTTTATAAATGAGAATATATACGCTCAAGTTCTGGACACCTATACTATAAGGAGAATGGCAATGTGTCTGTGACCATGACACAAGTGCTGAGAAATTAATAACTACTACAAGAATATGGGAGCGCTACTGTGGTCCTGTGGGATCACAGCAACATAATGCTGTGCTCCTAAAGAGAGCCTCTGGGTCCTTAGAACTACATTGTCCAGCACGAGGGCGGCTCTAAGACCCGAGGATGTGTGCGTCTATCCACAGTGGTCAGAGTCACACGCTGAGATCAAAGTGGAAAGACGCACTGTTTGAGCAAACAGCTTCAGCGACCTACCTGTCTCTGGAAAGAACAGTTGTGTGTACAAATGAGATCAGGCTTAGCCATACCTGAAGTCCGCTGTGGCTGCAAAGGACTCCATCTCTGTGATAGAGAAGACGCAGAGGAACCCCTCCCCACTTCGGAAGTAGTTGTCTCTAATTGCAGCGTAGTCCTCCTGCCCAGCTGTGTCTAAGATGTCGATCTGCACCTCCTCCCCATCCAGCACTACCTTCTTCCTGTAGCTGTCCGCTTTGGTAGGTTCATAGTCCTCTACAAACTGGAAAATACGTCCATTTTTTAATTATTAGTTTTACTTCTTAAAAAAATCTTATTTAGAAATCATTACTCTTTACCTGTTTTCCCAAAATGGTAAAAACTGTATTGATTTTCATTTTAGATAACTGGTTAGCTTCTTTATCTGCAAAAAGACTAGGCTGAAGTCTTACTTCTAGGCTATTTATAGCTTAAAATTAGTCTGTTTTCTTTCTAAAAGCACTATACATACGAAAAACATTACACATACACACACACACACACACACACACACACACACATATATATATTTTTTATCAGATTTAGAATCCCACTCTAGATGATTCCAAATATACAAGGTTTTGGTACCAGAATTATGGAGCTATTAACAAGCCAGTATTTAGATAAGCACCACTAAGTCTTTCTCTTGAACAGGACAAGTCAATACAGAAAACTGTAACCTTTGTGATCCCAAACTACCTGACCTTTAAACAGTGCCATCCCCACTCCTATTATTATATCCATAGATCTCTTTGCTATGTGAGCATGTGCATGCGTGTGCGCACATGTGGGCTCTTTCTGTCTCTCTCTCTCTCTCTCTCTCTCTCTCTCTCTCTCTCTCTCACACACACACACACGTTGTATGAGTCTTTAAAATTTGTTTCTACAAATATTTTCAATATTTGCTTAGTGTTTATATCAGTTATTAGAATTTACCTTTAACAGTAAGGGCCCTGAACTGCTACTTACTCAGTTACATACATCCTATGTCTAGAACAGTAGACAGTACATGAGACCAGTGGCTCTCAACCTTCCTAATGCTGGGACCCTTTAATATAGTTCATCATGTTGTGGTGACCCGCAACCAAAAAATTATTTTTTGCTGTTACTTGATAGCTGTAATTTCGCTGTTATAATATGTAATGCAAATATCTGTGTTTTCTGATGGTCTTGGGCAACCTGTGAAAGGGTCATTCAACATCCAAATGGGTTGTAACCCACAGGTTGAGAACCACTGTGGTAGACAATCACAATAATTATTTAAAACATTTTTTTTTAATTTTACAATTTATTTTACATCCCAACTGCAGTTTCTCCTTCCTCCTCTTTTCCCAGTTTCTTCCTATCCCACCTTCCGCCTCTCCCATCCCCCTTTTCTCCATTTCTATTCAGAAAAAAGCAGGCCTCCCATGGATATCAACAAAACACAGCATGTCAAGTTGCAGTAAGACTAAGCACCTTCCCATGTATTAGGGCTGGGCAAGGCAACTCAATATGAGGCAAAGGGTTCCAAAAGTCAGCAAAAGAGTCAAAGACAGTTCCTACTCCCACTGAGCATAGGAGATTTTCCCATCTTCTGATATCTTCTCCAATTTCTTTCTTCAAGGACTTGAAGTTCTTGTCATACAGGTATATCCCTTGCTTGGTTAGAGTTACACCAAGATTTTTATATTATTTGTGGCTATTATGAAGGGTGTTGTTTTCCTGATTTCTTTCTAAGCCCATTTATCATTTGTATATAGGAGGGCTATTGATTTTTTTTTTTTTTTTTTTTTTTGTTTTTCGAGACAGGGTTTCTCTGTGGCTTTGGAGCCTGTCCTGGAACTAGCTCTTGTAGACCAGGCTGGTCTCGAACTCACAGAGATCCGCCTGCCTCTGCCTCCCGAGTGCTGGGATTAAAGGCGTGCGCCACCACCGCCCGGCTGGCTATTGATTTTTTGAGTTAATCTTTTATCCAGCTACTTCATTAAGTATATGTTTATAGAGAACCTCGCCATCTTGCTGGAGTGAAACCAGCGCCTTGTTCTGAGCAGGCTTTGCTGAGGTTTCTGGCCGATATCACTTCTTTCTGTATATTAGCATGGTAAGTATCTTTGCAAAGCTCTTCAAGGGCCTTTTCTTTTTTCTCATGATGAACCTGGATGATAAGACAAGACTTCTACACAACCAAAGCCTGGTGAAACAAGAATCACCATTCCTGCCACTGGTTTCAGAGTGGTGACTGCCGAGTACAAGGACATCAGCTTCACCACATGGGGTGTGGGCAGCCAGGACAAGACCGGCCACCAGGTGCTACTACCAGAACACCCATGGCTTGATCTTCATAATGCACAGTGTGTGAATGAGACTCCTGAGGAGTCATCAGGATGTTGGGTGAGGCTTAACTATGGGATGCTACTGTCGTGTTTACCAACAAGCAGACACTAACTGGACCACCCCAGTACAACAAATGCAGCTGAGAGCACACATAAGCTGGGGTTGCACTCTTCGTGCCACAGAACTGGTACATTCGGGTCACCTGTCCCACCAGCAGGGATGCCTCTATAGAGGATTAGAAGGCTGTCTAATCAGGTCTGGAACCAGAAGAGAACGAGATCCTTCCCCATCTTACTTCTTCTCTGCCATCAGCTTTCCTCTCATGTGGCAAGCATGATGGATTCCATGGTCCTGAGTGCAGAGCTGTCTTCATGGGATGGTCACATGCACATACAAGCATTACCCAGGTTTTGTTTAATGTACATGGTTTCTGTTTCTACCCAGTTTCTGGTACTCCAGTTCCCTGATAATACTGAGGAGGGGTTTGGGTGTCAGGGCACTTGATTCCTGGAGCCAGCAAGCTATAGACCAGTGTCAGGATTCACTTTGGTGGTTGGTTTTCAACCCAAACTCAGTGCATTTAAAAAAAAAAAAAACGTTGCCGGGCGGTGGTGGCACACACCTTTAATCCCAGCACTCGGGAGGCAGAGGCAGGTGGATCTCTGTGAGTTCGAGGCCAGCCTGGTCTACAAGAGCTAGTTCCAGGACAGGCTCCAAAGCCACAGAGAAACCCTGTCTCGAAAAACAAAAAAACAAAAAAACAAAACAAACAAACAAAAAACCCGTAAGAGAAGAACACTTCAATATGCCTGGGGTACAGCCTGAATATAAACCCCCTGGGACAGCTGTCACCATCAGCAGCAGGAACACAGCGGGGACCCTGTGACCTGACTGCCTTTGGGTCTCTGGAGCATCTGCATTCCACAGCTTGCTTGTACTTGCTGTGACCTTGGGGCAGACTGGAGCCATGGGGGTGCAGGGCCTGGCCTTGTTTTTTGGCTAGTGAGAGGCTAGGCTAGAAGGCAACCCACATTCCCACCTTCCCACCTTGTTCTTGGCCTGCTTGCGCATGCTGGTGGCGGATCAGAAGCTGGTGCAAGTTGGCAGGGCAGATGAGCACATCCATCTCCATGTGTGAAGCGGCTGCCTCCCTTGGCCTGCAGGGGTCTGACCTGCCATCCAGTGATGACCTCTACTTTTTTATTTTGTGTCTGATAAACACTAAAGAAGCAGGAGCTGTTCAGTTTGCCCTGGGGAAACCTCAGGACTGGTTTATTTGGTGCTGTGGAGCAGTTTACTACTTCAGTACATAACTAGGAGTCAGCTGTTTTGTATCCTTGTTTTCAGCTGTCACTTCGGCAAGCACTGAAATTATAGCTATTAGAATGAAGTCTCAACTATTTTTAAAAAGTTAAAACATGAATGTTCTTATTTTTGGTTTCCTTACTTGCAGGAAAGGAATTAATGATGGGCATGGTGGCTCAGGCCTGTAATCTTAGCATGTGGGAAGCTGCGACAGACAAACTGCCCTGGGTTTCAAGGCTGTCGGGATCAGACAGTGAGACCCTTCCTAAAATCCCCAACCAAAAAAGGGGAGGGAAGGATTAATACAAAGATTAGTTTGAGAGAAGACAGATACAAAATGAATGGTATAGAAAATGCAAATGAACAAATAAACCAGTACTGCTCGGCCTCCTCCCAATTTTTCTTAGTCAGCAATAACTAGGCCAATTCACGAGTCTGAGGGTGTGGCTGTGTGCGGAGTGCGGACACGAAAGCAGCAGAAACAGAGGAGGGGTGAAAAACTGCAGGCTTTTTCTTTGTCTTGGTCAGACTACCAAGTTTAACAGTTGGATATTCTCCAGAGATGATTCTCCTTGGGCAAGATGGGAACCTCTCTGAGGTTCTCTTTCTTTCTTCTAAAATGGGGACACTACTACTTACCATACAGGACTGCTAAAAGGATTAAGAAAGAAAGTATGCTGCGACCATAAACAGGGATTCTATTGAGAGGAGCTAAGAATAAAAAATCAAGTATATGCTTATAATTTTATTATCAATTATAATTAGATGTCATAATATTCCATTGGGGAAAGAAAACAGCCTGATACACACACACACCAATCTGTAACCTGACTAATCATTACACGTTTTAGTGACACGGCCTGGGCCTGTATCTGTTTAATGGTGGATGCAATACCATGATGAACATGGACTTTGTTCCGAGGTTATGCAACAAACATCGCGTATGTTAATTTCAGGTCTCAATGATGTTCTACACCGACGAGAAATTAAAGTAGGAAATTGCCATTAAAATATCTTAAAAACACTAAAGTTAAATTACTCAGAAAAACAAGACAGTTTTCAGTTTTATTCGAAAGCCTGGGGTCTAGAGACTGGCTCTTGAGTTTTCTATTGTAAAATTAAGTAGGTACAGATGTTGGCTAAAATCTTAAAAGTGGAAAATATTAGGAGCTTTCAAGGACTGAAAGGATCCAACCAAAACCACTAAACTAAGCTTAAGAACTACCCTCTCCAAGCCTAACCTTTGTTATTCAAATGACATTGGCACTTACCTCATCATACATGAACTGCAGAGTTAGGGCGGACTTGCCCACACCACCACTGCCCACCATGATGACTTTGTGTAAGGCCAAAGAATTCTGACCCTTGGGTTTATTTGCAGCCATCCTGCTTCCCAGAGTCTTCAGAGGAGTAAGAAGAATCTAAGACAAATGAAACAGGAAGAGCTCAGCATCCTCCTTAGAATTCTGGTGGAGGAAAGAAATACAATGCCTGTAGAGTTCAAGACACAGCGCTAATTCTGCAGTGGCTGGAAGCAGACAGTAAGCACACTCTGAGTGCACACTCAGAGAGCAAGAATCATCCATCAGAGAATACAACAGCAGTGAGTCAAGACAGTGAGTCAAGGGCATTATCTTCTAATAGATTCTGTAATGAGCTGTGACCAGATGTGAAAATTTCCCAGTGCAACCACAAGCTGCTAATAATGCGGCATCAGTTACAGTGGAATCTTCACAAAGCACAAGGGCAGCCTAAAGGATTACTTTGTTTTCATATTAACTCATATGGGCAACACTTAAAGAAATGGTCCTCCTATTTTCAGTAAGAAACAGAGACTGCCATTTTCACCAAGGACCTCCTTGGAAAGGCTTGCTGTAAGTGAAGAAATCTCATCCAACAACTGGTAACAGACTTACAAATAAGATTCCAGCAGGGAATATAATTCAACAACCATGCCATGGAGACATCTGTGGTTTTTGGAATAATCAATATAACTTAACTGTGTTGATTAGCATGGCCTTGCTTTCCTTAGGACATTCATTTGTTTACTATATTAAGGCTCTCATTGTGGAGTCTAGATTCTTATAGAAGCTGTAGTGGTAATGGATGCTAAAAGCACACAGTTGCCTTTGGCCAGGATACTAGGATTTAGGAGGAAAAGGCTGCAAACACAGTAAATGCTGAGTCTATAGGGAGGTTCAAGCAAAGAGATTGTACTGTTAGGCACCAAGGGTTACAGCTCCCTCTGCAGTGCCTCCTCCACATTTTGATAACAGTTTTGCTTAGCAGCAGTTTAGACCTATCCCTCTCTGCCCACCTTCTTGTGCCCTGTGTCTCAGCTCAGGTAGCCAAAAGTTCTCTAAATGCCCTTCCTTGCCTTCCACCTTTGCCATGAACTTTCCTATTAATCCAGCTATCTCTTCTGTTTTGGGGTCTCAGTCTTACCGGAACACTCAATATTAGGCTTTCTTTTTCTGTGTTCCCAAGTAGCATCTGATACTTTCCTTTTATAAGCCCCTTCACAATTTGGAAATTACCCGAGTGTGTAGTTGTTCAATATGGGGTTTCTCATGTATTGTATTGTTGCTTCCTTCTACATTGTATGCCAGAAGCCACTTGACTGCAGGACCACCATGTCCATTTGGTTACTCATTTAAACTAATTACTGTCACATAGGAGTGTGTGTATGTGTATACATGCTTGTGCACACATGATCTGAAACTGTAGGCATGCACATGCCATGGTGGACAAGCGGATGATCACAATTGGGTTATCAGGTTGTTGGTGGTATTGCTTTGAGCCTGTGGTTGGGAATCAAAGCAGAGAATGTGTAGCAAACCAAAGATTTCCATCTGAATGAAAGTCAGGAAGCAAAGACAGAAAGGAGAGGGAAAGGGCTCCCAAAATCCCCTTCAAGGGCATGCCCCAAATGACCTAACTTCTTTCTACAAGGTCACACCTCCTAAACATTCTACCATGGCCCAACAGCACCACAAGTTAGCAACCAAGCTTTCAATCTTTAAACCAAACTATAATAACTAATCCGGGTGATGCTTTACATGGTAAACAGCTAAAGTCCCTTCCTACCAGAACATTAGACATACATAAAATAGGAAAGTTCTACTCGTGCAAAAAAAGGAGGGGTGTGTGATGGGATAAGGAGCAGGGAGATGGATTAGGTTAACAGATAGCCAAGACTGACTTCTCTGAAGGGGTGACATCTGAGGGCTGAGAACGGAAGCGTCTGCCAGTTCTGAGGGCAGAGCATTTCAGACATCAGGAATGCAGCGCACACAAATCTACAACATGAAGGAACTGGCATGCTCCTAGGACTAGGAAAGCTGGTGAAGATGAAGCCTCATAAGTACCACAAAAGCAGCATGAAGTAGGACTGACAGGCAGGGAGAGGCAGGACCACAAATGGCCATGAAAGTGTGGAAAAGTGCTTGGATTTATGGTAAGTACACAAAGAAAGTGGCAGACTTTGTAAGCAGGAGTCTGCCATAATTTCATCTGAGTTCTCTAACAGATCATCCTGGCTGGTATGTGGAGAACTGATGGCACGAGTGGAAGAGCGGAAATGGCTGGAAGAACTTGGTGGCACATGTTTGTTATTTTAGTTCTTGGGAAGTGAAGGAAGGAGAATCAATGGATCAAGGTCATGTTTGGTTACACTGGAGCTCAAGGTTAGCCTGAACTACAGGGGACCCTGTTATCATATCCAAATCCCTCCCCAAACAAAAAGACTTGAAAATACAGGAGTTGATCTTAGTTGTACGTAGACCCGAAGAGAGGCGGGGGCTGCAATGACAGGCAGCAGAGAAATCACAGCAATGCTGATTCTGCCCTCTCAACTATTCTATACTATCTGTATCAGAAACAATAACATTTACTGAACACTACTAAGTGCCAGGCATTGTTTTAAGTACACTGCACACAGTACCTTAGTCTTGTTCATTTATGGGCAACTGTATGGTATATGTACTGTTTAATTTCCTGTAACAGATGAGTTAGTTATAAGAGTTGCAAACGTGATGTGCTACAAGTAAGCAGCCTGATCTTTATTTTTTGAACATTTATTCTTCTCTTTTTTTAAAAAATATTATTTATTTATTTATTATGTATACAATATTCTAGCTGTGTGTATGCCTGCACGCCAGAAGAGGGCACCAGACCCCATTAGAGATGGTTGTGAGCCACCATGTGGTTGCTGGGAATCGAACTCAGGACCTTTGGAAGAGCAGGCAATGCTCTTAACCTCTGAGCCATCTCTCCAGCCCCCATTTATTCTTCTCTTATATATTACATCCTAACTGCAGTTTCTTCTCCCTCCTATCTGTCCAGTCCCTCCCTACACCTCCCCTCTCCCTCAGATCCACTCCTTCTCTGTTTCCCTCCAGAAAAGAACAGGCCTCCCAGGGATATCAACTAAACATGGCATAACGAGTTATAATAAGACTAGGGACATACCCTATAATGAAGGCTGGACGAAACAAGCCAGTAGGAAAAAGGTCCCAAAAGCATGTAAAAGAGTCGGAGACAGCCCCTGCTCCCACTGTTAGGAGTCCCACCAGAACATCAGGCTACACAACCATAACATATATGCAGAAGACCTAAGTTAGACCCATATGGGCTCCCTGACTATGGTTTGGTTCAGTCTCTGTGAGCCCCACTGAGACCTGGTTAGCTGACTCTGTGGACCCAGTTATTGTGGTGTCCTTGATCCCTCTGGCTTCTAAGACAAACTTCTAAGAGTTTGGCATAAACATTCGAATGCATGATGGTACTACTAGCAAAGATGGAGCAAACCTAGGAAGAAATAGGTCTGGGAAAGAATTTCAAGCACTACTTGGGGTGTCATCTAACTCAAGTTTTAAATAGGGAATTGGAGATTAATCCATAGTTCAAGGTGAGAGTAGAAACAGAGACATAAGTTTAAATGTCAGTTTTCAGACAACATTTAAAGTTACAAAACTGAACAAGCTCTCTCAGGGAAGAGCTGAGAAGGCCAGAGAAGAAAGAACCTGAGATAATTAATAGGCTGGCTAGCTTGACTCCTGCTGAGTCTGAGAGATGCAGTGAGACAAGAGACAGACTGAGCCAGATGGAGCAGTTCTAGTGACTATGGGTAGTCTCGCTTAATACTAAGGAGGTTAGAATGGGGTAAGTTGTGGGAAAAGTGCAGAAATGCAATTTTACTTTGAAGATAGAGTAATGGAGTCCTGGTGTTACCATTGAACAAAGTTTGTTATTTAGTTGCTTTTTAGTATTGGTAAAAGATGTGTATGCATAGTAATCACCAAAAAGGGGATAAATCTGATGATGCTGGGAAGGGACAAGTCTAGTATCTAAGTCCTTTAATGCAATACAACAGGGGCTGGGGATCTCTTCCAATATACTGAGAGATAAGGCCAAGAAAGAAGGAGGGTACAGATGAAGACTACAAATGGAATTAGTGATTTCTTCAGTTGTCTGTTTCTTCAATTGAACATGATCACGCAGACAGTGAGAGAATTCAAAAGCAAGCTTGGTTAGTTAATTAATAAAATAGAAACAGATTTAAATACATATTTTGATACTGTAACAAAGGTGGCAAATTACATGCAGAGTTAAGGATGATAACAATACAATGAATGATCTTAGGACATGTATTAAATCATCCTAAGAAAATAGTTGGGGTTGTTATACTATATAGTTAAATAAGTCAAAGACTGCGAAGAATCAGACAAAAACACAGAATTGCTTTTATAATATTAGTACAGGGAAGTAAATATATAAAATTGTGGAAAATATATATTAATCCATTTTTACAGATTAAAGATACAATTTAGGCTGGTAATGGCAGAGATGCTATAATTCCAGCACGTAGGACACTGAGTCAAGTTTAAGACCAGCCTGGACTACATAACAAGACGTTGTCTCAGCATACTAGTAATAGTTATAATAATGGTTTCCTCATGTAAGAGTTACTGAAGTAAGATCAATGTAGGAAACTGTGGAATATGAAATAGAAAGGTTCCAAATAAGTTTAAAAGAAATACAATTAAAACTATAAGGGTAAATCATTATTTTACTCATCAGAGCCATTTGTTTTTCCAAGTCTAGCAAACTTCAGTTAGCTCCTCTGACCTATTTTTGTATTGTCAATAAATTAAATGTGGCTTTTATATTTTCGAAGGGTTGTAAACAAACCAAATCATGAATTTACAACAAGAATGTATGTGGCCTGAAAGCCTAAAATACAGAAAAACTTGCCCATCTGAATCCAGGCCACTCTGTGTCTTCTCAGGCTCACACTGGTCCCAAGCCCACTCTGTCTCCAGACCTACATGGGACCTACAGGGCACAGCAGCACAGTACAGGCCCAGGAGCAGATCTGGATTCAGTAAATAACCCTCTCTCAATCCCAGACCCCAGTGGGCTCTATCTCCAAACCTGCCTGCCACGCTCCAGACTTAAGAGTCCTTGGCCCAGTGGCTGGCCTCTCACCTTAGCTGGACTCTCTTGGGATACTCCAAAGCCACCAGCAAGCCACTCTGTCTTGGGATTCCAGCTTGGTAGGCTAAAACTCATATTAAAAGACAATACCCCAAATCCAGATGTTCAGGTCCCACTGTGAAACACAATAATGCAATAAAAAAAGACAATATGGCCGGGCGGTGGTGGCGCATGCCTTTAATCCCAGCACTCGGGAGGCAGAGGCAGGCGGATCTCTGTGAGTTCGAGGCCAGCCTGGTCTACAAGAGCTAGTTCCAGGCCAGGCTCTAAAAAAGCTGCAGAGAAACCCTGTCTCGAAAAACCAAAAAAAGAAGAAGAAAAAAAAAAAGACAATATGTCCCACCTCAATCACCACTTCCATAGTAATGTCCTCTATCTTAGATGAAATTCAAGACACAGAATTCAAAAGAACAATTATAAACATGTTCAGCTAGTTTAAAGCATTTAAAGAGACAACAAATACCTGAACTTAAACAAGACAGGAAAAAATTATCTAAGTTCAAGCAAACACAAGCAAATGGCTGAATGAATTAATGAAGATAATGGATATGAAAATAAGTGCAATAAAGAGAAACACTCTAAAAGGAAAACTCAAATTGAAACAAGAAATAAAATAAAAAAAACTAAGTCCAATAAAAAACTCAGTGGAATGCCTCATCAAGAGAATAAATATTAGGGCTTTAAGAGGAGATACAGAAATTGGATCACTCAAAGAAAGTGATAAATTAAAAAAATGATGGATTTTGAGATACTATGAAAACCAAATTTATGAACTAAGGGCATAAAAGGAGGCCCAAAGGTACAGTTAATATTTTCAAATAAAATTATACAGAAAGTTTCCCAAATCTAAAGAGATACTCACACATGTAGAAGAGGCACACAGAACACCAAGTAAAGCAAAAAGGTAACTGTAATAGTCGAGACACTAGAAACAAAGACTAAAGAAGTATTTAAAGGCTGCAAGAAAGAAGAGTCAAGTCACATAGAAAGGTAGATCCACAAAAACAGCAGCTAATTATTTGATGAAAACTTTTAAAGCCAGGGAGCTTAGGTCAAGTTATGGAAGATCATAATTACCAATTAGACTGTTAGACCCAGTAAAGAAACCTAAATTAAAACTGAAGAAGAAATAAAAACTTTCTAGGACAAAAATGGACTAAAGGAATAAATGACCCAGCCAACTCTACAAATGATCTGGGAAGAAATACTCTGGACTGAAGAAAGGGATAAACATACCCATGATGGCACAGAGGAAGAATAAGTACTAAAATTAAAAATCAAAAATATCTAAGAAAACAGTACAAAAATCAAGAAAATGAAAAGTACTTTGAATATTAATGGTCTCATTTCCTAATGAAAAGACAGACTAGCAGAGTGGGTTAGAAAACAAGATTTGTCTTTTTGCAGCCTCTTAAGAAACATACCCCAGGGTGAAAAGATAGAAAAGGATACTCCAAGAATATGGATCTAGGAATCAAGCAGACATAACTGTTCTATTATCAGACAAAATAAGCTCTAAAACTAGTTATAAAAAATAAAGGTCATTTCATACTTATCAATGGAACAATGCGTCAAGAAAACAGTACAATTCTGTGCACTAAACAGATGCATCCAATTTCATAAAATAATTATCTCTATATGAAAAGCTTCAGATGAATACCAGTTTCCAATACTCCTCTCTAGATAGGTTACCTGATGAGAGAAGGGGAAGGTGGGGCGAGGGGAGAAGAGAGACAGGAGAAAGGGAAGGAGTGCAGCATGTATTGTAATTGCTCTAAATAATAAAAACCCGGAGTCAGATATAGGGGTTAATGCTGAAGATCAGTGAAGCGTAACGGCCAGCCACAAGAAAATTCTTACCTCTACTAATACTCAGACCAAAGGGGTGATCCTGTCCTCAGACTGCATGCTCTAACTGACTGCTTTAGACTGCACCTCAGACTGCATCTTCATACTTGAACTGTCTCCACCAAACCTCAGACTGTATCTGTTCTCCTGTCTCCTCCTGCCTTTTATTTCTCTCTCTGCCCAGCCATATCCCTTCCTGTCTCCACCTCCCAAAGTACTGGGATTAAAGGTGTGAGCTACCACTGCCGGGCTCTGTTTCTCTTTTATACTGGATTAATTTCAAGTAGCCCAGGGTGGCCTTGAACTAACAAAGATGCATCTGCCTCTGTCTCCTGAGTCCTGGGATTAAGGTGTTTGTCACCACAGCCTGGCCTTTAGTGGCTTAGTTCTGCACTCTGATCTTCAGGCAAGCTTTATTTGTTAAAACACAAACAAAATATCACCACAGAGGAGGGAAAGGGAAAGGTGAGGGGAGGGGAAAGATTTGAGTTAAATGAAACCATAAATCAAACAGACCTAACAAACATCTACAGAATATCCACCTAACACTAAAGAATGCACATATCTTTGCAAAAGCTCATAGAACCTTCCCCAAAACTATTAGGACATAAAGCAAGCATCAACATAGAAATATTGAAAAACATTCTGTTTGTTAGATGGACATAGTATTAAACTTACTTCTTATGCCTTACTGTTATACCCATAAGTTAGTGCATTTCTCTACCCTCACCAGACAGGCTTCTTTTAGTACCAGACATAAACTAAACACAAAGACCCACCACTGGTCAACATGGAGGGAACAAGAGACTGTGCCGTGTTCAGATCAAGCCAGACAAAATCCTAGCATAGAGGGGAGATGTGATCATGAAGTCCCAGCCCACCACAGTTGAGAAGCTTCTGGTAAATGAGGAGTCATGGGATGTGGCCCATGAGAGGCTACCCATGTTCTAGGAGATAGCCACACACCCATAAACACACTAGTAGAGCTGAGCAAACTCAGCAGGCTTTAAAAACAGAACAACAGAATACATGAAGTTGGGAGGGAACACATGGATAGGGAAGAGGGGTAGGAATCAGAACAGGGGATTGAGAGATGAGCTTGCTGAAAACACACAGGAGCTGGGGTGACAGCTTATTAGTCAAAAGCACTTGCTGCTCTTGCAGATATCTGGGTTAACTACTAGTACACACACAGGTGGCTCACAACCATCAGCCACTTCATTTCCTCGAGATCTGATGCCCTCTGTGGGCAGCAGACATACAAGTGGTACATATGTACACATGTAAGCAAATACTCATGCACATAAAAATAAATAATTCTGTTAAAAACAATCTGCACTGTTGCATGTATAAAATTCTTAAACAATAAAAAAATTTAACATGTAAGTCAGTAAACTTCCTACTTTTAACAGTGACAAACATAGTTTGGAAAAGAAATCAAGGAATAAATCCCATTCACAGCAGTCATAAAAAAACAAATGAACACACACTTAGGAATAAAGTTAACCAAGGAAACTAAAGCTCTCCACAGAAGAAACAGAGGAAGACACTAGAAGGCTGAAAACAATTTATGTTTGAGTATGAGCAGTAAGTATGGCGTTACTTGTGGGGTGAGAGCTTTCTTTTCTGCTGTAACATCCATTGCATATAAAAATTTTGCTAATTAAAAAACTGAAATCAAAACAGGTCTGTGTATACCAGGTCCTCTGCATATATATTACTGCTTCCAGTTTAGTCTTTTAATGGGATTCTTGTATGTGAACATGTGGGTTTCTGATTCTTGTGCCTTCTCTTGAGCTCTTCCCCTTTTGTTTGTTTCATCTGAATCAGATGTAATAGCTTTTGCTTTATCTTATATTTTGTTGGAATTTACTATTATCCCTTAGAAGCCTGTTTGTCTTCTAATGAGACAGAAAGGGAGTGGATCCGGATGGGAGGAACTGGGCGGAGTAGAGAGAGGAAACTGTGTTCAAGATATATGATATACGAAAACAAATCTATTTTCAGTAAAAGGGGAAAAGTTCTCCCTCTGCAGCTCCAACTGTCCTGGAACTTACAATTCTCCTGCTTCAGCCTTCCAAGTACAGGAACTACAAGCATGCAAAGTCAAGCTTGGCTACAAATATAACATTTTAAAATAAGAATCTAAGTACAGCTTCTAGTTTACAAACATTTGAAAGTCTTTTTAAGGCAGAGTTTGTGTTCTCTTTATATTGGTTTCTTCGATCTTTTGACTTAAGACTTCCTATGACCAAACTTTTCCCCATAACCCAAACACATACCAAAGTGTATTTACTGTGAAAGTCAGGTACTGTCTTAAGGACATACTGATTAGTCAATGCTTTCAAAATTACATATAAAAATAATTTCTAGAAACCAAGAATTTAAAATTGATAATAAATTCTCAAGCCATAATGATTCTCTTCATGTGAATGAATCCTACCTTTTACAGATCACTAATTAACTGCTAATCTGAGAACTGTGTTTGAACAATCAATTATTTTTAAGGAACAATAGGGAGGAATGGGAGGGAGGAGGAAAGTCAGGGAGGAGGCATAAAGCAGCAAACTTTAAATTCTGCTTGACACACACACACACACGCACGCACGCACGCACGCACGCACACACACACACATCATCCAGCCAGGTCAGCAACTTGGTAGCACTATAAGATGCCTACTGTATATCTAAAGCCCTACAAAGGCCACTTTATAATCTGTTTACCACAGGCTCATTCCCAAGAGCGCCTCTTCTAATCCTAGCACTTGTGTTGGTCAGCCGATGCACACAAACACTCCTAGAACCTGTGCTCTCTTTCTCCTCTCAACACATTTTCCTGATTTTAAGTGTAATGCTTCAGAACCTCAGAGCAGTGCTGTTCTTGCAAAGAACCCAGGTTTTATCTACAGCGCTCAGATGGAAGCATACAACCATCCCTGATCCCTAACTCCAGTTCCAGGAAATCTGATGCCCTCTTATGTTCTTTGAGGGCATCAGACACATACTCATACAATGTACTTAGATACATGTAGGCAAAACTCATACACACACACACACACACACACACACACAAATCTAAAACAATATTATTAAAAATAAGCACGAACAGACTCAATGAGAAAATTCAAATAGTCAACACAAAACAGACACAAATAAGAAAGACGAACAACCACTGTTTTTTGGGGTCTAAGTTACTTTACTCAATATAGTAAAAAAAAAAAAAAAGTATGTTCTAGACTAATTCCAGGTTCACTGAGAGATCCTCTCTCAAAGAAATGTGCAACTCCAGCTTCCCAATAATTTACATACACCATACATACATACGCAGTCATACACACAAAAATAAAACATAAATTCAATCTAATGGTTAAAAGCAAAATTAAACCACTTATGAACCGTAACAGGCTCAACTAAGAAAGCAGTTCGATAGCTAAAGCAGTGACGTGGAAGATCTAACTCCCATGGAAGTAGGCTTTTCCTGGAGAACTCTTCTAATACAGTGTCCTTCAGGGTTCTTGTTTCCAATTCTACAAGGTAATATGATTTTAATGAGCTGCTTTGCTTTTACATTGAAGTAAGACTTCTTTTTTAAAAATACATACAATAAAACTGAAGGATCACAGAATATAGCATAAATATACCAAACCCTTCATCTTTCATATGAAGAAATAGAGGCATCAGAAGAGTTAGGTTACTTGTATGAAGTTCTAGGGAGTTGTGGTAGAGCACTGGCTCTCAACCTCCCTAAAGCTGCAACCCTCTAGTACGGATCCTTCATGTTGTGGTGCCCCCCAACCATAAAATTATTTCACTGCTACTTCATAGCTGCAATTTTGCTACTGTTATCAATCATAATGTAAATATCTGATATGCAGGATATCTGACTGAGAACCACCGTGGTCAATTTAAACCTACAGCTGATCCAGGATTCAGACCCTGAACTGGTAGTTCCCATATTCCCCACTCTGCCACACCACAGGGCGGGTTTAATCTGCAGCAGGGCTGGCCAGAGTGTTTACTTAGTTTTTTATCGGGCGGGGCTTCAGGACACACCTTGGCTGCAGTGGGAGTTTTACAAGGACTTGTTTCAGTAGATGCTATGGCAGCTGCATTCCATCGCCAGGAAACCCGCAGCAGCGCTTACATCACCTTTCTCTTCCCCAGTTCTCGCTGATCATGAATCATACCTGCCTCATAACTAATCCCAAATGAGTCAGCCTTGACTCTAAGGCTCGGAAAGAAGAAAACAAAAGATTAAAGCTCTTTACATGCCATTTTACAAGAGTTCAACCCGATAAACTACAAGCATGAACAGATGAAGCCTGGGGTGTTTAATTTAAGTAGAATAAATTCTTGGGCCTAAATATAGTTGTTACTCTCATAAGCCAAAGAAATATTCAGAACAAAAAAAGGTCAAATAAGCCGAATTTTGAATCACTAGTTATATTTCAGTCGACAGAACACAACTATAATTAAACATGGAACTAAATAAATAAAAGACAACAGAGTAAGGGTTTTCACTTTGACCCTCAAACAACTACAGATTAGTTAAAATATCAGAGACTACAGAGCTCCTTGTAAGAATACTGCCTGCACTGTAACGAAAGGCAATCCACCTGGTGAAAAAGTGAAAGTAGTCTGCATAGTGAACATATATTCTCCAAAGACCATCTGAGCACAGGTTAGGATGTGAATTCCTCAGCCCCTCCTCCACTGCTCTCTCTCTTCTTCCATTCTTCACCTTTTAACTGTTGTATGTTAATCCTGATGCATTTTGCAATTTCTGCAAATGAAATATTTGAGGACAGTTTGTGGACATTTGGGCCAACTAACAAAATGGATTTGTAAACAGCTAAATACTGCTATGAAAAATAGGCTCTGTGAGGACTGATATGCCATGACTTGGTATACTTAATTTACAACACAGATTTTTCCAAATGTTATGTTTAGATGGGAAAAGAAAGCTTCCATTATTAAAACCTGACCTAACCACTGTTACTCTACATATACTTTAGAATTTTACTTGCAACCGGGCTACTGGAACACACCATACAGTAAGTAAACTGCACAAACTCACACATCTGAACATTATAATCCCTTCTTTTCCCTATACTTCTCTCCAGAGATTTGATTTTCTATAACAGATTAGTTAAGCATTTTTGAGTTACATAAAAATGAAGTTATGCAATAAGTACTTCTTTCTTCTCTTGTATTGATTTCTTAAAAATTAAAAAAACGCTAACAAGAAAATTAACTGCTTGCCTGGCAAGCACGGATATGCAGAAATCAACAAATAAGACGCAAAAACTACATTTATCCACGGCACAATATACACTGCTGTTTGGCTTCTTTCATTGAGCATAATTCTGAGATCCATTCCTGCTGCTTCTGCCAACAGTCCACTTCATTTCATTGCTAAATAGTACTCTGCAGTATGAACACACTGTAATTCCTTATCCACTCACTTTCTGATGGGCATTTCTGTTGTTTAAAACTTTCAACATCTGTTAACAAAGGTGCAAAGGGCAATGCAGTAGAGATAAGCTTCCCAAAAGTAACGCTGAAACAACCAATAGCCATATTTAAAAATTAGCATAGAGCCGTATATCATACCATATCAATAAATAACTAACTCTAAGTGGACCATTCCGGATAACAAACTAAACCCACAAATCTTCTAGAAGCAGAAGAATAAGCATGTGACACTGGCTTAGGTAATAATTTTTAGATTTAACAGCAAAAGTAAAATCCATGAACGATCAAATGATGAAGACACTTCCATCAAATTGAAAATTCTGCTCTTGAAAATACAATTAAGAAACTGAAGAAGATAAGCTTCTGAATGGGAGATGATTTTTACAATTTAAAAATAGAATTACTGAGGAAAAGGCAAAAATGTGCAGATTTTGTCTTGCTGGCACAATCTTTCTAGTTTATTACTGTAAAAAATGGAATGATCTGCCTATAAACGCTCAGCAAAGAATTAAGCACACAAAATGGGGCAGAAGACTGAGCGGATTCAATTCTTTCTCACTCTATATACACATTTCAATTATTTCTAAGATGACCACTTTAATTCAGATTTGCTACAATAGTTGATGATAAACATTGCAATTATTTTGTGGTCCATACAATTCAATCAAAATGTTTTTAGTTAAACATTTTGGGGGCTGCAGAGGTGGCTCGGTGAGTGTTTGCTGTCCACGTCTGGGGGCCTGAGTTTGAACCCCCATCATTCACATAAAAGCCAGGCAAGGCTGTCACCCTAGCAACTACAGGACAGGTGATGCTGAGAACTCAATAGCTCGTCAGTCTAGGCCCAAATCTCCAACTGAGAACGAAGAGAGACAGAGGAAGCCACCCAACAACTTCCTACAGCCTCCACATTCAAGAGCATGGGCACCCACTCTTGCCCACATGTGTACACTTACTCACACACAAAAATAAAAGTAGTTTTTTCTCAAGGTGCATGCCTGAAACCCTTGAGGAACAAAAATTTTAGGCTATCTTAGACTATAAGCAAGACAGTATCAAAAAAAGAAAAACAAAATGCCCATTTTTCTCTAGTTGGATAAAATAAATGTGCCCATGGTGGTACAGAAGGCTCTGTAAACAGAGCTGATTTTGCACAGCTTTCTCTTCCTTCTGCCTGCTTTCTATGTGGTCAATCCTTCAGTGAGTTCCCAGCATTTCTAGACCGGATTTCTATCAGTGTTATTCCCCATGTAATCAGGATTTCCTGGTACGAGCTGTCTGATTTATTTCATTTAAATATACTTTCTGTAAAGGAAACCACATGCATTTGGAAAGGAAATTACTCTAAAAAATGACCTTGAAGAATAGTTTATTAATACTGGTAAAACTAAGTTATACCCCAAGAGCAAAAGAAAGAGACTGAGATGAGGCTTTGTTGACTCCCTATGGGAGGCCTTACCCTTTCTGAGTGGATGGGGGAAGGTAAGTGAGGGGGAAAGGGAGAGGAGGGAAGAAAGGAGGAACTGTGGCTTGTATATAAAATAAATAAAAAATTAAAATAAAAAAATTAAAAAAGAAAAATGAGACTGTTAAATCAGCCTAAATACTTTAGGAATGCCTTAACTTTAAAAAAAGTAAAACAAAAAGATATATATTTGTTAAATGGAAATCAAAAATGCTTTGGAGAAGCAGTTTTGCTTTTGTTTCCACAGGAAACAAGAGGCTGTGAATTCGTTCCAGGTTGATATGGATCTGATTTGATCAAGGGAGACCTCCTGAATCTTGACAGGTGATATTTATCAACAACAGTTACTGCTGATCTTCCAGGACATGGCCATTATCTCAAATTTTCTGAGGGACGCTAAAGACATTTTGTCCACAGATGCAGGAAGTAATCTAGAGAAAACATTGTCCACATTCCCAAGAGTTGGGTTGTGGGAGGATGTTGGTTATTTGGTAGGTTATGGATGTTTGTTATAATTTTGGGAATATAGGATAAAAAGACAACTATTAATCTCAGATATTTTGCATTGGCATAGAATTTGGTATATTGACAAAAATTTAAAGTTAAATTTTGTTACACTGTAAATATGTTTCTATTCTTGTTTAAGGTATTGTATCTTGCAGTTCATTTAAAAATGTAAAATTTAAGATTCTAGTTTTTGAAAGCTATTATTATGAACTATTAGGATAATCAAGAAACACAGGCTAGAAGTTAGCCACCTATAACAAATTTGTAGATATGTTGTCTGTTTTAAAGATACATTTTAGACAGATTAATGGTTTTAAAACACTTCAAAGACCTACAGAATATAACACTTAAAATGTTTTGTTAACTTAGGATTTCTCATGACAATGAGACACATTGTTCCTAGCAGCTCCAATTTACTTCATAAGAGGATGACGGACATCGAAGAAACTCCATAGGAGTTAGCTTTCATTGTGGCAAGATTAGTCATTTGGGTAAGAAACTGCTTTTGTCTTGACTGCTTGACTATGTGCTGTGCAGACTAGACATGAAGACCCACAGGAAAGTAAGTGCTGAACTTTGCCAAAGTAAGGTAGGACAGTCCTTCAAAATTCCTGCTTCACTGAAAGGTGTGTCAGATATTCTAGGTCTGTGGCTGAAGACAAATGCCTCATTGTTGCAGAGAAACTTTGGATAACTGTCCAGGCAGCCAGATGTCTGTCATTTCTAGAGTCTTGGAAGTTGCTTGCAATGCACTTCCTATTTACTTAGAAAATACCTTCTGCGGTCTTGGATGGAGTTGAAGTTATTGTTAAGTTGGGAGCATAGCCTCAGCCCCTCACATCTATCCCAGGCCTGAGAGTTATATTGGTCTGGACTCCAAATCCCAGTAGGCCAGGGCCTGACCCAGAGAGTTATATTGGTCAGGACTCCAAACCCCCAGAGTATGTAAATGAACTCCCAAAAGAGGAACACATGGTCTCTTTTCCTTCCTCCCGGTGGTCGCGTTAACAGCCTCCCGGTTCCCCCTGGGGCCACCAGAGAGCACAGAACTCCCATTAAGCCTGGATATTTCTTAATTTGGCTTGTTTTGAATTGGCTTGATTGGGAATTTTGCGTTGGCAGAGAGCTCACGTTAAGAAATATGAGGCAGGCGGATCTCTGAGTTCGAGGCCAGCCTGGTCTACAAGAGCTAGTTCCAGGACAGGCTCCAGGGAAACCCTGTCTCGAAAGACCAAAAAAGAAAAAAAAAAAAAAAGAAATATTCCTAGCCGGGCGGTGGTGGCGCACGCCTTTAATCCCAGCACTTGGGAGGCAGAGGCAGGCGGATCTCTGTGAGTTCGAGGCCAGCCTGGTCTACAAGAGCTAGTTCCAGGACCGGCTCTAAAAAAGCTGCAGAGAAACCCTGTCTCGGGGAAAAAAAAAAAAAAGAAATATTCCTAACATCTACAGTTATAGCTGCAGTATTCTTTAATTATGAAAGAAAGGTAGGTATAAAACTTTGGATTCACTAAAATAAGATAGATAATGTGCTATTTTCTCTGAATATTGTAAATTAATTCTTACTTAATAACTTTTTGTTGTATTATAGTTTCACTATGTTAAAGTTAAAACCTTTCATTTTTATTTAGACAAAAGGGGAAAATATTGTGGAATAATATTTTAAGGTATGTTACATTTCTTCTTACTGCTTTTGTTTACAACACAAAAACATGCTCCATTTGTTTGGTTAAAGAAATTTTAGCCTGTAGTCAGGAGGCTGAGTCAGCAACTAACTGAAGAGAAGCAGTAGGGAGGAACCAGGTGTAGCAAGTGTTCTTAAGTGGGAGCTGGGCAGGACGTCTCATGGATCTTTCCAGAGATGCGAGCAAGGAGAGAAGGTTAGCTACTTGCAATTCAGCCTCTCTGACCTATCAGAATTTCACCTCAAAACAAAACCAAAAGGGTCTGGGATGTAACTGAGCAGTAAAGTGACTGTCTAGAAGTGTAAAGTCCTGGGTTACATCACCACTTCCCCAATTCCCAACTCTCGTCCCCAAAAATCCTAACAGAAGAGCTGGGCAGAGAAGGAAGAAGCAGTAAATCAGGGCCGAAGTCAGATTGCTCCCAGGCTACACCTATGCATGGAGGACTCTGTCACATGGTCACCAATCATTACTCTCATGCAGATCTACAATAAAAAGAGCAAGTGGGGCAAAAAAGAAGTATAAAACATGGTTTTAAGAGAAAAAGAGCACCTGGAAATTTAATGCTGGAGCCCAGAATTGTGCTAAAAGAGATAAGGAGACCAAGGTGAGGCCTGATGTGTATTGAAATAAAGGGAGGGGTGCCATCAGGGCAAGATACCTGTATCCTCAGCTAAGCGTCCAACTTATGAAAAGGCCTAAATAATTTCTGTTCCTAAAAAGCAACAACCAAAGCGGCTGCAGATGTGATTCAAGGAGGCCAGACTCCATCCCAAGCAGGCAGCAGAACTTAGCAGGGCTGCCCACGTGGTTCTGGCTTTTGAGTCATGAAAGACACAGACAAAGAGAGATGTGGAATCTTCCTCCAGAGTTAAGGGGAGCTTCTGAGGCTACAGCTGTGTGGCAGGGGAGGACCTGTATGTAGGTCCTGAGAGAGCAGGATATGAAGCTATGAAAGTGAAGTCTGGATTATGTTAGAGACTCCAAGATGTTAGAGGTGCCAGAGCTGTGGCCCATCTGCCAAGGAGAGCTGCACACAGGGAGTGGAACCAACCCAGAGACGTATCTTGAGGCAGCAAAGCCTAACAAAGCCATCTAAATCCTTTGACATCAGACACGGAGCTAGAGAATTTTCCCTGCTGGGCTTTGGCCTTACTTTCCTCCAGCATTTCCTTACTATACCCTCCCCACCAAATTAGGAATGGTGATGTATATTCTGTGCCACTGCACGTGAGAAGCATGTGCTCTCCTTTTTTATTTTCATAGGTGGTTAGTTAAGAAACTGCCTTGAGTCTCAGAAGAAACTTTGGCTCTCGAAACAATGTTGAGACTGTGAAAGACTCTGAGGGATTTTGAAGAGGGACTAATACATTTAGCATTAAGATAAGGCAAGGGAGTGGAATGTGCTTTAAATGAGAATGGAATGGCACACATAGGCTCATATGTCTAAATACTTGCCCCTAGTTGGTGAACTGTTTAGGAAGGAATAGGAGGTGTGGCCTTGATGGAGGAGATAGTTAATTCACTTGGGAGGAGTGGGTGAGTTATTTAAATTTCTTGCCATTACCAGTGTGCTCTCTTTGCCCCCTGTTTACATATTCACATGTGAGTTCTTAGCTATTCCTGCCACCATGCCTTCACTTTACCATCAAGAACTCTAACCCTATGGGGGCTGGAGAGATGGCTCAGAGGGTAAGAGCACTGACTGCTCTTCCAGAGGTCCTGAGTTTGATTCCCAGCAACCACATGGTGGCTCACAGCCATCTGTAATGAGACCTGGTGCCTTCCTTGCCAGCAGTACATTGTATGCTTAATAAATAAATAAATCTTAAAAAACTCTAATCCTATGAAATTGCAGCCCAATTAAATGCTTTCTTTTATAAGTTGCCTTCCTGGTCATAGTGTTTGTTACAGCAACAGAAAAGGAACTAATACAGAAGTTCACAAACAGCATTTATGTAGGAACTTTATTTTTAACTTGTGAATATAAATAAGAAACCATGAGCAAAATTTCAGTAAAAGTAACCTAACTAATGATACATAAAAATTGTCTAATTTCTAGAATATTTGGTTATCTGCATTCCAGTTTTCTACCCTGAACATTACTCTTAAAATCAGGAAAAAGAAAATGAAAAGCTATTGAAAATAAAAAAATTTACAAGTATTTATTTATTTTTTTAAAATATTTATTTATTTATTTATTATGTGTACAATATTCTGTCTGTGTGTATGCCTGCACGCCAGAAGAGGGCACCAGACCCCATTACAGATGGTTGTGAGCCACTATGTGGTTGCTGGGAATCGAACTCAGGACCTTTGGAAGAGCAGGCAATGCTCTTAACCTCTGAGCCATCTCTCCAGCCCCTTACAAGTATTTATGATTTTAATATAACCAATCTGTCACAAATAACTACTCTGGGCAACTACAGCAACACTGGCCACATGGCAATGCTGGAAGAGCACAACTAAAAGTTTATTAGCATTCTATCAGGCCAGTGTGGGCAACAGTCCCAAGAAGACTCACAACCAATGTTGTACTAGGGCTGGTATGTGTGACCAATACAATACAGTTGAGATGAAGGCATGTTATTTCTAGGACACAGTAGGTTTTTGTTCTGGCTGTTCTCTCACTGTTTTATTTGGGGGGAAACATGGTTGTGAATAACTCTATGGAGAGGCCCAAGGCGCAAAGAACTGAAGCCTCCTGTGAACAATGATATAAACAAGGAAGCAGATTCTCTAGACCTAGCCAAGTCTCAGCTGAGTGCTGCCCGATGAGATACTGAGTTAGAACCACATAGCTAAGCAGGTTTTAGACTCCTGACTCACAGAAGGGGTGAGAGAAATAAATGTATGCTGGTCCAAGTAGCAGAGATTGAGGTGATTTGTAATACAGCAATATATAACTACACAGCTAGCTTACAATTTTAGATTATGATTTGGATTAAAATGTCCTTTAAAACTTCATGTCCTAAAGGCTTGATCTCTAAAACAAGAGTCAGAGGTGGATGGAGCCTGTGGGAGGTAACTGGACTGGGGACTCTAATCTCACAATACATTATCCACCAATGGAGTCATAACTAAATAAACTACTGGGGAGGAGGTGATGGGAACCTCAGTCCCTTTTTCTTTCCCTCCCTTACTCCTATCTTTGCTTGTCTGCCTCTGCTTTGCCACATACTTCATTCATGTCATAGCACTCTGCCTCAAAAGGCCCGGAAACAATCTTTCTTTCTTTTACATTGATTTATTTTTTTCAATACTTTGTCATGTAGCTAGAAAGCTAACAGAGATTAAGGACTTTTCAAGGACCCACTTAGGAAAAGTACCTAAGCTGCAATCCAGTTTGCTAAGTTCAAGGTTCTGATTTCCAACGTTTTGAACAAACCAAAACAGATACTTGAATTCATTCTTGAAAACAAAACAAAACAGTTCCCTTATTTAACTTCTGCTTCTTTGCCTTCCCCATTCCCATTTCAACCTCTCTTCTTCAGCTCCTATAAACCTAGAGTCAGCCAGCTTTCAAGCATACTTAGAGCTTTGTAGTATCTACTCAGTTCTGCCACAGGGACACCAAAGCAGTCATCACTGACAATACCAAGTCAAAAAGTATGGCTGCATTCCAAAACAACTTTTATCTAAAATCTGGCAGTGGGGTGGATTTGGCTCTTTGCCCCTTTTATGAACAATCTTGGTAAACCAAATGCTTCCCCTCATCCAGCAGATACCATTCACTGCAGCTAATTCAAGTTATCACTCCACAACACTGTCTTCTTGCCATTCATCAATCTGCTTCTGACACAGCTTCCTTCCTTCACCTTAGAGAATAGAAACGGCTCTGCTCTACTTCCACTTTATAACTCACGGATGCGCTCTTCTCAAGGACCAAACTGCTGTGGCCAATTCTCCATCTTCACTGCTATGCACTTGTTAGCAGCAGTTCACTGAGACACTCACTCTCTTTTTCATAAACCTTCCTTGAAAAAAACATTTTGTTTTTGTTTTTTGAGACAAGGGCTTCTTTGTGTAATAACCTGGCTGTCCTGGAACTTGCTCTGTAGACCAAACTAGCATCGAAATAACAGATCTCCTGAGTGCTGGAATTCAAGGCATGAGCCACTAACTATATCAGGATGGAAAAAATATTTTTACTTGCATGTATGTATGTGCATCTGTATGTAAGCTGTGTATGTGCTGGGTGGGGGAAGGTGTTCATGGAGGCCAGAGGAGTACTGGATGCCCTGGAGCTAGAGTCACAGGTAGTTGTGAGCTGCCCAGCAGGGCTGCTAGGAACTGTACTCTGGTTTTCTGGAAGAGCAGCAAGATCTTTTAACCACTGACTGAATTATCTTACTAGCCTCTTGTAAAACATTAAAAAACAAAACAAAACAAAACCACCTTGATATCCAGGGTATTATAATTACCCACTGTTGTTTCCCCCCACCAATTTCTATTACCTTTTATACTTAGTTACTTCACTCTAAATGCTGGTTTAGTTGGACCTCCTTTTCTATCTACATTTAGCCAAGAAGGACTTCACTCAATTCTGGTGCAATTTGTGTAACAACAAAATATCTGAGATTGGGTGATTATAAAACAAAGGAATTTACTTTTTTGTATATTTGAGGCAGTAAGTCTAATTTGAGATGAGACAGTTTAGAGAGTACTATTCTTTATTTCAAGACAGCACCTCCAAGATGACAAACACTCAGACAGTGGAAAAGCAGTCCCTCCAGTCCGTTTATAAACACACACATCCCATTTGTGAGAGTTCCGTCCTCATAGCCTGATCTCCCCAAAGCTCCACCGGTACCATTTTGCCTTGTGAACTGAGTTTCAATATGAACTTTGGAGGTGACAAACATTTATTTAAACTACTGTATTAGGTATGGACATATACAAGGATACTCACTTATACTTCAGATTTTATTTTTTCCCTAATGCCAGAGTCACATTCATTTTCCTAATCAATACTAGAGCCAGCTGTCTAATAACTTTTATCATAACTGTCTATACTCCAAGCTAACAAAACTGAACTCTTAATTCACCTACCTCAATAAGGCTCTCTTCACTTTCCTTCTATTGGTAAAGGGCAAACCCATTGCATCAAGTTGCTCAGGTTAAAGCCCTTGGATTCACTATCATAGGTGCTGACAAATCCCTCAAACTGTACCTTCCCCAAGACTTCCATGTTATCAGAATAAAGCCCCACAGTGGTCTCTACCTATTCCACATGCTTTTGATATCCTTTATGTGGGATAAAACATGGCTCACTCTCTTATGGCCATGGATACTCTCTTGTAAAACACAATATCCAAGTGGGCAGGGATTCTGCTCAGTTCATCTGTTGTCACAGTTCTGTTACTTTGGATAAGTCCTGACATATAGCAGTCATTTAATGTTTGCTGAATGAATGAACAAAGTGTGAAAGGGGCAATGTCTTTTTCCTGAAGTTGATGGAAAGTTGTCACCAAAACACTTTATATGTTCATTTTTAACTTTTCTCAGTATTTAAAACAATCAAAGCTCTAATCATACACTAAATTAGAAAGGCTAGACTATGTAGCAATGGGCCTAGGCTGACCCTCTAAAAATTCTGGTTTATTGCTGTTCATAAATCTTTACAGACCATGTTTTTCAGCCTGAAAAGATTGCACACAAAGCCCTAGAACCTTTAAAATCTATAAGAGGCTAAAATTTGGATATGGCTAATTAAAATAATATTAGAAGTGTGTGTGTGCACAGGCGTGCACAAGTGCGAAGGCGAACTTGTGAAGTTGGTTCTCTCCTACCTTTACATACATCCCAGAAATCAAACTTGGCTAGGCAGGCTTGTATGGCAAGTGAGCCATCTTGCCCTCCCAGATGTGACTTTAGAGACAGCAATATAAAAACTGACGGGAAAGTTTAAGTGTAACTTCCAGGGAAAAATGTTCTGATCTACTGAAGTGTTACACCAGCCGATAAAGACTGCTCAAAGGCTTAGAACTTACCTCTCAGTCTTTAATTATAACACGGATAAGAAGGCAGAGTTTTTGGACGTTTTATTTTTATGATAAGTCACATAAATAGGACTCTGAAGCCACTAAGAGTGCTAGAACAAATGATCATAGGCTGAGTAGCTTATAGACAACAAGCACTTATTTCTCTTAATTCTTAAATCTTCAAAAGCCAAGATCAGGGTGCCAGACTATCAGCTGTCTGGGTCACAGACAGCTCTCTCCTCATCACAAGTTCACATGGTATGAGGAGTGAAGGATTTCTCTGGAGCCATACAAATCCCTTCTTCAGGGTTCTACCTTCATGACCTAATCATCCCCAAAGCTCCATCTTCCAAATCTATCATCTTGGAAGTTAAGAGTTCAGTATATAAACTTTGGGGATACATAACTTTGCATGTCTAAACTGGAATCAAAATATGGAACTAGAAAAATCACCAAACTGCACCAATGCAAGTTTTAGTTTTAGGAAATACATTGGAATAGTTGCAGACACCTAAGAAACTCTTTAATCAGAGATAGTCAACTAGACTTTAACACATACAAAAATAATCTTCATAGTTGAGTCATTACAAAGAATAATCACATGCCAAGGCTCATAAGGGCAGAGGCAATACAATTTTCTCCTAGAAGGGATTGCCTCATGAGTCAATAGAAATCTTTAGAGTTCTCATTCCATATTGACACCCTGCTTATTTTTAAAGGAAAAGAAGCTAAATTCTCAGGGTGACTACCTACTGTCTTCTAATATTTTATAGTATTCATCAAAAATGTTTTGTAAAGCAGGAAGCAGACAGGTGTAAACAAGGCTCATAAGACCCACGTTTCAAACTGCTACCGTGGGATAGTCACATGCTTGAACTTATTAAAACAACTTGTTCTTCCCCTAGACTCCAAATTACAGCAGATGGCATTACCACTCAGTTATGTTGAGGCACCCACCACAAACTTGAAGTTACTCTTGCTCTTCCTTATTTCACATGTAAGTCACCCCAATCCTATGAACCATGCCTCAGATCCAGTTGCCTTTCTCAATCACCTGATACAATTCACACCACTGTACTCAGCAGGAGTTACTCTTAGGATTGTTGTCATCCCAGGACAATCTGTTTTTAAGATGTTTCACTCATGTGGTTGTTGACAGGAGACCTTAGTTCCTTGCCCCTTGGGCCTCTCCACTGATGTGTCAGCTCACTTCTTCTAGACTGGGTTATCTAAGAAGGCAAAGCAGATGCTGTACTGAAACTATAAGCCTTTAAAGCCCCATGCTAATGTTATTTCTCAATAACATTAATTATTATTAATTAATTATTAAATTAATTATTAAATAATATAATTAATTATTATCAATAATAATAAACATGTGGAGTCTTTTGGCTCCACAGGTTTCCCATTATTTATTGTGAAAGGAACTAAACAGGGTTTAGACATAAAAAAGCAAAGATATTTGGTGGACATCTTGGAGCACAGCTACAACTTGGTGAGGAAACTAGAAAACATTGCTGAGAAACCTAAATAATAATTTAGACTATATTAATGAATCAGAACATAGTGATGGCTAACATCTCGAATTTGATAATCTCCAGGCATACTGGTGAGAGATTATGTAGAGTAGGCTGCCCTCTGGGCATGTCTGTGAGGGACAACCTAGATTTGGTTGACTGAGGTGGGAAGCTACCTTTACTGAAGGTGGTAAATAAAATTATAAAATTCTCTTAAACAAAAAGAATTTGAGCTAAATACAAGCATTCTTCTTCCTCTGATTTCTGTCTGTGGATACCATGTGACCAGCTGCTTCAAGCTCCTTCTTTCCCTTGAAAAGTGACCCCAAATTACCCCTTCCCTCTTTATACTGTTTTTGTCAGGGTACTTTTTTTCATCACAGCAATGAAACAAGTAACTAAGACAAACACTCATTCTGTAAAAATGACATTCCTCTCCCAATTCATCTTTAGAATCAAAGTGGAAACTGGTTAGTTTAAAAATTGAAAATACGAAGCTCCACACACCCAAGAAAACACTGAAGAACAGGAGTGAAGAGTGCAGGGTTGAAAGACTAAGTCCGTTTTTGTTTTGTTCACTAAACAAGACCTGCACTGTGATGCCACACAGTTTCCTCTACCACAAGGCTGCTGCTTTGAGATTTTACACTCTCTAGATAACACCTACATACCATTAGCTCCAAATGTTAAAGAAAGACCAACCAACAGAATCTTAACAAAATCAATTAAACAAAAAACCCTCAGTTGCTGTCATTTTTCTCTTTCTCATTTCCTTTTTTGAAGCAATAACTGCTAATTCATCCCAGGTTAGGTATGAAGAAAAACCATTAGTAACAACTTTCATCTCAACACATGTTCATATGACTAGCCACCCAAATTAAATGTCTTTCTAAGAGTTGCCATGGTATGGTTGTCTCTTCAGAGCAATAGAAACCCTGAGACAATAAGCAACAGCATTTTTTATGTATACATGTTCAGTTCTAAATCCTAATGGTGTTAAAGTTACAATCATGACTGCAATATTTCTAACCAAAAGGTACTTCACATTCAAGGTCCAGAATTCAAAGGTTTGGCTACATTATTCTTAATTTATTAATATAATAAAACAGCAGCAAAAATTTATGAGTAGCATACGGGTTTCTTACATTTTGCACAAATTTTTCATGTAATGCCATATATTCTAATAATGCATAATGTAGGAAATTTTAATAAGTTACTAAAATCTCACTAAAAGCAGGGATAACTTCACTATTTTACAATCTCAATGCTAGTAAAGCTTTGACAAAGATTAATTCTGGGGTTTTAAACAACAAAAATTTTGGTTAAAAACCAAATTGTTAGTATTTGTATCAAAAAGTTAAAGATGTAACAAAATTACATGGGGTTCAAAGCCATAAACTGCAGTGCTCTACTTCACAATTTATAACAACATAGCAACCAACCCAACAGGAAATGAGATGATTGAGTAACGTTCTTCTGAAAATAGAAAGTTATCCTTTTAACTCTGAGTCTGCAGGTAAGTAAACATCCTTATGTGAAAAAGTGGACAGTTTTGATAAAGGACATTGCTCGCTACATCCTCATCAATGGTGGGAGAGGAATGGGTCAGTGTGTGCTACAAGGTAAAGTGAAGCTGGGGAAACCTCAGATGTTAAACTATGGCTCTAGAAATGAGAAATTATCTCTGAAAATGATCATCAATGAGTAAAACACCCAGGATCTATTGTCCTCTTAACATACACACACCAAAATCCAAGAGCTGTGAGACTTCCTCAACCAAACAACTTAACTGCCAGAGCAGTCAGTACTCAGAAAGAATGTTTTAGTTTGCACTTAAAAACATTTAAGGTGATACACAAAAACATTAAAAACTATATATATATATATATATATATATATATATATATATATATGGGGTATCATGTCATATTTTGGTACTTATATACATTGCATAATGTTTATATCAGATTAAACAGGAATTAATCTCATTTACAATATCTTTATGGTGAAAATTTTCAAGGTCCTTTCTTCCGCTTTCTTGAAATGTACATCACCTATAGTTATGCCACTAGGCAACAGCACAATGATGATAGGCAATAGAGATTCTGAACTTGGGGTGAAGTGATATTTCATTTGTATTTTAATAAATAAAGATTGCCTGAGGATCATAAAAGTAAAACAGCGACACTGGCCAGCCTTACAGACCAGGCAGCAGAGACACACACCTTTAATCCCAGTAGTCACACTAGTTTGCCATAGAAACCAGGTGGTACTGGTGTACACCCTTAACCCCAGAACTAGAGAGGATTATAAAACAGGAGGAGACAGTTCTTGGTCTGTCTCATTCTGAGATTCCTGAGGCAGGATCACCATTTTGGACTGAGGTAGAGGTAAGAGCCAATGGTTGGCTGTTTTGAGTTTTCTGACCTTCAGGTTGAACCCCAATTTCTGTCTCTGAGTTTTTATTAATCATGCTTCATTTGAATTTCATCTGTCTTACAAATACTTCAATTTAACAGTACAGTTCCTTAAAAAATTCTGGATGGCCAAAGATCAGTATGATTATCTTTTGTTCCAGTTTGCTTTCTGTTGCTGAAGTACTATACTCAGCTCAAAAGCAAAGTACTTATTTTATCTTATACTTGCAGATAATAGACCTTCATCAAGGGAAAGTAGGCAGGAGCTCAAGACAGAAACTGTGGGGCAGGAAATGAAGCAGATGCTGCATACTGGCTTGCTCCTAGGCTCATGTTCAGCCACATTTCTTATACAGCCCAGGCACACCTACCTAGGAAGGGTGGTGGGTTGGACCCTCCTATATCAATAAATAATCAGAAAATGTCCCACAGACATGTTCATAGGTCAACCTGGAAAAGGCAATTCTTCAACTGGGATGGGGAGTTGGGGAGTGTTCCTGTTCCCAGCAGGTGTGTTAACGTGACAATCAAGATTAGTCATCTAAAGCATAATCCTCTTTTTATGGCTTACAATGCATCCAAGGTACTTTCCCCTGGATTCAATGATCCTAGAATATGAAATTCTGAATTCTTCTACAAGTGTTTTACAGCCTTTCTGTCTTTTGCCTCCCTTTCATACATTTCCTTACTGAATACTACTGCCTATGTGCATGCCTGCATTCAATAGTTTTCTTTTACTCCTAAAAATCACTTGGAAACTAACTAGCAGGCATACTCTTATGAGGCACTGTGACCTAATTATTTTCCTGAGTGTCAAATGAATAACAGCCGGTACTACCAGGGCCTTGACATTTCTACTCTGGATGCCGAAAAATATTTTTTATTAAAAAAAAAAGAAGAAAAGAAAGAGTTTATTTCCTAATTCTTAAAGATGCAGTCTTAAATGTCAGTGATTTTCTACCACATGGTGTGTATTTGGATGAGTACATGGAAACACTGAATCTGAAATTGCCTAGGTTAGGGTCTGACCACAGAAGGTAATCTATAGATTCTAGGGATTCATATTTGGCCTCAAATATTTGCTTATTCATATGTGAAGAAGTGATGTTGCCTACAGTATCTGTGAAAAGCACATGAACTGGCGGGTCACGTGGGAAGCACCAGTTTTATAACCACCAGCTTCCATTAGTCGAATAAGGTATGTGACATGGTAAATGGCTACTTTCAAGTCTGTTACCGATGTACAGTTTAACAAATCCTCAAGGATGTGATCCAGAAAGTCAAACAAAGAACAGAGAGAGGCCTCGATAATGTCCCCTACAAGGTCATATTTTTAAATGGAGACAAACGCAAATGAAGCACATTCACAGCATCACAAGTGTTTAACAACGGCTAGTAGCTGGGTAAGTGTGCCTAGTGCTTGCGTGAGAGCTTCAAAGGCGGATGTTGGGGCGACACAAAAACATGCCTCTGACTTTTTTTTAAGGCTAAAGGTAAATCAAGAACTAGAAAGCAAGGGCCAACTCTCTGTCCACCTCTTTTCTGTCAACAGACAGGATAAGCCTCACTGCAGCGGACTGCAGATGACAACAGAATCCATACATAAATCTCACTCCATCAGTTTCTTCCCATGAACATATCCTCCCAGTTTCTTGTCCCTGAAAACCTAAAACCCCTTTTGTTTGTTTGGCTTGAGGGGTCCAGCATTTCTCCACAAACATTATTCTCTGCTGAAGAGATCATTAGCCACTATTGTTACTCTTCATTGAGCTTTCCTCCTAGGATGTGTGTCATGTGCATTAGTAAACTTGTTCTTTTTTCTTTATGACAGCTACCTCATGGAGAACCCACGGCAGTTAAACACGAAGATGCTTCTCCCCCAGGTGGTGAAATACACAAGATGACCTTTTCAACCCTTCCCCTTTCACATGCTGAAAACAAATCCTGAAAGGCAGTATGTGGAAGAAATGCAAAATCCACACATGAACAACTAGTTCTATTACTGATTCAGGATTTAGATAAAAAACACTTCCAGTGAGAAAAAAAAAAAAAAAAACCCAAACTTCCAGTTTTAAGCAGGAAAATCGGCTCCATCAACAGTCCTCATCATTGTCACCATATCTATCACACACCCAGTTATAAAAACGAACTGGGGCGCCTTACTTTTAAAAAACTCACTTGAAAGATGAATCATGTAACATATGGGCACTGACACAGCTTGAGAACCCCACTTCAGTGAATGTGGAAGGATAGCAAACTAACTATAAAAGACCGATTTCAGCAATCTGTAGGAATGCAGGGACTCCGAAACAGTTGGATATAACCCTACCGAGAGAGCTAAAGAAAACAGAAGAATGGCTAGGAGAAGCAGGGTTGGGGCATTATCAAGTTATTTCATTGTTAACAGGGGATGTTTTATCTTAAACCATGTGTTAACATGTGTGGGAAATGGGATATTTTATCTTAGACCACGTGTTAACATGTGTTTGGAAAAAGCTGCAAAAGTACTGCTCACAAAGTGTGATCAGAGCCAAAATTAATCAATTAAACATGTCTTTATTTTTAAATACTTCCTAATTAAGCAACCTTCTATTCACTACAGAATGATATAACACCATAAGACTAGCACACATATGACTTGTCTGTGCATAATCCCTTCCTTTTAGAAAGGGAATTATCTATCCACTCCTCACTCCACCACAGAAAGAAGTAAATCAAGAGCTATGTATGGAGGCTGGAGAGATGGCTCAGAGGTTAAGGACACTGACTGCTCTTCCAGAGGTCCTGAGTTCAATTCCCAGCAACCACACGGTGGCTCACAACCATCTACAATGACATATGGTGCCCTCTTCTGACATGGAGGCAGAATACTGTATTGTATATGTAATAAATAAAATCTTTAAAAATAAAAAGAGCTATGTATGTGGCTCAGTAGTAAACATGCAGAGAAATTAAGAAAAGTCCTGTTTTTATTCCAACCCTCAAAAAATAGCTTCATAACAAATGAGGACATTATGCATCACTCATGGTTAAACATCATTACAATACCAGCACTCGCCAACTAAATCATTTACTAAGAACATATCTAATGAAAGGCTAATATATATAATCTAGTATATAGAATACACACATAACTCCATAATAAAAGGTATCAAGCCAATTTAAAAAGAAACAGGGAAGAAGAATGCATTAGTCATTTCACTAAAGAATATGTATGAATGGCCTCTAAGGACACACAGAGATGCTTAACACCATAATCATTAGAGACATGAAAATTAAATCACAAGAAGGGCTAGGGATGCAGCTTAGTCTGAAGAGGGCTTGCCCAGCAAGCACAAAGTCCTAGGTTCAATCTTCAGTACCACGAAAGTGGTCATGAACACATATAATCCCAGCACCTGGGAGAAGACAAAAACAACCACATAAACAGAATTCGCCACAATGGGATATCATTTTATATCCATTAGAATGGCTATATAATAATAACAAACTATAGCAGTGGTTGTAAACATGTTCTTAAAGCTGAGCCCTCAAACAGAAGCTCTCAAAAGCTGGTGATAGGAATGAAAAAAAAAATAGTTGCCAATTTAGAAGACAGCTTGGCAGTTTCAGAAAAAGTTAAGAATAAATGTACCATACAACCCAGCAATTACACCCCTGGGTATATACCAAGAGAAATGAAAACACGTTCATATAAAGACTTTTATGAGAACATTCACAGCAAGATTATTTAATAATTAAAAAAGCAAAAATCCATAGAAATAATCTAGATCTCCATCAACCAGTGAATGGATGAGCAAAATGTAATATATCTATAAGATGGACTATAACTCATCAACAAAAATGGAAAAACTACTAGCTACATGTTACAAAATGAGTAAGTCATAAAAATGCACCAAGTTAAAAAAAAAGGCACAAAAGCCTGACTATTATATGATTCAATACTTATGTTCTGTCCAGAAAGGGTAAAGGAAAATTCCTGGAAAAGAATATAAATAGTAGTTGTCTAGTACTGGGGAATGGGAATAGGGATTAACTTGGGCATACAGAATCTTACCAAGATATGGGCTAGGGGTGGGGAGCCTCCATTGGTAAAGCCAGTATGAGGACCAAGTGTGATCCCAAGAAGTGTACAAAGACCAGGCATGATGGTGGGCACCTGTAATTCCAGGCTAGAGATGGAAACAGGAGGATCACTGGGACTCCCAGGCCAATGAGAAACATCGCATCAAAGGATTACTGAGGATGACACATGATGGCCTCACATACATGGCCTCATGCCCATGCACGCACCCACACCAAGTACACACAAACACACACACACATGCATAAAAAAGAATCTTATCAAAGTTTGAAAACTATGTTTTAATATTGTATTATAGCAATGGTTACACAATTTAGGAATTATTAAAAATCACACAAACCTTAAAGTGGATAAATTATTTAAATTATATCTCATAAAAGTACACGGATCAGAGATAAGTTCATTCAAAAAGATAAGGACTAACGACTAACTGGGAGAGAGAAATCATGGACTCTGACTGATTCTAAGACAAGAAAAAAGAGCTATTAAAAACATTAAGAGACAACTAAGAAATATTCATTTGAACCAGAAACTAGATAGTATTATGGAAGTATTACTGTCTTAGGCTTTACAATATGGTAGGTATGTAGAAGACTGCCTTTATGCTCAAATATATAAGTAAAAGAGCACAGAGATTAATTTCTCCATTAACTTTGAAACAGATAGTCAAATAATAAATAAACAAAAATCCCTTAACTGCTGAAAGAAAAGCAAAGGTAGCAAAATGAAAATCAGGGCTGGCATGTAGCTCATCAGTGGCGCACCCAGCAGATGCAGGAGGCCCTGGGTTCGATCCCCAGCACCAAACTGAATGGCTACATGGATGAACGAGTAAACTGAAAGGATGATGAGTGGATGGTGAACACAGGTGTGGTTTGTACAGATCCAATGCACTGTTCTTCCAACTTTTCTGTAGGTCTGAAAGCTTCAAAACAAAAACATCCCATATGGAACACTTATTTGTTGAATTTATATTAATTTTACTTTTTAGTTTTTGGAGACAGGGCTAACTGTGTAGCTTCCAAATGACTTTCAGTCCTCTTGTCTTAGCATCTTGAGTGATGATGTTACAAACATGTGACCACACCCAGCTTCTCATTTGATCTCTACTGAATTTTTTATATTTGTGTATTTGTGTGAGTGGTATGGTGTGTGTGTGTGTGTGTGTGTGTGATAGGTGAGTGTGGACGCAAGTATACCACTGTGAGTGGGTGAAGGTCAGAGGAAAACTTGTGGAAATCGATTCTCATTTCCACCATGTGGGTTCTGCAGATGAAACTAAGGTCATTAGAGAGGTAGCAAGCATCTTTACACACTGAACCAAATCAATAGCCCTCACTGGATCTTTATATGGAACAAATAGGAGATATAGATAGAACCAGTACTACAGAGAAAGGTCCTATCTCAAAAAGAAAAAGTCAAATAACATCATATATACAAAATTAGTTAAGTTTCACGGTTAAATATTTAGCCATATTGCATACTGAGATGTATATAACATGAAACTACCATTTTTGGTTACTCTAGTCCTAATTTGGGCTTTGCGGGTTTGTAGTCAATATTACTCTATTCCCTTAAGAAACAAAGCCAGTATTTCTTATGAATACTCTAATTCCTCACCTCAGACATTTTGTCTTGTTATTTCCTATTGCACAAGTTCTAACAATGTATTTTAACAATTTAAAGTTTTAACAGTAGCACCAGAGAGATTGCTCAGCAGTTAAGAGCATTTGTTCCTTTTCCAAAGGAACGAAGTTCAGTTCCCAACACCCAGGTCAGGCAGCTCATAACCACCTGTACTTCAAGCTTCAGGGGATCTAACATCACTTTGGCCTCCTTGGGCACTCACATGCCAGATACACACACCAGATTAACACACAGATATAGACACATATACATATTAAGATATATATATGTATATATATATATAACTTTAATAGTATTAAACTCATCAAAAATGCTAATGTAAAATATAAATCTTGTTAGTGAACTAAAAAGGAAATTTACTTAGAAGTTCAAAAAGTCACATTTATAATTCCTATAATAAAGCTTTCTCAGCATTTGATCTTAAACTAAGACAAGTAGGAAGAAAAGACATGATATGCTAAAATACAAATTACTTCACACACAGGACTGCTTAAAGCACCCTAACAGATGAAAAGAATGTAGAAATTATACCTACTACAATGGCTATGACAAAAATATGGCAATATCAAGTGTTTATACAGATGGAATAAAAGTGGCAACACACTGCTAGTTCTTCTATATCTTCACCAAATGGAACAGGTACCCTAGGGGGTACTTGCCTATTCCTCAAATTGTTCAAGGTAAGTCAGAAGATACAATGTAGTGTTAAGACACTAACGCAGAAGCACTCAAGTATCAACCAATTAGCACAGCACATTCACACAACAGATTATTCAACTATACAAAATTTAAGTATTCACATATGCTATGTCACGTATGAAAACAGTATGTTAACCAAAGAAGTCAGATACAAAAGACCATCTATGGAATCCTAGAACATCCAGAATAGGCAACTTTGTAGAGACATGAATAACAGCAGCCAAGAATTTCCTGCAAGGCAGGATAAATCTACAATGGCTTTCATCTTAAGGGGCAATAGAAGTTTTCTAGCAATGGTAAAGGTAACGTAAGTCTCTGACTATTCCAAAATTCACTGAACTATGAAATTTAAGAGGATGAGTTTGTGGTAGATGAATTACATTTCAATAATGTTTTAAAAAAGAATTAGCCTCTTTATTGAAGAAAAAGGGGACAAGACAACATTAAAGAACAAATTACAGAAAAGCAAAGGAAATGACCAATAAATATACAAATTTCACACAATTGTAACAAGATAAAAAAATAGACTTAAAAAATAAAAGGGACTGAATTTTCTGAACTGAAAGCAAGAACAAGAAGATAAGTTTTTCATTTATTTGGGATTAAGCAAGCAACAAATAACAAAAGTAGCATATAATAATAAAGTAAGGGACATAGAGAATGATCGTAATTGTAGCACACAGGCAGGAGATCAGGGAGACCTGAGAGACTAGTAGGGCTGTGGGAAAGGTACCAATTATCTAAGCACTAAGTGATCAGGGCTGGTGTCCCAGAAACCTAAAGCCTCAGAAGACAGAGATTTTCTTTCCCAGACTGAATGCCTTTGGCAAAAAAGGTGAGTAGAGCCAAGTGAGGTGATACATTCCTGCAATCCTAGCATAATGGAGGCAGGGGGGAATCAAATATTCCAGGCCAGATGTTCTTGAAAAAAAGGGCCAGCCCATCCCTTCAAAAAAGGGGGAGGGGTAAAAGGAGACAGATTTCTCTGGCTAGAAGGCAATGGAGAGGAAGATAAAAAAGGGAAAATTACTGCAAACTCTGTACTAGGACAGCAACGTGTGCCAAGGAGTGAGATCTGAGGTTCTCCAAAGTATGAAGTTCCCCAAATCCACAACCAAGTCAAAATTCCAGGCCAGAGAGGCAAGACGCCTATGCAGGAAAGCAGAAATGCACAGCAGGACACAGACCAAGATGTCTGGTAAGATGCTATCAACCTAGGACGACAAGAGATTATTAACACCTTGACAGCACTGCTAAGACAGTAAGGATAAACAGGCCAGTGCTGGACATCTAGGGACAAACTCTGCAGCCTAAGGTCCACTCAGCACCCCTGGGAGAGGAAAGATTTTAATGGCAGACAATGGGATATGGACTGAGCACTCACACACGGCCCTACATAATCCAGAAATTATAAGAACCCATGTATTAACTGGGGTGTTCCTCAGTGATAGAGCACCTGCCCAGCATATGCAAGGTCCTAGGTCTAATCCTCATCATCAAACAAACAAAAAACATTATTCTTGTGAGACATAGTGGTGTAAGCTTATAATCCCAGTTTTTGTGAGGTGGTGGCATAATCAGAAGCTCAAGGTCTTCCTTAGCTACATAGAAAAAAAAAAAAAAAAAAAAGGACTACAGGAAACGTTTTCTTTTTAAGACAGGGTCAGAAACATGTTTTCTATATGAATTACATAGCAGTGATCTAAACACATTCTTTGGGCCTTCGGAGACTGAACGTTGGTATGTACTACCATTGTTATATGAACCAAATGTCTGCAGGATGCTGTACCAACACCTGATTCCACATCAAGACATCATTCCACACACAGGACTAGACTTGCATAAATAAACTGAAGAAAGGTTAACCTCAAAGCCAGAAAAGTCACGCCCTTGGATAATCCTGTCTATATCCACCGCAAAGCTGTGTACTCTGTTGTCCCTGGATACACTATCTGGATCACACATCAACTTTGCTATATGCCCAAGAGAACCAATGATGCGAGCCAGAGCCAGAGCCACAGCAGGATAAAGTGACCTGAATTCATCTGCAAAGCTCAGAAACCACTTCAGACTGAGAAATTCTATAAGAGATCCCCTCAATTTTTATATATATGGCAGCTTCACTTAGGAGGCTGTGAGAAGACAACAGTAAAGTCTGGAAGAACACCACAGAGAAGTTGGAAGAAAACAGGACTCAAGCGTGAACTGGGAAACCACCAGGCATCTTCATTACTCATCACTGTAGTCTGCCCCCCCCCCCCCCCCAGCCTCAGGAAACGCAACTTTTGCTCATCATTGTTGTCACTGCTCCCCTGAGGAGACTCAGTTTTGAATGCCTCTCACTATATCTGTCTCTAGTTAAGTCTCTCTTAAAGAGAACTGCAGTCTTTGAAAGATGCACACCCATAACCAAATTAATATCCAGGTACAATATATGCATCTGTATAGCCACTTAATACTGTTCTAGAAAGACCAGCTAAAGTAAAACACATAGACACAGAGAAGAAGGAAGAGGAGTTGTATTTACAGATGATGTGACAGTATCTGGAAAGCCTAAGAGAAAAAAACAGTATAAAGTAACTTAGTAAGAATTGGGCAAGATATTAGGAAAATGAGCAGAAATCAACAGTATTTATGTGTATAAATAATAATCAATTTGAAGATTTACCTAAAAAGGATAAAATATGACTAAAATTAATAAGAAACACAAAAGTTGTATTAAAAACACAAGTCAGTTCCTAAAGAAAAAATAAACTTTAGAAAAAAAGGTATTTTATGTTAATGTTAAAATGTCTCAATACCATCAAGAAGTCAACTGCTCCTAAGTAAATTCATAAATTTAATGCAATTCCAGTAAGAATAGCAACAGAGTCAGACAAACTGGTGCTAAGATTCACTGGGGGTTGGGGTGCGGGGGAAGAACAAACTAGAAGAGCAACAGAAACACTGAGGAGGGGCTGTGGCAATGGGGGCTAAGCAGCTAGGCAGTACACCAGATATCAGTGTGATAGAAACCTCTGACTGAGTGTTGGTACGGGCACAGCACTGGCCAGAGAAGCCAACGGAATAAAACACAGACAGGGTGCTGTATATAAACCACTCCCAACTCACTTAGCAGCATTTTCAATGGGTACTACTATAGCTATTTGGCTGTGTTAAAAAAGACACAGAAATCTACAGCTTAAATGACTACCATCACGTTCTTTGTGCAAATGGGATTCTTATCTATCTTTACACTGCATCTGGAAGTCAAGATCATTTCATAACTGTCCATAATTACACTGTGAAACTCTGACACTTAAGTTTCAAAACTGAATCAAACAAAGAACTGGAACTTTAAGTTAAGGAAATTGTGTATGTTGGATATTCTGTCTCTTGTATCTAATACAGGACACTGTGCAGCGTTTTCAAAAAAGTATCATAATATCTAATTTCTATATGATTTATTGGTACTTTTCCTTCAGCTTTTCAAAGTTTTTTGCATTTAAGAATATTTATTTAATGCCTTACCTAGACTATTCTCTTGATTTTGAGGAAATAAACCCTCACATTTATGTATGATTAAATCAATGATGAAAATTCCTTTTTAAAATTTCTGCTGTTTTAAAAAACTCACAGAGTTTTAATTTCATTGTCTCTCTGATAAGCAAATTTTTCCAAACACAGTAACATAATAATGTGTCTCACACTAAAGAAAAGAAACAAAGAATAACTCTTCCTTATGGGGGCAAGAAAGGAGCTTTGCTATTTGGATCAACAGCCTCTTCCTTCTCATCTTTTAAACCAAGAGATGGACACATTCCCCAGACTAAGTCCATTAAAAAACGGTATTTTTTAAAGTACATTTTTTTTTTTCCAAACAGCCATGGCACTCATCTCAAACGGGTGCTGCAAAAGTAGAAAGTCATCAAAGTGCCCGAGCTGCCTTCCTAGTATCCTACAAGGACACTGGCAAGAACATTGCTCGACCACTTTCCACCTTGGCACGCACAGACCGTATGTAGGGGTACATTGTGTTCGCAAGCACCCCGGAAATAAAGATGCCAGCAGTTCCCACCTGAAGCTCCTTGGCTAGGGTCACTGGTGACTCCAGGTCACAAACTTCATGGCTGAGAGTGGTAAGAGCAGATCTGCTTTCTGGAAGCTCAGCTCAGTCACAATCACCTTTCCTGTGACTTCTAGGATTAGGTGCATGTTCAGTGCTCTTAGAAATGGTTACTGTACTTTCAAATCCTCTACTACACACTACCTTGTGAGCTGGGCCTCTGGCCAAATAACTTCACTTAGCATTGGGGAAGCCCACCCATCTTGCAGAGATATTGTGGAGATGAGAAAAAATATAATCAGTAGACTAGTATTAACAATCCTCTTGCCACAGTGCTTGAGAGGCAATCAATATATGAGAACTATCAATGTCAAGATGGTTGTTGAATTAAAGGGAAACCTAACTTCTCTACAGTATAAGAAACCAAAGGCTTCCCTCTCCCTAATCTAAGAACTAAAATGTCTTTGGAAACTTACTGACTCCTACCACTTCAAGATCATAATCTCTTTCCTAGTTAACATTCACAGCTTCTTATTCCAGTATTTGTAGAATGACTGCCCTTGTTACTCATTTTTGAAAGAATACAAGAACCTATTATTTGGCGGACCCATATGTAAGAAGTGATACTGGCACATTTACTTGTGCTCTGTAGAAACAGTGCTTAGAAAGCCAGCGCAGGGTCATATGTACGAGGAGAAAACATCAGCAGTTTGTCTGTATTTTGACAACCCTAAACTGAGAATAATGCAACCATCTGTAGGCCAAAATACTCCCTTAAAAGTGGTGAGCAAGATTCTTTCCTATAATTAATCTCCCCCACCCTGAAAACCCTAGGGGAAAAGAGTTGTAATAAAATACTGCTTCAAAATAAATGTTACACACAACTGCACACTCAGCAGAGGATCTCAGAACAAAAGCGTGAAAGGCCTGCTGGTAAAAGATGACAAGGTCACAACAGGGTGTCAGAAGACTTCAAAAGGAGCCACTCTGAGCATCCTGCTCTGCAGCGTGTTTCCAAGCAGCATCAACTCTTAGCTTCCGCTTTTTGATTAAGATTGGGTATGGTTATCAGCTCCAAGCATACACTTGCTGCCAGGAAATCTCCTCCTTCTAACTCTGGATATACTCTAGAAGTAAACACATAACAATGAAATAGAAATTATTATATCGTCTAATTACAATCCCTAAGTATTTTTAACTTCTTGAAGAACAGAGTTGTGAAAAGCAAATTCTTCCTGAGCTGCTCTTCTATCTTCTGAAGAACAAAACGGTGAAGCAAAATTTTTATGTTCCAAGAATCTCAAAGGAACAAAACTCCTCTAACAAAATTCTTTGGGGCCCTGCTAGTGACTGAATCTAATACCCTTTGTAGGGGACAACTGTCATTGAGCTACATACACCCCAGTCAAATGCAATTGCTTTTGGAAAGTGACTATGAGAGCAACTGCACACTCATTCATTAAGTGAAGACATGTGGGGGAGTCCAAGCATTTCACATGCAAACGGGAAGATAACACAGCTCCTACTCTGAAAAAAGTTAAGGTGGAAGAACACCTTAAGGGTCACAAGAGACGTTTACAAGAATATTGTATCAAAAGATCCAAAACACATAAGCCAATGGTATTCTAGACATATTAACAAACCTAAACCAAAAGTGATGCCCTCTACATTGAGAGGAATGAATCAGTTACCCAATATTGAGAATGTGATTAAAGCTGTAATTTATTTACAGGAAAAGAATTAAAGATAATTTTTAAAAGTACTAAAGGTTCTCCCAGCACACAAACCCAAACTGTAGATTGGGTGCTTTCCAGTTTGACAGGTAGGGCGTGGCACCAGAGTTCTCACAGGAGCTGAAAGATACTTGGATGAGCTCTCACAAATCTGGACACTCTGGTTTCCAAGCAAAGGCCAGTTAATTCCTTAATTTCCCCTAAATCCACCTCTAGTCACCACGCCTGTTCACTCAAACACACATATACCCAGTTAGAGCACACACATTTGATCTTCTACTCCTGGACATCTTTCAGGAACCAAGCGCGGAAGACACCCCACCCCCCCCCCAATCACACAATACCCACATTCCCTTCCTCTCCTAGAGGATAAACCTGTACAAGAGCCCACGTTATTCAGTTGGACGCGGAGCGTCTAAGACTTGAGTCTGATAAAGCCAGTCCTTTAACTGGCACCAAACCCTGGCGGAGAAGCTTGAAGAGCAGCTGCTCTGTATCGGCAAGGAGTGGATTGAAAGCGAGGGAGGACGGGGTGGAGTACGGCGCAGGGACTGCGGCTGCGGCGGCCCCAGGTCGCGGGCACCGCCCGGGCGCGGCCCTGGGAGGCACCGAAGTGATGCAGGTGACCTTCCGGAGAGGCCGCCCGTTCTCGGGGCGCAAACGGGTTCGAGCCCTGGCGGCTGGAGGGCCGTGCAATCACGGCGGCCGCGGGCCCGGCCCGTCGGACACACCCCCGCCGCGGCCCGGCCTCCCTGCCCGGCGGGCGCTCACCTGCACCGCGAGCCGCTCACCCCGCGGGCTCTCGGGCTTCGGCTGTGCCGATCGGACCGCGCTCGGCACTGTGCTCGGAGTTCCGGGCAGGGCGCTGCAGGAGTCGGGAGGGCGGCGGCGGCCTGGGCGGCGGAGGAGGAGGACTCCGGCGCTCCACTCTGGGGAGACCCACCCTCCTCCCGGCCGCTCTGCAGCAGCCGCCCCAGATCACTTCCGGGGCGCGGGGGAGCGGGGCGGGGCGCCCCCTGGCACTTCCTGTCGTGGGGCCGGAAAGACCATGGCGGCTACGAACAAAGGGTCTTGCGGCGCGGGCGAGGCGCAATGAGATAACCGCCTGGTGGCCTCACGGTCGCACTCTCCGCCTGCGAGGCGCGATCACCTGCCAACGCCTGGCCAGGGTTCCGGTGCCGCGGCGTCTTTGTCTTCTCAGAACACGGAGGGGCTCCTGGGGAAAGGGGGGGTTCCCTGGCAGGCGTTTTCCATTCAGCCTGCGACGTGGTTTATCGCAGATAAAATCTAGGGAGGTCGGTAGGTCGCCTCTCCCGGTTGGAGGATCTCGGTAGTTACCCTGAAGAACTGGCCTCTGCGGATGGACTTGTGGTTTCTTTTGGAGGAGGCTAAGGCCCCCTTTGACACTAGATATGGTGCCGAGTAAGTTGGTGGCCCAGTGACACACACTGATTCTCTTTAATTCAAAGAATGTCCACTCAGTGAAGTGGGCAGTCAAGAAAACAAAAGATTGGGCCTGTAGAAATGGATCAGCAGGTTAAGAGTACTGACTGCTCTTGTAGAGGACCCTGGTTCAATTCTCAGCACCCATGTGGCAGCTCACAGTTGTCTGTAACTCTCTTTCCTGTGGAATTCATGGCAAAACAATGCACATAAAAATAAATGTTAAAAAAGATTATTTGTGTGGAAGTGTGTATGGAGAAAAGAATTGATGACTTTACTAACTAGTTTATTTCACATACCTTTATTTCATATACAATGTTCTGCCTGCATGTATGCTTACAGGCCAGAACGGGGAACAGTTCTCATTATGGATGGTGTAAGCCACCATGTGGTTGCTGGGAATTAAACTCAGGACCTCTGGAAGAACAGTCAGTGCTCTCTATTAACCTCTGAGTCATCTCTCCAGCCCCCTAACTGTAGTTTTAGGTATAAGTAAGGCACCTTTTTCCAGTACAAAAGTGAAAATGGTAAAAATGGATACAAACAAAGGGGGGATCCCACAGAACAGGGACCAGACATGCACACTGAGAAGGTTGAGTAGCACATGTCACCCTGGGTTGTTGAGAAAGACGGGGCTGCAGAAGAACAGGAGTCAAATCATGAGTTGTCTTCTGTGCTGCGTATTCTAAATTCTGGGAGTAGAATGGCTAGGTAGATTAAAATTAAAGCTGTTGGTTTGTGAATGGAGGACTGATGGCCGGGGCGGGGTCTGGGTTCAGGGGTGAGCAGAAGGCATGCAGAACCGAAGGGGAAAGGAGCTGGGATCTTTGTGGCATTGGCAGGGAACTTTTGGAGGAGATGGTTTGAATGATGAAGCCATCCATATAAACTGAGGATTGTTTGCTGGGGCAGCTGGTGGGTAAGAAAATGGAACTGACAATGGCAATGTTTTGTTTTGCCTTGGGACAGATGCAGGATTTAAGTGTTCTTCCCACCCCCGCCGTGTGTGTGTGTGTGTGTGTGTGTGTGTGTGTGTGTGTGTGTGTGTGTTGGGAGGGGGTTGATGTTTGGAGACAGTGTCATTTATCCTAGGCTGACTTCCAATTGGCCACTTAATTGAGGATGCCCTTGAATTTCAGACCTCAACGCCACCTCCTGAGTGCTGGCCATACAGACCTGTTCTACCACGTCTTGTTTGTGCTGGAGATGAAACCCTGGGTTTCATGCCAGCAAGCACTAACAGCTACATCTTCATTGAATCAAGGTATACTTTACTAAAGAGGTAAAGAATGATAGACATAGGTTATGGGAGAAGGATTTCTTTAGTTTGAAGTAAGAGTGGTGTTTTCAGAGCCTAGGGGTGGTGGTGGCGCATGCCTTTAATCCCAGCACTCGGGAGTCAGAGGCAGGTGGATCTCTGTAAGTTCGAGGCCAGCCTGTTCTACAAGAGCCAGTTCCAGGACAGGCTCCAAAGCTACAGAGAAACCCTGTCTCGAAAAACAAAAAGAAAAACCAAAACAAGAGTGGTGTTATCTAGTGGCTGTTGCTATATGGTGGATTCAGAGTTCTGGAGGGACTGGAGGAACTGAAGTTAGAAACACCATGGATTTATATTGCCACATTCAAGATGCAGACTCACTTTATTGAGCACAATTACAAAACCTTTTCTCTTTTCTGCCTTTACTTGAGAAAATTTTTTAAATACTATATTAATATATCTCACTATCCACATTTTAATATTTTTTTTTTTTTTTGGTTTTTCGAGACAGGGTTTCTCTGCAGCTTTTTTAGAGCCTGTCCTGGAACTAGCTCTTGTAGACCAGGCTGGCCTCGAACTCACAGAGATCCGCCTGCCTCTGCCTCCCGAGCGCTGGGATTAAAGGCGTGCGCCACCACCGCCCGGCCACATTTTAATATTTATTTTCTATAATCTAATGGTAAAATGACTGTAAAGGTCAGGCACACCAGAAACAGAAGGCAGTGCTAACCATCATATAGTCCTGCAAACTCAAATGAAGTGTTATCTGTGTACTTTTTAATAATAACAGCATGTACTAGCCACAGATCAAGTGTTGAGGACAGCGAGCTTCACAAATAGCTGTGGTATGGAGAACTGGAGTGAGCCGTAGAGACACCATCAGAGACAAACTCAGATTCATCAGACTGTCAGCCATTGCTTAGTTCACAGCTATGTCAGCCTATCTTCAGACGACAGAAATCAAGCTTCGTTTGAACAGAAGCTTCAGAAAGCCACAAGTAACAAAGCATATTTAATAGCTATAGCAGCCAACCAAACACAAATTACAAGTTTTGTTATATGCCCATAGAATAGTGTTTTTAATATATAATGATAGACCTGGTTACCTTTAGTTTTTAGATTTCTTAAGTCTACTTTCTTAGATTTCTTAAAAGCACATTTAAGTGTTTTTAAACCATGTAATTACATGTAGCAGCTTTAGTTTGTAATCTTGTCATTTAAAAAGATGAGTCTGAGCCGGGCGGTGGTGGTGCACGCCTTTAATCCCAGCACTCGGGAGGCAGAGGCCGGCGGATCTCTGTGAGTTCGAGACCAGCCTGGTCTACAAGAGCTAGTTCCAGGATAGGCTTCAAGTCTACAGAGAAACCCTGTCTCGAAAAACCAAAAAAAAAAAAAAAAAAAAAAAATGAGTCTGAAGGATTATGACAAATTTGAGATCAATTTAAGCTACATAGTGAGCCTTGTCTAAACAAAACAAAAAGAAAGTAAACCCCCTCTATGAACTGAGAATGAGAACATTAACTGAGTCTTTTTTGTTTTTGCTCTTCCTCCAATACCCCCAGTTTTAGGATTTGGAGACAGAGTATTATATAACTAATCTCCTAACTTTCTACATTACCAAAGATGACCTTGAGGCACTGGTCCTTCTGACTCCACCTCCCAAGTGCTGGGATCACAGTCATTTGTCACCCCACCTGCCTTGAATACTTCTTGTTCATCACATGACCCTAGCAAAGTTACTTAACCTTTCTGTGTGTTAGTTTCTCTGCCTATAGAATAAAGGCAATAACTTTCTACTGGTCTGCTTTTCAGAGGCACTATAAGTATAAGCTCTCCAAGAATTTAAACAAAAAGGCATTATAAGTAGGTATTACTAATTGAACTAGTATTAGCTAGAACTCAGAGCATCACTATTGTCTAGTAGAACTGGGAGCATTCAATACTAGATTTGCTCCTTGAGCAAATCAAAGAACATAAAAGATCTTTTCAAATGTGCTCAGATTTCCTCTTGAATTGCAAATTTGCTTCTGTTATTTATGAGCCAAATCTTATACATTAAGATACACATAGTATAGTAATAACAAAGAAAGCTTTAGTAAACAGTTCCTGTGTTCATGGCTATTCATAGGTTAAATATACTTCAGGGAAAGCTGCAAAGTAATTGTGATTTTTGTGAGGCATATCAGAATTCATGACTACTGTAGTTATCTGAGATTTTGTGTTTAAAATATTACTCGCATTTCTGTGGAATAATAGAAGTTTACATTCACCTACATGCTTATCTGAAACTTAATGTGAGCATTCCTGTGAACCTGACATTTGTATCACTGGTTAGACAAATGTATAGTGATAGGTAGTGTCTCACGAGGACTGTTCAGGTTTTCTCATGAATGGAAGATATTAGGTTCATAGCATCAATATTTCTTTAGGGAAATATTTATACATATAAACATTTAAACGTATTCTTGGCTAAATAATGCATATGTATAGACATGTTTATTATATACCAATTTATAAAAGTAAAAAGATGCACTAATTATACATCTTGAAACATCAATTAAAATCCCTAAGATGTATTGGGGCTAAATAGAAAAGTGGTTGGTTAATAGTTTTTCACCACTGATTAAAAAAAAAATCAGAGTATGTGTTTAAGTAGTGTTGCAGTTATGAGCATTCTAAGACACACAACAAGTCAACATTGTATTTCATTTTGTGTGCACAACAGTTTATGAGATTTTTGTTTGTTTCAAGAAGTTGTCCCAAATGTTTTAACGTCATTCCTAAGCACTCAAATCTTTATAATTTTCAGCTAATAGAATCAGACTTATCCTGTATTATGGTTGGTTTTAATGTCAGCTTGCCACAAATTAGAATGACCTGAGCAGGGAGCATCACTTGAAGAAGTGTCCTGATACTTTGGCTGATATGGGAGGTTCATCCCTGGTTGTGGGTGGCACCTTCTGATTGCTGTCCAGGTCAAAGGTATGGCAGAAGGAAAATCAATTTGCATTTTTTGTCGTATGGCTTTCCCTCTTGCTGAGTTATTTGCCCCGTTGTTGCTGTTGCAGATTCCTTCCCCAAGATCAGAACAAACATTTTCAAGCTTTTGTTATTGATTAGGGATCAGAGGCTCTATAGGAATCTTACATGCTACCAATGTCTAGAGAAAATGCCCCTGAGATTTTCAATTGCACTGTTCCTTCTCATACTTCCTACTATGTTAATCTGGATATGACAGTTATATCAGAACATTTCTATTACTTGAGTGTTTGTCTTATTATTGGCTGCTTGCAAACTCTCTAAAATTCAGCCAAGCTTATATTTTAATTGTATATTTATAGCCTGAAGATGAGCACTTTGTTTTACTTATCTTTATATTCTTCAAAGATGTCAGATATAAGTATTCAGAAAATATCTTTAATAATGAATCAAAAGCATGTTGTATTTAGAATGGGAAAGAAAACCCTAATTTTGCTTATGAAACTTTGAGAGGCATGTGTGTGTGTGTGCAGATTTCCTGCACATTGACATAAAAATTTTTCATTGCTGTAATAAAATACCATGGCCAAAAGTGTGGAGGTGTCTTAGTTACTATTCTATATTACACTTTCATATCACAGTTCTTTATAGAGGAAGTCAGGGTAGGAACTCACAGCAGGAACTGAATCAGAGGCCTTGGGATAATGGTGCTTACTGGCTTCCCTCGCATGGCTTGCTCAGCCTTCTTTCTTATATAACTCCACATGAGCTGTCCAGGGGTGGTACCAACCACAATGGGTTTGGCCCACCCACATTAGTCATTAATGAAGAAAACACCACTCAGGCTTGCCCACAGACCAATCTGCTGAGGGCATTTTCTTAGTTGTGGGTGCCCCTCCCTGGAGGACTAGCTTGTGTCAAGTTGAGAAAAAACTAACCAGAACAGGGAGTTTGTTGTTTTATTTTTTTTTTAGGTTAGTATGACTATTGCCTCAGTTTCCAGATTAACTTTGTTGATATCATGCCATGGATATAGGTAAGCTGAAGTAGAGGCTGAGAATGGATATCACTTATATGTCCACATGAATGTACCTATCTGTGCATAGGTTTTTTAAATGGCCTCATTGATGTGGTTACAAAGAATGGCATCCTGACAACTTGAGACCTTATAACCCTTAGAATCCATGTCTACCCTCGTGGATCACACATTTTCAGACTTTCTGTAAGATTAGAGGAAAAGACTATTCAGTGATTACCAATGCAACTGCACATCAGAGTAATGGAAATTCAGACACCCCAATTCCTACCCTAAGCATAGTCAATTAAAGTATGTTGGGTAAACTACAGGGCATTTGCTCCCTCAGATTCTGATGAGTGGCCAGGTTTGGGAAGTTCTGGTTCTTATAATGTCTGAGATTGTACAGAACACTAAATAGAACCAACAACTGCCGCAAGTCTCACGAGTCTAACAAACTATTATCATTAGGCTGTTGTTGGCTTCTTAGTGACTATATGATATTGCAGAATGGAAAGGTGAGACAAAAATTTTTTTCCTGTGGTTTTTTAAGATCAAATTCTGCTGTGTAGTTTTAATATTTAATGTGGATAACACCTGTAGAATCCCTACTGGTGTGTGGTAAGGCTGAGAAAGATGAACACGTGGTCTCATTGTCTGGTTCTAATGGTTACCTTACTCTGGGTTAAATCAGGTAAAATCTCAGCAGATATTAACATTTTCTGTATAGAAAAGCAGTCTAAATAAAGGTGGTAACAATCTTTCATTTGTTATGGGAGCCTTGATCCACATAGCTGAAGACGTTTTCTATATTGATTATATTAATATGCTCGGATGTGAAATTTTTGAGATGATTATATGTGTCTGTGTACAGGTTCTCATGGAGTCCAAAATGGTCTTGAACTCACTTTCCAAGGACAGCCTTGAAATTCCGGTTTTTCTTCTTCTAACTCCCTAGTACTGGTATTCCAGGCATTCACTGTCATACCTAGTGTCACTTTTATGATGCGTTACAAGAAACGTTACTAAATATAAATTAATATAAAATAAAAATTTGGATCTAGAGTTGTGTAGTATCTTGTATTCATAAGATATAGGTAAGGTACATGAAGTATTTTACATTATTCTTTTATCATTGTATTAATTATTTAGAAGCCATTATCAGCTTAGAGTGATCTTTCTAGTGAAATATTTCACTTCAATCATATAATAGATACACTTGATTATGTTTAATTCCCTGCAGATTTCTTCAGTCTTTTAATATTGAATGTTTCATACTTGTTAGTAATAAAAATGTGAATTTTATCACTGGAAATGAATGAACCCAAATTAATGTGTTAAAGTGCTCTTCAATGCATTTGACAAAGGAGGAAAATGAACTTTGGTCAGTGTCTGTGAATATCAAAATCGAGGTCCACTTTAGCTCTTATTCAATTTTATGTTACTTTCCAGAGGTATTATCACAGCTCAGCATCAGTTTCTAGCGGCTCCTGTGTCCACAGAATACTTTCATATCTTCATGCAGAGTTCTAATTTAATTTAAACGAACTTGTTAAAGTGAGCTATTTTATAAACAGATTGGGTTTTCCCAGAGAAGTGCAGAAATAAGGACAGAGCAGAAGAGAAAGTATTTATAAAAGCCGCATGGATCTAGCAGGCAGTAGCCAGCAAGTACAGATCAGAGAAGCCAGAAGAAGCAAGTGCTGTTAGAGAGGAAGCAGGTATTTAAGCTCAGAGTTAAGGAAGGGGGATGAGGTCACCACTTACTGAAAACGTAATATATTTCAGACCCTGAATAGGTACCCTAGAAATGGAGTCCCATAATGTTCCTAATGTGCAGGTGCTTGTGTCTTCATACTAAAAACAGATAGTAGTAATAATTAGACACTTGAATGAATTCTGCTTTCTTTGTATCATTATTACATAGTTTATTATAAGAATTCACTGAAAAATTAAGGATGCATATTATTGAATATAGTAAAGTTAACTTATTGACCATATTCATTGTTTATGCCTTCTTTCTTTTTTATAGTAAGAGACCATTTTTCTTGCTTGCTTGCTTATTTACATAATTTTTATTGATTCTTTAGGAATTTCACATCATGCACCCTAATCCCACTCATTTCCCAGTCCTTCCGTATCTGCCCCCACCATTGTAACTTCATGCCACGAAAGAAAATTTTAAAAATGAAAATAAAAACCATAAACAAACAAACAAATCTCACTGATCCCTCTGGACGTGACCTACTTCTCCATTCCACTGTGTATGTACCATTCTGCTCCTCTGTCTATCCTGCCTCACCATCAAATATCGGTTTATTGTAGTAGCCTTGGGAGCAACTGTGTGTCTCACACACTATACGTTTTTGCTCAAACATCTTTCCTTGCAAAGGTTCACTGCAATTAGTTGTTGGTCTGGTTCGAGGAATCTGGCTTTGGCTACACCACCAGTCTGGACTTTCACCAAGACTCCACTCGGACATCTTGCTGTTGTCCTGAGTTATGGAGATCCCGTGGCTATGGTTCAACAGAGCTGGCTCCTTCCCAGTTCCAGGAACTTATAGATTGGGTAACTGTTGGGCTGGGCCAACTCCAAGTCCTGAATCTGGAGGTTTTAGGATATGTCAATTTTCAACTCCATCAGAGACCTGAGAAGGATAAATATTACCTGAATAAATAGGAAGTGAAGAGCAGGCAACTTCCAAAACTATAAAAATGATGAAGACAGCTGGTGGCCTTGACAGTCACCCAAGTTTCCTCTATAATATTGGAGCATCCATCTTTGGCCTACAGGCCCAGTAAATCTGATAGACTTTTCTGTGAAGCAGAAATTTTGAAGGACAGTTCTTCCTTATTTTGGCAAAGTTAAAGCAGTTGACTTCCTTTGTGTCCTGCTCTTCTAATTTGGATGGCATTCTGTCAGCAGTTAGGCAAGGGCAGTTTCTTTGCACATTTGAGGCAAACTCCATATAAAGGTTCTTTGATGCTTATAACCTTTGAAGTAGATTGGTGCTGCCAGAGCAGATATGTCTCACTGTCATAAAAGATTTATGTTATGTTTCTTTGGCAGCAAACAGCAATGTGAAAGTGTTTCCCAGCTTGCTTTTTAGCTATGGTGTTTTTGTCACAGCGATGGAAATTCTAAGACTCAGCTAAGACTCCTTTACCTCAGACTCTAACTTGTTTCAAGTTGACACACACATTCAGCCAGTACACTGTTATATTAGAATAAACTAGAATGTACTACAGTAACAGGAAAACTTAAAAATCTCAGTGGCTTTTACCTCATGCTTGTTCATTATATGTGTATGGTTTGCTGGGTTTGTTGTTTACCAATGTTAGGAACTCTGCCATTTGAGGCACCACGATGCTCACTGACAGAGAACCTTCCAAATATTTCTCTGAATTTAAAGTGGCATACTTCCATGTGTGTACTATTCCCTTTCAAAGTGAATAAGCAGACCACATGCCTATAGAGAAAGGAGTACAAATGTTTGTGTGTAGCCCAGTGATACAGTCTTCTCGGGGTATCTTAATACAGTAACTTCTAGTTTTATGTAACATCAATCCAGCTCAGTTCTGCTTAAAGAGTGATGAAGAAAACACTGTTTGATTTAAAAATGCAACAACAAGAATAGCTCATAAAAGTAAAGGAACTATTTCAATGAAAAGGCAGGAATGTACCTAGGCCTCACAGATTGGGAACCAACACTATCCAAGTCTTGTCTCTCTCTGTAGGTTTGTTTCAGCCTCTATCACAGAATGATTGCTGTCCCTAATGCCACTGATCCTTCCAAGCCTCATGCTTGTTGATTTCTACCTCATCAGGGCAGGCTAAATTTTTGCTTTTTTTTGTTTTGTTTTCTTAATAAATCTGGGTCATAGGAGTCAGGTATATACTTCTGGATCACCTGCCTGTGAAATAGGTAACAGAGTCAGAGAACAAATTCAATCACCTGCTCCTCATGAATGGATGATTGTGATGGCTGCTTTTATGTGTCAATTTGACTAGACTGCAGGCAGTTACTTAACCAAGTTCTAAGTTCTAAACTAGGTATTTCTGTGAAGGCAGTTTATATGTAGCTGCCATGCGCAATTGGCAGTTCAAGCAGATGAGACTACCTTCAATAGCACGAACTGGCATTGGCAGTAGGCAACTTTATGCAAATCATTCTGAAACAAGAAAGTATATGTTCAGTTCTATAAGGGTGAGAAAAGCCTTATAGCCTATAAATGATGTTGGTTATTTTTATTATTGCAGTGTTATTTTGGTATTACATCTGGGGTGTAATAAGATTTTTATACCTAAAACTAGATAGAAATTCTTGGGCACACCCTCATGTTTATGCAGAAATCTAACATGTAAGATGGAATCTGTATCCTACCATCTCCTGGATTCTATTTCATCTTAGTCAGCTCACTAGGGTGGATTCAATCTGATCAGTGCAGAAGAATGGTTCCACTTTCTCTTTTGTTCTTCAAGGAGACACAAACTAATCACTGTCAAAGAGAAGGAGATTAGAAGTCTATGTTCCTTTTGCATTTGCACAAGCCTTCCAGTGATAAAGGAAGATTTAGCTATAAGTGGGTGTTTAATACACTAGCACTCTTCAGCTTGCCAAAAATTTGTAAAATGGAAGTTGAAATCTAAATCCAAATGTCTCTGTAGTTTTGAAATGCATTTTAAAATACAATTTTTAAAAATACAAAGTTTAAAAATGCAATATATACCCATCTTTCTACTTCTGACTTGTGATGAAACTTTCTCTTTGGGAGCTGACAGTGGTTGGGGAGGGAAGAGGAAGAAGTCACAAAGGAAAAAAATAAAGCAATAAGCTGATACCATACTGAGATTTGAAATTTGTAGATTTATGAGATGGTATAGATAAAAGTTTTCAACTACCACAGACTATGTATTAGATTTCTCCAGAGAAACATGACCAATTTTGCATGGGTGTATAGATGGTGGAGGAGGAGGAGAAGAAAGAGAGATTGATTTGGTAATAAAAACTGAAATATCCTAAAACCTCCAGGTAGCAAACTAAAGCCACAGGGTATGCAGTACTTCACTGCTTTGTTCAAGTCTAAGTATGGAATAAGTTAAAGTTTTGAGAAGTGGTCTTACGTTGCAGAGGCTGGCCTCGAACTCCTGATCTTCCCACTTCCACTCATATGTGCTGGTGTTAAACATATTTATGTTTCGATTCTTGAACCAGTTGTCTTGGCACCAGTAAGAGTTCATATTTTAATAGGAGACAGAAGTCAAAAATAAGGAAAAGGATGGTTTACATCAGAAAACATGCGAGAGAAGTTAACTGGAGAAGAAAACAAAATTTATTAAATACATGTATGGAATTATCAAAGAAATGTTAAAATTTAAAAAGAGAGAGAGAGAGAGAGAGAGAGAGAGAGAGAGAGAGAGAGAGAGAGAGAGAGAGAGAGAGAGAGCGCTTAGCTTTAGGTCTGGCAAGAGGTGTTTTTTCTTCCTTGAGGAGGTCAGCACTTCTTTATTCTATTAACTGGAGATTGTAGGCCCCATGATAGATGTAAATCACTTCACTCCTGACTTTTCTATTAATCTTATCCATAACCAACCCCAAAGATATGCATGCAATATCTATATGACATACCTTTTAACATAAACAATTCTGAAATGCAGAGTTTTCTTTGAGACTCAATGTCAGTGTTAGTAACACTGCATACCCAGTAATCCTGAGTTTCTTAGGAATCTATTCCTCTTGTGATTCAGGTGAATTGGGTTGGTCTGAATACTCTCTGGCCTAAGTCAGTCAAGGGATTTCAGAATGAGAGCAAATTTTCCTGGCATGAGATGTCCAGTATTTCTTTTAATTCTTTCAGGATGATTTTTTTCAAAGCCATTTTCCTGACACTGAGCCCTAGACTGATCCAGTTATGTAAGATTTCTTTTGCTCAGTTAAAACCCACTTATAAATAAAAACTTGTGTCTGTGTGTATGTGGTGTGTATGTGTGGATGTGTGGGTGTGTAACTTTACCAAAAATAGGTATATTTGGAAAATAATAGTAAGTTCCCCACGAGGACCAATGAATTCCATCTTCATCCACTATTGCACCATTGCACACTTGTCTGACAGGTTGGTATTGTATCTCACCGGGTTCACAGCTGGGTAAGACTGTTGATTTTTCTCCTGTGGTAATCTGCATTTTCATAGTGCTATGAAAGTTAGTCAATAGGGAGGAAGCTTCCAGCTGTATTTGTCTACACCTTAAACCCAAAATATGTGGTGTTCTCAAAAGGTCTTACTATCTACTTCTGGTAGGCAAAAAAGAGTAATGGCCATAGTCTATTTTATTTTGGAGGCCTCTAGAAACTTCCTAACAAACCACTCAAGAAAGGTGTATAGTGGTATTTGTGTGTGTGTGTGTGTGTGTGTGTGTGTGTGTGTGTGTTTTAACAAATAAAGCTTGCCTGAAGATCAGAGTGCAGAACTAAGCCATTAGAGGCCAGGGAGTGGTGGCACATACATTTAATCCTAGGACTCAAGGCCACCTTGGGCTACATGAGATTGAATGTGTTTAAAAAGAGAAATAGGTACTCCCAGCACTAGGGAGTCTCAGCACTAGGGAGATGAAGGCAGGGGTGGTGTGTCTGGGTGGAGAGGGGTATATAAGGCGGGAGGAGACAAGAGCAGTGCAGTCTGAGGTTCAGTGGAGAGCAGCGCAGTCTGCAGTCACGTTGAGGACAGGATCGCCCCTTTGAGCCTTGGTAGAGGTAAGAACTCTCTAGTGGCTTGTCTGCTTTGCTTTTCTGATCTTCAGCTTGAATCCCAATATCTGTCTCTAGGTTTTTATTATTCATGCTACAAGGTGGGATCACCTGATGCTGTGATTTTCATTGAATAACCTATGGCTTCTGGGAGCGGTATTATCTACCATGTTTTAATTATATTTTCGAAGTATTGTTCACTAGTTGTACAAATAGTACTAACTACTGTCCGCATGACCTTCTCATACATCTTTTGTTTTGGTTGTCACTCCCAATCTCTTCCTCTCTCGTCCCTCTACCTCCATCTCTGCTTAAGCCTTCTACACCCAGTGTTCTCCTTCCCTACTTTCACATCACAAATGTTCTACTATTCCCCAAGAGGAGGAAATGTCAAGGCAGCATAACAATTAGCCTATGACATAGTTATTACTCACGGCACTTATTAAAGTTTATAATGAGAAGTTAAAGTAAGAATAAATGAAAACTGTCGAGTTTAATAATAAAAAGATAATGCAAGAGTTTGAAGTTACAGAAAAACAGGTGGGGGAAAAAGCAACTATAATTGTGTAAGAGAAACCTCAGGTTTTGCCTTGAGCTAATAAGAAAAGTACTCAGGACTCAAGGCCTCACTCACCAAGGACTTTAGTTTATAAAAATCCAAATCTGTTTAAAATGGAAGAAACTGAACAGAAAATGCCACTGAAGGTGTTTCCTGTTAAAAAACCCCAGGCGGTTAGGGAGGTGTTTTCCAAGGTTCGGCTGCCAAGGCACGTGGAGACTCCTACAGCTGTGGTAGGAGACCATACTATATCTAAAGTTGGCAGTAGAACTTAGCAGTGCCATCTTTGTAGATTTTTGGACATGCAAAATTGAAGAGTTACAGGATGATGAAGGTCTGTAATATGATTCTGGAAAGCTGAGGTCTGGAGCGCATGCTGGGGCCTGATTACCTGTACGGATGTCACTGTGTGTGGCTATGAAGGTGACGCCTCAGTTTCAGTGGAGATCCTGAGATACGGGTTATGGGCTGAGGAGAGCTGCAGACATTGAGTGGGTGGGCTGAAGAGAGAGAAAGCACATGGGCTTTAAGTAGCAGAGTCAGAGCTAGGGCTTCTCATGCCTGCAATATGCCACCACAAACCCCAGATATGGGACATGAAACTGCAGGACATGGTATTTTCCCTGCTGGGTTTCATGTTTGCTTTGTCCCAGTCTTGTTATCTCCCCATTCCTCTCCTTAGGAATGGGGATATTTTATCTATATCATTGTATATTAAAATATTTGACTCTGTGGGTTAATTGGTTGTTTTTCAGGGACTCACAGTTATGAGCTTGCCTTGAATATAAGAAGAGATTTTGTACTTTGAGATGTTAGAGCTCTTAAGGCTTAGGAGACTTTTAGAGATTAAAAATGTACTTCATGAAATACTCATAAACCTTTTGGGGTAATGGGTAGGATGTTATATATTAAAGTGATGTGTTGCAGTGTTGAGTTGACAAGGGATGAGCTTACCACTATTAATCTTCATTGTCAGCTTGACTGGGTTTAGCACCACCAACAAGACACACCTCTGGGCATGTCTTGATGATGTTTCTGGAAAGATTTAGTTGAGAAGGCTTGCCACCATCTCATGGGCTAGGGTCCCATAGTGAATATGTTTTTTTTTTTTTTTTTTTTTTTTTTTTTTTTGGAGAAAGCAAATTGAACACTAGAATACATCCCCCTCTGCTTCTTGACTGCTGATGCAATGAAGGGATGTCTCACATCTTCATTGCAATTTCTTCCCTGCTGTGATAGACTATGTTTTTTCTAAAGTGTAGGTCAAATAAATCCTTTCTTCCTTAAGTCACTTTTGTCTGGTACATTTTCATAGCTAGGAAAAACCCATGTAACTAACACACATAGAAGTTTGGTTTACTAGCTTGGCCTTGTATATATGCTAAAAGTGATACAGAAAAATCAATAGATGTAACTGTCTGTTACCATCTCAGTCTGTTTACCTCATCTTCTTATCATTAAACTGCTATTGGCAGAGGAGCAATTCTGCCTGGTCTAGGTAAATGGAAGAGACGTTTGCTCCGAAATTGGCTATGTTCTTGATTCCCTCTTGCCTCGGAGCCAGGCACTTCACCTGTTCTTGTGCTTAACTGCAAATTGTGATAATGATAGATACATCTAATTCAACCATCTTAGAGGAAGATGCAGGAGGATCACAAGTTCAGGGCCAACCTAGACTACATAACGAGACCATGGCTCAACAAAACAAAATGAAACCAAACACAAGAAGAGATGTACCTGAAGAGCAATTTCATTTTCCATTTACCCTTGTTTTACCATTTACCCTTGCTTCCTTTTACTCTGCTTATATAAAATAATAACAGCTGAAGGTTCTTTTTAGAGCACATACAATCTCGTTAGAAAATCCTAGCATCTGGAGGGAATCTTTATCACACTGTTAGGCTGTGATAATAAAGTATCACCAACTGAATGGTTTAAGCAACAGAAAATTATCATTTAATAGTCCTAGAAGCTACAAATATGAGATCATGATGCCATTGGTTTCTTTATTTTATTTTTCATGTTCCTGTGTATGTGATTATGGGTGTGTGTTATGGGATATTTGTTTACACTGTGAATATGTGTCTTTGCCAAGGTACCTTCTGATTGGTTTAATAAAAGTCTAAATGGCAATAGTTAGGCAGGAAGAGGTTAGGTGGATCTTCCATGGACAGAGGACTCTGGGAATAAGAAAGGTAGAGTCACCAGCTAGACATGGAGGAAGCAGCATGGGCAGTATGGAGAGATGGGGCAATGAGCCACGTGACAGAATGCAGATTAAAATAAATGGATTAATTTAAGTTATAAGAGCTAGTGGGACAAGCCTAAGCTAAGGCTGAGTTTTCATAATCAATAAGTCTCTGTGTAATTGTTTGTGAACTGGCAGCCCTAAGAAAAATCCATCTACACACACGTGCTGTGACTTAAAGTGGAAGTCAGAGGCTAATTTGTGGGAGTTGTTTCTCCCCTCTACAATGTGTGTCTGAGGAATTAAACCCAGATCATCAAGCTTTGTAGGAAGCATTCTTATCCACTGAGTCTTTGAATTGTCTTCTCCTGATTCAACATATATCCCCTAGGTGGAGATCAATGATGTTCCTTGGACTGAAGGTGCATTATGTCAATATTAGTAAATATTGTAAATATTAGTAATTAGAGTCACATGGTGGTTATGTCTGTTGTATTCAAGTAAGAATCCATTCTGTTTCATTATAACTTTATCTTAATTATATCAATAGTATTTCCATATAAGATCACATTATGAAATACCAGAAATTAAGTACTTAGCATATGAGTTGAGATGATATAATCCAATTTATGCCATTTACAATTAAAATTGTACTTTATAGTAATGATTTTTTATCTTATCAACAAATATTTGCATATGTATCAGACATTATGATAAGTCATTGGAAATATAGCAACAGATGAAATACATTAGGAAATGTTATCTTATGAATTTGTGCTTCTTCATAGCTTGTTACTCCTAGGGAAGAAAATAGGAGGAGCTTAAATGAATAAGAATTACATGGCATAATAATTAAAAACAATACCAGTGGCCAATAGTTTTTTGAACATTATTCCACCATCATCATATTAATTATGCCATTTTATTCTTTTTTATTTTTTGAGACAGGGTCTCTTTATGTAGCTTTGACTGTTCTGGAGCTCACTCTGTAGACCATGTTGGCCTCGAATTCAAGAGATTGGCTTGCTTCTGCCTCCCAAGTTCTAGGATTAAAGGTGTGTGCTACCATCACCTGAGTGCCATTTTATTCTTAAAGCAATACTTTAGGGATGGAACCCAAGGTTCTATGGAGGCTGGTCAGTCACTCTACCAACTAAGCTACATCCCCAGACCCAATCATGCTGTTTTTTTAAAAGTCACGAATGGCCTATTTCAAAGTGTTTCCTTCAGGCAAGTGCAGTTTGTCACATAAGCAGGTGTGGAACTGGGTTGACTCTATGGTACTTCTGGTGCCTATGTAGTGATCCTATTTTTTTTTTTGAGACATGTCTCACAGTGGCAATCTTTTCTCCTTTTAAATAATACCACTGCATGTTAATTCAAATTCCATTAATTCAAAAACTTACTGTTCAAACCTCCAAAAGAACTGTATAAAGTCTTCATCAATAACAAGAGAATAATTTAATAGGTTACCTAGACATGTTCCCAAAAATGTTCACAACCTTGAAAACAATAGTCTATTTTCTACTCCCTCAGACACAGGAATAGAACTGAAGGGTAATTTAGGGCAAGTAAAAGCTATGATAAGTGCCATCTGCAAATATGGATACTTTGACTTATTAAGTTCCTATTTGTATTATTTTAATTACCCTCTCTTTCCTTCAGCTACTGTTATGAGCACAATATTGAAAAGGAGTGGAGAAAGTGGATATCTCTGCTTCACTCCTAATTTCAGTAAGATTTCCTCAAGTATTTCCCCATTTAGGATGGAGTTGTCTGTGGGTTTCTCATATATAGCTTTTATTATGATGAACTCTTTCCCATAGTTCCACTTTCTCTAGGTCTTTTATCATAAAGGCACATTCAATTTTGTCAAAGGGTTTTTTTTCTGAACTACTGAGATGATCATGTGATTTTTGTCTTTAAGTCTATTTATGTCATTTACCTGTATTAATAACTTTCTTATGCCTGTATTCATTTGCAATCATTTAATTGAGCATTTTGAGTCTATGTTGTTGTGGGGTGTTTGTATACTGTGTGAAGATACAGTGCTGTGATCGGTTTAATAAAGAACTGGATGGTCACTAGTTAGGCAGGAGGTATAGGCAGAGTTCATGTAGAGAGAGGAAATAGGAGGAGATAATTGAGGTGCAGAGGAGACACCAATGAGACATGAAGGGAGACATACAGAATGAAAGAAACTTAAAAAGCCACATGGTAAAACTTAGATCAATAAAAAGCAGGTTAATAAGAGCCAGTAGGGCAAGCCTAAACTAAGGCTGAGCATTCATAATTAATGATAAGTCTCCATGCCATTATTTGGGAGCTGGCTGGTGATACAAAGAAAGACATGTCATCAAACATGGAGGCTCTAATATCCAAATGTAGGGCCTGAGAAACCTAAACAAAGTTCTGGACAAGGAGCTGGGTGTGGATTCAGTCCTGCACTCTCTCAGGTGTATTAGTGCTCAGAGGTGTACAGAGACTTGGCTCCCATCTGTTGCCTGTGGGCTGGAGCCAGCCACCAGTGTCATGTGCCAAGTGCCATGTGCTAATAAGCTGATTCATGCGGCAGCTGACATGGCAGCTTAAGGTTTGTCTCATGCAGTCAAAGAATGCTGCAGGTTCTTAGTAAAACCAGGTCCAGACACAGAACATTTCTAAAGTGTATGTTTAAATGTGCTTAGATGTTGAAGAAAGAAAGAAAATAGATATATACAGTCATAGAAAAAAAATATATAGTTGAAAAATAGTAAAATCTTTAAAGAGAGAGTAAAGTAATATTAAAAATAAGACACACAAAGCTGGGAAATACACAGGGTGTCTTGGATCCTGTATGATGCTTTGTTGACTTTGAATTTTTTAAATGCTAATATACAAAAAACAATAGCTGCTGAGAGACATGGGATTCTAGAAACTGCTAAATCAAATGGACGCATATATTTTAAGAATGTCTTAACTTCAAAATGGAAGCCAGAAAATATGTTATGTTGGAAAAGAGGTTATGCCTTTGTTTCCACAGGAAACAAAAAAAAATTGTGCTCTTCTTCAAAATTAATAAAGACCAGATTTGATTGGGGGGAGACCTTCTGAGGAGCTTATCTGCAGACATGAAGGCAAAAAACAAGAAAGACTACAGGGCAGGTGATATATACATATGTGGATCCCTTCACATGAGAACAGCTCTGAGACTGGCTGAGACGTGATAAACCTTGTGGGCTGCAGAGTCCTCATCAGTTATTATTACATGCCATCCTTTCATATGGATAGTGAGATTTATATTACAGTTTGGTTAGGCAACCCATACAGACTTATACATTTGACAGATGCCTTTTACCTGTTCAAACATAGAATAAAAAAAAATCATCTTTAGCTGACATGTGTACACCACACATTCCATATTTATGTATGTAAACATATTAATGCAGCTATGTGGTACCTTTAAAGTTTATGTGTTTTCATAAAAAAAGGACCAGACATCAATAAAACTCTAGACAAAATGTGAAATTAACTACACAAAGACATTAAAAATGAGCAAATCAGGAAGAAAATGGAGAGGAGTCAACTCCAGACGAGAGGAAAGTTGATATGAGTTTCCAGTTTTTGTTGACTGAGCATAGTGTTCAGCTTGCATAAGGAATGCAAAATCCAAAACATGTACTCTTAGGGGCTAAATATTCAGATTCATCTGGAGACAACCATAACTGAAATACGAAGGAGAGTATTTCAGAAAGTAGGGAGTCCCAGGTGGGAGAAAGGATGATGAATTCTGTTTCGAAAATGTCAGTTCTATAAAATATAGGCAAGGCAGAATCTAAGCAACGTACATAAGGCTAAAATGTGAGAGCAGAGATGCTAACTACTGACCAACATAGAACACACATAGTTTTGAGTTTCAGTTCCACAATGTCGACTATTTACCACAAAAACCAACGTCCGTATTCTTGAGAAAACATGACAAAGTTTGGAATTCCTACAACATACTATCCACTCACTATGTCCAGAATATAACTCCTAATTGCTAGACATAAGAGGAAATAAAAGTCCTAACGTGTGCAATTAGCCTTGGAGGGACAAAGAAGGTGAAAGAAGAGAGGGAAATGGGGTATTCGAACAAAAAAGGATCAAATACTCTCAAACTAGGTGAAATGTGCAAGGTATTGGCAAATTTATAATGGGATAAGCACAAAGCGAACCACACTTGGGTAGATCATAATCGAACTATTGAAAACCAAGATTAAAGAAAGACCTTTAAAGAGAGGACAAGTAGGGAGCAAGTTAACGGTGGTACCTGTGATCACTGACTTACTTGAAGGTAACACATTATAAGAACCCCCAAAGATAGAAACAGTTTTGTTGTTGGAGCACACTCCAACAGGAATCAGCAAGGGGCACTCAGGAGGGGGTGAAGGTTATAGAAAATGGCAGCTTAAGAGAAATGAAGACAGAAACATGGGCTAGACTGGGAGGACTGAAGGTAAATGTCAAACAGCTCCAGCTTTACTTCTCAGACAGCTTATGTACTGGTTACAAGCAAAAGGCAGAACAACAGGCAGTCCAGTCAGCTGACCACCTCCCTGCACCGTCCTTGGGAGGAAGCTCAAGGAGGGGCACTACCTCATTCAGCCAAGCAGCTTCTAGTCTCTAACAAGGAGTGCCTGCAGCTGGCACACCCCAGCCCAAATCTTAATAGTTAATGTGTACTTTCATCTGGGTTAAAAAAGCTTTTTCTTATGGGCTTAATCAGAACTTTTTCACAGCCCTCAAGGATGCAGACAGAGCAGCCAAGCTTGAATTAAATGATTTCTTTAAGTCAGGAATGACTCCAGATGGAAACTGAGTCACATGTGGGCTCCCACATTTGTATGGATTTTGAACTGAAAAGGTATGCAGATTCTTATATCTAGGAAACATATCCTTACCCACATGCAAATTAAAGTAAAATACCATTCGAATGTTCCACATGCTGGGACCACATCCAACCACAGGAAGAAGGTTCATTATTGTTGGTGGGATGGCAAGATGGTGACTGATTTGAGAAAACATTTTGGCATTTTCTTACAAAACAAAAACTTTTGCCTCCTGACCTAGCAGTTGGCAATTACCTAAAAGTAAAAAAAAAAAAAAAAAGTTTTAAAAAACCATGCATGTAGGTATTTAAATTATTCATAATTGTCAAATTGTCCTTCAGTCGATGCACAGAGAAAACACTTGTGCTGAATCAACAATGGGATACTGTCAGTGCTGAATGGAAATGAACACGGCCATGGAAAGATGGGGCAAACGTGAATTCATGTTCCTTAGTGAAAGAGGCCAAACAAAGGTCTGCATACCCCACGATTATAAATATATGATGTTCTGCAAAAGGTAAAACTGTCGAGACAGCCAAAGATTCTGATTGCCTGGTGAGGGGGATGGGATAAGTAGGGTTATTTTAGGGCTGTGAATGCACTCTCTATAATATAATAGGGCATTGTATTCCCCTATGCATTTGTTCAAACCTATAGAATACATACCACCAAGTGTGAACCATGATGTGTTGATGTGTCCATGTAGATTTAAAAAAAAATGTACTTTACTGTTAACTTGAAGAACTCATTAATGGGGAGTTTATGTATACATAAGGTATATATGAAGAGAACATTTTGTACCTATTGTTCAATTTTGCTGTGAACCTAAAGTCTGCTTTATAAAAGGATACTAGTCTAAGACCAGCACTTGGGAGGTAGGAAAGGGAGAATCAGGAGTTCAAGGTCAACCTCTGATCCAGAGTAAGTTAGAGGCCAGTTTGGGCTATATGAGATGATGGCTTTAAAAATTAAACAAACAAACAAACAAACAAACCATGCACATGAACAAACTGGGGACTGAGTGATGGTTCTGCAGTTAAGGGTGCTTTCTGTGCAATCATGAGAATTGGAGTTCAGACTCCAGCTCCCACGAAAGACATAGAGCATCCTGCAGACATCTGTAGCTCCGAGGGATCCTAAACCTTTCTTCTGGCTTCCACCAGTGTACAGACAGGCACACTCATACACACGTGTGCAAACACTCATACACACACACACACGTACACATATTAAAATTTAAAAACTTTAAAACCATAGTATAAAGGCCATTAAAACAATCTTTCAAAAAAGAAAATTAAAAGAACTTAGTGTCAGAAGACCAACATTTAAAAGAAGATCACATATTGTGATCTTATTTATTTATTTTCTTTAAAGAGAACACAATTTTACATTTTGTTTACTTATTTGTGCTTCTGTGTGTGCGCGCGCACGTGTGCGTCACGTGCACACTTACATGTGCCGTGGTGCTCCAGTGGAGATCAAAGGACAAATTGTGAGACTTATTTCTCACTTTCCTACCCCTGCAACTGTGAGGAAATGAATGTTTATTTGCATACCCCACAAACAATGGTGTGTGTGTTGGCAGTCATAGCAAACTCACAGCCGGGCTGGAAAAGTAAGAAAAGGGGAGGGAAGACAGCTAATAAAAGTCCGAAACCATCCTCTGTGGGGACAGCCTGGTGAGACAGCGGGGATGAAGGCTATGGAGTGAGGTAGACAGAAAGTCCTTCTGACCGGTGTCTGTAAAACAGAGATAATTTCCCAGGATGCTATGAGAGGAATATGGTCCCTGTGACGCCGCTAGCCTGTGCTGCATGCATTTTCAAGTGTGTAGTGAAGAATATGGTCCCCGTGAAGCTGCTAGCCTGTGCTGGATGTATTTTCAAGTGTGCAGTGAAGAATATGGTCTCTGTGAAGCCGCTAGCCTGTGCTGGATGCATTTTCAAGTGTGCAGTAAGCATCCTATTTTCATTTTTACTTCATAACATTAAGTTTTTGAAATCAATATTAAGATGATAATTTGTTTAAAAGTATCTCCAGGGCTAGAGAGATGGATAAGAACATATGCTGCTTTTTGCTAAGAACCTGTGTTCAATTCCCAGCATCCACTTTGGGGAGTTCACAATGCCTGCAACTCTAGCTCTAGGGGAACTGATTCCTTTGGCCCCTGAGGGCACCTGTTCTCATATGCATGCCCCCCCCATACACATACACACAATTAAAATCTGTAAAAATCTTTAAAATATCTCCAGTAACTAAAATGTGTAACATTTGAGTTAAGATGGGAATCTTAACAATATATATTAGCCTGGTGCATAGTGTTAATGCAGAGCTTAGGAATTACTTAATATACAAAATATTTACATCTTTAGTATATACTCAGTCATCCCTGACCTATATGCATAGATGACTTTCTTGCTTGTGGGACTGGGATGTATAGCGATCACATCCCATTTTACTTTGAATCTGCTCTTACAGTTACAAACCACAACTCACAGCCCATCTATATTTCACTAGGTGTTTTCTCTGTGTCGTGAGGTTTGTGGTAAGGGACTTTTGATGAGTCATAATCTTGATCTTTGGTGGTGAGTGATTTTGTTCTCTGTCTACTGCCTCTGAGTATTGCTTCCTGAAATAAGGCTTCCCTCCTTGGCAGGCTGACTGGCTACAGCTGCTTGGGTGTGGTTGTGCTCTTCTGCTTCTCCTGGGAGTCATCTTTGATAGGCCTCCTGGGAACAGGAACCTATTTGGTAATGGAGACATGGGGGTACTTAAGTAAATTGCCTTTAATTATGGAAAACATAAAGGCTTGCAGCAGACTAAGTGATCAGAATGAACTGCCTATTTATTAGCAGTAGTTAAGAGGGGTGTACACTTAAGTACAGAAGTCCTGTCTTCACATTACTATGAAATTATTCTTGGGTCATGTGTTTAGTCTGGAATAGTCAATGTTCCACCTGTTTAAGAATGCTCTTCCCAAACAAATAACGAATGGCTTCAATTTTAGATTTAAGATTCTAAAATACGTATACTCATAACACAACTGAAATAACCACATACAAAGCTACATAGCAGGAAATTTTAGCTGCCATTAGTTTCCAAAACTCACCAGTTAATAAGTTAAATTAACTTCTATCTCACCTGACATTATAATGTAAGGCATTTTGTAGTAAAAGCCCTTTGTGCTACTGAAATGTCATAGCATTTTGCTTTTTCCCAGTTCTACGCCATTTCCATAAGTTTTATCTTATTTTGATGCTGTCCATCTTTTATTAGTTCTCTAAAAAGGTATTTATTTTAAACTGAAACTAAGTTCAATGATGCCTAAATTCTAAAAATAAAAATTTGAGTCTTTTTTTTTCCCCCTAAAAATCAGATGGAGGCCAAGGGAATAAATAGGAAGCCTTGGTTTAATCTGTTAATAAGTCTGAGTAAGTGATAATCAACAAGAAATTACTAAGTAGATAGCCACACGCTTGATGACATCAGGGGAAAACGTCCAGTGAGGCAGGACTCAATGTCAGAGAAACAATGTGGTGGATCCCACCACAACTGTGCGGTGCTGAGCAAAGCTGCCACCTCCCCATTTAGCATGCTTACCCCAACCTTGCAGTCGCCTAGCAAGCCCACAGCACCACGTGACTTAAAAGCTGGGCTTTGGTGAGATGACTCAGCAGGAAAGAGCCTTTGCCCCAACAACCTGAAAACCTGAGTTTTCAATAAGAACTCCAGATTCTGCCTTCAATAAGAACTCTGAAGAAGAATTTCTGAGAATTCTCCATTTCGATGTCCAGGGTGGCCGCACCAAGTTGCGTTCACACCGGTGGTGAATGTGGTTCCTCTTTCTCCATAACCACAGCAGTGCTCGCTGTCAGTTGTTCTTAGCCATTCTGACTGAGGTGAGATGAAATCACAATGCTGTTGTAATTTGTATTTCCTTAATTGCTAATGATGGTGAATTAGACGTATTTCTTAAACATTTTTATTTCTTCTATTGAGAGCTTTCTGTTTAGATCCTAGCCCATTTCGTAATTGGGTCATTTGTTTTCTTGACTCTGTTTTTGCCTGTTTGTTTGTTCTGATTGTGCTTACACATCTCTGTCAGGTGTATAGCTTGCCAAGATTCTCTCACGCCTGTGGGTTTCTTCTTCACGTGCTGGATTGTTTTCTTAGCTGTGCAGGACTTTTTAAGTTTTGCGAGGCTTACAAATTGGTACAGCCACTCTGGAAATCAGTATGAAGAATTTTTCAGAAATCTAAAAATAAATCTACCATATGACCAAGCTATACCACTCCGTGGCATACGTGAAAAAGACTCAACATTTTACTTCACGGATACTTGTCCAGCAATGTTCTCTGCTGCCCTATTCACAACAACCAGGAAATGCAAACGATCTAAATGTCCTCCAGCAAATGAATGGCTGATGAAATTATAGTACGTATATAATATGGAATACTATTTAGTGGTAAAGAAAAATTAAATATGGAATTTACAAGTAAATGGATAGTCCTAGAAAAGATCATATTAAGTGAGGCCAAAAAAAAAAAAAAAAAAAAAAGACTAAAAAAGGGCAAACTGGCATGTTCTCTCTCATCTGTGGTTCCTAGGTTCATATCCTCAGATGTGAGTATACAACATGGAGTAACCACAGAAACCAGGAAGGTATAAAGGGATCATAGGTGGGACAGGGGGCTGACAGGGGAAGAGGAAGATTCAGGTAATAAGAAGTGGGAAATGGAACAATGGTTGGGGAACTCTAACTGATGGCAAGGGAGGTCAATACAGAAGGGGAAGAGGTGTTGAGGGAAAAATAACTAGGTTGTTTGATAAAGCCTCAAAGAATATTACTATTTTATATTGACCTAAAGTTATATACTATCTATGTACGATTAAAAATGGAAATATATAACAAATATCTATACATTATAATATTATAAACATAATAGATTACATACAATATGTTATTCAATAATATAATACATGTTATATTATAATAATATGTATATTATTATTTTATATAATAACAATACATTATATGTTTATATATTATATAATATAAATTATATTATTATATTCCATGATACAATAATACAGAACATATGATATATTTTATGTTAGTATAAATCATAAAATATATTTTATATCATATCATAGCTCATATACATATAAAATAAAAGTTTATATAATATATTATATTGTTATAATATATTAGAAACTGGTCCTGAGTTACAATGGAGAGCATGGTAGAAAGATGAAGCTAGGAGCATTGAACAATGAGATAGGGCTAGAGGTATTGATATTTCTAGCAGCTTTGAATGCTTGGGACTAGGTTGGCAAATTGGGAAAGAGGTCTGAGTCATTTATTAAAATTATACAAGGCTCAAAAAATGCCACCACTAATTTGTCACAAAGATTGACTTCTGCAAAAATAGAATAGTATCAGATCCAGAAGTCAGACAAATATTAATTGAACTGTTGACTTTTGAAAATGCTAATCCAGAATGCAGAAGGATGATTAGTCATTTGAAGGGAAGATCAGAGCCAATAGACAAATGGATCAGAAAAACAGCTGATATTGGATCTCTCACTAATGAAGGTATTTTGATAGGAGAAGTGATTTCTAAAAATTTTAAGAAAAATCAAAATATCATATTTTAATTGTGGTAAGCAAAGTCACATGAAAAGGAATTATAGACAAGGTATTCCTGAGAACAATGTTTTTTTCTAGAGATAATGCAAATAGAAGGCCTTAGGCTTCTGGAATATGCAGAAAGTGTGGCGAAGGCTGTAGACCAACAGAGGACAAGTAAGGTAACCCTTTGCCATAGAGAAATACCTTAGGGTCTCCAACAGGACCCAGTATCAAATTTGGTTTAATTATTTCCTGTCAGCATTGAAGAAACTTATCCATAGAGCCAGTAAAAGACTTAATGACTGTTAGAAACATATTACTCTAAATATGACCAAGGACAGAACACCTTCAGTAGATAAAACAAAAAACTGAGGACACATGATTTTAAAAGTGTTTTGGCAAAATTCTACAAATGATCAAAACAAAACCTAAAAATGTGAATAAATGGCATTATAATGGAAGGATTACTGGACACTGGTCAGATGTAACCACAAATTCACCAAAGTCTTGGCATCCAGATTGACCACTTCAAGAGGTAAATATTCAGCTTTTAGGGATTGGAACTTTATATCAGGTAAAACAAAGTATAAAATGGACTGAGTGAATAGAGGCCAGTAGGACAGGTAGAAAAATTAAAACCATATGTAGCTAATGAATAACAATGAATTTATGGGGATGTGATTTGTTACAGCAATGGAAAACACAGACTAATATTCCTCTAATCTCAGAAACAAACTATAAAATAAAGAATGCTTCTAAATATTAAAAGGTATTATTAGGAATAATCACAGCTAGTTCAAGTTGTACATAAGCAGGGCACAATAGCTATTGGTCTTTGAATGGTACCAAGAGATCTACTTTGAAATGGTTAACTGACAAATATATCTGGGTGGAACGATGGCCTTGGACAGCAGAAAAATTACGGACACCGGAACAGCTGATACAGGAGCAACTACATCCTCAACATATTGAAGAACTGACCAGTCGTTGGAATTCTCCTATATTTGTTACTAAAAAGAAATCTGGAAATTGGAGAATGATAATGGATCTGAGAGCTGTTAATAGTGGGCTCTTTACAGCCTGGAATTCCCTTTCCTTCTTTATTATCTAAAGGATGGTCTATTGGGGCCGGGCGGTGGTGGCGCATGCCTTTAATCCCAGCACTCGGGAGGCAGAGGCAGGCGGATCTCTGAGTTCGAGGCCAGCCTGGTCTACAAGAGCTAGCTCCAGGACAGGCTCTAGAAACTACAGGGAAACCCTGTCTCGAAAAAAAAAAAAAAGGATGGTCTATTATAGTGACTGGTTTAAAAGACTGCTTTTTCACTATACTTTTACAAGAACAAGATGAAGAAATATTTGCCTTCACAGTGCCTACTTTTAATAATTTCCAGCCTGTTAAAAGGAACAACTGGAAAATTCTTCCATAAGGAATGTTAAAAAGCCCCAACTTATGTCAATCTTTTATACAACAGCCATTGGGAATAATTTGTAAACAATTTTCTCAATCTACAATTTACCATTATATAGATGACATCTAACTGGCTGATTCAGATACAAATACCTTAGAAAAATGTTTGATGAAGTAAAGATAATTTTGCCTTGTTGGAGATTACCAATTCTCCTAAAATATACAAAGAGGAGATTCTATTAATTACCTAGTATATAAAATAGGTTTACAACCACAGAAAGTATAAATCAGGAGATATCAATTATGAATCTCTTAATGATTTTCAAAATTTGCCAGGAGATATTAATTGGTGGAGGCACACAGTAGATTAACTACTCCAGTGCTAAGTAATCCATTTCAAACCTTACAAGGTAATTAGGACTTAGATAGTCCAAGCAGATGATCCACTGGGGCTGAGAGAGAATTGGCTCTGATAGAAAAGAAATTACAGGATGCACATGTAGACCACTTGGATCCAGAGCTTGACTTCATTCTTGTTATACTTACTTCTACTCATTCTCCTACAGGAATTTTTATGTAAAGAGAAGATAGTATCTTAGAATGGATAATTTTACCACACGGAGTTAAAAAAAATAAAGACCTATGTAGAAAACTTTTATTAATTGATTCTGAAAGGAAAATTGTGATTTTGTCATTTAGCTGGAATAGACTTAATAGATATTGTGGTACCTTTTACTAATGCTGAAATGGCCTCATTGTGGGAAGAAACTGAACATTGGCAAAGAGCTTGCAGCAATTTCTCAGGAGAGCTCAGCAACAAATATCCCAAGAGCAAGATATAAACTCCAGTTTAAAAAAAGAACTAATTGGATATTCCATCACATGGTAAGAAGAACACCAATTTCAGGAGCCCCTACATTCTATATTGTTGCAAATAAATCAGGAAAGGAAGGTTGTAAGTCAGGAAAAATAAGTAGCTCAAAGCCCTTATGATTCAGTTCAAAAATCAAATTATATGCTATTCTCATAGTATTATTAGATTTCCTAGAACTTCTTAATATAGTTAGTGACTCTCATTATGCAGAAAGAGTTGTTCTACATATCAAAACTGATGAATATATTCCAGATGATTCAGAGTTAATTTGTTTGTTATTCAATACAATAAATTATCAGAAATAGAAATCAACCACTGAATATAACAAATATCAAATCCCATAGGGGTTTATCAGTCCCTGTAGCATAAGATAATAATGAAATTGATCAGTTATTCATAGGAAATATGCTAGAAGCCTCAGAATTTTATAAGAAACTTTGGGTTAAGAGGAAAGATGTGAAGAAAGTTTTTTTTTTTTTTTTAAATTGTTGGTAGAGGCTGCTCATTTGTTCCCAGCTTCCCAGAAACAAAATAATCACTCAGAAACTATATTATTTGCAAAACTGTTTGGCCAATAGCTTAAACATATTTCTAGCTAGTTCTTACATCTTAAATTAACCCATTTTTATTATTTTACATTTTATAATGATGCTTGTGGCCTATCGGCAAGGTTCTGAACGGTACCTTGCATCTTTCTCCTCTGGCATCTCACTGATTCTGCTTATTTTCTCCCAGCATTTAGTTTAGGTTTCCTTCCTAGCTTTATTCCGTCCTATCACAGGCCAAGCAGCTTCTTTATTTATTAACAAATAAAAGCGATACATAGACAGAAGGACTTCCCACACCATTTTATCACTTGGCAGCAGGCCAAGGAAATCATAAGGAAATGTCCTAATTGTTCTTTATATAACCAAACTCCAAAGGGTACTCAAAGAAATTAAACTTGGCCCCACGTGAACTTTCAGACATCACAGGCTATTTCAAGACTATTGGTTACTTTGTATGAACTGATTTGGGGGCCCTATTGCTGAAATCAACACTTACATGTTCCATTGTGCATGGGGGGCAGCAATCTGGTGCCTAGCTGGAAGCTGTGTGCTAACTAGTGTTCATGGTACTGGGAGGTACTTCGCACATTACTGACTAGAGAAAGGTAATATCAATGTAACTGCATACCCCGCAACCTACAATAGTGATCTGCCGACAAGATATACAGGTTTAATAGTGACAAACCTTATGGGAGTAATAAGCCACTTTCTGGTTGGATTTAAGGTCCCCATGAGATGGAACCCATACCTCACACTGCTAGTCAACAGGAAACTTTCTATGATTTCCCATTGTATATTTTATCCCCACAAGAATATTTCCTGATTCAATCCTTTGAAATACATATATTTGCTTTTCACACAGATCAGGCCAGGCTAGCCTTGAACTCATGACCTCTTGCCTCCTGCTTAAAAGTTTTAGGATACAGGCACAAGCCATGACACTGGACTTTTTTTTTCTTACTGTAAAAACAGTATAGTAAAAGTCAAGCCCTCTAATCTCACAACAACAATATAAAACTACCACATTTGAGAATAATCTAGATCTGTAAAACACACATGACGCCTTGGAATAGAGCCTCTATGTGCTTTTACAACATCTTGTAGTGACTTTTACTTAAGAATATACCCCAAAATTTTGTTTCTAAAGTTGTTGTATTTGTAGCATTTATTTTAGTGAAGGTTTTCTTTAAAAAAAATTTCTATGTCCAAAACTGGCCCCAAACTTGTAATCAATCCTACTGTTCCAGGCTACTCTTTTTTTAAACTGTTAAATTGTTGGCCTTTTAGCGTTTTTCCATTATAGGTAATATGGCAACAAATTATAGTTTTGGTAATATTTTAAATCTCCTAATCATTTCCCTCAACCCAATTCCCAGACCTGGGATTTCTTAGCAAATGTATTATTACCTTTGATTCAATATATATTCTGCCACACCAAATTAAAAACTACATTGATTTCCAGAATGTTCCTTCATTGATGTTAGGTTGGAACCTTAGTCTTGCCCTTGCATGGTCCAGGAAGCCCCCCTCTCTCTCTCCAAACCCCACCAGCCCGGAGAGTCTCCGAACAAAGGAAAGATGCCAAAAGCCTAGTTCTACATATTAGTGGCTACTGCAGCTTCCTCCCCTGAAGTTGCCAGTCACCCAAGTTCACATCTGAGTGCTCAGCTTTTGGTTCTACTTGGGCACAAATCCAGCATGTGGTGGATATGTCATCATCTCTTGCCTACTAATCTACAAAACTTTCTTGCCCTGACTCGGGCGTGTGACTTCTCTGGCCTCATTCTCTGAGACCTTTGTTCTCAATAAACCTGTTGTTATACTTTTGTAGTTTGGTTTGATCTGGTTCACTGTGTCAGTGAAGAAACCTATTATCTGGGGCAGAAAACCTATTAGTCACCTTTTCTAATCATTCTTGCTATCAATTGACCCCTTTATCATCAGCAACTTATTTTGCCCAACTTTCTCAAGTTTCCCTTGGTTCCACAGTTAAGAGACAAAGCAACCTGTGGCAAGACCAAAGTGTTGTGTTCACACACAGAAAAGGCAGAGGCCTTAGAGAAGCTAAGAAAAACACATCACACCTCTGGCCTTCCCGCTCTTGCCATCTTTTATGAAGAACTTGTTTTGTTCCATCACAGACAGAAATGCTCTTCAAGCTAAGTTTGAGTTGTGATGGACACTGTGCAAGTTCCCAGCATCAAATGAACCTGCTATAGGCACACCAACAGCACATCATTTAGTTGTAATGGACACTGTGCAAGTTTCCAGCATCAAATAAACATGCTATAGGCACACGAATAGCACATCATTTAGTTGTGATGGACACTGTGCAAGTTTCCAGCATCAAATAAACATGCTATAGGCACACCAATAACACATCATTTAGTGTCTTGAATACAGAGCAGTGATTTCAAGTGTATTTCCATGTGGGGTTTAAATGTCTAAATACATTTAATTCCTTTTTCTTCCACAATCAACTCCATAACATCAGCTTCTAGAGCAGTAGATAGATTACAAATTGGTTGCTAGGTTTTTACAGTTGATTTTCACCAAAGCATCAGAAGCAATATCATAATTTTTTTTAAAAAGATTTGTTTTTGTTTTACGTGTGCGAGTGTTTTGCTTGCATGTATGTGTCCCACATGTGTACAATGCCCATAGAGGCTGGAAGAGGGTAATGGATCCCCCAGAACGGATGTGAGTTGCCATGTGGGTGCTGGAAATTGAATCCAGGTCCTCTGGAAAAGCAGCCAGTTTTCATATCTGCTGAGTTATCTCCTCAGCTCCATAATTAGTTTTGAATATGAAAATGATCTGATGTTTCATAGAATAATTTATAATTACAAGTTATAGAGTCCCTGTTGTTTTTAGGTTTTGACTATGGGAGAAAAATATTTTGCATTTTTTTCCAAAGGAGAAAAAATGGAAATTTTCAGTATCACATCAGTATAGTTTGTTTTAAAGGAAAGAGCTGTCAGTGTTGTCAAACCAATCTTACTTTATTAGAAAATGTTGATAAAAATGTTTAAAAATTCATACAGAATCATATGCTTTTAAAAATAAGTACTGGGGGCCAGAAAGAAGGCTCCGTTGGTAAAGGTGCATGCCACTAAGCCTGAAGACCTGCGTTTGATCCCCAAGACCTGTATGGTGAGAGAAGGAAACTAACTCCTGCAAGCTGTCTTCTGACCTTCCCACTGAGGCCATGGTATCCTGTTCCCGTGTTGAATAAATGTAAAAGAAGAGGCACTGCCAAGAACGCTGGTTAAAAAGAAGTCTCAGAGAACATATATCCGGAATGACCAGGCAATTCCTCAGCGAACAGCTTAACTACTGGAATGGCATGTATTTTATGTGAGAAGCATCTGTCTAGTTGTGGGTTTGCTGAGGTGTGCTATAGAGTGGATTTAAAAGGTGTCTATCACTACCTTTAAGTTATAAAAAGTTGTTTATGTGGGTGTGAGAGAAATAAGACTCAGGGCTAGAGATGGCTCAGAAGTCTTTAAAAGAATTAGTCTTGCTTGCCAAGTAGATTCTTCATGCACGCTAGGCTGTAACTTCACAGACTCTTTGAAGACTGTATGTTTTGGGTTTTAGATCTTTTCCTTTAGGCCTCAGTTTGGGAGAATAAACAGTACTCTTTTGGATAGGGTCTCAATGTAGGCCTAGCTACATAGTCTTGATACCAGGTCTGTGCTTATTTTAATTTGGAAAAACTCTCAGCTGAGAATTAGGCTGACACCCTAGTTTCTTGCTTATTAACGCTCTCTTCCTAAACCCTCTCTACCTGCCTCATCTTACAAATGACTCAACCAGTTTGGCACAGCTTCAGCGAGAGGACTCAGAGGAAGGAAACACAGCAGGGTGAACCAGCACCACCCAGTGGCTATGAACTAATTCAACAGTTTCTTGGAATCTAAATGCCCAGGCTTCTCTGATGGCGAAATGTAGACAAACACACAAAAGACAGGGCAAGAAAATGTAGTATTCCAAAGTTTGAGAGTCTTGGCTCTTTTGTGGAAAATCTGCAGCAGCATGAAAGGGTGTGCCTACAACCCCTTTTAAAAAGTTTTTCTCAACTAGACGTGTTTAGCCTGCTCTTCTATATATGTACCACCTCTGCTCATGTGCCCACAGCTCACAGAAGAGGGCATTGGATCCCTTAGAGCCAGAGTTACAAGAGGTTGTGCGCCAATCTGTGTGTGTTCTGGAAACTGAATTTAAATGCTCTTAACCACGGAGCCGTGGCTTCATCCCTCTAACAGGCCCTTTTTGAACTAAGTAGGAATAAAGAAAAAGAAATACACAATATCACAAAATGGGTGATACCAGCTAGAGTGTGAGGATTTAGTTTCTGTTTATGCTAGGTACAACTCGCCATACCACCGTAGAGGTGATCAAGATTTTCTCCTCCAAGCGGGGAATGGTATTTTATGGTATTTTTTTTTTTCTTTTCTAAATGTGTAGCACATTTCTGAGAAACTTTCATTACTTTTAACGTCTGGTTATCATTCACATTATCAGAACATTTTGTGGTAGTATTTGCTGTGATGGTTAATCTTGTCAGCTTGACTGGATCTGAATCAAATAAGAGACACATCTCTGGTAAGGTCTGTGAGGGCATTCCCAGGGATTAGCTGAGGGGAGAAGACCCCTGAGCATAGGCAGCACCTTCTGGTGGCACCCCAGATATAAGGAAGTCCCAAGAAAAAGCAGCATTGCCTGCTTACCCTGCCTTCTCTTCTTGTTGGTGAATGTGTACCTGTTCTGTTGCTGCCGTCACTGTCATTCTGAACTCGCACCAGAAACCAGCTTCCAATGTGAGCTAAAGACTGGTAGCTCTCTGGGAATCTTCTAGGCCTTCAGTGCTGTACCTGGACTGCTGAGGCACACTGTTTTGAAGATGAGCAGGCAGCAGGTTCTCAGCCTCTCCAGTGTGTAGAAAGTCACTGCTGATCTGCCAAGCCCCTTCTGCGCAATCTAATGTGACCAATCCTTTAATAATACACATTTATTCTCTCAGGGTTGCTCCTCTAGAGAACCCTAATACACTTGCTCACAGGGAAGACTTGTGAAATGTAGGCAGCAGAAAACAAGGGGGAAATAGAGCTCCTAGCCCCAACATTTAACACTACCACTGCTACCACGTAACTATTTAGTGAGCATCTGCCCAGAGCACAAACTCTGGGACCAGCCTTACCTTATTTGACATTTCATCTGTGCTACTTTGCAGTTATGAATTGGGTTAAGTTGCTCAACCTGCTCCTTGGCTCAGTTTCCTCATCTCTAGCATGGGCCTAATGGTTATCTCTCTGATAGAGTTGTTGTAAGGATTAAATAAATTAACATATGTAGAACTTTTATAATAGGGACTGTGCTTCCTAAATACTGTATTCACTATGACTTTCCTCTTCTACTGCCAACTCCTGTTACTAAAACCTGTCACCAGGAATTCTGCTTAACATTAAGCATTTATTAAACTCTTTCCATCCAGTCCTATATGGTTTCTGTACTTTCTTAGTACCCAAAATTATTAAGTAGATTTTTGTTTTAAATTAGCATTATAGTGTAATATCATTTAATCATTAGTACTACTTTTGGGTGGTGCAATGAATTGAATCTAAGGTGTCATATATGCTAGGCAAATGCTCAATTGCTAAGCTATAGTCAACTCATTAGTATAATTTTAGGGATTGGTAATGCTATTTCTTGATGTTACTATTTATCCTGGTATAAAATCATGATCAAATTTGGATATATGGATTTTATCATTAACATGCAAAAATTTTATGCATGTGACTGTGTAGCATGGACAAACTGTGGGCCCCATATCTCTATAACTGGGGTCTTGGGAAGAGCAAACAGTGCTCTTAACTGCTGAGCTATTTCTCAAGACTCAGCAACATCGTTTTAAAGGGTAAATATCTCCCCCGAAGAAGTATTCTGAAATCCCACATTCCTAGCGGTATTTTCAGTTAGAAGATTCACTCATACTTTCTTCTCTCATCCAGCACTCTCTGCATCTCTGTAGAGTGTAGGATGTGAAACGCTGGTATGTAACACTGAATAAAGGCACTTTCCTGAAGGACTCTGTTATGAGATGCACAGGAAACACTGGGAAAGACTGATAAAACTGAAATTTAAATTGATGATTAGTTATTTTCAGGGTATGAAGGCTGTGGGATAAAGTACTCTGGGCAGGAGTTGAAAATAATTAAAATCAGAGGTTGAAAATAGCTCTATTATGCACATAAGTATTGTAACATTACCTGTAAATAAATATAATATGCATGATGGAAGGAGGCAGAATGGGAACTATGGCTGACCTTGCTGCTTGGAACTAGAACTGAAACTCAAGTTTGTAATTTCATAGGTAGGAAAAAGGGAACTAACAATACAAGTTTTTTTTTTTTTTAGATTTATTCATTATGTATACAGTGGTCTGCCCGCATGTATGCATGTATGCCTGCAGGCCTAAAGAGGGTGCCAGATCTCATTACAGATGGCATGAGTCACCATGTGGTTGCTGGGAATTGGCCTCAGGACCTCCAAAGGAACAACCAGTGCTCTTAACCTGAGCCATCTCTCCAACCCTTATACAAGGTTTTGTTTAATAAATTATTTCAGGAAGACAAGGACAAGTGAAACAAAAGACAGGAAAAGGGTTAGACTATGACAGCGAGAGGCTGGTATGAAGGTTAATTAATATCTGATGAAGCCAGGCCCCTTCAGCCAATGGCCTTTAAGATACTGGCCCAGGGATCACCAGCTGGAGTGAGGAGGCTGGGCCTTGGTGACAGCAGCCTGCCCTTGTCATCTACTGTTGCAGCATGAAAGATTCCCACACTATCCCAGAATGAAATATAATAAAGGTCTGCTTATTAGGGGGTAAACTCACAGAAAGAGGAGTGATTGCAGTCCTCTGCAAGCTCCGAGAACTGGAACTGAAGCCAGCAGCCAAGGGGCCCACACATGCTTTTATGTCTGGATTTAAGAACATGAGACCACGCTATTATCTTAAAGGCTATTGGCTGAAGGGGTTCCCACAGCAGGTATACACCTGGATTTGGGAGTTACAGGCAGACAGAGGGTGAGTCTAAGGCCAGCCTAGGCCACAGAGGCTATCCAGGAACACATCCAGGAAGAGGGAGACCCTACCTCAAACAGAGCAAAGAACAAGAACATGAGTAGGTGGGGGAAACCAAAACAAACAAACAAACAAAAAACTCAACTATCTGAAAGAAAGGCCAAATTCAAATGATTTGAAGATGTGAAAATACTCAATTGGATGGAGAGTGTGATGGCAAAGAAAAGCAGTAGAAGACTTAATGATTTCTAGTTTTGGTTAAGAGATGACATTAAGAGTCAAAACACAGAACCAAAGCGAGCCAGGAGAGGGGAAGAAGGAATAGGCTGTCTAGACATGCTGTGCTAAGCCACTGAAATAGGCTGAGAAATTGGTAGTTGGAAACTTGGGTCTGGAGCCTGGGCTAAAGTTGGAAGCGGAAATGCTAGCTCTGTGACGGAACAGCAGAAACTACAGGAGGCGAGGTCGTCTGGCTAGAGAAAGATATGGGGACCCAAGAAGGAAACCCCCAGAAGTTTAAGGCGTGGACAGAAAGGGGAGCATTAAGAGAATGATAAAGAACAGTAGTAACTAAGACAAGAAAGACAAACAGAGGAACTGACGGGAAGGGGTGGTTAACTAAGTCCACTGACTGGTACAGGAAAGTGGCCAGACTTAGAACATACCAGTGATAGGCAACTGTGACCTTACCTAACAGTGACCTTAGGAAAAGCAGAGTGAAGCTGGCATGAGTGGGCCGCAGTTAGGGCAGGGATACCCAACTCTGTAAGTCTGCTAGTCGTAATCGGCATCTATCAGGGTCTAGCATTTTCACAGGGAAGATCTGTAATTTCTGTACAGAAGTAACAAGTCTTGACTGGTAGTTTATGAACAGCATAGGTGTATTTCATCTACTGGTCAAAACTTGGGAATAATTAAAAAATAAGTTAAAAGATTCTATCCATCTAATCTACATATATACAAGTAACTATTTTGCCCTAGATCTTAGACTAGAACACACCCTTTGATGAGGGTAAGAACCACAACTTGGCCTTTAACTGGTTTACCATGAAAGCTGTGAGCAAGCATTGCAGCACAGTCATGTGCCACATGTTTCGGCCAAAAATGAGGTTCAGATATGATATGGTCCCAAAAGGTGCCATCTCTTGTGACATCATAAACAGTTTCTACATGTTAGTATTTGCAGAATACAACTGCCCGAGGTCACATTTCTCAGAATCCATGCCCGGCAAGTCACAGACAGCTGGAAATAAAGATGCCAGTGGGTGAGTTCAGCTGCTTACTTCCTCTGCAAATCACAGTTCGCTGGCCCTAGGCTTCTAGCGATTTAAATGTCAGGAAAGCATAGGATTTTGCCCCCTGCCATTTGCTTAAAAAGACCTGGATATGTCAGCACCAGACATGATGTCTTGGCCATGAAACTCTGGTCACAGCTGCTGTCCCATTTACACTCACTCACCCAGGGCCTTTTCCTGGGAGACCTGGCTGTTAGGGCATAGACAGCAACACAAGGGCACAAGTAGATTTCCCTTTACTGTGTTTGGTTTGTCATACCATTGCTACTCCTCTGCAGTCCAAGACTTCTCTATAACTTTTCTAAAAGCAAAGAAAGAGACCCCCCCCCTTAACTCAACAGCCTCTTGTGTGTGGTGTGTATGTGCAGTGTATAAGGGTATGCATCTCAGGCACGCACATAGAGGTCAGAGGGCATCAGATGTCCTCCTCTAGCAATCTCCGCCTTACTCCTCTGAGGTAGGATATCCCCCAGAAAGTCAGCAAGTCCCTGTAATCCTCTAGTCTCTGCCCCTACCCTGGGGCTGAGATACGCTTGGGACCATAGTGGATCCTGGGACCTGAACTCATGGCTGTGCAGCGATGCTTTTGACCACTGAGCCACCTGTCTAGCTCCCCAGCTAATACCCTTCCAGTTCTGTGACTATTAGTATAAGGATGCCTTATGTAATTAATGGCAGCAAGGGATCTTATCTTCAGGAACTCTTATCAGGGAATGTCCAAGTAAGATTTCAAGATTTACTACACTCAAATCTTTACTTTGAGCAGCCATTTTGAGATGCATTGTTAGAGATGGTTATTCTGTATAATATACAGGGTAGAAAAACAGTGACTCCCTAGGGCAGAGGTTCTCAAAAAGCGGACTGCGGCTCCTCTGACAAACATCAGTCTCCGAAAATATTTACATTACGATTCTAAACAGTAGCAAAATTACAGTTATGAAGCAGCAACGAAAATAAGTTTATGGAGAGTTACTACAACATGAGTAACTGTATTAAAGTGTCACGGCATTAGGAAAGTTGAGAACCACTGGTCTAGAGACTAATTATAATATTGTGTGGATTTGAGATTTTAATATAAAACTCACTCATGAGGTCCTAAGTTCAGTTCCTAATACCACAGAACAAAGTTTCAAAATAAAAAGCCAGTCATCAAATGTAACCTTGATATCTTAAGCATGTTTTAGCACACTGAAAACTCTACAATACTACTTCAAATTTGGCTGCCTCAATTTCTTAATGTTCTGTTCATTTTAAAGAGGGACTTAAGAAACCAGCTGAACATTACCATAGTCCTTAGGTCTTCTTGCCAGTCTCTCACAAGGAAGCATCTGTCAGCACAGCTACATACTGGCCAAATAGCAACTGAAGCTGTCATAAGGGACAATGACTCGGGTGCCTCTCAAGTCAGGCACTTTATATCATCTCCAGGTGGGGACAGGGCTGACAAATCCTTTCCTGACCCTAAATCGTGGAACAAAAATCTGCATGTGATTCTGTCTATGCTGGATTACACATTTCATGTTGAAGCAATACAGGTAAGTCAGGGGTCTTAGTGTTTTATTCCAATGAAAATAACAAGGTTGCAGTTCAGAAATAGTCTGTTTTAAGAAAATATGGCCAACTGCCTAGAAAACTAAGCAGTTCTTTACAGTCTAGCACAAAAATGTATTTTTTCTATTTTTCATAGAACTGAACATCTATGACCAAAATGTAAACAAGGTAAATTTTAATATTTTGATTATTCATTCAATGATATCAATAGTGTCAGTTTCTCTGGTCTCTTGACTTTACTGTATAGCTAACTACACATCTACTTCTATATATCTAGGTAACCTTTAGGTTACTTCGGCAACTTTGGTTTGGTTGCTGGTAACGAGGCCCTAAACTGTCACCCAATACAGTAGTAGAAAACAGCATTAGACTTTTCCCCCTTGTTCTTGGGTTTTGCTAGTCTTAGAAATTTGAAAATGACAATGAGGATTTTTGAATATATCTAAAATTTTAAAAAGTTACCAATAACAAAGATAATGGCTTATGTTCCATTTACTAGTGTTAACACTGAAGACCCCTCATAATCCCACAGGGGTAACTAGAGGAAAGCTGCTCAAACAATGGTCATCTTATGTAGACACACAACGCTCTGATGAATATTCTGAACTTTCTCCCACTATAGAAGGGAGACAATTTTAGAGCTGTCTGAGGTGCTGCAGCACGTCTACTGATACTCCCAGCTGTTTCACTAAGTTGGCCGTCTGTTCCAGAATCCAACTGAGGTTTGGTTTTTCCAAATGTGCATGCTCCTGTGTTCTGCAACAGTCTGAAGGTGAACAATCTTTCCCGCTAGGACTCTTATCAGAGTTTTTGTTAAACTCAGCACTATTTTCACAGAGTCTTTCATCTTCAGCTTCATCTATCTTTTTCTCAGCTGGAGCTACATGACAAAGGTCCATATCCTCAATGGAGTCCAATAAATCTGTAACTTGGGGCTGTGGAGTGACTGATTCCAGACGTTTAAGCACACACTCTTCACACTGGCCAACTGCATCCAGAAGATTATTTATTTTACTGATCAAAGTTGAACTATTACCGTGAAGGAGACACCAGGAGAGCAAAGCACTGAGCGAAAATATAAACAAGAGTTAAATAGGAAAAATTCAAATAGTCACAGGCATTTAGAAAACTAGGCCCTACATGTTTTCCTTCAAGACAACACCATGAAGAAACAGATTAGCAATAATAATGCATGTCAAAATCAGGAAAGTAACAATGTAAATAACACAAAAAGAACAAACAAAGCATCTTTTAATGCAAGTTAACCAAGACTTAATCATATAAACTGTTTATAAATCATACTTCCTTCACAGCTCTGTACCAATTTTTGATTTTATATTTTCTTAGACCATATAACTTCTATGCAATAAAATATAATTTACATAAAGCCAGAAAAACCAGTACCTTCTTTTCTTTCCTTTTTAAAAATGAAAGCCTAGGCTTGTTAAACAATTAGAAAGACAAAATATTATCAGGAGGAATACTTCGAAGACTTCATTGTCACGAAGCGGTGTCAATGAAATCTCAAGTCAGTGTTTATTTCTTAGGAGTACTCAATATTTAACGGAGGCATCAGGCATACTTAAACTTTTCAAATTACCTCAATGTTCCCCTGAGTAGCCCATAGTTTATAATGACTTCTGCACCTTCTTTATAACCTTGATTGAAGCCCTGTTGAAGAGTAACTGCTTTGCCGGCATCTACTCCATCTCTGTAACCTTCCTAAAGACAAGAAACTGCTTGTAACTGACACCAAGTCAATATTTTCTGGAGAAGCACAAAGCACAGAGTCCGTTCTGAAAATAGATTTAGCAGGTTTATATTACGTTAACTGAATATGATATGGCAGAGACATAAATCCAAAGCAGAAGGTTTCTTCTAAAACCCTACTATTGGTCTGTCCTTCCTTCCTGATCACATTTGTTTCCAGCCTGGCCTGGAATTCCTAGTCCTACTCCTCATTCTCCTAAGTGATGACAAGAGGCATGTGCCTCGTCACCACATCCTCAGCTTACTTTGGAATCCACGGTTACCTTGTAAACATTAAACACCAGTTGTTAGGTTCTTTTTAAGAACTGTGTTAGCAAGGTCTTCACAGATGTGGGAACTCCATGTCTGGTCTTGGTAACTTAACTAGAACAGGGCAGTTAAGGAGGCTGGCCAGGCTGGGTGAGAGGAAACTATTTTAGGAACAGCATAGAGGAAGTCTGAATTTAGAAATCTAATCTGAATGAGGCATAGAGATTTTGCCCTCTTATAACTGGTCTAGCCCCAGATTCCCAAGGCATTTTTATAATGATATCCTGGCTGTTGGACTCAACAAATATATCGCTGGAACACAGGTAGATCATGACAACTGCAGCTTAAAAGGACCACGAAATGGCTGGTAAGTATATTAGGTGGACACAGTTCTTTTTGCCTTTTACTTTTTAAATATTTATGTAACATATACTCCCCCCCTCCCCCCGGGGTGAGGGACGTTGCAAGCCATAACTTGATGTGGATTCCAGGGATGGAACTCCACCTCATTATGGTCTGGAATCCACCTCTCTGTGGACGCAGATCTGACCAGTTTTCTCACCAGAACCAAGTGATTCTACCCCGATATTATTAAGGCAAGTTTTCAATGAATGGTGAGAGAGAGAGAGGGACGAGGATGGAGAAGGAGACCGGGAAGAGGGGTGGGAGAGGTAGGAGGGAGAGGGGAGGGAAGGGGGAGATGGGAGAGGGCGCAGGAGAGGGAGAGGAAGAGGGAGAGAGACGAGAGGAGAGAGATGAGAGAGCAGATAGACGAGAGCGACGCTAGAGACGAGACGTCGAGAGAGAGAGAGAGAGCCGGAATGAATAGCACATTTAAAGTAAAACTGAAACAATATCTCCTCCTCTACCTTCCCGTCCTGTGACAACATTCTTAGGTTCACCTTTTCCAAGCTTTAGTAACACCACGCCTCACTTCGGACTCTCCACCCACTGAAAAACATCTGTGAATATGAGTTTTTCTGACAGCCTTAGTCCAGTCGGTATATGTTTCTCCCCTTCAGCTATTTCCCTCCCCAAACACCGAACTCTGGAAAAAGTTCACTTTAGTCCGTCAGTCCCCTGCTCCAAACCCAGCCGGGGCTCTCAAAGAACTCGTGTTTAAAGGTTATCAACCTTTAACCAAGTAACCAAGCTGGGTGGAAGACGGGGCGGCCTTGGGGTCGCGGGAAGACAGCTGACCCCCCCTGGTCCAGGCCTCCAACCCTTAGCCCCCGTGGGAATCCCACGCCCCGCGCGTCCACGTCCCCCGCCCATTTACTTGGATTCGTCTCCGCATGTGTCCCTGCCATTCCCGCTGCACTAACAGAGTCTCGTCCGCTTCCTCGTCAAACACATCCTGATCCCCAGGGCTCGGGATCTCGGGAACCGCTCGAACCCAAGACATGTCCGAAGAAACCACGAGTCCCGGAGCCCTGGAGCCCCGGAAGCGGCCGCAAGTGCTTCCGGCCCGGGGGCGGGGCGAAAGGGAAGGTGTGGGACGAAGCGGCTCGTGCGTCTGGTCCTACAGCACTGAGACTGGGGAATGCCGCTGTCTCCTCCCTGGCGTTTTAGTCGGCCGCCGGGGTGGGGTGGGTGCTGGGAGCTAAGTCCTACCATTCCAGGACTGAGACTCAGTTTCTGCGTGTGCTGAAGGATTTGGCCACCAGCGTGCAGCCGAGGACATTGGACTATGAAAGCTGATTCCGCGGTCAATTTGAGATTTAGTAATGTGAACACTTTTGTAAACCCAGCATCCATTGTCAGTTGCCCTCCCAGCCTTCCGCTCCTGCTCTGCGAGCTTGAGAGTTTAGGAATATGGTTCAAGCATTAGCAGCTTCTGGCCCACTGTACGTGTTGAAGAACTGGACAGCAGCGTTCTTGTTTTGTCCTTTGTATGAGAAAAATGAGTCGTGATAATTTTTCTGAAAAGTTTTCTAGAATACCTTTTTTTTGTATTAGACTTCATTTTAGGCCTTTGAGGGACTGCACGTCATAAGAATAAGTTCTCTCCCTGAGTTCTCAGGCCCCGTGGACTTCCTGTTAGAGTAGAAATGGTAGTTGAACAACAGTAACAGATAAGTAATTCATAGTTTGAAGATGTAAATCATATGAAAGAGTGCTACTGTGGGAGAAGACAGGTTACTATTTTAGTTTATTTTATATTTTTGTGCTGGGGATTGAACCCCAAGCTTTGCAAATGTGGAACATGTGCTCTGTCAATTCCCTGCAGCCCCAAAGTTACTATGTTACATTTTCAGGGAGAATTTGTATTCTGTAAATAAGTGTGTAAAACCAAATATAAATTGTGTTAATGTGGAATTATACAGATATTAATTAGAAATAAAATGGTATTAAGGGAAGCAATAGTGATAGTGATCGAAATGAATAAAATAGAAAACCCAAAAGTCCTGACTGTCAGTAGGCACTTGTCCTCAAACCCAAGGAACTGGTGCAATCTCCATGACCTATGTGATGGAAGGAGAGAACCAACTCCTGAAAGTTGTCTTCTGACTTCCACATATGTACTGTGGTGTGTGTGCGCGTGCGCACACACACACACACACAGAGTATGTAATAAATGCAATAAAAATAAAACAACACTGGCATATTAAACCCTATAAAGGCCAGGGTCTGGAGACACGGCCCAGCAGTTAATGCTTGCGGCTCTTCTGGAGGATGCTAGCTTAGGTTTGAGCGTCCACAGAGAGTGTACGGCTCACAACCACCTGTAACTCCAGCTCCAGGGATTCTGAAGCCTTTTTCTAGCCTCCAAGGGTACTTGCGCACACATGTACACACATGCATGCAAACACATATATGTATAAATAAAAATAAATCTTAAAAAATAAAAAGAAAGCAAATAATCCTCTCTTGCATCTTTCTCATTAAGAAAAAATATTAAACAAGAATTAGGAAGTGACCATTAATACAGATGAAAAACACAATAAATAATTCAAACTCAAGAGCAGCACATGTAGTGTTTTAAGACAAGCTCTCAGTAAACTGGAAATGTAGCAGAGGATGAGGATGATTTTGAACTTCTGATTTTTCAGTCTCTAACTCCTGAGCGCTAGGTTTACAGGTGTGCATCACCACGCCCAGTTCTGTGGTGCTGGGGATTGGATGCAAGGCCTCGAGCATGAACTCTACCAACTGAGCTGCTTCTCCATACACTTATATGAGTGTCTGCCCCTTAAAAGGTGAACTGTCTGATCTATGGCTCACTTATTAAAATGATTGCTTTACAAGGATAAAAGTATGAATTAGAGCCCAGAACCCACATACAAAAGTCAGGTATTGTAATTGTATCTGTAATTTCCAGATCTCGGGACATGAAGACAAATGGAATCCTGAGGCTTTTGACCACCCAGAATAGTTTAATTGGCAAGCAAAATCCAGGCCAGCTACTCCTGTCCCCCTCACCCATATGTCAGAGCACCTGAATATCCATAAGAATGCATATGTGTGTACACTCCCACACGCATTGTCTTATCAGAAGTTATTTTAAAATGATCCCATGTTATCACATGTAATGTTGCAATTTATTAAAGAGGAAAGCAAATCTTCATACTAATGCATTCAACATGATTACTTATTTTTCCATAAATGATTAAACCTTAGCTGTATTACTTGATCCTGCAGGAAATGTAGCATCTTCAGTGTCTTTCAAGTTTACTGACATTTTGATTGAACTGTTGTCAGTGTTGGTGATGCCACTTCAAACAAAATGTTAGAAGTACGTCTAGAGCTATTTCCAAAGTTGCTGGAAATTTTGCCCTCACCCTAAAGCAAAATTCATTTAACAGTTTTCATGAAATGCCTCTGTGGCTCAAACAGCTATTTCAAAATCAAACATTTTAATACAGTGCAGTCTGAAGATAGACTAATTGATACTTACATGCTGAGAAATGAGGGTAGGGAGTATTGAAGGTTGTTTTTGTTGTATTTGTATAGAACCAGAAAGCAGTATGTATAGTAAAAACACTTCAGTGTCTAGCATCCAATAGTCTTGATTCTGATCCCAGGTGTTTGAGGCAGTGTTCAGTGGCGCTGTGGGGCGTGAAGACTTGCGCGGTACACAGTGTGATCGCTGTGTGTTCAGATCAAAGCTTCAGCGAACCTGAACAATACAGCATGAGCAGATGCTGCCAGAACACCTTTGACTCCTTACACATTTGGAGTTTTGATTGCTTTGTGTTCAGAGACCTTTCACTGTTGCTAAAGAGTTCATGACTCAGTTTCAATTACGTTACCTCCTGATTAAAGAAGATCTCGTGTGTGTATGTGTGTGTGTGTGTGTGTGTGTGCGCGCGCGCGCGCGCATGTGTAAATGCACATGAATATGTAATGTGTGTGCAAGTATTTGTGTACATATGTGTCATATGCGGGTGAGTGCAGGCTAGGGGTTAATACCTGATGCTTCCTTAATTACTCTTCACCTTATCTTTTAAGACACAGTTTCTCATGAACGGGGTAGACTGGTTGGTCAGTGAGCACCAGGGATCTGCCCCACTGCTACCTAGAGCTACCACGCCTGACTTTCTGTGTGGTTGCTCTGAAGCTGAGTTCATGTCCTCAAGCGTGCACAGCAGGCACTTTACCAACTGACCCATCTCAGGCTCTTGTAGTATTTCAAAAAGTTCTCTGTGGAATATGGACTTAAGACCCAAGTCAGATGCATGTATGCAGATGTATTCTTTGCACTGCTTATAACCATTAGGAGGCAGAGTTAGGAATGTATGAGAGTACTGGGAGCCAGGAACATAATGCATGTGCAAGAGACCAAGAAGAGGAAGAACATGCAGGCAAAGTAAGCTTTCAGAAAGTGATGCTGATCAACTTCTGTGACAAGGAAGGGAGGCAGAACCGAAGTCCTTAGCTGCAGTGTATATTTCATGCTGTCTTAGCTAATATATGAAGAGCTCTGCAACAAAGAACAAGGGAAATCACACATTTGGGGCACACGGACATGTCATGCTCTCTTGTCAGCTTAGTTATGCCTGGGGAATGTCCTGAAACCACATGGCCTTGGCTAGGAAACTGCAGCGGATCCCATAAATACTCTTGCCTTCAACACTCAGATGATCTTTCAATGTCCTTTTGTGTGTATTATTCTATTGTTTTCAAAATTGCATCCCCACTCTTTAAAGGAAGAAAAACCTCATAAATAACTATGACACCCTTGCATAAATTTTGATGTCATGATGTGAACTTACCCTGGAGGATTTAAGAACTGTATCTTGCAGCTCAGTGTGTCTCATATAAACACACTCTAATGGGGTCAGCCTTTAGGCTTCACCATATCCTTCTCCTCAATCTCCTGCTTGTCATTCATCTTTGTTTTTACTTTCAAAGACTCCAACAATTCTTCTTTATGTCTTTCTATTTCTCATCTCTTGCTGACTTCTATTTTTTATCTTGGGTTTCCACACTTTATTTGTGCCTCCTACAAAGTGCTCTTTGATAGTTGACATAATAAACTCCAAGAGGGCACAAACCTTTCTTAAAGTCTTCCCAGTTTCTGGCTTGGGGGGGGGGCACTTAATCACTCGGCCTTGGTAACTGGGCAGTGGAAGATTCCTTTAAACCAAGGAAAGCTGGCTTCCTGTTTGTTCCTCCTAAACTTGCAAATGTTGTCTTTAGTGTTCAGCAATAGCTTCCCATGTACCACACTGAATTGCTTTATTCAAGGTGGTGCTAAGGTTATGTAATATGTGAAAAATCAATACGGGTGGTGAAAAAAGGTTGGAGAACATTAGCAATAGAGAGATCTTGATGGGGGTGAGGCTAGTGTGGGGATTCTAAGCAACTGACTCCTTCATTTTAGCTTTGTCTCTGGAAATTCAAGTCAATCCTACTATCAGAGTGGGGAGGAAAAGTACTTTAAATCCAGTACAGGGCACTTGGTGACCACTGAAACGGATGAGGGGGAATGCCAAGAAGGAAGCCTGATTGATTTTTCTAATGGTCTATTGATGGGCTATATATATATATATATATATATATATATATATATATATATGTATACTCAGGCCTGTCTCATCTTCCAAAGATCCTCGATTACCTCCAGGCTTTTTGTAGCTATTTGTTTCTGTTTCTCTTTCCCTTTACGCTAAACTTCTTGAAAGAGTCCCTGATGCACCTCTCACTGTTCAAGTCAGTGGAATCTGGCTTCCAACCCCTCTGTACTATTGAAAGAAATGGGGTCTGGAGGTTAAGGCAATCTTAAGGTTTTTATTTTTTTTTTTTTTCATTTGACTTTCAGATCTCTGCTCCTCGTTGCCCTCTTGTGCCAGACTCTGGCTAACTGCCTGCAGAGTTTCTTTGCTGAGATTTACCACAAAGATTGTAACGTATCATATCTGACCTTACATTTTCTTCCCTTAATGTTTGACTTGAATTTTCAGAGACAAAGCTAAAATGAAGGAGTCAGTTGCTTAGAATCCCCACACTAGCCTCACCCCCATCAAGATGGGGGATGTCCTTCTGTATATGTGTTTCATTGGTTGATGAATAAAGCCAATGGCTTACCAGAGTAAAGTCAGGTGGGAAATCCAAACAGAGCTATATAGAGACAGTAGGCGGAGTCAAAGAGACACCATGAGCTGCTGAAGGAAAAAGATGCCAGAACATTACTGGTAAACCATAGCTTTATGGTGATACATAAAGTAATAGAAATATGTTAATTTAAGATGTAAGAGGTAGTTAGGAATATGCCTGAGCCAGTGTTGTAATTAATATAGTTTCTGTGTGATTATTTGGGTATGGGCAGCCAGGAAATACAAGCACAGCCTTCATCTCCAAATGTTCTTGTTTCTTGTATGTTTTCCAGCTCCTTGCAGTTCAGATTGGGGTGCCACCACCTGTAACATCAGCATTGCTTGGGAAACTTGTGAGAAATGAGTTTCTTGTGCCTACACACAAATATTACATTAATATCTCCATCCTTGGGTGACTGGTTTTCATAGCCAAGTCCGAGAAGCTTTGCAGTGTTCTCAGTGGCCCAGGCCAGGAGCCTGACTCCCTGTTCCTCTCTGGGGCCACACCACTGTTTCTGAAGCAATTACAGTGTCTTAAATATTACTCACATTTACTCATTTTCCTCCATTCCCACTGCCACTTCCCTAGATATCGCAACAGCTTCCTTAACTGATCTTGCTTCAATGACCCTGTTTCCCTCAGTCTGTCCGTTTCCTCAGTCAGAGCATTACACCTAAAGCAAAATCTGATAGAACCATTACTTGCTTAATATTGTCCAATACCTCCTGGCCACTCCTAACATAAAATATGACTTATGTGGCCAACACCGCCATATGTGTCCTGGCACCCACCAATTTTCTTCTGCCTGGGAATGTATCCTCTTCTTCTACTAATGCTTTCCTCTTACATTAGAGGTTTATCTTAGCTGTCAGTTCCATTTAGAAGTTTGTTTGCTTTTTGGTTTTTCAAGGTAGGGTTTCTCTGTGTAGCCCTGGCTGTTCCTGGCACTTGCTCTGTAGACCAGACTGTTCTCAGACTCACAGAGATCTGCCTGCTTCTACCTCCTGAGTGCTGGGATTAAAGGCGTGCACCACCACACTGACTTGGAAGTAGTTTTTCAGCTGCCCTTCCATATGTGCGACAGTCTGTACCACTTTACTTATATGTGCTTCCAAACCAGTTTGTTCTGCTATGCTACAGTAAGACCTTCAGGTAGAGCCTCTATATCCTTATTGCCGTTTTTATCTCCAGTGTGTCTATAGTAGGTACCTTTCCTCTTGCTGTGATAGAATACCCATGGAAAGCAACTTCAAGCAGGAAAGGTTTATTTCATCCACAGTTCCTGGGTTTAGTCTGTCATAACAGGGAGGTCACGGGGGCAGGGGTTTGAGGCAACTGATCACACTGCAGCCGCAGCCACCAAATAGACAGAGATGAGTGCTGGTGCTAAGCTGCTTTTCTTCTTTTTCTGTAGTCTGGGCGATGATGTCACCCACTTTTTGAGTGTGTCTTTCTACCTCCATTAATGTAATCAACATAACACCTTACAGGCCCAGCCAGAAACTACTTAATCTAGGCAATCCTTCACTGACTCAGAGCAGAAATACTGCTTTGGGAACAAAATTTGGAGTCTTTTCTCCATTAGAAATGTGAGAGGCATTGCTTGTACTATTACCTAATTCTGCTCTCCTTTCTGGATACCCACAACACTCACTGACCTGGTGGCACATGAGTAGGATGTCCATGACTAATTATGACCCATTGCTAGTAAAAGACAATGATGCTCTTCACTCCCCAGCTTAGGTCAGGAACTCTTTCTGCCCTGCCTCTCTCCATGCAGTAATTCTGCCACTTTTAAATGTTAGATATGCACACTTACTTACAAACTAAACATCTGTACCAAGAGAAAGCATGGGAACTTCATGCCCAGTGTGTTTAAACTAGACATGTTCTCTTTCTGCTACAGACCTTGTCTTTCTCTTGCCTTTTCAACATGGATAGTGCCACCATCTTACCCTCTTTTCTTTGCCTTTCAATAGAGCATGGATCAGAAGACATAAGCTGGCCTGTCTATAAGTGGAAAAGTACTCAGTTATAAAGTGTCCTAGTGATGTGTGCTACAGCAGGAAACAAGCCAATCACAAGTGACCATGTAGTATTTTCATGAAATCTCCAGAATAGGCAAGCCCGGAAAGACATAAAGTCAACTACCAGTTGTTAGTCATGAGGGAAGGGTAGAATGAACAGTGCCTGTTGATGGAGATAGGAGTCCTTTCTGGAGTTAGAAAAAAACTCTGGCCAGATAATGTTTATAGTGGCATATCTCTGTCACTATACTAAAAACTAATCGATTATATTTTTTATTTCTCTTTTTAGCTATTAATTGTACATTGCTGCTTAGTACAGCCACTTTGGAATTCCTTGTATAGCCAAGGCTAGCTTTGAACTTGTAACCCCCCAGTCAGTTTCCCAAGGGATTGCAGTGCTATGCTACCATGCCTGACATGAGCTGTAGGGTGAATCTTATGACATGTACATTATCTTAACTTGAAGGAATTGCCAGTAAAAAAGAAATAAAGTTTGAACAATCACCATACATTTGGACAACAAACATACTTTTGGACAGATGAAGATTGAGTGTCTTTGTGGAAAACAGTCTTATTTTACATAGTTCACTTACAGGACAAATTGCATCATTAATATTTGAAGAGTAGAGGATCTTTGGTATTGATCTAACTTGGTATTTATACCAGTAAAGCTAAATTCAACAGTACAATTTATGCTATGCAATATTGCATCAAGATGGCTGGCAGGATAAAGGAGAGAAAGGGGAAAGTTTGGATGGTAAAAGTAGAAGTATATACAAGAATAAGATGGAAAAAAATGCAGTATATAAATCTGCAAGTAAAATAGTTAGTTCTTCCACATTTGAAAGTTATACTCATAAATTCAGGTATTTATCACAGGGTTCAAGTTGAGCAGGTGAGCAAGCAAGAGAGAGCAGGTTTTGCTATTGGACTGCTGTGATCAGCCAAAATGCCCCACCATTCTAGTTATGTGGACCGGACTTCCAGTGCTTCAGCTTTTAATTCGTGAGATGGGGCCGCACAACAGACTACAAGGCACAGTTGTCCCATGTTCTGCTTGGACATGCTGCTGGTCACCTCAATGGGAAACCATTTCTCAGCACTGCAATGGCTAACACCCAAAGCAGCGAGCGCCTAGTGAATTACTTCCAATGGCTCCCCCTCTCTTTTGATTTCATAATTTGTTCTTTTTGTTTATACATATTCTCTCATACTTTTGGTTCCTTTTCTTCATCTTGTTCTTCCAGTTTGTCTTTATTTTAACTTATTTGACTGCCACAAATTCTTCAAAACCAAGCTTTTCCTATTTTACCCCAGTCTTCATGGAAACAGCTTTCCTGACACACATTTTAGCACTGTATAGTCTGATAAGCTTTGATGTATATACATACCTGTAGGCTGTCGCTGCCATCAAGGTAATGGACATATCCATCAATATCTTTTCCATGTGTTCTCCAGTCCTGTTTTTCTACACCTGTCTTGCTCCCACTCCTGTTATTTCTCAGGTGATCACTGAGCCTCCCGCTGTCACTCTGCTAGTTTGTATCTTCTAAAGTGTCATATAAATGATAGAACAGTGTGGGGTTTTTGGTCATCATACTGATTTTGAAATTTGTCAATGCTGTGTATGAAAAACTTCCATTTTATTGCTGAGTAGAACTATATTGTATGGATATACCACAGTTTGACTATTATACACTACTTCACATAAATATAAATAAACCCCCAAATTTGCTCAAGTTCCAAAACAAAGTGTTAATAAGAATATTCATGTAATCCTTTGCGTTGGAATATACTTTTTTCCTGTTGTGTAAATACCTTGGAATGTAGTGGTTTGCCTATATGGCAGTTTAAAAGAAACTACAAAGTTATTTCCTAGAGTGATTATGATATTTTATGGCATGTAACATTATATAGCAGTATCATCCATACCAGAAGGACTTGGCGTGCTTAGTGTTTTCCTGCGAGTCACTCTGGTGAACGTGCGCTGTGTCATGGGCATTGCATTAGCATTGTCACAATGATGAGCAGCTTCGCATCTTTCTATCTTAGGGGCAAGTATCTGGTTTAACCTGTTGTGCGGCATGCTTTCATAATGGCCAGCAAAAGCTGAGATGCAAAGACACAGCAAGAGAAACCTATCCCTTTTCTTTCTCCCTCAAAACCCTCTCGCATCATTACAGAATGGGTCATTTTGTAAGAAAAATTTCAGTTTTAATGACATGAAGTTTTCGACCAAGTTAGCTTCTTCTCATAAGTTAGGGAGTGATGATGTCTGTGAGACCACACAGTGCAAATGGAGTGACTGTCTGGATGGCTGGGGCGCTGCCGAAACATTGTTCTTTGTTACAGCACGTCCTCGATGAGGTCCTGCAGGAAGAAGTTTCTGTAGCAGAGAACCAGTTCTGCCTCAATTGGGTAACAGCTCCTGTTATCTTCAGTTTATACCGCTCATGCCCCAAGAGAAGGCACAAGAATCAGAGACTCACTCATCTTAGGGTTGTTGTTGTGGTATTACTTTAGCCATCCTAACTAACCCCAAATCCTTGAGCATTCCTTTTAAATGTCTTCAGTGTTAAATAAATAATCACCACCCGCAAATCCAAACCCTACCTTGGCTTTCATTTATCTGAAAGCTGACATTTGGTTTATCAATGTCCTATCATGAGTCAGGGTTCCCTGCTCCTCTTTTGGGTAGTCCCTGCCTGCCCAAGGGATACCACTTATGGACATCACTGCCTCACATTCGGTCAAGAAAAAAAGTAGTCCCTCATAGCTGTACCAGATGCTTGAGTTTTAGTTAATTCCAAATGTAGTCAATTCAAGGAGCCAAGAATAGCCACCACAAGCTCCAATACAGAACCAGGACCTGTGGAACATACATGTATGGCCTATTACACCTACCACAGGATCGATATTCCCATGTTCCTTACAAGGTCAGTAGGTTCCCCTTAGCGCTTCTGCAAGAACACTGTTCTAACCAAAATCCCTCCCCCAAATCTTTTAACCATTTAGATTTTAGCTGGAAGATAAATTCATAGTTAAGGAGGACCTCCTCATCTACTCAGCCTAGAGGAGTGTCTCCATTTCCAGGTACCTTCTTTGACTTCCTTCACAGTGCCTCAAGTACTGTGTGTCTGCTAATGATTTAATGGCTTGTAGCTCTATGTCTTTAGTCCTCTGGGCAGTGCTTAGTATGTAATAAATGTGGTGTATGCATTTTTTCTTAAGGTAGATATTTTATAGGTTCAGTACTTCCTTCTTTTAGACATCCCATGGGGGTCCCACTTCTGATGGAGAAGGAGGATTTTTGTATTTTCTAAATTTAAAGTTTACTTTATCTATGAGTGCGGGTGTTTTGCCTGGATGTATATTGTGCACCACATGTGCCTGTGGAGGCCAGAAGGGAAAACTGGACTCCTTGGAACTGGAGTTCCAGATAGCTGTGAGCTGCCATGTAGGTGCTGGGAATTGACCTGGGTCTTCTACAAGAACAGCCCTTACCAACTGGGCCACCTCTTTAGCTCCATTTTATTTCTTCATCTTTTACCTCTTCCTTCTTTAGGTTGAGCAATTATTCACTCACCCAGTGTAAGTTACATTTCTACCTGTCCCCATTTTCCCCTTGTCTTTGTCACCTTGGAGGTACTGGATAGTCCACACATTGCTTGTTGAGACAACCTTTTGTTTTTTAAAATGCTGCTTCTTTTTCTCATCACTTCCTCTTCTCAGCCCTATTGGCTATCTTGAGCATCCACAATAGTTTTTCCTCCAGGGCTTTTGTAATTACTGTTCCCTCTTTGTGGAACACTTTTTCTTTGACCCCTGTTCTCCTTTCTCACTTCTTTCAGGTCTATGTGCAAAGAGAAGTTTTTACCCAATTGATGTGAAACAGAACCTCTACTCAATTTTTTTTCTCTTTTCAATCTTGGTCTAATTGTCCTAATGATACATTATTTGTTTATTGACTGTCTTTCTTATTATAGTATAATATCGAAAAGAATAGGGATACAATGTTTATTGCTGTATCCTCAGTATCTGGAACATGTGGATCATAGGTGCTCATTAAATATCTGTAGAATGAGTAAGTGGATTGATAGAGTAGATGACTCTTAATTTCCACGCTACTCAACTCTCTTAGAAGTTTGTTTCTGACCATGCTTATGATTAGTGAGAGTTTTTGGTAAGAAACTGTGTTAGGGCAAATAGTCTATATGTATGGGACATAATGGAGTGGCACTCAGTGTGTATGGACATCAGCATATATCTCTTGATAGTCTATCCTTGTTTCTCCCTTTGTCCTTCTCTGTACTTCCCTAAGTAAACAAACAGCACTCAGGCTGCACTCTGTTGGCAAACACTTCCAATTTAGCAACCTCTCCTAGAATAAATCGACACTTTTTTTGACACACTTACTTGGGAACACTCAAACACACTTACTCATGTTCTTAGCCAGGACTGGGAACTGTACCCTGCCCTCCACAGGTCTCTTATCCCCCATCCCAGTCTTAAACAGATTAGCTAGATTCCAAGTTGTAACTGATAGTGTCACCTTCTTCCAGAGTGGTGTGACCACCTTGTTCCTCTGGTACAGAGCCAGGACTCAGACCTAGGCTTGTTCTAGAGGCTCATAGGTCAGCAGGATGGCATCTCTCTTCCAAGAACCATTCACACCCAAGGGAAAGTCAGAGTAAGATGTTAGAAAAATTAAAGAAATTAGGACCTTGGAGATGGTCTAGCAATAGGTTCAAACAGTAGAAATAGTGGGAAAAAATACGGGTTTCCTAAAACCCAAAGCACAGATTTTACAGAGCCTGGATCAGAAAACTTCCCATGTCACACAAGGCCCCTTCCCTATGGATCATTGAATCATTTTCCCTTGTGGTTGGGATCTCTGAAAGGAGACTTGGCCCACCATAATGGAAGAAACATTCTTTCTTTTCATTTTATAAATATATAAATAGCTTTATGTATTTATCTCTTTAGGGCTGGAGAATTGGCACAGTAGTTGAAAGCATGTATTGCTCTTGCAATACTTGGGTTTGGTTCCCGGAAACTACATCAAGTATATTACCTTATTGAAAATATAATTACATTTAGCTTAAAAAGTTAGATCAAAATGATCCAGGCTAACTTTGTTCAGGGCAGGACTTATTCACTTTTTTAAACGAATTTATGTTTCAATAAGACCTAGAGTTTCAAAGCTTACATCTGTCCCTTGTTCGCCTTGTGTTATTAGGCAAGTGATTTAACCTCTTTGGATGCTCATTTCTAACACAGGGATAATTGTTCTTTTCTTGCAGGGTTGATACTAGAATTTAGTAAAATTGCACAGTAGGTGCTGACTCAGGGTTGTTTTCCTTAATGAATGCTGGTTGTCATAGTTACTTTTCTATTGCTGTGGAGTGACACTGTGACCAAGGCAACATAAAGGCAAATATTTAATAGGGCCTCGCTTACTGTTTCAGAGGGTGTGTCCGTGACCGTGATTGTGGGGAGCAAGGCAGAAAAGGAGCAGGCATGGCTCCAGAGCAGTAGCTGAGAGCCATTACCTTGGTAACATCACTTTTTGACAACAAGCTTGAGGGAAGTAGAGACACTGGAATGGCATGAACTTTTGAAACCTTAAAGCCCTCAGTCATTGACACACCTCCTCCAACAAAGCCACATTCCCTAATCCTCCCAAACAGTCCTACTAACTAGGAAAGAAGCACTTAAACATATGAGATTATGGGGGCTATTCTTATTTAAACACCACACTGCCTTTCTTCCCTTTTGACCATCTTCTGAAGCATCCTACGGCAGTTATTTTATCTGCAGTGTCAGTGCAGACAATCTCATTTCATTAAAGAGCTGGTGATTTAATAATTTACTTTGAAGCAGGCTACAACTTCCATTATAAACCTCATCTGACATATGTATACAGAGCCATTATTTTCCCAGTGGCAAGAAGGCTGACGGGATATAAATACAAATGTGCAGAGAACAATTTACCCTTGCGTGGTGTCTACATCTGAAAAATATATAATGCAGTGCCCTGCAGTCGATGCGACTCCTTGTAAAATTTGTCACTTCCTGACCACTTGAAATATGGCCCTGTTTCTTATGCCCCTACCCTGCACATACTTATTTGATAATGTCTCTTTATTTCAGTCACTGAGGTGACACAACCCTGTTTTATAAGTTGCCACATGATCGAAGGTGCCGGGCAGGTTGCCATTACCCTGGTAACATCACAGATGGCTAGTTCTCAGAGAAGAAAGGTGAACAGTGAGCATTTGGCTTGAGGCTCCTGTGTTCTGTGCGAATGTATCTTTTGTGTCGTCCAAGCAGTTTGTAGTTTGTGATTTTTTTTCTTCTTCTGTGCAGGGACATATTTCACATTTCTATTGCCAAGGAACGACTCTCAGTTCTTTTAAAAGGATCTGTACAGTTCCATCCTTCAGACCGTTCCAGTGATCTCTGGACATCCTCTAGCCTTTCTTTCATAAAGCTCTTATTCTGGCAAGCTGAGTGGTCTGGGCGGGGAAGTATTTGTGAGTGTGTGCTTGCCTGGATGTGCGCACATGCTTATGTGCCTATTTGAAGCTCCCTGATTGAAATGCCAATATGCCGTCGCTTTCTGGTCTGAATTTACTACAGCAATAAAATGGAGGCGTCTCCCGCATAGTGTAGGGCAGCAGTTTAGCCTTGCCATTTTTATTTTCAGTTGAATCAGCTTAATAGAGATTGGTGCTCAGTCTTTTTTGGTTTCTTTCTCATTTCTGTCCTCTAGGACTTCTCATCAGCTGTTTAGTTTAAGAGGAAGTACCTCTCCAGAGGTGTGACAGCTCCCTGTGTGGGGAAATACAAGGGTGGCCATCAATCTTCAGGGTTGATAGATGTGAACAGAACTTGCCCAGGGTTTTATTGTTTGAAAGGGGCTACACTTTCCTAGCGTTAACTTCTTTTGGGAAGAATAAAGAACACATATTGGCAAGGAAAGTTTTGACTTCTTCCCAGGTGATCAGGTGCTGGACAACAGTTTGTGGTCTGCAAGCTAAAATATAGTACTTTGTTCACTCAGAATACCTTGTGGTTTGAAGCTTCTGAGATTTTGGGGGAAATGTCAGGAAAGCAATATTCAACAAAAGCTATCTTACTAGAGGGAAAGGCCCAGCTATTTCTTTCATTCTTTGGGGGTTGATTTGGGTTCAAAACTTGCCTGATAAACCAGGAATCTGGGGAAAAAAAAATAAATAAGTCCAGTGAGAAACACAGCCTGATCTAGTGACACGGTGTGTACTGACAGCTCTATCAACAATGGACCACACGCTATGATAGAAGTCTCATAAAACTACACTGCAGCTGGAGAATCCTCTTCTCAGTATTTTACCTGTACCTTTCCTAAGTGTGTACATATTTGAATGTCCATTGTGTTATGACTGAATACTAAAGTATTCAGCATGATAATATGATGTGTTGTCTTGTAGCTAAGAACAGTAGGTTACACTATATGACACTGTTGTGTAGTAGGCTATACCATTTAGATTTACTTAGAAGCAGGTTAAAACTTCCATTGTAAATTCTAGATTTGTGTAAGTAGACTCTAATGCTCACACAATGACAGCATCACTTAACACCTTTCTTAGAACTTATTGTTTTATTAAATGACACATAATTCTAAGTTTGATTCCCTCTATGACCTCGTGTGTGGAAAAGAACAAATCTGCTCCCTTTCACTTGGCAAAGTCTGCAAGTGTTTGCTTCAAGGATTAATTTGACTCTGGAGGCCAGTAGGTTTCAAATAGTAAAACTGCCTGAATGTATTCATCCTGTGAGCATTGGATGCTCACCACCATCCCAGAGTGTGAATACAATGCTGATTCACATATGCTTCTTTAAATTGGCTGTGAGTCCCTTGAAGCAAGAGCTTAGAGTAGCTGAGTAATAGACGCACTGCATCAAAAAGCTGTGATAGAGATGGAATGCAATTGTGCCTTAAAGCATGCAGGTGAAGGGAGGAAGAGTGGGCTGTTTAAAGCACAGCAAGCTGATGTTTGGTAGAGAAATGGAGGATGAGTTTGAGAAGGATTTGAGCTTCATGTTTATAGGAAAAGAAGACACACACAGTTGTTGGGGCAGCTGGCCCAATCCCTGCGTTCAGGGGCGTGGCTGCCCCAGGGGAGTAAGGTCCTTTAAAAAGGACTGGGTCCCGAAAGGAGCCCCTGTTTTTTGCCCCCCCCCCCCGCGTTACCCTCAGCTTCGCTGGACCCTTGGCTCTGTAAGTTCCCTTATTTCTCCTTTTATTAAAACTGATTTATTATTAAGGACTATCTTTGGTTATTTCCAAACCCCTCCGACCGCCGGTACACACAGTCAAGGTGCTTCAAGACTTAGACATGAAAAATCAGAAGATATCACAGCCTGGGTGGTGCTTGAGCCAGGCTGGTGAGGCCGGAAGAGGTCCACACTGATGTTGTTTTGCAATGTCAGCTCTGCTTCTTGGCTTGAACTTAAGGAAAGTTAGAAAAAAATAATGATATCACCATGAGTGTCTTTCTTGCTCTTTTAATGCAGGGTTTCTGATGTCAGAGTAATACAAGCTCTGGGGAAGGAACCTAGGCTCCAGCTAGTGCCCATTCTGGGATAATCATCTGGAGCAATTACTTTTCCTCTGCCTGGCTAGGATGATCCATCCTGTCAGCAGTCAAAGTGCAAATGTATGTATAGAAAGGCATGTAGAACCTGTTGGCAAACTGGCTTGAGTCATTTACGGTGTTCACACTTTTCTCTTGGCTGTTGGCAGCCATATTTAAAGGAAGAAATTTAGCTGATGGTCCCAAGAGTCAATGAAGAGGACAACTCAGGATTCTACACTTTAGACTCATGTTTTCCTTTACTTGCGCAGCGACTTTGTCAGGATGATATTCCTTGAAGCTCCAGGATCTCAGTCTCAGAATCTGTTTGACAGAGATATCATAGTGTTCTCCCGGGATGGCCCAGGATGCACAGCCACCTGAGAGACCGGAGAGGCAGCTCTTCAGGAGAAAGAGCCAAGAGTGAAGAAGACGGCTAACAGTTAAGAATGCACGTCATGTGGCAGGCCCTAAATGGGCCTTGTCCTACTTCATTTCTTTCAGTTCTCTCAAGAGCTATTGAGGTAGTTCTGGGCTCTCCACTTTGCAGATAAGGGAGCTGAGGTTTATGAAAGGAAGGTCAACTTTCATGAGGTCATTTGCCTGACGTCATCTCACCACAGGCTTCTATTCCTTCTAGCATAGGACAGAAGATCTGTGAGATGACTAGTACTGAGAGCCCTGCTGCTACTCTAGACTCCAGTGGTAGCTGGGCGCCCTTGGACTAGTGGTCAAACGAAAACCAGGGATGACAAATTGAGAACTGATTCTTTGATTCCAATGTTCACCCGAAGAGTGGGAAAATAAGAAGAGGTATGATAAATCAGTGGCTAGATTAATGGAACTGATTATATGCATATACTTTCTGTTGATGACTGAAGAAGAACCAAGGCTGGGGTCAGTTGGGTAGGAAATAATAATCTTTTTCAGGAAGAAACTCCCCAGCAGGGGCCCACAAATATTTAAACAATGATTCAGCTTACTCCAGATGTATAGTGATACATACATGTTTTACAGATGCAAAAAAAAAAAAAAAAACAAGTTTAGAAAGTAGAAAGACCCATGGCTTGCTTAAACTGTTAGCCTGGTTACCACTGGCTAGTGAGCTTGCCAGGAAGGAGGGTGCCTTCAGTAGTAACATGTACTTTCAGTTTTTTAGATTTCAGTTTAATTTTTTGAGAGAAGGTCTCACTTGGTATTCCAGACTAGTCTGGAACTTCTTATCCTCTTGCATGCTGGAATCAACAGTTTTGAATTTGTCTCCTGAGTCCTGAACATCTATAATTCTGAACTTGCTTTAGTGCTTTGTGCTGTGTGTAAGATATTTTAAATCTGTAATTTCCTATTTCTTGAAGGGGACATGCGACTTCCACCTAAATTCTCTTTCTGTTTCAAACATATAAAATTAGTAGGTAAACAGTTTTAGCTCAAAAGTAATAAAAGGCATTTTCAGGTTTTAGAGGCAGGTAGGGTCCCAAGGCAGTCACATAGTGCTGTTATTTTAACCCTGGCAAGGACCAAAAGGAAGGCCATAGAGTCTGTATAGAGAAAACAGAAGCAGATTTCCCTAATGGGTACAGAAGGAATGTTTGACCTTTAGTGGAATGCCACAAGGACATCCTGTTCATCAGCTGAGTAATGATTAGAGGATGCTGTCTGCCTCAGAATCCCTTTGTCTTTTTGTGGTATCTATGATCTAAGATAATCAATAAAATTTTTTTGCAGGTTAAACATTTCCACACAAAATAAATTCACAGGCAAAACTTAGAAAGAGCTCTTAATGTATTTATTAAGAATTCTAAGGTGAGATATTAGTGAGAACTCAGAAAAAATATGTAGAGATATAATAGCTGAGAATTTTCCAGAACAGAAGAAAAACAAGATCTATTTCTAAAGGTTATGAGGCAGGGCACAGTGGTGAAGGCATGTGATCCCAGCACATCTACAAATGGGATAGGAGGCTTAGTAGATGTAGGCCAGGTTACGATGTATGACGAATCAACCAACCAACCAACCAACCAACCAACCAACCAACCAACCACAACAGTAACGCACAGGCCTGTGAACCAGGCACAGCAGTATATATTTGTATTTCCAGGTACTCAATTGAGAGGCTGAGGCAGGAGGATTTCTTGGGTTCTGGAGTTCAAGATTATACTAGGCAACATATCAAGATTTGGAATATTAAAATAAATAAATAAATATAAATAAATAAATAAATAAATGGCTCAAAGACCAATTCAAAAATCCACAAGACAAGCCAGCTTTTCTTCTAAAAAGCTGTCATTGCAGAGTGAGATTGTGAAATGATAAATAGCTAAGGACAAAGACAAAGTTTTGAAGGTGAGAGAGAAAAATCAGATTACTCACAGAGATTTAGAAGAATTTCCTGTTGGCTCCAGTGCTCTCCAGAGATAATGGGAATGCCTTTAAGCTCAGGAAAATAATACAGAAAGTAGACCTTGTGCCCAGAGATGTAAACCATGAATGCTGGTGCCAGTCGGGTGTTTTACATGATGAGGCTGCCGTTCAATAGTAGTCTTCTTCATGTCTTCGTTTCTTAGCAGGGGATGTAAGAATATTGCAGTGTTGTTTATGAGTCTCACAAGATGGGAACTATCACATTGTAGAAAATTGTGATTGGACGTTCTTCCAATGAACTTAAAAAATTAAGTTTATGTATCATTCAGAGATGATTGTCTTCAAACAAGGATGATGTCAGGCTTAGACATAAAACTGATAAGAAAGGGTCCAAAGGATTAATGGATTAATGACATCTGACGAAAAAGTAAATACAACAGGCAGATTTATTTTTAACTTAGGAATGAGAAACTAATCATATTTAGCTGAAGGTTTCAGGTAAGTAATTCCAAAATCAACCCCATTCAGTTTTCAGAAAGAATTTAAGATGCTATCCCAATTATCTCCGATGAAAAGTTATATCTCCATCTGAGTTTCTCATTTGCTTCCTCGTGTTAACACCTTAGCCGAGCATCTGTGAACCATTGTTGTGGTCCAGACTGAGGTAAGTCTGGGCTGTGCAGAGAGTTCCAGGGCCACCCAGGCTGGGGCACCCTGCTTCATGATAGTTTGTACAAGTTTGGGGGCTTGAACTTGGAATCCTATTTCTTTGTTACACCTATTTCTGGTTACACCTTCATGGTTCAAGAGTTTGCTTACATCACCCTGAATGAATTTTTTCATTTAGGCTAAAGAAGACATTTAAAAGATGTTGCCACAGTTTCTTAATCCATTCTTCCACTGAAGGGCATCTAGGTTATTTCCAGGTTCTGGATATTACAAATAATGCTGCTATGAACATAGTTGAACAAATGTTTTTGTAGTATGATTGGGCATCTCTTGGGTATGATTCCCAGGTATCCAGTGAGATGCCCCTAGCTAGTTCCATGGGCAGCTGAGGAGAGGGAGTCGGAAAAGGCCAGATCCTATAGCCATACTGATGATTATCTTGCATATCTCCATAGAACCGTCATCTGGTGATGGATGGAGCTAGAGACAGAGCCCCACATTGGAGCACCGGACTGAGTTCCCAAGGTCCTGAGGAGGAGCAGACGGAGGGAGAACATGAGAAAGAAAGTCAGGACCGTGAGGGAACCTTCATCTGGCGATGGATGGAGATAGAGACAGAGCCACACATTGGTGCACCGAACTGAGCGCCCAAGGTCCAAATGAGGAGCAGAAGGAGGGAAAACATGAGCAAGGAAGTCTGGACTGCGAGGAGTGCTCCCACCCACTGAGATGGTGGGGCTGATCTATTCGGAGCTTACCAAGCCCAGCTGGACTGGGACTGAAAAAGCATGAGATAAAACCGGTCTCCCTGAACATGGCGGACAATGAGGGCTGCTGAGAAGCCTATGACACGGGATTTGGACCCTACTACACATACTGGCTTTGGGGGGCCTGGCCAGTTTGGATGCTCACCTTCCTAGACCTGGATGGAGGGGGGAGGAACTTGGACTTCCTATAGGGCAGGGAACCCTTACTGCTCTCTGGATAGGAGAGGGAGGGAGAGTGGAGGAGGGAGGGGGGTAAATGGGAGGTGGGGAGGAGGTGGAAATTTTTACTAAATAAAAAAAAAGATGTTGCCAAGTGTGAGCAATAATGTTCAATTGAAATGAAATCATCTGTTCCTGGAAGCACGGAGCAATCAATTTTTAGCAAGGATTTTGCTCCTTTGGGACCCTGGTTCAAAAGACACTTTTACTTATTTTTAACCCGAATAAGTCTGATTGGTAATGCTTCAGAATTATCTTGCCAGTATTCAATGTTCTGCTTCCTGTCAATGATACCTGAATTTCCCTTCGTTTATCAGTAGTTGGAGATAGAATTCCATCAAACACCTTTGACAGCTTCCCAAATGTATGTTTTACAAAAAATAACCTTTAGATGATACAGATAGACAAGAGAGTAGAACAGGGTGTGTTCAGACTGAACCAGGAAACTAGGATTCACTAGAACATGGACCCTAGTGGGTATGGGTCATCATTTGCTCAGAGCTGCTCCCTCACCTCTCTGTCCACTTTTCTCAGCTCCAGCACATCTGTGTCCTTTTGTACGTTTCTCCTGATTGTCTTCAAAGATAAAGGTAAAAAAATTCTGTGACCTCAAAAGTAAAAATATTATAATTGAGGGCACAGCATAATCTTTGACTTACTTAAGAGTGTCCTTTTCTCGGCTCTTAAATTATGTAGACATTTATCTCAGCTTTTAGTTTACCTTGTTTGACCAGAATCAAAATGATATTAGCAACAAGGTCCCAGAGAAGTCTGTCTTAGCAACCTGATCACATGAAAAGGTAAACAAACACAAAAAAGACAAAAAGAAAAATGTAAATAACAACAACGAAACGAAACTTAAAAAAACCAAACCAAACAAACAGGAAAAAAAATGAGACAGATCTCACAGTTTAGCCCAGAATGGTTTTAGACATTATATGTAGCCCAGGTTGGCCTTGATTGAGCTTTCTCTTGTCTCAAACCTCTCAAGTGCTGGTATTATAGATGGCCCTATTTTTCCCCTGTGTTTGTAATAACCAATCAAAATTATTTGGGTTAAAAGTGAATAAAAGTGTCTTTCAAGCCACTATCCAAATGGATCAACAATACTCACACGAAAAATTTGGTCAGGTATTCTAGCAATTGACATTTAATTTACATTCATTTGCATTGTCCTGTACAGCAAGCATTATGCACACAGACTTTTAAAGCAAAGGCTGATGGGGAGCCTCCTTCAGCCAATGGCCTTTGAGAGGCTGGGCCAGGTTGAAGCGTGGCTTTGGGGTACCTAAAAGCTGCTGTTCCACTTGCTCACCCACCTCTTCCAGCACTCCACATCTAGATGTTGGACCCCCGTTCTTTTTCCGCGAGTTTCCTTTTTTTTTTAAAAAAAAAATAAAGAAAAACCTAGTATACGCTATTCAGCGTTAGCTTGGGATTATTTGACTTGCGCTTCCCCCATTTGACGCGTTCTGCATCAAAAGGCCATCTAACTCTAAATTAATAAACATTAAAGTTAAAACTTTACTTCCTGACCACGTTTCAAATGCTCAGTTGCAAATACAGCACAGTTCCTTTGCCGTCACAGCAAGATACTTTGCTGCAGATTGACCTCTTGGTAAATGAACGCTTTTGGAGGTTAGTAATAGCAGAAGAGATGGACGTGTCCTGTGCAAGGAGGTCCCAGGACTCCTTGCTGTGTCCCAATGTTTGGAAGGACAAGCATTAAAATGCAGAAACACAAATAAGTTTAAAGCAAAAACAATAAGAGCTGATGAGGAAGGGGAGAGAGAGACGGGGGAGGGAGGGAGGGAAGAAGGAAGAGAGAGAGGGAGAGAGAGAGAGAGAGAGAGAGAGAGAGAGAGAGACAGACAGAGACAGAGAGAGAGAAAGGCATAGGACATATGAGTGGGATGGGGAGAGGGTCTGCTCCTAGTAAGAGTCTGAGAAAGTAACAAGTGTTGAGTGACAATGAACTTTCCAGGTAAACTAGACAATGCAGCAGGGAATAGAAGAGAGGGTGGTGGTATTGGTGGTACAGAGAGCATTCAGACAGAGGAACCAGAAGGAATGAGCATATGGGAAGAACTGAGCAGGAAGGTGAGGCTTTGTGCAGGCTAGGACCCAGAAGCAGGTTGGTGGAGCTGGAATTAGATAACATTGCTGCACATGGCAGGAGGTGCAGAAGAGGCATGGCCAGATGTGTAGCCGTATGCCCTGCAGTAGGAGTTTGGATTTTATTTGAATGTGTAAAAGTTCCTGAAGTTTTTGAAGCAGAGTTTCATGAGTTTCTCTTCTTCACATTTAAGAAGGTGGCTGAGTATAACCTGAGACTGTCTTAGAGGAGGTCAAAAGTGAAAAAAAAAAAAAAAAGATGTACCTTCGTCCTTCTGATAATTCCCTAAGGCACCTGGTGCTTACCTGAGTACAACTGGTCCCTCATTTCCATGTGTCTTACATTTTAGGACTCAACCAGCCACAGATACAAAATGCTTAAAAATACAGTGTCTCTGAATGCACACACACACACACACACACACACACACATTTTCTCTTAGATTGTGATCTCGGTGTATATAGTGCTGATCTTGAACTCCTGCAGGCTAAGACTACAGGGTGTGTCACCACACTTGGCTCAGACGTACATATGTTGCCATTATTCCTCAAGTAGTGCAGTATAGTAGCTCCTTACACGGTATTTTCATTGAAGGAACTATAAGTAATTATAAGTAGTATGGAAATGATTTGCTGGTCATATAAAAACACTGTACCATTCTGTATGAGAGGCTTGAGCATCCTTGGATTTGGTATGCATGGGGGTTTTGGAACAAATCCTCTGGATACTGGAGAGTGGCTATGCTGTTAGCCATAGGCACAGGTTTCTACTTGCCTTCCACCAGTCTGAGAGTTCCCTGAGGGTAGGGATGGAGTATTTATCTCCATGCCATATACCAGAGGTTCAGTAGAGGCTTTTCCCTTCTTCATGTTTTGAGATCAGGTCTCATATAGCCAAGGACAATAACATGCTTATATTTGACCTTGCTTATACGAAGGTGACCTTGAACTTCTCGCCTCTACCTCTCTAGTTCGGGAACCATGGCTGCACGGCAACTCCTGGTTATGTGGTGTTATGAATGGAACCCAGGCTTCCTGCTTGCTGCGTAAATACTCTAGTAGCTGAGATAAATCCCTCACCCTGATTGTATTTTTAAAATAATTTTAAAAAAGAACAAGAACAACAACAACAACAAAAAGTGATTAACTAAAAAGCCGTACATTTTTTTTTTCTAACTCTCTAGTTTGCTCATCTAAAATAAGAAGTCTCCTTTAAGGAAACACCCAGCTATACAATTCTGTAAATCTTGTTTGATGGAGATGAAATGACACTTTAGATTAGGTATCATAGTAAGAATTGGGGTATGAATAGCAGACTAAATGAGGATTTGGAGGTGTGGAGCCAATAGCCTTAAGAGCAACGTTTAATTACTGGAGTATTTCTGGATCATGAAAAAAAGATTCTAAGTGTAGAAAGAAGACAACCAAATCTTCCCTTATCCATCGGTGTAAAAACAAGGCAAATGCTGCCTTAGACAACACTCCTTTAAGAGCCTGTGTTGACTTTTCTACCTAAGGCAAGGAGCTGGCAAGCTCTTAGCTCTCAACAGTTTGTGCAATGAAAATTTACACACTAGACACAAACTTCTCTACAGTAGTGCAGATACAAAATACAACAAGTAGGAAGTAGATGAAATTAAAGATACATATGAAATAAATTTGATGTTTCACAAAATCATTTTGGGGGAGGGAGAACTCATTAGATTGCAGAAATGAATGACAGTGAGAACGTATCCCACAGGCAGGGCATCATTCACCGCAGAGTAATTCCCTTGTTGTCATGGGGCTCCGTGCAGAGGGTGGATTGATGATGATCCTTTTTTTATTGAGATTTGGAGCTCACATCTCATTTATGTTTATGCCTGCCAGGTGGTAGAGTCTTTATTTGTCATTGTATTTCTTTGATATTCCTTGATCTCGGAGGCTCGAGTGCACAGAAGCTGATTTGGTCTGGTAAGTATGTGCCAGAAATGCATTGGTAAACGCTAAAGAAAAAAGACAACGCTGAGGGCAGGAGTTTATTCTGCAGGATAACAGGGATGAAACCAAGAAAAGGAAAGATTGATGCTCAGTATCAGGGAAAACACCCTGGCTATTCAGCTTTAAGAATAATCTCCCAAGGGAACCTGTGAAAAGCCCACTGCTTGAGTCATTTGAGAACAGGTTGGATAATGTATTAGAGATTGTCCTGCAAGGAAGTCAAGTGGTCCAGAGAGTTGACTAAAATAGTCACAGCTTGAATTTTTTTTTTTGTGGTTGTGATTCTGCAAGTCCAGTCACGTCTTGCATTATTAAATACCTTTCTGTTATAAATATGAATTTCCCTAAGCTGAACTGAAGGTCTGCTCTTTCAAATGCAAGCCTGACTTGGTGTGCATACCAGTGGCTTGGCCAGCTGAAAAGCTAGCCATTGTGACTTCAAAAAGGATAACGTTTTTGTTAATTGGTTCACTGGCTCTTGTTTTTTCTATACCTTTTCTGAGATGAGAAGGTATGGGTATGGTTGGAGTGCCTGTGCTCTGCAGCTTCTGTTGTGATTGACATATGTGGCATAGATGTTTAAGTCCACAAGTGTCAACAAGGGGTAGGAAAATGCTGAGATCTGTACACCATTGTACAAGTGAAAAAGTCCTTAAAATATTATGTAGAACCTTGAAAAATCTTCTCCCTGCACCTGTCCCACTATCTAGAGCTATACTGGGGAGTCCAGGTCTTCATAATGTTATAACTATCTCCAATGTATAAATGTTAGAGGTAGGAAGATTTTAATTCCCTACAGACAGATGAAGGCTGTTATTCAAGTTCACGTCTTAGAAACTCAAGAGTGAACACGTTGGAGGACTGGTTCTTATTTCCCTTTCTTTTTATTGAATGAAACTGACCTATGGTATGTTTAGAGGGAAGTCTTTGTAACTGGGATTGGGATATATTACTGAAATGGCCACAAAGCTGGTCTGAAACACAAGGGCCCAGGCGAGTCAAGAGACCAAGGACGTGCAAGTGTCATGCTTGGAGAGTTTTCTTCTCATTAATTCTGTTTAGTCCACAATTTCTCAATTGGTTAGGATAGGTTTCTTACATAGTAGATTCTGTGTTTGGCCGTAACATTTACCATTTTAGGCACTTGAAAAAGAATTGTAGAAGCCAATTTCATAGGTTCAAGTGCACAGTTTCACCTAGTCATAAATCTGAGTTGTTCTGTTTTAGAGTAATGGTGCCCAAGAGTTGGTTGCCACCTTCTTTCTTGTATAGCAGCCTTATTCATCCCTTCTTCATTGTTCTGCTGAGGATATCTGGAGATGTAGCCTTAGGGCATGTCATGATTCTTTCCCCTATGTTAAAATCTGATTAAATTTATTCTCTGACAATTTCATACATGATATAGTACATTTTTGCCTGTCCTACTTCTTTCCACCCATCATCCTCTCCCCAACCTCTGTATGCGGAGGATGCTTTGTTTGTTCCTGGCTGCCCTGACCCAAATAATTACACAGAAACTATATTAATTACAATACTGTGTAGGAGAGAGGCCATTTGTTTGTCCCTGGCCACTTAGCCCTGAAATAATCACACAGAAACTGTATTAATTAAATCACTGCCTGGTTTGTTAGCTCTAGCTTCTTATTGGCTAACTCTTACACATTAATTTAACCAATTTTTAGTAATCTGTGTATCACCATGTAGATGTGGCTTACCAGCAAGATTCCAATTGGCATCTGTCTCTGGTGGGGCTACATGGCTTCTCTCTGACTCTGCTTCCTTTCTCCCAGCATTCAGCTTAGTTTTCCCCACCTAGCTCTGTTCCCCTATATCTCTAATAAAGGCCTAAAGCAGTTTCTTTATTCATTAACTAATAAAAGCAACACATAGACAGAAGGACTTCTCACACCATTACAAGTGGCCTCCCTCCTACAATACTGTTTGGCCTGTTAGCTCAGGCTTCTTATTAACCAACTCTTACATATTAAATTAACACATTCTATTAGTCTGTGTATTGCCATGAGACTGTGGCCTACCAGTAATGTTCTTGCTGGTGACTGGCATCTTTCTCCTTTGGCAGCTGCATGGCATCTCTCTGACTTTGCCTATTATCTCTCTATATCTCTGGATTTCCCAACTGGCTTTACTCTACTAAGCATTGGCTGAAACAGCCTCTTTAATAACCAATTGTAATAAAACCTATTCATAGCATATAGAGGGGAATCCCACATCATGTTCCCTTTTCTGTCTAAATAAAAGGAAGGTTTAAACTTTCACATAGCAAAATCAGGCATACAAAACAGTTACAAGCAAGAATTATAGTTACAATATTTATATCTAGTTTTTCTTTTATCATAACTAAGGAAAACTATAATTATAACTATCTATTCTTCAGCTTAATTGAAGACCCCAGAAGGATATAATATTACCTAATTTAACAGGAAGTGCATTGTAAGCAACTTCTAAAACTCTAGAATTGGCAGAGACATTGTGCTGCCTGTGCAGTCACCCAAAGTTCTTCTGTAATGTTGGGGCATCCATCTTCAGCCTACAGGCCCATAGCATCTGACAGACTTTTCCATGAAGCAGGAAATTTCAAAGACAGTTCTACCTATATTGGCAGTTTGTCAGTCACTTTCTTCTGTGTCCTGCAGAATGTCTGGCAGACTCTTTCATGAAGCAGAAACCCTGCAGGACTGCCTCACCTTCTTTTTGGCAACTTCAGCAGTCATTTCTCTGTGGGTCCTGCATGTTCAGTTAATACAGCATATCATCAAGCGTCCAGACAAGAGCAGTTTCTTGCCCAAGTGGCTAGCTTTGTCACATTGAAGGCAATTTCCATAACTGAGTTTTTTCAATGCCCATCCACCTCTTTGAAGTAATTGTTGCTGCCAGAAGCAGACATGTCTCACTGTCAAGAAAAGTATACATTCTTAAAACATTTTAAATGCTATATCATGTACATATTTGAAAGATTTGAAGAATGCTTATTCATCTGAAATATAACTCTGTACATCTAGGAAACCTAACTCACATGACTACAAATTTGACTATTATAAATGACTATCTATGAGTATGTATTTCTTAACTATACATTACATTTTTTCTTTCTTTGTTTTTTTAAGACAGGGTTTCTCTGTAGCTTTGGAGCCTGGCATAGAACTAGCTCTTGTAGACCAGGCTGGCCTTGAACTCACAGAGATTCACCTGCCTCTGTCTCTGGAGTGCTGGGATTAAAGGCATGTGCCACCTCCGCCCATCTATACATTACATTTTAAAAAGAGCTACACAAACACAATACCTTAAATACGAGCAGAAACACATATAACAAAATTAACCTCAAATTTGTATCAATAGACCAAGATCCATACAAATGCAAAGTATTCATCTCTATATCATATCCCCCTTTAAACAAAAGCAAACATTTATAAACAATATTTGGGAATTTGGGTGTAGTTCTCTCCAAACTGTTTCCTGCTTTTTGTTGGACAAAGTATTTTTTGGGGTTTATGGAGACCTTTTTTGGGGGGGTTGGTCCATCAAACCACATTAGTTTGGAAGGAATCCACAGATTCTCATCCTCTGTAGAAATAAAAATAGAAACTTTTCCCCAAAGCAACTTATCCTTAGACCCAAATTTGGAAGTCAAGATACCTTTAAAATATATATGTTTGTTTAGGTTAGCAGCCCCCAGAATTGAATGTCTCTCTGTAGTAAAAAAATTCAAAGAAAACACAATTATATATATATATATATATATATATATATAAAATCTAGACTCTCTGTATATTTTCTATCTTTAAGTGGCTTATTTTTCTTTACTTCTTTATATTACTTTTACTATCTCTTTAAATACTTTTTTAAAAAATATAACTTCTTATACTCTTTTTCCTCCCTCTCCCAAGCCTACATACATGCTGTGTCTTTTTAGAGGTCTTTTTAAAAATCTGAATCTGTCTTATTGTGTGTCTGTAATCATTTTCTGACCGGGAGTGCTTTTATAATGGTAAGCAGTGTAAGCCTTGAATGCTGACTCTGCCTCTCTTGGTGACAGAGATATGTTTACCACCAGCTCTGGGACTGCTGGGTGGGAGCCATGCTCACATTTCAACTCTGGGAAGCACTGTGCAGCACATAAACCCTTTTTGTCTATCATGCAGTGTGCTGTGCAGCCTGGAAATATCTCTGTGTATGGCACAGGGAATCTGCCATGCTTTCCTGCATGCCTATCAGACCTGATCCACTGCTTTCTCAGGTGTGGGTGCTGAGCAGTAGGCATGCTCTCAGCTACCTTCCTCCTAACCCAGAGTGGGCATACAAGCGCCTGGATCTGAAATGTATGGCTGGCCATGCAGGTTAGCTCCAAATGTATGGGCACCATTTTGTAGGTAGAGGCTGCTGGTTTGTTCCCAGCTGCCCTGATCCAAATAATTACACAGAAATGATATTAATTACATTACTTTTTAGCCTATTATACACCTTCTCACATTCATAGTTTAGGTTTTGTTTTGTGATCCACTGATTTTTTTATTGTACCTGTGTGTGTACCTGCATAAGTTAAGAGTAGCAATGAATTCAGAGGCCAGAAGAGGTTATTGGTCCCCCTGGAACTAGAGTCACAGGTGGTTGTAAACCAGTATGTTTATTCTGGGAGTTGAATCTGAGTTCTCTGTAGAGCAGCAAGTGCTCTTGAGCCATCTTTCTAGCCAACTGATTTTTAACTGGGACTGCATGCATGGCCATAGGTTTGGAACTATCCTGTGGAACACTGTCAGCTCAGTGTTAGGTACAAAGCAGAAAATGACTATCTTCCCCCTTCCCCAATCTGCCAGTTACTAATATTTCTGTTGGGAGGGCTAGGGTTCCCTGAGCTCCTTCAATCCATGAATGGCTATTGACATTTCCAGTCTTGTGCAGGCAATCACAGCTGCCATGAGATCATGTTTACAAAGGCTATGTCATGCCCTGAAGCTAGAATTTGACATTCCTTCTCATCTTGCAACTCTTCTGCAATGTTTCATGAGCTTTACTACAACTGGCATAAATATCCTCTTTAGGACTGAACATTTATTAGGGCTATCATTTATTCTAATCATCTTTAGTAGCCATGGGTCTATGCATTCATTGCTGTTCACTTCAAAGAGAATCTTCCTTGATTAAAGATGAGAATAATATTTGTCTATGGATATAAATGTAAGTATTTAGATTGCAGTTCAGTACCATGTAAGTGTAGCTAAACAAAACACCCTGAAATCCCTTCTAGGGTCTATGACCTCCCTAGCAATGTTTTTTTTTTAATTATTAGTTTACAGTACTAAGCATGCATTCCCTCTCACAGAAAGGGTCTTAAATCTAATACTAGAGTGGCTGGTTACACTCATGACAGTTGTGTCACTAATGCCCTGGTGGGCACATCTTGCCTTGCAGTTGCTTACCATGATTTGTAAATACCTTCAGACTACAAGCCTAGAACTGGCCAGCCTTCCCAAATGTGTGCCATCATGAAAAGATTCAGGGTCAGTCAGACCAGGGAAGATTCTACTCAGGTCAATATCTTAAAAGACAAAAATAATCTTTTATTTTAAGTCAGGCCTCACATATTAGGTGCTATAAGAAATACAAGATAAGGTTCTCACGTGAGCAGCACACACATTAAAATTGGAATTATACAGAGATTAGCATTAGTGTCTGAGCAAGGAAAACAGATTTGTGAAATAGTCCATTGGAGAACAAAAGAAGTACAAGTATGACAAGATCTTGAATTCAAAGGAAAGAAAAGCAACAGGTGGAAAGGAACAGAGCTCTGAGATAGCATGGGCTCAGCACCTGCTACGAGGCCCAACTGACTCACATTCCTGGGATCTTCATCGTGGAAGGGGAAATCTGAGGCCCCCAAGTTGTCTTCCAACCTCATGTGTATGCTGTTGCACATATGTATGTTCACATACCTACACAAATAATTCATGAGTGAAATAAAAAATAATAGAAAGATCTAAACACAAGTGATGATGAACAGGAGATGCCAGGTGATCAGTCTGCTGCCTTCCCACTCCACAAAGCAGTTCTTCGATTCTCGAGATACCAGCCTTTGTGTAGCAGTTCAGTACGTGTGTGGTCAATGCACACTTCTCTCCTGTGTGTGAATGCCCCATTGAGAAGCTCTCTGGATCCCACTGTGTGAGCACAATTGATTCGTAGAACTATACAGTTGATCCAGTTTTTAACCCTTCTTCCTTCTTTTCAGGTTAGAAGGCAGAGTTTAACTTCTAGATTTCTTCTCAAGGATTGGTTGCCAACATAACTTAATCAGGGCGCTAAGTAGATGCCATTAGCATCTCATACAAAAGTAACTCTCCATTCCAAAGATTTGAAAACTTTAGGAGTTATGCATTCAGGAACGTTGCTAAATAATTAATGTCGAATTTTAAAATGACGCAACCGCTGTAGGGAAATGAAGAGAGAAGTGTTAATGAGGTTTCAAGGAGAAGGAAGATCACATCCATTTTTTTTTAAAGACCTCATATTGCAATATCATGTAATGTCAAAGAGCTTGGGTTCTTCCTGTCCTGAATTTGACATTTTGGGTAAATTTCATAGCTATTCTTCTCTTTTAACTGGTATTCTCATTTCATGAATGGGAACAATGTCAAGAAAATAAAAGACCCCTGATCTCATCCAGGACAGAGCTTTTTGCAGTACAGGCATATTTTCTTTTCCTGTCTGCTCAGTCTTCCATAGGGCTTAACTCTGTTACCATTTTTTGTTTCCAGAAACCACAATAAAGTGAGGAGATTACTGCATGGAACTTGCAATTCCATTATCTGTCAGCCTCGAAAGATAAAAGGTGCCACCAGTGTGTCCAGAAAGTAATTTTTCAGTAGCCATAGGTGACAAGAATTACATTTCTGTACCAGGACATCTTGATGTGGTACATCATAAATATTCAGGTTCTGCAGACTTTGAAAAATATATAATATCTTTTTTCTTGTGTAACACTGGCTTCAAGGTTAGATTGAGGATGACTTAGAAGTGGGGACTAAAAACTCTTATACACGAGAACAAAAGAGTAATTGGGGAATGGGTTTAGGAGACTGAAGAAGTCAAAACTGAAAGGTGAAGGGCTTGGGCTTGGAAATCATATGATAAATGGCATCATCCCTGGATATGGGCAAGCGGAGGACTAGGTCTGTGCCCTTTCCATCAGTGCCTCACCCACGGGATGAGAAGTTCTGGAGTTCAAAGGGTATTCTCACTTGCAGCTCATATCTGCCCTGTTCTAGATCATGCCTCATCTCAGAAGCATGGATTTCTTGTAGTCTCTGAGGTTTGCATGATTGTCTTTATAGATTCATCCTGAGGGATGGTAGTGCCCTCTGTGTGCTCATGGGTAATCAAAGGGATCTGTTTGGGAGAAAAGTTGGCAGGTGTAGATAATGCTTGTCTGGATAGGTTGAGATACTTTTATGCGTAGTAAAAATGTTTTTGTATGGTCTGGGGCTAAGAGCAGAAGGGGGTAACTTGTGGTCCCTGTATTTTTGCATCAAGACTGTAAATGTTAGGGGGAGGCTTGTGTAGAAGTCTAGGCTTATAATTTCTTAAGAGGAAACTCAGAATTTGCAAATAGTTTGTGGAAGAATTGGGCTAGTTTGTCCCTGTGTCACTTTAACTGCGGTTACAAATAGGCAAAGAGTTTGCTGTAGTAGTTCTGTACCGCCTGCTTGGTAGCTATGATGTTTGAGATGACGGAATAAGAAAAACAGAAAGACTGGCCTAAAATTTAGGAGACGCCTGTGTTGTCCACATATTGGGAGGAAGTGGGTGGTGTTCCTTTTGAGCCTAACTCAAAGAGAGGAACTTTCACAAAGGATTTGGAGTCTCTTAAGAAAGTCCTGTCCTGAGACCTGAGTCCACTGGTTCCTGCCGTTGGCCCTTCACCAAGGAGGGACTCCACCCTTCAGAGCTCCTTCCTTGAGTTTTAGTACGTTCTGTTCTGGTGCCACCTGGATGGACTCTTTAGCCTTGTACTGGGCCACATATGGGTCCCATTTTTCTTCTTTTTATTTTTTTGAGACAAGGTTTCTCTGTAGCTTTGGTGACTGTCCCAGAACTAGCTCTTGTAGACCAGGCTGGCCTCAAACTCACAGAGATCCACCTGCCTCTGCCTCCTGAGGGCTGGAATTAAAGGTGTGCGCCACCACTGCCCGGCCCCATTTCTCTTCTTAGGGAAGTCTTCCATCTTCTGTTCATGTGGACATTGCAAGGTAGCCCAGAATCTCTGAGCATCATGCTGGAATGACTCCTTGGGATGATGGACTAGGCCTCAAGGTCAGGGGCAGCCTGGAGAGCAAATGGCTTTTGTTGGCTGAGTACTATTTCTTTTGTGGAATACTGAAACACTGGGCTTCCAGATGGTGCTAGTATGCTAACCTCGAGTACTCACCTGTTTATACAGGTAAAGAAATGCTGCAAAAATGTGTTTGTTTGGGCTCCACATACTACAGAAGTGGCCCTGTAGAAGTGTTTGCACAAATGTCAAGCTCACCCTCTGACAATATCTATAAAGCTGTCATCTTCCAAACTGTATCGCAAGACACTGACTCCACAGAGCAGAAATCTGGGAAGCACTGTGTACAAGTTCTCTGTCTGCTTCAAAGATGGCTTGGAGTCCTGATCTGGTTGTGTGGAGTCTTGCTTTCAGTTTCCAATGCAATAATGGCCTGGTGGAGTCCCAGAGACAGAAAGATGTGCTTCCATAGTATCGCTGGGTAATCAGTAGTAGCTTTCAAAGAGAAAACTTCCAGGTCAGGTATAGTGATATTCACTTGTAATTTCAGCATTTGAGAAGTAGAGTCAAGAGGATTGAGAATTTGAGGCCAGCCTAGGCTACATAGTGACTTAAAAAATAATATTGTCACATTCTGGAGAAAGGTGTGTCTTGAAAAGACTTCCATTAATAAAACCAAGTTCCCAACACACACTACAGGATTCATAATGAATCCTCTTACCACCCCAAACCTTTATTGTTCCTGCTTTAAGTAAACATGCTATCGTTTGAATCTAAATGCCTTCCAAAAGCCTATCTACTAAAGACCTGTGTTCTTCAGGGAATGTTGGACCCTTTAGGAGATGGAGCCCAGAAGGAACTTAAATTTTGGGTTTGTGCCCTTGAAAGATCCTGGAACCCTAGTTCCATCCTGTTTCTCTTTTCTGCTTCCTAAGTATTAAGTCAACTTCTGTCACATTCTCCTCTCTGCAATGGTCCCTTCCCTTTCTCCTGTCTTTGTTTATTATTCTGTGATCTTTGTCCTTCTGGGGCAAATGACTCTCCTTTGTGCTGAGAGCTTGGTCTTGGGGTCCTGAGCGGATACTGAGCTCTTTAACTTCCTAACTGGAGTGAGTAGAGTTGTGCAGCGTTTCCCCAGGGAAAGTTTTGTCACGCAGCAGCTCTGCATACTGGGATGCACTTTTAATCCTAGCACTCTGGAGGCAGAGGCATGTGTATATCTTGTGAGCATCTTGCTAGCTGGAGATACACAGTGGGATCTTGCCTCAAAAATAAATAAATAAATAAATAAGTAAATAAATAGAGAGAGAGAGAGAGAGAGAGAGAGAGAGAGAGAGAGAGAGAGAGAGAGAACCTAAAACAAGCAAACAAATATTCCTCCAACTCCAAACCCAGTTTTGTTAGGAAGCCGAGGCTGGCCTTAGACGTCCTAAGTAGCCCAGACAGGACTTGAATTCATGGCCCCTTTGTTTCAGTCTCCTGCAGTGTGTAGCTCCCAAGTTGCAGAACAAATTATAGACACAAATGAGATTCATTGTAGAAAGTGGGAAAATAAAGAGATGTTTAAAGAAAATTTGTGAACTTATTTCATTCAAAGATAGCACTAACTAACTGGAGAAAGCTATCTTAGAGATATGACATACATATTTTCTTTAGAGATGGGAATTTATTATTCTGTGGAAGCTAGTCTTGAGCTTATGGATTGAAATGATCATTCTAAGTAGCCAGTCATCCAAGTAGCCAGAACTACAGGCACTGTAGTGGTATTAGGGAACAGTTCATTGTTGCTGAAAAGACCAAATTTTTAGATTACAGGGAAACACAAGGGAGAAGAATCTCAGATCGTTAGCATAGACCAGATTCTCAGAAAGATCATAGGGGAGAACTTCCTCAAACTAAGAAAAGATTTATCCATTCAGATACAAGAAGTACACAGGACAACAGTTAGACAAGATTGCAAAAGAAACTTTTCATGTATAACATAGTTAAAACACTAAATACAGAACAAAGAAAGAGTATTGAATGGTTCAAGAGAAAGAACACAAACCACATATAAAAGAAAACTTACCAAAACAATAGCTAATTTCTCAATGAAAACTTTGAAAGCCAGAAGAGTCTGGCACAATGTATTCCAAGTCATAAAAGGCCATGAGGGCCATTCTACATTAATATGCCTAGCAAAACTTCTATAATTGAAGGAGGGAAAAAGTGTTTCATGATATAAACAGCCTTAGAAATGACTAGCGAACAGACTAAACTAAAGGAAATGTACAGGAAGCAGTATTTCAGGCTGAAGAGAAGAACAAGAATAGTGAAGAAACTGGAAAAAGAAAACGAGAAAAGCTCTACTGCTGACACAAAACCACAAAAACTTATCTGAAATTGACTGAAATCAATGTACACATTTCATTAATAACTTTAAATATTAATGACCTCGTTTCCCCAATCAAAAGACACAGACTGGCTGGATGAATCAAGAAACAAAATCTATCTCTTGTCTACAAGAGCTACATCTTAGCTTTAAAGATACGCCACCTTAGAGTAAAAGGATGGACAAAATTACCCCAATCACACGGGAAAAGGAAGCAAATAGGCATCGCTATCCTAATGGCTGGCAAAATGAACTTCAAATAAAAACTAATTAGAGGAGATAAATGGGGGACATTTCATTATAACCAAGGGAAGAGTTAACTAAGAAGGCATGACTATCTTAAACATATGTGCACCAAACTCTGTTGTGCTCAATTTCATAAAAAGGGCACTAATGGAATTGAAGACACACATTGGCATCAACCTATTTATCAACAGTAGGTGGTTTCAATACTCTACTTTCTCCAATATGCAGGTCATCTAGACACAAGCAGAAAACCATCAGAATTAAATGACATCGTACTTCAGATAGACTAAACAGCTATCTACAAAATATTCCTCCCCAAAACCAAAAGATACACACTCAACAAAACATAGGAACTTTCCTAAAATATACTACACCCTGGGACACAAGACAAATCTTAACAAATTCAGAAACATTGAAATAACTACAAACAAATCTTTAGTAAATATACAAACTCATGGAGACTACACAATTTATTACTGAATAATGAATGAGTCAAAGAAGAAACAAACAATAAAAAATAATTATTCTGAACTAAGTAATAATAAAAGACAAAACAACAAAACCTCTTGACACATTGAAGGCAGTCCTACCTAAGTGTCTACATTAAAACCCAGAAAAAGCACAAATAAATGACTTAATTATAAAGCTAAAGAATTTGAAAAAACAACAGCAACAACAAAACCAAAACCCAGTCTATGACAATAAATAATAAAAATCAGAGCAGAAATTAATGAAATACAAACAAAGAAAACAATATAAGGGAATCAATGACTCTAAGAGCTATTATTTTGAGAAGCTAAACAAAATTGAAAAACTTGTGACCCAACTAACCAAAATAAATGAGAGAGCATACAAATTGATAAAGTCAGAAATGAATAGGTAAGCATTACAATATACACCAAAGAAATTCAGAATATTTCAAGGGAATACTTTAAAATTCTGTACTATGTTAAGATTGAAAACCTATAAGAAATGAATTTTTATATTTTGCCAAACTGTCAAATAAACCAAGAAGAGATCAACCACTCAAACATATTCAGAAGAAACAAGGAGATTGAAATAGTAATAAAAAAGACTTCCAAATTAAAAGTTTCCAGGGTCAGATGGATTCATAGCAAAATTCCACCAGACTTTCAAAGATCTATAGTTAATCCTTTCCAGATCCAAAATTGCTTAGTAAGACACTTGAATTCTGAATACATATATACATTAAAATACTCACCATGACCAAATTGGCTTCATCACAGAGATGCAGGGATGGTTCACATACTTCAGTCAATAAATGTAATAAACTGCATAAATGGATCTAAAGGTAAACACATTGAATGATTATTTTAATAGAGTCAGAAAAAGGCAGTCACAAAATCCAACGCAGCTTTATGATAAAGTCCTGGAGAGAGTAGGACTAGAAAGAACATGCTCAAAATAATAGAAGTTATGTATGAGAAACATCATCCAACAGAAAACAATCCTACTGAAATCAGTCATGAGACAGGACTGTCTGCTAACCCCACTTATTTCCAATATTGTGCTCAAAGCAGTCACTGGAGCAGTAAGTGAGAGAAGGCAATTAAAGGGATACAACTAGAAGAAAAGAAGTTAAACTATGTTTTCAGATGACAAGATATTAAATATAAAATATTTCTAAAATAATATCAGAAAACTTCTAGAATGATAAATTCAACCAGATGGCAGGATACAGAATCAACTTGCAAAGATTCAATAGCTTTGCTATACAAACAACAAATATCCAGAAAAAGAGATCACGAACTTACTTCCATTCCCAATAGCCTCAGAAATTATAAAGGAAAAAACCTAAGGAGGGGAAGAACCTCTACAACAAAAACCTTAAGCTTCTGAAGAAAGAGATAGAGAAAGAAACTAGAAAATGGAAAGACACCTGTACTCATGAATTGGTAGAATTAATTTTGTGAGAATAAACATATCACAAATAGCTGTTTACAGATGTAGTACAATCCCAATCAAAATCCCCATCTCATTCTTCACAGGAATAGAAAAAAGTATTCTAAATTTTGTATGAAACCACAGAGATCCCATAAGGGAAACACAATCCCGCCTCCCTCTTCAAAATTCTGGAGGTATCACCATTCTAGACCTTAAGATATGTGGCAGAGCCATTGTGATAAAAACAGTATGGCATTGGCACAAAACAGATGTGTAGACCAATGGGACAAATGCAAAGACCCACGCATGAGTATATGTAATTTCAGCCTCTTAATAGTCACAAAGATGCCAAAAAATACACCAAGAAAAGAAAGCATCTTCAACAGATGGTGCTGGGAAAACTGGATGTCTGCTTATAGAAGAATGAAATTAGTCCCAGGTCTTCAGCCTTTCTCAAAAACTATCAAATGGACCAAAGACATTCAGGTTAGTTAGTTTTTGTTAGGTTGTTTTTGAGAAACTGAAAGCATTCAAAGGAAACATAGGCAGAAACCTCTGTGATGCAGGAGTAAGGAAGGACTTTATGACTAAGATTCCGTTTACTCAAGACTTATGACCAACAATACTAACGGCCTTCAGCACAGCTAAAGAAACCATTATTTGGATGAGGAGGAAGCTCTCAGAATTGGAGAGAATATTTGCCAGCTAGTCATCTGACAGAAGATTACTATACAAAATAAATAACTCTAAAAACAGAATCAAAACAAACATACAAATGACCCACTCAAAAATTGGGTGATAGACTTGAACAGAGAATACTCAAAAGAAGTAAAAATGGCTAAGATTTATGTCTGGGGTTTTCAGTTCTAGTCTCTGGCAAAGGATGAGGGAGATCTGGCTAGATAGAGAAGTTTCATATATATATATATATATATATATATATATATATATATTTTACAATAACCAAACTTTTCCAAATAAAGTACACAGAAACTCACAGGTCATTTGAAAGCACCAGGCTTATACTTCTTAGACTTGCCTAACCAGATGACAGATGTGACCCTTTGTTCGTATCTGGCTCAGGTGAAGATATCAAGATGCATTAAAAGATGATTTTCTGGGATTTTACCATGTTAGATATTTAAACTTGCAGAATGGAAAGTGGTTTGTTTCATGGGGAGGGAGAGTATAGATGCATGTGCCAGCTCCTTCTGTGTGTCGTAACACCTCAGAGCAGAAGGGATGCCGCCCAAACTAACTAAGTCATTAACACTTGATCACCTGCTCAGGTGCTCCATGCAAATAAAGAGGACAACTTAAATGGTCCACATAAAACATGGACACGACTATGGGGACATTACAATAAAACAACTGGCTCTTAGTCTTGTTGCCAAAAGTACAAGTCTTGGTGGAAATTTGGGAACACAGTCATCTTTTCCTTCAGGCCCTGGGGCAACATCATCTTCAGTTAGGTCTTGGGAAGCAATGCACATCTGAATAGAATTATGTCTTTGCTGGTTGTGGTGGTGTGTGCCGGTAGGATTTGCTGAAGGAGGCGGAAGCAGGAAGATCACGAGTTCAAGATCAGCCTGGGCTAGAATTGTGAGTCTTCAGCACTGAGCCTAGCTTGAGATTCACCTCTTTGACAGTGTCCACTCTGGTCAGAAACAGGAAGACTCTTTTATCCATCTGCTCATTCATCTCAGCTGAGCAGTTGCAGCAGGAGCTTCACCTATCGGTCTTCCCGACCACAATGCCTGCCCGCCCTTCCCTGGGCCAGCCCTTGGCAGGGAGCAGTGCTGCAGGCTACTTCCAGCTATGACTGACATTCAGGCCAGCTAAGCAGCTCAATGAACAGTGGATGAGGTAGCTGAATTTGCAAGTCTCTTCTGGGCAGCGTAGACCGTGCCACGTGTTTCAAAAAAGAGCGAATACTCGACCCTCTTTTAAAAAGAATATTTATGTATACGTCTTTCATAATGGAAGTGGAAAGTACAGGACGGAGAAATGAGTAATTTTTATTTTTATGTGTTTTGCCTAGATGTTTATCTATGTACCATAATTGCCTTGTACACACAGAGGTTAGAAGAAGGTGTTGAAACCCTTGGAATTGGAGTTACAAATAATTGTGAGCTGCCGTGCGGTTGCTGTGAATTCAGTCTGGAAGAGCAGCCCAGGATCTTAACTGCTGAGCCATCTCTCCAGCTTGAGCATGGCTCTTTTAAGATCCTGTTTTCATTTCTTTTGAATGAATAACAATACATGGGGTTGTTGGATCACATAGGAGAGTTGTGCACTGTACACCTGTCAAAAATGGTGGTTTCATAAACTTTATTATCTAGTGGCATGGTAATTAGTGATTTAGTTTGTGAAGATACACTGGTGCACACACTACTGTGACTTCACTCAATAATGCATTTCTCCAAATGAATCCCTCTGTTAAAATGGTGCGTGACTGTAGCTCTAGTTTGAGAATTTGGAAGAGCTCCCACGGGGTTTTCCGAAGCTCCTCCATCACTCTCCATTCTACCAATAGTATACATAGTATGCAATAATTTCATTTTTTCCACATCTCTGTTGACACATGCTAATTCTACTAGATTTTTTAAAAAAACATATCCCAGGATGACCTTCAACTCAGTGCCAGTTTATGGGCTGTACCGTCATATCCAGCTTCTAGTACTTTGGTTTTATTTTGAGACATACTCTTAGGTATCCCAGGCTGGCTTCCATCTTAGGCTGGCCTCATACTCATTATGGAAATGAAGATGACCTTGAATTTCTGATTGTATTGCTTACCCTGCCTCTCACCAAGTGCTAGGATTATAGGCACATGCCATTAATCCAGTTTACATGGTGTTAGGAATAAAATTCAGGGCTTTATTTATGTTAGGTGAACATTCAACCAACGAACAGACCAAATTAGGGAATCTTAGTAGGCATGAAGTGGTATCTTACAGTGGTTTTGTTTTGCAGGTTCCTGGCAACTGGTAATATTGAATGTATTTCAACATAAAATAGACCATTTGTGTATCTTCTTTGGAGAAAAGTCTGTTCAAGCCCTTTGTCCATTTTAAACTCATTCTGATTGTTCCATGGAAAAAGTGATTGCACAAGGGTCTGGGTTTGGTTCTCCACATCAAGTGTAATGAATGCAGTTGTATGTGTCTGTAATACTCCAGTGAAATGACAGGGGCCAGACAGCACCCAGCAGCTCATGAGCCAGCTAGCCTGGCGCACACAGGAGTGAACAAGAGACTTCGTTTCAGACAAGGTGGAAAACAAATACCAGTACATTTGAGAGTGCACATAACACACACACACACACACACACACACACACACACCATTCCACACCGTACCATACATAAGTGAGGGTGTAATAAATAAACCACAGCAATGGCCACTCCATGGTCAGGGGAATGTTTTTATTGTGACACACACACACACACATACACACACACACACACACACACACACAGAGAGAGAGAGAGAGAGAGAGAGAGAGAGAGAGAGAGAGAGAGAGAGAGAGAGGCGCATCTGGAAGCATCTAGAGAAGAGAGGACATAGCCAGGGTTGCCTGCAAGAGAAATGAGAATAGCGGAGAACAGCAAGAGAGAGAACACTGAGAATAGGAGGGATGGAGGGGGTGAGGAACCTGCCATTTTATAGAGAATGGGTATCCTGTGAATTACAATAGCCTGGTACCTGGAATAGTGGGGGAGAAGTGTGGGAGGTGAGAAGAGCTGGGAGGCTAGCATGGACTTTAAAATGCATCAGCTCTTCAACACATGATCCTTCAGAGGACAGTTCACATCCAAACCACAACAGTAAGACACACACCTTAGCATCTTACACCTTGACTTATGAGCAGGCGTTTACCATTTGCCTGTGCTCTTTACTTTTCAGAATAGCTTTAAGGACCCTAGATAAATCTGAAAATGCCAAAATTTCCATCATTTTTTTTTGTAGTTTTTCAGGGAGGAGTGGGCACTAGCATTAGTAACCCTATTTAGTAGGAGTATTATAAAACAGGAAGAAACTCAAGACTCAGGCGAACTCCAAATATGGATAGACCAAATAGGAAGTGTTTCTCTTTCCTGAAGTTTTAAAAATCTCACTTAACTATTATTTTGCCTATTAAAAGCCAATTCATTAACATTTAATTTTTAAAAGGTTCATGTATATTTTTTTTGCCTGCATGTATGTCTATACACCACATTCATATAGTGCCCGCTGGGGTCAGAAGAGGGCATTGGGTTCCCTTGGATTGGAGGGCAGAGCAGATAGTTGTGAGCCACCATGTAGGTGCTGGGTCCTCTGGAAGAGCAGCCAGCGCTCTCAACTGTTGAGCCATCTCTCCAGCCTCTCATTAACATTTCCCCAAACCTACTGTCTCTTAGACATCAGTTTTCTTTTGTTCTTCTTCAAATTTGTTTATTCTTAGGAAATCAACCGTGGCAATTAAAAGTAAGCACTGCACCTGAACATGCCGGTATTTACCCCGTTCCAAGGTCCTGTGATGACCTCAATGTAAAGTAACCCCCAAATTGTTCTGTAGTCTGAACTTTACCTAAGACTATGTACTTGACTTCTGTGTACTTAAAAACCTTTTGTTGTTTTGTTTGTTTTCTGGGTTGGGTTTTTGTTGTTGTGTTTTTTGTTTGTTTGTTTGTTTGTTTGAGACCGAATGTCCTGACTGTTCTGGGACATGTTTTGTAGATCATGCTGGCCTTGAATTCACAGATCCAACTGCCTCTGTCTCCCCCAGTGCTTGTGGTGGAACCTGCATAGGACCAAACTAGGCCCTCTGAATGTAGGTGACACTTGGGCAGTTTGTAGGGTCGCTGACAGTGGGGCCAGGATTTATCCCTAGTGCATGAACTGACTTTTTGGAGTTCATTCTCTTTGGAGAGGTATCTTGCTCAGCCTAGGCACAGGGAAGGGTCTTGGTCCTGTCTCAAAGTGATGTGCCAGACTGTGTTGACTCCCCATGAAACGCCTTATTCTGTCTGAGGAGTGGATGAAGGGTGGGGTGGGGGAAAGACGTGGGGGGGGGCAGAGCGGTAGGAGGGGAGGGAGTGGGAACTGGGATTGGTGTGTAAAATGAGAAAAGATTGTTTTAAAAATAAGTAAAATCAAAAAATATTTATTTGGCTAAAGTGATTACAGTTGTGAACACCAGGTGGCGGTAAAGGACTAGGCTTAGAGCGGTTGGTCCTCCGCTGTGCACTGGGGAGATGCTCCTGCTTAGAGTTACAGGAAGGAATCTGGGCAAGCAAGAACCGCCTTGCTTTTCTGTCACCTCCCAAACGCTGAAGTTCGTCTTTTCAAGTTCCTTTCAGTGCTGCTTTCTCTGGAGACCTGAGACTCCCCGAGTGGATGAATCACACAGTCATTTTACTGGAATGTCGTGCCCCGCCCTCTGCCTCCCATACCGTGAATCCTGGCTTTTCTAAGGGAAAATTAAAACAAATCTCAGGTGAAATTGCTTTGGGAATGGTACAGTCTTTTTCTCACCACTTAGCTATGCAGGGACGTAGGTTGAAGAAAGACAGAAAACATCCCCTGAGATATCTCCCCATCAACTTGGGTTTATTGTTTGGGTACAAGTCCCCTTTCTTAGGAATCTCTAAGGTGCTCAGAAGTGTTTTTCTCTGTTGCTGTTACCAGGAGACTAAAATCTCTACATAGTCACTACAGTTTAACAATGAAAATAGAACCCTTCCCCTGGCTTTTCAAAGGCATGGAAGAGGGAAGAAGAGGCTAAAAAGGCGTGCTACTCAAAAGTCTAGACTCCGGGAGCTGGTGAAACAGAGGCAACCAATCAAAGAAGAGCACTCTTGGAAGGCGTTGAATCACATGGGAGGCCGATTCCCTGGTCAGAGTTACCCTAGAACTAAAGGAGGGTCTGTGGCAGGTGGCTATGGACGTGGATGTGGAAAGAGGGATATTTTAAAGGGATCTGGAATTTTTATCACCAATTCTTTTTTTTTTTTTACTTTTTGACATTCAAATCTCGTGAAAACACAGGGAAGTAGTTGGATACTTGATTTACATGAATCTCTTCTAAAATGAGTTTGGCTAATCCCTTACCAGAATAGTAGCTTTCCAAGTGATATTTTCCTTTCCTTTTTTCTTTTCTTTTCTAAGCTGGATGTAGTGGCACATACCTGTAATCCTAGCTACTCAGGACACTGAGGCAGGAGGATTACAAGTTTGAGGTCAACCTGGGATACATAGCAAGATCCAGTCCAGACTGGACAATTTTGTGAGAGTTTATCTAAAATAAATAAATAAAAATAAATAAATAAATAAATAAATGACGGGGAGTAGTGTGGGGTGTCAGTCAGTGCGAGCTTATGTGTCGAGCATGCGTGGGACCCTAGATTTAACCTCCAGTATTGGAGAAGGGAGTTGACTCTAAGGTTAAAATATGATTAGGGTATCTTATTTTCCCAGGGATAATTCATTGATTCTACAAAAAAATTATATTACTCTACTACACTGGCACTCTACATTTATCATTCATTAAATGCCTCGAAAAGATTTCATAAGCATGTACATACAGAAACAGAAGTATAAGGTGGATTTAAGATGAGGGAATCACAGAACAGTGAACACGGTATTTGAAGTCTAAAGCATGAGTTTTGATATTATAGTGGTATGAACTTTCTCACTGACAGAAATGTACGCACTGGCAGCATCCCCTGATTCTAGCCTGGTCTGAGAAAGAGGGAATCCCCTCCGTTATGGGCTACCCTCTGCATCTCTGCTCTCAAACCCACTCTTTCCAATACAGGAAGACTTCCCACATGCTGTTTCTGAGTGCTACTCCGGCTTCCTGGGGCTGTTCCTAGTTTTCCAACAACGTGTGCCAGGAGCTCCCAGGAACCTATAGCAAGAATATTGCCAGTCTCCTCTGGGAGTACGTTTGCAAGGAAATCAGTCTTTGCCATGTTGGAGGGGCTGACTCTAGGAAGGGTCTTTTCCTTAGGCCCTGAAAACAGGCAAAACTGCTGCTCCCTGGGAGGCACTGGTGCCTCTGGTTAGTCTTTTTGTGACTTTGCACAGTGATTCCCAGTGAGGTAACTTATGCTTTGGAGGTTACAGAGAGGTAGCAGAGGGTAAAAACACCCCATGTCTGTTACCTCGAGGTGATTATGACCAGTTGACCTCTCAGTCTGTACTGCTAGATAACCAAGGTGTACACAACAGGGACTTCAGAAGAGGCAGCAGGGTTTGGGCAAAGCCATTGCAGACAGCAGCTACAGCAAAGCCTTTTATTCTCCTTTAAAAGGCTGATTCCCTTTGGTCCATACATTCTATTAAAGGCCTTGTGGGAACTCCTCTCCGAGTAAATTTCAAGGTGTGGCATCACTTATATGGATAGATATTATATCATGAAGCCCTATCTATCTGGAGGATACTTGGGTTGGAATTAACAGCAAACCAGGAACCCTAGGAACTTGCACCTCTCTCTGTCCACTCTGAGTTGGAGGGAACAGAAAACGGTTGCTCTCATGGTATCACCCAGAGAGCACTGTACCTCTTGAATTGCTGTTGCTGAGAAAACACTTGAGGTTGTGAGAGATCATTACAATTTCAATCAGTATTCTCAAGTGATGCTTTGATAGTGTGTGTGTGTGTGCTCTCCGTGTCGGTTAATAACTACAAAGTCTTAACACAATGTGCTGTTCCCAAATTACCACATTCAAGGCACCGTGCTGGTGTGCGCGCATGCACTCGCCGCTCATTACAGTCAAGCTCTTTGGATTTGAATGAGCGTGTGTGTAATGACGGGTGGCATGGTACAGGTGCTGTTTTGCTTCCATCGCTGGAAGCTTTTAAGGAGTCAGAAGATTCAAAGCGACAGAGACAGTCTCTCAGTGCATCTGTTGAACACACCAAATGGTCCCATTGAAGTCAATTCCGCTGTTACATTTTTAACAGCAGCTGCATAAATATGTGGGCATCTTAACCTCTATGCTTATGGGAGTCAGGAAAATGATCTGTGTAATTAACCCCTTGATTGATCTAGTTTTTCAACTCCCAAGATGAGAAGTCTGATCCCTAACACAGATCAGAATGTGCCCCTGAAGCTCAAGGTGGGAGAGCGTTGTGGGAAGAAGTTAGTTTTAGTCATAGAGTAAACACCCCTTTGAACTCTTTAATTATTTCCCAGTTGTAAACTCCTCAGTCTACACTGAAGAGTTGGGGGGATATGAGAGAACCATCTGGGATCTTTTTGAACCCTCTGCATGGACAGGTGTGGCAAGTAGAATGTGGAGAGGGCCCCCTGTCTCAGTCCATTTCCTGCTGCTGTAGCAATACTCACCATGGGCATTTGCAAAGGATAGAGATTTATTTGGCCCACAGTTCTGAAGGCTGAGACGTTTAGGAGCACAGGGCCAGCATCTGCTTACCACCTGGCCAGGGCTTCCTTGTGCATTATAACGTGCTTGGGAGCATCACATGACAAGATAGAGCAAGTGCTTTAGCGTGGGTCTTAGTCTTATGAAACCTCTAATGCTCTCAAGGGGGTCATGACATCACCTAACCCTAATTACTTGCAGAAGGTGCCACTACTGAGTGCATAAGAATTTGGGGCTTAAATGTCCATCACATGAACTTTTGGAGGATGCATTGAAAACACAGTAGCCCCAGGAATTCCCACCCTCTGCTTATATATGCATTCTCATAAGTGTGAACAGGGCCTAGGAATGGAAGGTTGTCAGATTCTTGACTAGAGTAGTCTCAGGGATTTCCACCCTCTCCTTATATATTTGGTGAAGTGTCCTTCTCTTAAGTGTGAGCAGGGCCCATAAATGGAGGGTTCTCAGACTCTTGACTAAGTCAGGTTGTATGACCATGTGGTCATCACCCTTATGTTGTATGACCAATGATTTCATCTCAGCAGGCTAAAGAGGTTCAAAGTAAAAGATATTTTTTCAGACCTGGAAGGACTAATTCTTGCACTCTGAGAAAGGGTTCTGTGGAGAAATGGTGGCAGCCTCAGCATCTGAGAAATGTCCCTCACTGAAAGCTGAACATTGATGGCCTCAGTTTTACATCCACGAGGAACTTCATTTTTCCACCATTTTTCAGTAGCAAACTTTGAAGTGATGCCATCCCACATGGGAAAGCCCAGCCCCAGGCGGCACCTGTGCCTTGATTCATGGAAGCTATAAGATGAGGCAGATGCGTTGTTTTGCCATAGTGTCCTGCATAGGTGGACAGCCACAGTCCCTGGGGGAAAGGAACTGAGAACTCACATCAGCAAGGTCATGCTGAGGCTGCGGGTCCAGGACCACCTTTGATCGGGTCCAGGACCACCTTTGATCATGGTTGTTGTAGTTCAGCTTCCTCTGATGGTTTATTAGTGATGTCACAAACACACACTCTTTGTATGCTTCTGTAAAATAACCAAGTCTAACCAGAGGATGCTAATTGTGTATTTTATGTCACAAATACATGTAAACCTTATGGTTTAAGATTTTAAAGAATACTTCAAATTTTATCAACAAAGATAAATAGAAAACATAATAATAGAAAAGTAATTATGGTCCGGGTCTAGGATAAGAAAAACCTTGAACTGTAAATGAGGCATGAAGCCATTGAGCAACTGCATGGACCATTGCTAGTTTATACCCCGTGGCAAAGAAGACAGCCATGAATTATTATTTTTTCTTTTGATTAAAACTCACCACAAACTCTTCTTTGTTAATTCTTTTTACATTCCAGTATTTTCCCCATCTGTCTTGCCCGTGAGGAATTTGTTAGGTCTCAAACCTAACAAACAGCTGTGGTGTCCATTAACATAACAAAGCAGATCCTAGCTGCCTAATTCTCTCAGCATACCACGTGTTGCAGGGTATGGCTGGCACACCCTGCCTCTCGAGACCAGGGGCTGGGCTACCCTTCCCCCAGCTGCCCTTTTCTATATAATCCAGCCATTTTGGTGACCTGGTCTCTTTTTGGTCTTCCCTTTACTCTCTTGGCCAGTCTCTTGGCCCTGGACAGCCCTCTTGACTAGTGGCTTCTCTCTCCTCCCTTCTCTCTTCACTTGGCCCAGCTCAGTCTGGTCATGCCCACTCTGGACTCTCCCAGATGGCTATGTCTCTGGCTATATTTCTCTTTTTATCTACAATAAACTTTTTCTTCCACCATACCTAGGAGTAGTCATGTCTTTTCTTTTAATTTCTTTTTTCATTTTATAATTCTCTGTAAATTTTTCCATACTTATCATGCTAGAATATGAAAGATGGAATAAACATTTGTAAGTCCCTGAGCTATGCTAACTGCTAAATTCCTGAGGTTATGGGAGCATCTCAGGGTAGAACAGTGAGGTTCTGGACTTCTGATTCTCTGCAAATATCCTTTCAACTCAGCCTGTGGTCAGATTCCTTCTCTGTCATTTCCTCCTTCTATCCTTGTTTCTGTTAAGTAGTTTCTGAAGTTACAAAATTCATTTCCACCGAGGTTTTACAGTAGAACAAAATAGCCAGAGCTTTGTTAAATCCTGAGGCATTTCTACCTCTTACCATCGCTGCCACTTCAGATAATACAGACACACTTCTGCAGCTCTCTTTGCCTAAACATCTAGATCAGTGGTGCTTGTGTGAATTATATCTATTAGTGATCAGCTCTGACTCACCAATAATGCGTAGGTGTCACATTAAGAAAAGGAGCTCTCCTCTGAAGTTATTTAACTGAGCATGGGTCCAGCTTTGAATTCTCTATGTTCTTTGTGTCTTCTGTCCTCTGTCAATTGCATGAGTCTCGACCTGTGCCTGCCTGAAGGCTGTCTTGTGAATGCTTATCTCTGTCTGCGTGTGTCTATCTCCATGTTTGTCTGTCTGTTGCATTAGCTGTGTGTGTGTGTGTGTGTGTGTATCTTTCCCTAACAACAGGCTTTGCTCTCTATTTATTGAACAGCACAGAAAGCATCTCATGGGGGAAGAAGGAATGGGATACTTCACAGACATCTTTAACAGAGTTTTTACAAGGGATTAAGTCGATGGCTCCTCTGATTCCAACTCACCCAGATAAAAAACATCATTTTTATCAGTAGATAATTATAAATGTTTGCTTTCCACCTTTATGAGAGATTTTAGGAAGTTGTTTTAAATGTCTGTATTTGCTGCTTTCTGCAAATGATACACACACATTTGCCTTGTGTTGGGTGCATGGAAGAGTACACAATTTAAGATTGCAGCTATGCATTAGGTTAGGTTGTAGAAGTTGTTGTTGGTTTTTTTTTTTTTTTTTTTTTTTTTTGGTTTTTCGAGACAGGGTTTCTCTGCAGCTTTTAGAGCCTGTCCTGGAGCTAGCTCTTGTAGACCAGGCTGGTCTCGAACTCACAGAGATCCGCCTGCCTCTGCCTCCGAGTGCTGGGATTAAAGGCGTGCGCCACCACCGCCTGGCTTAGGTTGTAGAAGTTGTTAATGGAAAATCCAAAGCAAGTAACAGTGATTGTTACATTGTTCTTTTCAAAGCAGGTTAAACTAACAGTCTGAGTACACAATAGGCTGGCAGTGTTAAGTGACCTCAAAGTGTATTGTTAACTCTGACTGTGAGTTCCAGCAAAAGTTCTACTCTCTTAGAATGTAAGAGATAGTTCAAGAATATTGCATTGGCACAGTTGCTATTTTTTAATACTGTGTCTGTTTTCCAAATGGGACGGCTGTGCTCTCTGCAGACACTTCTACACCTAACTAAGGTTTTCTACACAGTCATGCCAATTCCTTCGAAAAAAAAATCGATATTGGTTTTAAAGTTGTTTGGAATGTTGCATGGTCTGCCCAAGTCTGCTAGAATAGGAAAAGAGTGTGTATGTAAATGGCAGAATGTGGGGGGCAGTGACAAAGTGGGGGGTTAATCGTAATCATCTGTAGTGGGAGAGAGGGCTGAGCAGTGCAGTGGGGTTATTTATACTTCTGGGGAATATATGCCATCCTTTTATTCAGAGCCAAAGGCAGGCAACCTAGTTGGGATATTAGCCCAGTCTTCTTCTAATGATAGCTTTATTTTTAGAACTGTCTTTGAGACACAGAGATTATTTTCTGTAGCTTAGACATCAGCCAGAATGTGTAGTCTCTGGGTATTTCATCCCACTGTGGCATCCTGTGCTAGGTGCTTCATTTAGAAATGAAATTTTATTTCAGAGCCTCAGGTTTTGTGCTGGAATAGTAATTATTAAATACTTTATTTTTGTGAGTGACATTGGGAGTAGAAAAAGAAAGCATTTATTGTGTAACTCCCTTCTATTCTAGGTTTTGCTGTTTTCACCATTAGTAAAGTTTTAGAAACTTTTTTTAAAAAAGCATATCTTTTAAAAATAAGATACAATAAGGAACAATAACTTCTGTGCATATAATACACACATATTATGTACATTTATATAAAGGGCTGCATAATGTTTGTGTATCTTCTGCACATATACAGTATAATTATATTTTTAGGGAATGATGCCAGCAAACAAGTTTGTACATGTTCAGCACAGATACAATTGAAGGAGCTTTCTAAGCTGGGGTTAATTGAGTCTGCAGCTTCAAACATGTCTGCAGCTGGCTGATGTTTAACCTGGTTGGGTCTGAGCACGACTTTTCTGTATAGAACCTGTAGGGTGGTGGAATTGCCTGCGATACTATAGATTAGGAAATGGACATATAGAGAGGAATTGTTAGTTTTCAGGCTAGCGATGGGGCCACTGGTCTACATTTTCAGTCTTTAAACACATGTGCAGCTACATAGGCATGGATATTATCTAACTACTAGATTTCTGCACTTAATTGTGAGTTTCAGTATAAGTGTTCAAGATGAAAGGCTACTATTTATGGCTAAGGAATCTGAATTCGTAGGGTTGTGGTGAAGCCCTGCGGTATAATGCTTGTCTAGTGTGGAGGAGTCCCTGGGTTCAATCTCTAAGACTGTAACAACAAACAAACTATTTGAATTATATTTCCACTCTAGAGAAATTATTCACCCTTAAGAGTCATACATTTTGAAAGGCAAGTTTTTTTTTTGAAAATCTATATTCAAATAAAAACTCTGTCTTAACAAGTTTATAAGTTTAGTGATTTTGAAAACCAGCAGAGTAGGTGTATAACTGGTAGTTAGTAGATACTTAATTGTAACCAAAATTTTCTGTTAGATGAGCCCTACTCATCTAATGGATGGAGACGTGCTCTCTGCTAGACAGAGTCACTGGTGCCTCTGGTCAGCATGGCTCCAGGGGTGGCAGGATGTTGCACTGTACATACACAATCTTCTGCCTAAGAAGGCTGGCGGTTGTCTGAGGCGCGAGTCGACTTTGTAGCATATGCTATGACGTTTGGGGTCTAATTAACAATTTGTCTTGTAAATGTTACATTCATCCTGGGACATACCCTGTTTCTAACCTCTAGTTGGTATTTGGACTTTTGTCCCAAAGTGGCTTGAAGAGTCCTTTTACCTTCTGTCGAAGACCAACTTCGACAAAACCTGTATGTTCCAGGGCAGCAGTGTGAGGATTAGAACTATTAAGCAAAAGGAACAGAGCTACAAGAGAAATAAGAGACAGAAACACAGAACAGCATTGGGAGGGAGATTCAGTGAATACTGAATCTGCCTCATTTATTCTCCACACGCTTATACACTTCACTCCAAAAGGGGAGGGGAGAAGCAACAGACTTCACTAACACAATGGAAGGGATAGACTTGAATTCTCTGACCTTTGGTCCAGGTGGAGCGGATCCACCTCTATATTCAAAACACTAATTAACCACACCCTAGGTCAGAATCTCTCGTTTGCAACACAGTGGAGCTGGCCCTGATGGTGTAGGCTTGAGAACCACTGCCTTAAACAATAAGCCAGAATAAAAATCGTCCATCTTTCCCAGGAGGTGGTAGCACACACTTTTAATTCTAACACTCAGGAGGCAGAGGCAGGCAGGTCTCTGTGAGTTCGAGGCCAGCCTGGTCTACAGAGTGAGTTCCAGAACATCCAGGGCGACACAGAGAAACCCTGCCTTGAAAAAGCAACAACAAAAATTCCATCTTTTAATTGCTTCTTGTTATCTATTTTATTGAAGAAACAAACAACTAACACACCTATAGTCAGTCACTGAAAACACTAAATGAGATGATCCACATCTAGAGGAGAGTACCGTTTTATAAAGGGTAGTGAGTACTCCCTAACTCACAGGGCTTGTGAGGATTAACTATAGAGAGTGTAAAACATAGCGGTGTTGTCTCTAAAAAAAATACTGGGAGTTAATGACTTAGAAATATCTGCTTCTTGTTTTCTAGATAAACTTTTTATCGGGTATGTAAATTGAAATTATCAGGCACGTATACTTTATATTATTCTACTCTATGGGCCTGGGGGGCAAACTTAAGTTTTCAGGTTTGGCAGTAAGTGCCTTTGCTCACTTGGCAATCTTATTGCATATAACCATCTGATTTTTGATAAAGATGCACAAAACATAAACATCAATATATAGGCCTAGATAAAGACTTTTAAAATAGGACTCTGGTCATGTGGAAAATAAGGCCAAAGTCAAGAAATGGGACTTCCTGAAACTAAAAAGCTTCAGAACAGCCAAGGAGACCATCCCTTGAGTGAAGCATAGGCCATAGAAGGGAAAAAAATCTTTGCTGGCTGTATATCTGACAAAGAATTAGTGTATCAAACATAATAAAGAAATAAAAACTTAAACATCAAAAAATAACCCAATTAAAAATGGGCAGTGCAACTGAGCAGAACATTCTCAATGGAAATACAATTGACTAGTAAGATTTAAAAAAAAATGTTTGATATTGTTAGCCACCAGGAAAATGTAGATTAAAATCCCCTTAGATCCCAACTCATGCTAGTATTAACAGTCATCATAGAAAACAAATGACAGCAAATGCTGTCACAGATGTAAGGAAATAAGAAGTTTATACATTGTTGAAAAGAACATAAATTGGTACAGTCACTATGACAATCAGTCTGGCAGTTTGTCAAAAAATTGAAAACTAGAAATATCATATTATCCTGATATTTCTCTTCTGGATATATATCCAAAATACATCCTCTATATATCCTACTATGGAGATATTTACACATTTCTGTTCATTGCTGCTCTATTTATAGTAGCTAGGAAATGGAATCAGGTTGGATGTCCATCAACTGATTATGTTGAGTAATGAAATGTTATATGTATATACATAGTGGAGTTTCACTTGGCTATAAAGATAAAACTGATGATAATTTCAGAAAAATTTATGGAACTGAAAATTATTATGTAAAACAAAGTAACATAGACCCAGAATGTCAAACATGGCATGTTATCTTGCATGTGTAGATCATAGCTTCGAATTTTTAAATTTGTACACTTAACTTACAATGGCTGTGGACACCTGGACCAAATCAGCTACTATCCAGACCCATATTCAGGGCTTTGAATTGGCCTACCCCAACATCTACCCCGTCTATGACCTCCCAGGGAACAGAAAGCATGAAGGGACTGTCCTTGGGACCCATAGCTGCAGGATTGCCATGACTCAGGACAACAGCAGGAGATCTGAGAGAAGTTTTGGTGAGGGTCCAGTACTGAGGGTGTACCATAAACCAGGGACCATGAACCAGCCCAACAACTCATTGCAATGAACATTTGCAAATAAAGCTGAATGGACAAAGAGGTATGCTATGTGACACACTGCAGCCTAATGCCACTAAGACGAATGAAGAGCTGCTGGAGATGTGGGAAAGATGGAAGAGCAAAGTAATTTTTGTTTGTTTGTTTTGCTTTTAATTAATATTTTTAAAGTTTTGTTTTGGGGGAGGATGCTACAGGGGTGGGGGCATATATGGAGGGACTGAGAAATGAGCAGGATTAGTGTACATGATGAGAAATTATGTTAAAAAATATAATGGAATTCTTTGTTTGGTTTTGACTTTGGGAAGGAAGCACTTGGTCTTTCTCTATACATTTGGTGTTAGCTGTGTTATCTTTCAATTTTTAAAGTTAAATTTTTGTTTACTATTATTGTTTATTAAATATTTGCATGTGTATATATGTGTATGGGTGTGCAGGTGCCATTGCACCTATACAGAGGTCAGAAGACAACTTATAGGAATTGGTTTTCTCCTTTTACCATGTGGATCATGGGGATCAAACTTAGGTAGTCAGGTTTAATGACTGGTGCCTTAACCTGCTGAGGCATTGGTACCAGGCCCCAGCTGTAAGTTTTTCCTGTTCTTTATCAGAGTAAACAAATTTCTTTCTATTTTGATTAAATGTTTTAAATGAGTATTTGCATTTTTCAAATCCAATTTGGTATTTATTGGTCCTCATTAACTCAATAGCCAGAAAGATAAATAGTTTCCCTTTATGGCTTACATAAATGATGTTTAATTCTATATCTAAATACCTGTTATCAGCTGCAAAGGACATGTTTGGCATGAATTAGTAGCACATGATGATTTTTTTTACAATGATGATGTGAAAAACAAAGCTATAACATCTCAAATTCATGATCATTTTCTACACTATTTCAACTTATTTGCCTAATATTCTTATTTTTGTTCACAGCACTACTATAAATTCCATTGGGAAAGTCATGAAGTGTTGCAGGTTATCTGATCACACTGTGAATCCCAAGCTTTATTATTTTCTTGAAAACCTGTTTATAGCTGTGGTGTGGCTCAGTCCTAGCACACACCTTTAATCCAAGAGCTTTCTGCTTGAATATTGTAAACAAAACTAAGTAAAATCACCTATAGGTCAAGAGGCAGATCAAGCAACCAGTTGATAGGAAAAAGCCACAGAGTTCGAGGAAGACGGGAAGATGGAGAGAAAGACACACAGGATGTAGAAGGGAGGAACACCGGTTGGAGGAGTTTTTGTTTTAGACAGGATAGGAGAAAGGGATGATAACGTCAGAGTAGAAAACAACTGAGTGCTTTCTCTGCCTCTCTGAGCTAGTAGGTTTTCACCCCAGCATCTGGCTACCAGGTCTTTATTGATAATAGAATGATGGAGACTTAGTTAAAAGCAACAACGAAGCATTCCCAACTACAACAGGAATTCTATCAAGTAAGCTTCTAATTTAGTCTTGTTAGCAATTAGTTTTGTGACTTTAGACAAGTTGTGTTACATTTTGTTTTGTTCGTCTGAGACAGCTCCGGCTGACCTGGATTGTACTGTGTAGACCAGGCTGGCCAAGAACTCACAGAGTTCTACCTGTCTCTCTCTCCCAAGTGCTGGGGTAATAAGTATACTACCCCACTCCTGGAAAATTATGTACTCTTTTTGCATGATGGGTTAGTTGTGTCCTCCGAGAAGTAGGTGTTATGTTGGAGTTTGACATGAGATGCCTGGTTATAGGCAATAACTATGTAGGACAGAAGTGAAGGGCGGAATATGGAAGAGAAGGTCTTCATATGTGATACATGTTTGATGTCTGAAAAAAAGATGTGTGAGGAGAAAATGTATGGGAGGATTCTCAGATTGCCGTATAGTTGTACTCAGTCTGGCAGGCCCTTGAACCAATGTGAATAGCACCTGCTAATGAGTCCCATTTACAAGAATTATATCTTTATTAGTGTGTTCCCTGTGCTTGGCAGTTGGCTTGTAGCAGCCTATGGGATGTGCGGCCCCATTGTGCTCTCAAGATGGATCTAGAAAGAACTCAGTTAAAACCATTAGTTAATTATGCTTCTTGTAACAGAGGCCTAAGAATCTCACTGACATGGCTACCACTCATTATTTGATCATTTGTGAAAGTTACAACATTGAATTTCAAGGTTCAAACTGATGGCTTACAGGTGTGTTTTGCTTCAAAGTTGTATTAGTTATTGTCTTACTTACTTTTCCTATTTCTGCTATGAAATACTCAGGAAAATACAACCTAGTGGAGAAAGGGTTTAGTCAGGGTATAGTCCAGCATAGTGAGGAAATCAAGGTAGTAGCAGTTGGTCACATTAAATTCAAAGTCAAGAAACAGAGCAATGAATGCTTACTGATGCTCTGCTCCCTCTGTCTACTTATATATTCCCCAATGGCAGTCAGAGAATGGTGCCACCCACAATGGGTGGGTCTTCCCATGTCAATTAAGCCAAACTAGATCATCACCCACAGGCATGCTCAGAAGTTCATCTCCCAGGTAATCCTATAGCCTATTAAGCTGATAGTTAATGCTGAGTTTTAAGATGGGACCTCTCATTGGCCTGCAGCTTGACGGCTAGGCAAGACCAGCCGCTCACTGATTCCCAGGGATTCACCTTTTCCCAGGAATTCCAAGTGTCACGTCATTATGCCCAGCTTTTTACTGGGTGTGGAAGACTGAATTCCAGTCCCCAGGAGATCATGGAAAGCATTGTGCTGACGAAATCATCTTCCCTGCCTAAGTTACAGGCTTTTATAGCAGCGAAGGAAAGGACTGAGCCAGAGTGGCGGAGCGGAAGGGAGAAGGTACTGAAACCAAAGCCCTTGCAGATCAAAGATTCCACAGACTTCAGAGAAGTTTACAAAGCGCACTGTCCTGAGGGCGGCAAGTGTATGAAAGAGGAGAGAAAGCAGCGTTTTTAAAAAAGTGTAGAGCAAAGAGAAGGGGCTGATTGTTGACTGCTCCCGCAGACGACTGGAGTTCTTCCCTCAGCACCCATGTAGGGTGGCTCACCACCGCCTGTAACTCCATCTGCTGGCAATCCAGTATCCCTGGCTTCTGCTGGCATCTGCATTCATGTGAACATACTCCCCCCGACACATACGATTTAAAGTAATAAAAATAATAAATCAGGATTTGTTTTTCAGGATTCAGTTCTTCACTCTGCTGATAATGTGGTCAGAACAACACTCAGCATATGACAGACACTGAAGAAAGTTAACTCCCATGGAGGCCACAGCAGGTAGAAGATGTGGTCAGAAAGCCAGGATAACTCTGTCCTGTCCTCTCTCAATGCTTGGTAAGTGAGAAGCTCTAGAGAACAGGGAGCAGCTCTCATTTTAGTAAAGGGTTGTACTTAGATTCATCTTCTGGGATAGGACACTTAGAGGTGACCTCAGGAAAAAAAAAAAAAGGGCCCGGTGTTACTATCTTCCCGTTTTTGTAAGCTGTGAAGAGACAGGTTAATATGCTGGCATATGAACTGTAAGTCTTCCAGGGCATTTCAATGGTTAAGTGTCAAGCAAAATGCCCCAAAGGCCCATTAAATGGTCATTTAAAGAAGATGGGAGTAGAAAGACTGATCGCAGCCACAGAGCCAGATGGTGAATGGACATCTGGTTTGACAGGGGGCCAAAGCAAAGGGGTCAAGGTCTGAGGGCCCCCCTGGGGGATCATCTCATTACCTGAGATAAAAATTCCAAGGAGCTAAGATTATTGGCGTCCTATTTGGGATCCTGGTTGGGACAAATCTGAAGAAAAGAATTTTGCTTATGCCCTTTAAGCTTTATCCTGCTTTCCTATGTGATTTCGGTTTGGGTTGTTGATATACAGGCCTGCTGTAAACCACAGGCTGGTCTTGAACTCCCAATCCTCTTGTCTGGGGCCTCCTGCATGCTAGACTTATAGGCATAAGTTACTATGCTGGTTCCTCTAAGAGATCTTGCCCAAGGTCCTTGACAGGACGGACACACATCTTGAAGAAAGAATTCCAAGTATTTTGAGGGGGATTTGATATGGGATTCCAGACAGGACCAGACAAAATGGAAGTATGGACAAGTTGGTACATTGAATAGTGATAAAAGATTTTACTTTAAAATATTTTTGAATGACAGCTCCTTCTCAAGTCATCCCTAGAATTAAACATTTTTGTCAATTACTTAGTAAGTGCCTAATTTGCCCTTGCTAGGGAAGAAAATTACATAGTTGTTCTTAAATTATTAAACAATATTTCGATGGGATTGACAGAGCAAGCAGTGAAGTATTGACCAGTTACCCTGCTGTAGGAAAAGTCTGCTTCAGCTGGGTTTTGTCTTACAAGGTGGAATTGGAGAGAAAAAAAGTCATTAACTCCTGTGAACTACATCTTCAGACTCTGATGGGAAGTCACACATAAAGTCATTTTCTTTATAAGATAAAGTAGAAAAGTGCATAAACTAATTCTTTCAAGAAATGCTGAAATGAACTTTAAAAAAATCAGGTTACCATGCAAAGTTTCATTGCATTGACTTCTGCATGAACATTTAGTTCGAGGTAAAAACTCACTGAAGCTTTTCTTCACGGGACTGGACTAATCTCTTTGTTACCATAAGTTTATCTGTATGTTCCTTGGAATAGTTAGACTAGTTGCCTTCCACTCTGCATTCTGTAAGAAGAAACAACACGGATAAAACAGAAATACAGAAATTAATATTAAAGAGAAATCCCAATAATAACAGTTTTTGGCACAGTGAATCTCTTCAATTATTGGTTTGGATTGAAGCATGCCTTGCCAGCTTGTCCCTGTCTCGGTCAGGGACCTTCCATATTCAATGGGTTGAGAAGATATGATATTTTGGGAGAAAATTTTAATCAAATGGAAATGGCCAATTATTCTTGATAATGAGGGCAACTCAGGGAGTTCCTTGGATATAAAAGATTCCATTATGAGATGAGGAAGAAGGGTTTATGGAACACCCGCTAAATATCTACAACGTGCTTAGACACGCCCAGTGTTTGTTCTCACATTGACTCTGGGATGAGGATCTTAGTTACTCTCCTATTGCTGTGAAAAGGCACCATGACCAAGGCGGTTTCTAAAAGAAAGCACCTAACTTGTGGCGGCTCATTAACAGTTTCAGAGGGTTAGTCCATAGTCAAAATAGGAGGAGGCGTGGTGGCAGGCAGACAGTCGTCTCGTTGGCTCAGTAACTGAGAGCGTACATCCTGATCCACAGGCAGGGGAGAGAGATTTGCTTGTTTTGTTTTATAATAGTGTTTTAAAAGAATGTTTATAATAGTTTTTAAAGAATAAAGATTCATATCATGATATTCTAATAGTGATCTTAAATGATAAGAAAATATTCTAACTTAACTGCGTGGTCATTAATTCAGATACCAGAAGAACTCCAGCCATGGCACTGGCGTCTTGTTGGACCTGAGCTGGTGGCACATCCTTCTGGTCTTATCTGCTTTCTTCACTAAGGTCCCCGTTTCCCCCGAATGTGGATTATTGGTCACACATGAGCTGTAGTTTGGAGGACGGCATTAAATGGGGCTAACAAAGCAATCTCTGCATCTGCAGTACAGTGTCCACCCAACAGTTTTGAAGCTTTTCTCCTAAATGCTGATTTTAAGATAATTTCCTGCCATCTCAATTGACTTCTGAGTAAGGATTCTACTGAAGTCATGGCAGGCGATGAGGTTCAGCCCCAGGTCCTCTCCTTCCAGGCTAGTTTCTGCCATCTGCTTGTGAGCTGTGTGACTGTTGCATTTGTCTTTGGTAGCTGCAGGGGGAAGATGCACCAAGAAAGAGGTGAACTTTATCTTGGTCATTTCTGGCTCAGCAAAATGAATGCCAACATCAAATGTTGTGATCTCTCCAGTTATTTATGGGCAGAGGAGGCTTGTGTCTTGGTGGGGGTTGAGGGTAAGCAGGAGCTAGCAGTTTGGGTGGGGTTGTAGAACCAGCTAGTGAAAGATGTTTGTCCATATATGAGTTGACAATATGGTGAATGACATTTATCTGCTTTTAATTTCCCTTCCATTTCCAGAATGCCAAGGGCTCCCTTGGGAAAAAAAATGAAAAACTTGGTGTTTGAAGGCAAATCCTCTGGCCTAGATGGAATAGCTCAGAAGCTGAGAATGTGCCTAGCATCCTGGGGCTCTAGATTCCGACATCAGGACTGCTGTGTGTGTGTGTGTGTGTGTGTGTGTGTGTGTGTGTATGTGTGTGTGTGTGTGTGTAAGCAGTTCCTTTTCTTTACATTAGTTCTTTAATGATGAGCTCATTAAGAGAATCATGTAGATGCAAGAGAAGTATGTGTCTTTTATGAAGGAGATGGATGGGTGAAGAACAGAGAAAAGAAGGGAGACAAAGCTGTGGTCGCAGAGCTTCACTCATAAACAAGGTTTTCTGTGCTTGAGCAGAAACAGCGAGGCCACTTGCCTTCAAGGAACCCTGTGTATTTGGGCTCTAAGGTCATTGGTAGTGACCACTACGGAAAGAAGACCAAAGAGCGTCTCTGAATACTTGCTTTCTCAGAGTTCGTGCCATCTTTGTTATCACCATGGAGATGGAGAGAGATTCCTAATGACCTAGAGTCCCAGTTTTAATTGAATTGAAAGGCATAGATAGTAACTTTTACATATAGTAAAATCTGTAGCATGAAGAACATCCTTGAACTTAATCCTCCTGGATCAATCACATGAGTCAGGAGGGCGCTGGGACCAGCACAATGAAGAGGTGACACTTGCCCTTTGCCTAAGTTCTTAGTTGAAGAAAACTGAGAAAAGGAGTGTGAGGAGTGTTACTTTGTATATGACAACAAGATTACATTGTCATTAATATTGCAAGTCGGTGCTTTGAGGGGAACAGTCTTTGTTTTATTTTAAGATTTTTAGCAGGGTTTATTCTAAGGCTTAGAACACTCAGGAGAGTCGGACCTTCCAGACAAATGCATTTGCTTTGATGAAACACATTTGCGATCACTCTCCAACAATGGCCTAGAGACTACTCCCAATTCACATTGGAGTTCAAAAAAATTTTTTTTTATCCTGTTTTGAAAATGGACCACGTTTGGGGCACTAATTCACATAGCTACCACACCCACTCTTTCTGCCCAGAAAGTGAGGAGAATGAATGGGTCAACCAGCTGACATATTTCCATCCAATTTCAGGGGTAGAATGTGTTCATTTTCTGACTAATGGCATGTCATTTTGCAGAAGCCTTTGGTCGCGAATTAATCCTGGAATCAAAACAGATTTTCTGAGGAGCAATCTTCCATCAAGTATTGATTTTTTTACACTCACGGAGTCTGTACTCCCTAATTTAACCTGACAATGATTCTGCACAATGGCCTGGGAGCACCTTGGCAGCTCACTGAAGGAACTTTTACTGTCTTTTCTTTCTGCAAAGTGGAAGGGAAAAAAACCACCCTAGCTAGCCCACTGGGTCACTGGGGGGCACTTAGGACTTGATACTTTACTTCTGGTGATTTGGAATGGGCAGAGAGCTGCCTTCTAAGTTTTAAAGCCGTGCTCCGAGGAGAGGCTTTGCCTTGCTGAGAGTCTATTCCAAGGAACATATTTTTTTAAGCTGCCAATATTTCACACGATATTCTGTAATATATTGTTCAGTTATGACTGATGCTCTCAAATGGTGCCACCTGATTGTGTCCACCAAATTCAAGAAAACAGTAAATGTTTCTGAAGAGTTGGTCTCTGAATTTCAATAAACTGTTGTTTTTTTCTCCCTTTTTCCTTATCTCAAAGTCTCTTTGGAGTCCTACATTCCTCATTTCTTATCTGATTTATGTGAATTCAAGAAGTATTCTTGGGCAAGTCAAGGTTTTAGAGGAGTCTTGAGGTGCCAATTAAGATCTAATTCCCCACTTGAAGGAATTTAGGTTAAGAAAGTATATATGGAAAAAAGCTTATTCTAAGGAAAGACAACATGACTTATATACACAGCAAAGTGCTACTTAGTCATAAAAATAAACAAAATCTGTCATTTTTGACACAGAACTGGATGATGTTATGTTAAATGAAATAAGGTAGGCATAGAAGAACAAATCAATAACCAACCTTTCTCACATGTGGAAGCTACAATGCTGGGTTCACAGTGGGAGAGGAGAGGAGAGGAAAGGAGAGGAGACAAGAGGAGAGGAGAGGAGAGGAGAGGAGAGGAGAGGAGAGGAGAGGAGAGGAGAGGAGAGGAAAAGTATCAGCAGTGAGTTACTTTGTCAGAAGTTGACAGATAACCCTGGCTCTGGAAGAACCTGGGTGCTGGGAAAAGACAGAATGACAGAAGGAAATTGATGCTGGAGCAACAGGTTCGAGAAGGTTCTGGGATCTGAAAGCTTTGTTGCAAAGAAGTAAGGGTTCCAGTTTGGTGAAGAGGAGATGGAGAGATTGTTGAACAGAGCAAGTGAAGGACAGAATAGCCCAAGTTGCTGATGGGTAGAAGCCATAGAGAGTGAATGTGAAAGCAATCTGGGTGTCCCAGTAAAGGGAGAAGCAGTGGTTCTGGGTGCTGGAAGAGTGGTAAACCCTCCAAACATTTCCCCGGTATTGCAGACCTGATGGTTGGTTCCTCGAGTGCGACATCTGATTGGCCAAGGCTCTGATCCCCTTATCCTTTCTCTCCCTGCTACTGTCTGTCACAGTCATGAAATGATTGCATTTGGCCAAATACTCCTCTTAACCAAACCCCAAAGATGGTCTTAGCAACTCATGTTGTAATCTTCATAAGTATTAGTTACTTCAGGGCAAAGTCAGAATTAAATTAGATGGAAAAAATAGTGTAATGAAATTAGTGTTGTGTGGGCCTTGGATAGTCTTGATAACTGCTAATGTCATTACAAACCTATTGCTTCTGACACTATTCAGAATATATTTGTATCCATAGAGAAAGTTCTATTGGTTGGTGTTAGAAAATGAAAATTGACTTTGTTAAATTCTTTCAGGTCATGGGCGTTTGTCCTGTTAGAAAGTGAAAGTTCCAGAGCATTTAAGCAAGTCCACAGGGGATACTGGTGACAGTTAATGATTCATTTACTTCCCCTCTTCTGCCATCAAAACAGAGAACTTGTTTTGGTCTCAAGTTTGCATATGAATGCCTCATAGGTCCATGTTCTAAGAAATGCTATTTTGAGAGTTTTGGAAACTTTATGAAGCAGAGGCTACCTGGAGGAAGTAAGTCACAGGTGATAGGGGTTACTTTGCCCCTGGGTCCTTCCTGCCTCCCTCTCTCTGATTCCTGTCTACCATAAAGGAACTCCTTAGTCACATGCCCCTGCCACCAGCATGTCTTCTCCAAGCACATGGGGTCAAGCCATCATTTTATCATGGAGCATATTCTTTGAAACACTTCAAGATATTAATTCTAGGTGTTTTGTTCCCAATGATTAAAAGTAACTAGACTATGCCATTCAAGAAAGAAGCATTTTTTGAATTAACAAATAACGTACATCAATTAACAATTTGTATATTCTGAGAGATATCTGTTTTCACATCTTTGTGCTTTCAGGATGAGAGCCTGCCATCTTCCTCTCCTCTGAGGAAAGCTGCAATTACAATGCCTGCTTCCCTTGTCCTTTCAGTATAATAGCAAAATGTTCAGATAAAAAAAAGTAGATCAAACACCATCTGAGCGTGCGAACAGTGCAGGAAGGATCTCAAGGAGGGCACACATGAAATTGCTCATTGAAATAGCAGATTTCAACAACTGTACACTGAAGGCATTATAAGGGAAATTCTTTGTTTTTTCTTTCTCAAAACAAAACTCCTAGTCAATTAAAACAGCCTCAGTTTTGTCCTCTTGTCTACCAACGTGTTTTGCACATCCGCGAAGCTTGCTTACAGATAGTGCTTAGACCGTGTTTTGTCATGTGCAAGAGCAATGGAGACAAACCTCCCATTTCATAAATATACCAGTTATTCTGCCCAAAGAAACACACTTCGAATGGAGTGAAACCCAGTCTTGAGTTTTAAAGGTAAGGACAGTCTGTTGTGTTCCAGGTTGGCACTGCATTTTGGAACCAGCCTTCCAAACAGTAAGGGCAGCCAGATATTCCCTGAAATCCAGAGAGCAGGAGAGTTTGTGTGTGCTGTCCTGAAGGAAAGTATTACACAGCTGGACCTCATCTGCACAGACTCTGCATTTGCTGGTTCATGGAGCTGTGGATGAAAACTAAATAAGCAAACGAACAAAACAACGCTGCGCTAATACTCAGCATGGGGACACATTCTCCTCTTGTCATGATCTCTAAACAATAAAGTATAACAACTGCTTATAGAGCATTCACATTCTACCAGATGTTAAAAGAGACCTGGAAATGTTTTTTTTTGTTTTTTTTATTTTTTATGGTTTATTTTTTATATTTAAAAATTTCCATCTCCTCCCCTCCTCCTCCTTCTTCCCTTCCCTCCCCTCCACCCATATCCCCCTCCCTCCCTCTCCAGGCCAAGGAGCCATCGGGGTTCCCTATTCTATGTTAAGACCAAGGTCCTCCCAACTCCCCCCCAGGTCCAGGAAGGTGATCAACCAAGCTGAGAAGGCTCCCACAGAGCCCGTCCATGCAGAAGAATCAAAGCCCAGCGCCATTGTCCTTGGCTTCGCAGTCAGCCTCCACCGTCGGCCACATTCAGAGAGTCCGGTTTGTTCCATCAAGTCCCATTCCAACTGGAGTTGGTGATCTCCCGTTAGTTCTGTCCCACCGTCTCCATGGGTGAACGCACCCCTCATGGTCCTGACTTTCTTTCTCATGTTCTCCCTCCTTCTGCTCCTCATCAGGATCTTGGGAGCTCAGTCCGGTGCTCCAATGTGGGGCTCAGTCATTTTCTGGAAATGTTTTAAAGTACGCAGAAGGCCGTGAGAAAGGTACATGGGAAAATGTCACCCCAGTTTATATGAGGGACTAAACATCTGCTGATTTGGATATCGAAGAGGGTCCCAGAACCACATCCCTGCAGATGCTGAAGGAATGGCTGCTCTGAGACAGCAACAACAACAAACCCCAAAGCGTTGAGTCCTCAGTTAATGTGAAATGAAAAAAAAAGATGCTCCAGTTTCTCCTGGTCAGATCCCTTCTGTGACCGAGGAGAGAGAGTCTGGGCTGCTTTCTCTCTCCTCTCTGGGCATTTAGAACAGGTGCTTGAGTCTAGAACCCAGAACTAATTTTTCTCTCTCTAACCATTTCTATCAAGTATCACCCTTGGTAGACTTTACCTGTACTTGCTTCGCTAAACTAGCAGAAAGGGAGAAAACGGACACTGTGACTGATAATACAGTTTCAGGTGGGTGGCACATTTCTTTCTAGTCATGGTTTATATTTTTATCATGTTTTGAGTATAATTTTAATTTGACACATTAGAAGAATAAATTAATAATTTGTTAGAGAATTCATAAGAAAAAATTACTATTTTTTTACTTTAGTATTTATATTAGAAGCTTTGTAAGCAAAGGAATTTGGCTGATAAGTAGAAATTCTCCTTTACTGGGCTAATTCAGATTTCACATGTGTGTGTGTGTATTTTAATATATTTATTTTTACACATTTCTTTTTTGATTATTTAATGTGTTCTTTGACAACCAACTTTACACATGTATATAATACATTCTGTTCCCTCTCACTCTCCTTTTTCTTATCTTGCTCACACCTCCTCGTCACCCTCACCCCCACCTTCATACAAGACCTTTTCCTACACTCATGCCAAGACCGTCTGTGTGACCACAGGTTTGGAAATATATCTATTGGATGAGCCTGGTGGGCTCATTGTTGGGTGTACAGTTGAAGACAATGACCTCTCCCTCAGAATCTTTCAGTGTCCAAAACTTTAGCCAAGAAAGAAGAGTGGGGCTCCATAAACCTATCCTCCATCCATGATTGGATGTTGACAAACCCATTCTCATATAGGCAAATGCAGACAGCCTTAGCTGCCCTGAGGTCATGTTTGCACTGGCATGCCATGCAGTGAGTATAATATTTCACATCCCTTCTCTCTGGCTTATATATTCATTCTGCGTCCCTCATCTGCAATATTCCCTGAGCCTTAAAGGGGATGGTATAAATTTCCTGTTTTAGGGCCTTCACACTCAACAGTCATGTTTCTAGAACCTCAAAACATCACGAGTTTCTGCATTTCCTGAAGTTCACTCTCCAGCTAGGTGCTGATGGGGCAGGATGGTGTATTTAAAGTTTTGTTTTGTCAGAGGAATGAAGACTCAGTTTGAGTTAAGACATTGGGAAACACTAAAGCTTATTAACACAGATTTGATTTCCTTGGTGCAGAGAATGGGTGGAAGCATCAGAACTTGGTATTTTATTCTGGTCTGGGGACTTACTTATTCTTTCTAAGTGGTAGGAAATGATCATTTAAAATGAGAAGATTTAAAATAACTTATAAAATATGTAGCTACAGAATAGTAAATAATATTAAAATTATTTTTTTGCTAATGTTTATCAGAACCAGGGGAAATGGCACTCAGAAATAAGCTTGAAAGTAAGACAAAATTTAGGTAATGTTTAGTCTTCAGCCAATATGTACAGAGCCCCACAGTAATAAAAAATGCAGTATTGGCAATTGGCATGTGGCTAACATGTTTATATTATAGTTAGAGGATTTTTGATTCTGTCTTGTGAAATACATTTTCCTAACAAAATTTGGTTGACTGTAGCAAAATGTTTGGTGTGCAATGGAAAAATAAGAATCTCAGATGTTAGAAAGAAATCATCTTTGTGGATTTAATTGCCATTGACAGAAAAGATCATTGGGCTGGAAAGGTAATCACTGTTCAGTCAAAAGCATTATGTAGTTTGAAATTAAGGAAAAAATTCTATTAAGTTTATACAGCTGGAAAATGAAATCTAATAAAGAAAACATTTAATTTAAATGATTATTTTATTACCTTTTTGGCCAGCGAACTTTTACATTGTACATGTATGACTAAGTATTACATGTCTAGGCCAGGTAGAAATATAAATATAAATAGATACTTATTGATAAATGTCAATCTTGACAGAAAAAAATAATGGACACACTACTTTTAAATTTATTGTCTTTCCATACCTATTTCTATCGATCGATCTATCTATCTATCTATCTATCTATCTATCTACTTATTTACTGTGATCTGAGAGGAGTCCTGGTTCATCTGACTTTACAGGCATGGAAAGGCCATTTCCTGGGCTAATATTTGTTCGACCATTTCCTTGTAAGGAGATTCAGGCAAGCCCACCCAGGGCACAGCCCTCTCCTACCTTGACTTGCCTTAGGTAATCTGGTATTTTTTCCTGTGCTAAGATGCCAGTGAGGTTAGGTTAGGTTGGTTGAGGTTCCGTTTGGCCTCTTTTCCTTACTTGTTGGTACTTTACTGGCTTAGTTATATTCTCTGAAAGCCTAGCCTACAGATAATTGACAGAACAATCCACCTAGCTCTCAAACTTCGCAGTGGAGTACCATGACACGTAAAGGCTTTCCTAGGTGGAAAACATGATGAAAAAGTACTCTGTGTGAAACTACTACATTATGACTTAGTGTAAAAGCCTAATGACCTCAGTGCAATCCCTGGAATGCAAACAAAGATAGAAGGAGAAGACTTATGGCACAGAGTTATTCTTTGGCTACATGTGTTGTGAAGCAGCTTCCTCAGAGATAAAACATCACATGTTCCATATAATGAAGGAAGCTCATTAAGACTCAGGATGTTCTTAAGGGAGGGGAAACATTCCATCCTACAGCAAAGCACCTTAAAACTCAGGAAGAAAACAACTCAGTAGCTCCAGGAAATCCCTGAAACTGGCCAGACTCACTAGGCCCTTACCTTTCCAAGGTTATATAATTGGTAAGAACCTGCTATGCGATACTCACAGACAAGGTAAGTTACCTGGAAGAGGCTCAGACCAACTAGAAACTGCACTTTAAAATCTGTTAATCTTCCTGCAAGCTGTGCAGTGAGCTGTAGGCTTTCAAATCTCATGAGCCAATACCCATGGTATCTTTTAATGATACAGCTATCTTTGAGTCATTTATACTCCTGGAAGAATCTCTTTTTCATATTTCTATAAGTAACCTCAATAAACTCATTGGTTCATCAGGTTGGTACCTTTATTTTGGTCTGTTGTTTGTTCTCAATCTTGGGTGAGTAGATACTTGTTCATGTTTCTCTAGGAATACTCTCATACAATAGCTTGTACCATGGCACATGTATACACACTGATATTCTCACATTTCTATCTTTCTCTCTCACATGCAAATAATAGATAAAATGAATTGATAATTTTAAAATATGAACTGTTGATGCAGACTGTATTAGTCTAGAGTAACAGAACTTATAGAATGAATCTTTATATATAGAAAGGATATTTATTAGAATAACTTACAGGCTGTGGTCAGCTAATTCAATAATGGTTGGCCATGAATGGAAAGTTCAAGAATCCTTTAGTTTCTCAGTCCATGAGGCTGTATGTCTCAGCTAGTCTTTAGTATACACTTGGAATTGCAAAGAAATAGGTTCTATAGCCAGCAAAGGAATGGATTTGCTAACAAGGTGAGGACAAGCAGGCAAAGAACAAAAGCTTCCTTCTTCCATGTCCTTAAATAGGCTTCCAGCAGAAGGTGTGACCCAGATTAAAGGTGTGTTTTCCAATATCAAAAAATCTGGATTAAAAGTGTGTCTTCCTACCTTAAATATATGGATTCAAAGTAGATCATCCATTCCACTTCAAATTAAGCAAAAATATGTCATAGGTGTGCCCTCCATTTTTTAATTTTAGTTAATTCCAAATGTAGACAAGTTGATAACCAAGAATATCCATCCCACAGATGTAGTCTGATTTGATTGGGCTTCTGCTGAGACAACCTTTTTTTTTTAATTCATGCTCATGCATCTCAATGAAGTCTTTGATTCACTATTACTTTACCTATTACTAACTCATTTGGGCTTCTATAACCAAACATCCATGGCCAGAACACTTATAAAGGACAGAAATTTATTTTGCACTATTCTGAGATGAGTAAAATTCAAATTCAAGGTAACAGCAGACTCAGCGTCTAGTGAGGGCAGCTCTTCAATTGTGAGACGGGCCCTATTGTTCCGCATTCCTGTAGTGAAAGGCACAAAAGAATAAGGCAAATAGATCCTGGTACCCATTTACTCATGAGGGCTGTGCTGTCATTCCTGGGACAGTGACACAACTCAAGAAATTAACACAAAGTCCAGTTCTAGCTGTGGTGGTGTATATGTGTAACCCAATCACTCAGTAGGGAGACGCAGACTCTGTCTCAAAAAGGAACAAAAATCAACAGGGGCATTTACCCTGAGGTGCCTGAAGATGAGGAATGGCATCTGAAGGGCATACTTCATGGCCTTTATTTTCTCAGTGAAGTAGAAGACAAACTTAGTTGCCAGATGCAAGGTGAAGATGAAGAGAAGCATTACTTGGATCATGCCAGATCAGCATCTCCTTTTTTGCTTGGCCTATCAACCCTTTAAAAAAAATCCCTCTAGCATTTCAGGAGTCTCTGGTATCCTTTGTCTATCCAGAGGCACATCATATCCTGTGTAACCTCTTCTGTCAATTCCTCCATCACGGTACAGGGTGCCTGCAATAACCCTACTGTGTGATTGGATACAGACACCTCTCCTTTGACGCTTTGTAACTCACTATCCTTTCCTCTTTCCACTTCCTGCTGAGGGCCCCTCTGTCAGCAGTGTAACATGACTGCATTACATAGGTTTGGGTGAGCTTCAGTATGAAGAGATACAGCTCTACAGTGTTTACAACAGCCTCCTCTCTCTCTTGTATGCAGATATACACACAGGACTGCTTTATGTACACACATGGTCATCTCAAGATCCTCACTAGTGTTCCAGCCAGCTGTCAAGTCTCTTTGTTCAATATCAGCATGCTTTACAAGAGCTATGTTTTGGAAGAGATTTGTAGATTCCATTTTTTCTTTAGTGTGTAGTCCAAACCCCATGGAGCTCTTAAGAGTTCCCTTGACACATGCATACAAATTGGAACATGACAGCAGCTAGCTAAACAGTAAAACAAGTGGAACCCCATGGAGGAAATTTTTAAACAATTTTATAACTGCCTAGGGAGTGGAAGATATACATACTAGAAAAAGTACAAAATTTCTAAACTCTACTCATTTGTTCATAGAGCATGAAGACCTCTAATTCAAATGATAACCATACATCAACATCCATAGGAATTTATCCAGAAATTGCTGGGAAGCCCAGGAGGAAGTGAACTGAGTCAGGGTTGACCATGAGCAGGGCTGGGGAAGTATAGCTTATATAGAGCATAGGTTCACTTTTTCCTGTAAAGTTCATCTGAAGGGAAAATTCCTCTCAGCTTCTTTCTACAATCCTACTTTCTGTTACAGGTTGAACTCTAACGTCACACAGGTGCAGATAAGGGAAGTAATGGCTCTTCCTGACAAACAGAAACTCACTTCACACGTTTCTCAGGAATACTGATTTTAGGCTTTTGTTTATTTGCTAGCTGATGTGGGATTCCCCCCTGTATGTTGTGAATATGTTTTATTACCATTGGTTAACAAAGAAGCTGCTATGGCCTATGGCAGGGCCAAATATAGGTAGGTGGGAAAACTAAACTGAATGCAGATGGAGAAAGAAGGTGGAGTCAGACAGATGTGATGTAGCCACCCAAGAAGCAAGAGGTAACAACCTATGAGCCTCATGGTAAAATATGAAATAATAAAAATGGGTTAATTTAGGATGTAAGAGCTAGCTAGGAATACGCCTGAGCTGTTGGTCAAACCATTGTTGTAATTAATATAGTTCCTGTGAGATTATTCAGATCTGGGCAGCCAGGATGTAAGTGCAGTGTCTATTTACAGCTAGCAATCCATCTGTTTAGCTGGCCCAGATTCCAACCTGCCCTGAACCCAGGCTGTCATTTTGGGGGTTGAGGCTCTGCTTTGAACTTAACAGTGAGATGGTGCTTGTTGACAAAACTGATGACCCATGTTCAGTTCCTAGGACCCACATGGAAGCAGAGAACTGACTCCTGCCAGTCATGCTCTGACCTCCATGTATTTACCATGATATGAATACATAAATAGATGTAAAAAACAAAACAAAATTATAAGAGAAGAAAACCACGCCCAGTCAAAGCTACATATTCCATGTGAGTTAACTCTTGGCATACTACCTTGGTTTACCTGAACTGTAGTCTAGAACTTCCTTTCTAGTATGTTTCTCACTAAGGTGTGCTTCAAGGATTGCTCCTGGGTGGGAAGCAGAGGGAGTTGGGGAGTAGTATCTTGTGTCGCCTGCACACACCTCAGGAGTCACTTCATGAAAGACAAATCTAGACAGTATCATGAAGGGGCTTTGCAAAATAAGTCCACCTATCATTTTTCTAAAGAATGGTCCAAAATGAGGTGATCTGGTCTAAAGTGACTCCATCAGTCTCTACATTAAAGGAAAGTTTGGATTTCTCTGATTCAAAACAGCAAAGAAGTCTGAAGCTGCCCTTTCTGCATTCTCCTTGAAATTTTGTCTGTGGCAGTGTTCAGTTCAGAAAATGAGAAATTCCATTAAAGAAATCAAGGAAAAGACAAACAAAAAATTGGGAGAAATAAACGAATCCCTTAAAGAACCCAAGAAAGCCAAGAAAAATATCAAACAGATTAAGGAAACAGTTCAAGACTTGAAAATTGAAATAAAGGCAATAAAGAAAACAGAAATGGAGGAAATTCTGGAAATGGAAAATCTGGGTAAGTGAATAGGAACTGCAGATGTAAGCATAACTAGTAGAATACAAGAGATGGAAGAGAGAATCTCAGGCATTGAAGACATGATAGAGGAAATAGATTCATCAGTCAAAGGAAATGTTATATCCAACAAATTCATAACACAAAACATCTAGGAAATCTGGGACACCATAAAATACCAAACATAAGAATAATAGGGATAGAAGAAGAATCCAGCTCAAAGGCACAGAAAATATATTCAACAAAAATATAGAACAAAACTTTCCTAATCTAAAGAAGGACATACCTCATGGAACCTTGTCTGAAACCAACCATGTACTTGGTCACAAAGCAAATCTGAACAAATACAAAAAATTGGAATAAACCCCTGTATTTTATCAGGTCACCATGGGTTAAAGGTAAAATTTACACAACAATACAAACTACAGTAAGCCACAAACTCATGAAAATTGAACTGTTCTCATCTGAATTATCACTGAATCAAGGTAGAAATAAAAAAGAAATTAGAGACTGACTAGATTTCAATGAAAATGAATGCACAACACACCCAAACTTATGAGATACTGTAAAAGCAGCCCTAAGAGGAAAGTTTATAGCACTAAGCATCCATATAAAGAATTTAGAGAATTCTTACTCTAGCGGCTTTTAACGGCACACCTGAAAGCTCTAGAACAAAAAGAGCAAATTTACCCAGGAGGAGTAGACTGCAGGAAATAATCAAACTCAGGACTGGATTCAATAAAATAGAAACAAGGAGAGTAGTATAGAAAAACAATGAGACAAAGAGATGGTTCTTTGAGAAAATCAAGATTGACAAACCCTTATCCAAACTAACCAAAAGGCAGAGAGAGAATATCCAAATTAGTAAAATCAGAAATGAAAAGGGAGTCAAAAACAGACAGTGAGGGAAAAAAAAAACAGCGAGGAAATCCAAAGAATCATCAGGTTATTCTTTAAAAACCTATACTCCTCAAAATTGGAAAATCTAAAAGAAATGGACAATTTTATGGATAGCTGCTACATAACAAAATTAAATCAAGACCAGATAATCAATTTAATAGACCTATTACCCCTAAGGAAATAGAAGCAGTCATCAAAAGTCTGCCAACCAAAAAAAAAAGCCCAAGGCCAGATAGTTTCAGTGCAGAATTCTACCAGAATTTAAAAAAGAAGAGCTAATACCTGTACTCCTCAAATTGTTCCACACAATAGAAACAGAAGGAACATTATGAAACTCTTTTTAGGAGGCTTTGTTTACCCTCATACCCAAACCACACAGACTCAACTAAGGAAGAGAATTGGAGATCAATCTTCCTCATGAAAACAGATGCAAAAACACTCAATAAAATGCTGGCAAATCAAACCCAAGAACACATAAAAAATTATTCACTATGACCAAGTCGGTTTTATCTCAGAGATGCCTGGATTTATTCAATGTATGAAATTTCTCAATGTAATCCACCATAGACACAAACTGAAAGAAAAACCACATGATCATCACATTAGATGCTAAAAAAGCCTTTGATAAAATCCAACACCCTTTCATAATAAAGGTCTTGAAGAAAATCAGGGATACGAGGAACATAATAAAAGCAATATACAGCAAGCCGACAGCCAACATCAAATTAAATGGAGAGAAACTCAAAGCAATTCCACTAAAATCAGGAACAGGACAAGGCTGTCCACTCTCTCCATATCTATTCAACAGAATACTGGAAGTTCTAGCTAGAGCAATAAGAAAACGAAAGGAGATCAAGGGGATACAAATTGGAAGGGAAGAAGCCAAACTTTCACTATTTGCATATAATATAATAATATACATATACAAAATTCTACCAGGGAACTGATACAGATGATAAAAACCTTCAGTAATGTGGTGGGATGCAAGATTAATTAAAAAAATCAGTAGCCCTCCTATAAACAAATGATAAACAGACTGAGAAAGATATCAGAGAAACAACACCCTTTAAAATAGCTACAAACAATGTAAAATTCTTGGGATAACTCTAACCAAACAAATGAAAGAATTGTATGACAAGAATTCTAGGACTTTGAAGAACAAACCTGAAGAAGGTATCAGAAATGGAAAGAACTCCCATGTTCATGGATAGGTGGGATTAACATAGTAAAAATGGCAACCTTACCTAAAGCAATCTACAGATTCAATGCAATCCCCATCAAACTCCCAACACAATGCTTCACAGATCTCAAAAGAACAGCATTCAATTTTATATAAAAAACAAAAACAAAAACAATAGCCCAGAATAGCCAAAACAATCCTGTACAATAGGGAACTTCTAGAGTGCAAAGGCTAAGATATCAGCTTCTAGCCCCAGAGTTCCAAAAGAGAAATGCTTTTCAGGAGTGGGGAATTGAACAATTTCTATAAAAACCTACTCAGTATCTGAGGGTCACTTTTAAATTTCTTCTTCAGTTCTAATTCTCTTGTTCTAATTGTCAATAATTTTTTAGCTCTAATTTTCTGTCCCAATTCTATCATTCCTTATTCTATATTCTTATCCTTCCAATCTTATTTTTTCTGCCATTACAAATTCTGAAGTATGTATGTGTGTGTATAATAAATATATATCCAAGTTACTAATGAATAATATTAAATATAATGCTAATATTCATTAGTAACTTAAATATATAATATATATATATTTATATATATTTATTAGCAACTTGTTAGCAAAAAAACTGCAAGGAAAATTCTCAGGGACACAGGCATTCTTTGAAGATCTGTAGTAAAACTTATCAGCTAGTTTTTAGTCAACCACAACTGCATCTGTGAAGTTCCAGTTATCTCTTAAAGGGACCACTACAGGTTACAAAGGGAGAAAACTAAACCATTGAGAGATCTAAGGAAAAGGCAAAGAATATGTGCATTATTTTACAGTTTTAAACTGTGATTAATAATATCTGGGCATGTTTAGTCAATTAACAGCCTTTTTAATCACTTGAATCTCAGGACCTAACAAAAACAGTCCACTGAATCTAAAATCTTGCATCAAAAACCAGTACAGAGTGTTAATTGTTATTTTGAATCAGAGCAGGGATGTGCTTATGAAGGAAGCTTAGCGCAACATAAGTGCTATTGATCTCTTGAAGGTCTATGATATAAAAAGGATATACAGCCCTGGTTGTGTTGGCCAGATATCCTCTGAAGGGTTTAGATCCTATGAGGCCAGACCTTTAATTTCATAAGTAATATCTGTGAAGGTTCTGTTTGTGATCTGTCCAAGACACATGTCTGTCCAACTTGCTCTGTAAGCAAGGCTAATAATAGAGAACAGGCTTCTAAGTTTTTCACTGTAATGTGGAGAACACAGTGTAGAGAAAAATCATCTTCCTAACCATCCACAAATATGTGTGCCCACAAGCTTGAGATGTAATCAGAAGATTACATGTACATGTTACATGAAAATTTGTGGTAATGGGGGGATATCATAGTTGTTATTGCACAAGAGAAATTAAAGATGAAAGCAACAATTTTTAGAGCCAATGGCCCTGCTAGCCTTTCTGGGCAGAGTTCCTCTGTCTGAGAATAATTTCTCTCATGGATTGACATCTGAATTATCAATTGCTATAAGGTGTAATTGCATCTTGGTCCACAGTAACTAATGCTAAACACTCCTGACACTAGAGGTATTCCCATTCTTTTTTAAATATTTATTTATTTTATTATGTAAACAATATTCTATCTGTGTGTATGCATGCAGGCCAGAAGAGGGCACCAGACCCTTTTAGAGATGGTTGTGAGCCACCATGTGGTTGCTGGGAATTGAACTCAGGACCTTTGTAAGAGCAGGCAATGCTCTTAACCTCTGAGCCATCTCTCCAGCCCCGGTATCCCCATTCTTAACTTCAAGCTCCACTATAGAGCTATAGTACTAAGATTGGTATTGGCATCAGAACAGATATGTGGATCAATAGAATTGAATTGAAGACCCTGACATAAATCCACATACCTATGATCACCTAATTTTTGACAAATAAGGCATAATTATACAGTAGAAAAAAAGAAAGCATCTTCAACAAGTGGTACTGGCATAACTGGATGTTAACATGTAGAATAATGTTTACTTCCAGCTCTTCTGTGTCAGGGAGGATGGTTCACTAGACCGAGTCCTCTAAACACATGTAAATGCTCTAGAAACACAAACAATATGAATTTATCAGGCACCAGCGCTGGGCAACCTGGGAAGACGAGGGGCATCTGATGTGAGTCAGGGTTGAGCACGAGCAGGACTGGAAAACATAGCTAGAGTGTGAGTGGGTTGGAAAAGTTTCTTAAATTGTTTCTTATAAGTTTCTCTGTGTGAAATAAAGGAGAGAGATTCTGAGAAATTAAGAGAGATAATTGTTTTGTAAATATTTATTGTTGAGTGGCAATGTCAGACATGTACAGGGATAGGCTTTGGAGAAAACGCTCTTGAGGAACTTGATCGTAGAAGTAGGTAAATACATACTATAGAGTGGTAACTTCTGTGTCAATCCAGAGGCAGGGGTGGGGCACCTAACCTCTCTTAACGGACTGGCTGGAGTGAACTGTAGTTACATGAGGACCTGGGAAACAAGAAGGAGAAAGGGGAGGAAAGGATGCCTGAGCAAAAGGCCTACTTGATTACACAAAGGGAAGACCAAAAGAAGACAGGTTCTGTAGAGGGTGACTACAGCGGAGCAGACTGTGAAAAGTCAAGAAAGGATGTATATAGACCACATAGGTAAGAGCCTTGTCCACACAGGGGTTAGAGGCGACCTTCAAAACCACATACACTGAGCCTAGTCCCAGATCACTACTAAACTGATTCATCATTTAAGGTGACCCCATAGTACAAAACTGTGTCTTCACTGCACTGGTGATCACAATAAATCAGACATAAAGGTTAGGGTTCATCATATTCAGAGAGGGGCACAGGAAACAGACTTCTTTTAAGATTTAGTTTTATGTTTGTATTTGTGTAAATGTGTGTCTGTATGAGTGAATGTTCTCTTCTCTCTCTCTCTCTCTCTCTCTCTCTCTCTCTCTCTCTCTCTCTCTCTCTCTCTCTCTCTGTGTGTGTGTGTGTGTGAGCCCATAGAAGCCAGAAGTGATTAAAAAGATGAATACATTTAAGTCTTTGAAGAAAGAAATTGAAGAGGATACCAGAAAATGGAAGGATCTCCCCTGCTCGTGGATTGGGAGGATCAACATAGTAAAAATGGCAATTCTACCAAAAGCAATCTATAGATTCAATGCAATCCCAATCAAGGTCCCATTAAAATTCTTCACAGAGATTGAGAGGACAATAATCAACTTTATATGGAAAAACAAGAAACCCAGGATAGCCAAAAAAATCTTATACAATAAAGGTACTTCTGGAGGCATTACCATCCCTGACTTCAAACTCTATTACAAAGCTACAGTATTGAAAACGGCTTGGTATTGGCATAATAACAGAGAAGTTGACCAATGGAATCGTATAGAAGACCCGGATCTTAAACCACAAACCTATGAACACCTGATTTTTGATAAAGGAGCCAAAAGTACACAATGGAAGAAAGAGGGCATCTTCAACAAATGGTGCTGGCATAACTGGATGTCAACCTGTAGAAGAATGAAAGTAGATCCATATCTATCACCATGCACAAAACTCAAGTCCAAATGGATTAAAGACCTCAATATTAATTTGAACACATTGAGCTTGATAGAGGAGAAAGTGGGAAGTACTCTACAACAAATGGGCACAGGGAACCGTTTCCTATGCATAACCCCAGCTGCACAGACTTTAAGGGCAACATTGAATAAATGGGACCTCCTGAAGTTGAGCAGCTTCTGTAAAGCAAAGGACATTGTCACTAAGACACAAAGGCAGCCTACTGACTGGGAAAAGATCTTCACCAACCCTGCAACTGACAAAGGTCTGATCTCTAAAATATATAAGGAACTCAAGAGACTAGACGGTAAAATGCCAATTAACCCAATTAAAAAATGGGGCGCTGAACTGAACAGAGAATTCTCAACAGAAGAAGTTCGAATGGCCAAAAGACACTTAAGGTCATGCTCAACCTCCCTAGCTATCAGGGAAATGCAAATCAAAACAACTTTGAGATATCATCTTACACCTGTCAGATTGGCTAAAATCCAAAACACCAATAATAACCTTTGCTGGAGAGGTTGTGGGGTAAGGGGCACACTCATCCATTGCTGGTGGGAATGCAAACTTGTGCAACCACTTTGGAAAGCAGTGTGGCGGTTTCTCAGGAAATTCGGGATCAACCTACCCCAGGACCCAGCAATTCCACTATTGGGAATCTACCCAAGAGATGCCCAATCATACAACAAAAGCATATGCTCATCTATGTTCATAGCAGCATTATTTGTAATAGCCAGATCCTGGAGACAGCCTAGATGCCCTTCAGTGGAAGAATGGATGAAGAAACTGTGGAATATATACATGCTAGAATACTACTCAGCGGTAAAAAACAATGACATCTTGAATTTTGCAGGCAAATGGATGGAAATAGAAAACACTATTCTGAGTGAGGTAACCCAGACCCATAAAGATGAACATGGGATGTACTCACTCATATTCGGTTTCTAGCCATGATTAAAGGACATCGAGCCTATAAGTTTGGGATCCTTGAGAAGATAATAAGAAGGTGAACTCCCAAAAAAGATATAGTAATCCTCCTGGATATTGGAAGTAGACACGATCGCCAGGCAAAATTGGGAACTTGAGGGTTGGGCAAGACTGGGCCAAGGGAAGATGGGGAGAGAAAAGTGTGAAGGGGAGAGCGGGGGGAGCTCGGAGGAATGGGGTGCTTGGGATATAGGAAGGGTGGATATGAGAGCAGGGAAGCATATATCTTAATTTAAGGAGCTACCTGAGGGTTGTCAAGAGACTTGACCCTAGAGGGGTTCCCAGGTTTCCAGGGAGACGCCCCCAGTTAGTTCCTTGGGCAGCTGAGGAGAGGGAGCCTGAAAAGGCCAGTTCCTATAGCCATACTGATGAATTTCTTGCATATCACCATAGAATCTCCACCTGACGATAGATGAAGAAAATGACAGAGCCCTACCTTGGAGCACCGGACTGAGCTCCCAAGGTCCTGATGAGGAGCAGAAGGAGAGAGAACATGAGAAAGAAAGTCAGGACCGTGAGGGAACCTCCAGCTGGCGACAGATGGGGAAGATGACTGAGCCCCACATTGGAGCACTGGACTGAGCTCCCAAGGTCCCGATGAGGAGCAGAAGGAGCGAGAACATGAGGGAGAAAGTCAGGAACGAGAGGGGTGCGTTCACTCATGGAAACGGTGGGACAGAACTAATGGGAGATCACCAACCCCAGTTGGAATGGGACTGATGGATCATGCGACCAAACCCGTCTCTCTGAGTGTGGCCAACAGCGGGGGCTGACTGAGAAGCAAAGGACAATGGCTCTGGGCTCTGATTGTTCTTCATGGACGGGCCCTGTGGGAGCCTTCTCAGCTTGGTCGATCACCTTCCTGGACCTGGGGGGAGTTGGGAGGACCTTGGTCTTAGCATAGAGTGGGGAACCCTGATGGCTCCTTGGCCTTGAGAGGGAGGGAGGGGAGGTATGGGTGGAGGGGAGGGGAGGGAAGGGGGAGAAGGAGGGGAGAGAAGGGGGAGAAGGAGGGGAGGGAGGGGGGAGGAGGAGGGAAGGAGATGGAAATTTTTAAATATAAAAAAAAATATCATTAAATCAAGTTCAAAGGCAGTTTTGACTTGAAAATAAATAATTTTAATAACAATAAAAAAAAGATGAATACAATAAAACACAAATGAACAATAAAATAACATTCGAAAGAACCGTGTTTTCAGTCAGTACTTTTTCCTAGTTGGGGAGGGCCTTCCCTCTTTGTTTATCTTTTTTCTTTGGTGCATGTGTGTGCTGTTTATATGTGTGTGCTCTCTTTCTCTCTGTGTGTGTATTAAGTGGGGACTCACATATGCTATAGTGAGCCTGTGGAGGTCAGAGGACAACCTTAGATGTCCACTTCAACTTTCTACCTGGTTTGTCTCTCCTGCTCGCTGTTTGTTCCCCTGGGCAGTGATGTGGAATGGGGGATGGTGGCTATTGTGCATACAGATTGATGGAGTGCACACTTCTCTTCAGGACTGGTGAGATCAACATCAGATTTGTGTTTCCAGTAGCATGAACTGTCTCTTGCTCCACTGGGTGTTTGGAGTTCTTCATCACACTTCACTGGCTTTGTGGAGAAAAAATCTTAGTCTTTTTTCTGTAGTTTTTCTCGTTTTTTTCTCTTGTGATTTTTTTTATGTTGACTTTTTTCCATTCAAACTCCTAGTCTCTCGGATGCTGTTGTCTTGCTATAATCTTGCTGAGAGAATGTCTTTTGCCTTGATGACAGCAGCCTACATATACCACCAGTGTTAGAGTAGTAAGTTTATTAAGTACACCATTTGTCTTCTAAGTATTCAGAAGTTGGGAGCAGCGAACCCCAGATCCTGAATTTCTTGTAAACAACTTGTTTTCCCCTGATCTGAGTGCCTACAGCTGCTCTGAGCACAAGACCCTCAGGAGTTCCTGATAGCAGAGGAGTGGTTTCTGGTGTGTTTGGCTGGGGTGTGGCTATCCCTATATAACCTGCCCCTGAACACAATAAAGGGGGCATTCCTGTTTCAAGGATGATCCGTGTCTCTATCTGTGTGTCTTTGTGTATATCAATCTCTAGCCCCTTGCCCGGTTCACGAATTGTATGGTGGTGCATAGAGCACAGATAGGACGTGGTGCGCTGCAAGTGGAGGTCCCACCAAGATTGGGAACTAGGGAATGCTGAGAGGTCACCCTTGGCAATGGTGAGGGTGAATTCGGAAGTGGTAGGTGTGTTTTCATCCCCAGAGATGCTCTCTGGGATGCCCTCTGGAAAACAGGAGGCAGGAGGGTGAATTGAAGGCCTCCAAAAGGAAAAGAGTAAAAAGTGCAAAAAAAGTGTTTCAGAAGTGATGCTTACAGTATTTCACGATATGTGTTATCTCTGTGGTCTTTAATACCCTCAGTACTGTCTACTGAGCCCATGACACATATCTATGGCATTTGGTACAGTTGTGTATCACTGCTAGGTAACCACTGAAAATCATTAACAAAAGTCACCAGAAACACCCAACCATCAAATCAGTTAGATTTATTAACTTGTGCTCAGTCATTAACAATGCAGACCCTAGAGATCCATGGGGTATCTTGTTAGAGGAGGAATCGGGAGATGCAGGATTTAGGATGTAGGTCTGTGATGCTGATGTTTGAAAAGTCTTGTTCCAGATGGATTGCTCTCTGATATTGAGAGGGGGAAACTGAATGACTGAAAAAAACTCATCAATATTTAAGTAGGAGGTGGGAGGAAAACTTTGAGGGTGAGATTGTCCTTGATTAGGGGCAGTGGTCACTAGTGTGGGGTGTCTTGAGACTGTTTGTCAGCATGTTCAGACAGAAAACAAGACTCAATAGGTAGAACCAGCTTTTGTTGTCCTAGGTTGAGAAAAATATCCAGCGTACTTCCTACAGCAGAGATGTGTTATGCTGGTCAGTGGCAGAGAGGGGAGCACTTCCCACGCGAGGGTGGGCTGTGTTCACATTGGTCCCAGGCACTCTCAGTCCCTACATCATATGGTTTTGTGAGAACAATCTTGCCTCTCATTTGTCTTCTCCCAGATAGGCGGCAATATTGCTATAGACAACTAGGAGACCGTCTTTTTGAACTGCAGGTTCCTAGTTGGAGGAAGGTCTGAGCTAGGGAAGGAAAGAGATGATGTAAGGCTAAATTATTCTTTAATTGAGAATGCAAGGAAAAATGACCACTGAGTCGTTGATGAAGGGAAACAGTAATTCTTGGGACATGTGGTGCAGGAAGGAGACTGGAAAAGGTGATGAGGTTTTGTTAGGATTCAGTCATTATGCAAACCTGTCACCTGGCAGGATGCACTAAGGCAGTACCCTGGCCAGCCCAGGGTCCTATGGCTGATACATCACTATGCAGTCTGTAGCAGGCACAAAAGACCCCTTTAAGAGATAAACTCCGCCCACTCCTGCTCTCTTGTCCACTGCTTCTCTGAAAAGAGGAAGGTCTTTGCTTCGCCTCTCTCCTTGCCCCCCTTTCTTCTCTTCCACTGCTCCTGTCCCCAGGGGCTGGTCCCCTTACCTTCCCCCCATTTCTATTCCCACATTAAGTTCTGTTTGCATGGCGTGTCTGTCTTTTACCCGCCACGTGGTCCTGGACTTACCGAGGTCCAGGCACCAAGGTCCCTCTCCCGCCACGTCATGACAGGTTTGTCACAACTAGCCAGCTCTTTGCATCTGCATGGTGGCTCTTGTTTAGTGTCTTTAGGCTAGATGTGAGCCCAGTGAGGATGGAAGTTTGGACTTTCTTGTGCAACACTGTCTTTTCAGCAGTTGAAATGTGTGGAACGTAGTAAGCGATCAGTCAGTATTTCTATGAACAAAATGAAATGAGCATAGGAATCAAGTGTTTCCTCATTCTCTCCAATTCCCCCTTGTTATACCTTTGGCAGTGGCGGCCGACCTACACTCAGTTTTCACCAAGAACAGGATGTTGATTTAGTTATTGGACGAGCCCAGGTTTTCCATGCACTTAGGTATGGCTTTGGAGAAGAACACACAAGAGTGGCTTTCCTTCCCAACAAGACTGCCACTCTGAGGAAGATCTGAACTGGGGAGGGAAGAGTTAACACTAAGTTGGCTTCTGAACTTAGACTGTGCAATTTGAAGTCACCATTGGACTAGTAATAACTTTTAGCAGAAATGTTTTCTAGTTAGTGACCTGCAATAGTTACAATGAAGCCCCTTGACTGAGCTTTGTTCTAGAGCCTACCTGGGGGAGACTTGACCATGCTTGCTTCATGCTGCAAGTTGATTAGGCCCATTGTGCAGAGTTTAACTAAAGATGCTACGTTCAGTGTTGTGCATTGAAGTAGGCTCAACAAAGCCTGTTAGCCTAACAGTTCTCAGTCCTGGCTACGTGTCAACACCACTAAGAGAGCAGTTGTGGTCCCAGTGAACAACGAAGTCAGAATCTCTGGAGATAAAATCCAGGAGTAGGAGAAAGCGCATTATTCCTTAACCCTACACAAAGAGCTACAGGCAACTAAAAAATGCTGAGCGTGGAGGAAATAGTCTTTATTAGAGAAGAACACACCAATTGGTCACCCAATATCAAATGGTCAGCCCTGAAAATACTCATATAAGGGATATTATTCAGAATGAACAGGTCATATTTGTGTACTTAGGATTACACACACACACACACACACACACACACACACACACGTACTTACAGTTAATAAAGAGGTCATGAATTTAAAAAGAGGGCAAGAAGGAGGGTTATGGGAGGGTTTGGAGGGAGGAAGGGAAGTGGTAAATGATCTAATTATAAACTCAAAAAGATAACTTAAAAAAGCAGGACTATTTCTGTACATCTCTTTTAAAGAAAGTAGAGCATACCGGGAGCTGTCATACTTGTGTGGTGAGCCTCACGTGTTGTGAGAGGTACTCTAATCAGATATGGTGGGGCTACTGGCCGGGGAAGAGTTGCCAGACTAGACTCAGAGCCCAGTTAAATTTTTATTTTGGTTGGAAACAATGTTTCTTATTATACTGCTAATATTTACAACATATACATTATTTGTTGGTAATCTGAGATTCAAACATAACTGGGGTTTCTATTTTATAAAAAGGCAATTATATCGGAGGGACAGGGGAAGCAAAGCAGTTTGTTTTTCACGGTACTCAGGTGAAAACATCCAATATTGATCAGTGCTAGTTGGAGGCGGTTGAAATTAGGGCTGTTCGCTGTAAACAGCAGAAACTTATTTGGGTAAACTAAGCGGGAAAGAATGGAGAACCATGTGGGACGCATGCAGAACTAGGCTTGGGAAGGTACTCATCAAGAGTGCTGGGAAGACAGCAGCAGAGCCAGGGCCATGTTAGGGAAGGGCCTGGTTTGGGAGGTGTCTCAGTAGTCACGGTCTCTTTTTATTTCTGCTGTGGCTGTCAGTTCTGCTGCCAATAAACTATCGCCTTGCCTTTGCACCTCTGAGCTAATCCTTCAAGGTTAAGAGTTCAGGAGGGAGCATCTTAACTCACGAGCCCAAGCAGGGGACAGAGGAAGTGATGCCTAACTTTGTCTTTCTAGGAGCTAATTTCTTTATTCTATCAAGTCTTAAAAATGGAAAAAGATTGCCCAAATGGAAAAGAATATTACAGTAACATATACTATTGAGCACTGTGATGGTCTTGGCACCATGGGAGTTTAAAAACGGCAGCATGGGCTTGTGGGAGATATGAGTCTGCCTCTCCAGCCACACTGTGCCATTAACTGGCTTTGTGGGTCACTTGGTCTTCCCTAACTTCAGTTTTCTGAAAAGTCAGTGATTTTCAGATTTTTTAATTTCACTAGCCAGTAAAATTCAAAGGTAATTTTGGAGATATATAATTATCTTATCTTGTCATTTTCTACTTTGTTAATTGAAAATGTAATTTCAAATAACTACCAGCTACCATCATCATTTTATAAAATAAACCACATTTTAACCATAATCCCCAAATACGAAGGGTATAATCTCAGAATATCGACACCTTCCTTAGTTGAGCTTGACTTTTAGGGAAGTCTGCTCTGTTGGCTTTCTCCTATTTTCTGATTTCAGTCGGATCAATGAGAGGCTGCACAGCAACAGTGAGTACTTGGGAGCATCAGCAGTGGCTTTTAATGTCCTTTCCAGCATTAAAATTCCATCGATTTCTGACCACTAGAGAGGGGGAGGAGGTTTGTAGCAGGCTTGTAGCGTCACAAGCTATTCTGTTTTGGTCCCTGGGCAAACCTTTGTTAGATAATCTGCAGTGTACGGCACACAGGCTACTTTTCATGTGCATTTAAAACTCTTGAACGGCAAGAGGAAGCCTTTGGGACGGGGAAAACTCACCTCTCTACATTGCTTAATGTTACTGTCTTAGAAGTGCCCAGAGACTTTGGCAGTGAGTATGTTTCTATAAATCTTAAAAATCGATTAGCTAATCAATATGTTGGGAGGGCCAGTAGATGTGCCCACTTAGGGGACTAAAGGCCTCATCCGGTTTGGCCTTGCTTGTTACTGAGACATTGATAAACTAAGACTATACAGAGGATTATGGAGATAACTATAGCCTCATTTTTTTTTTCTTTCCACCCTTTAAAAAAACAATTTGTACATTGAGAGGGCAGCTGGGAATGAGGAGTTGAATGGACGGATTTGGAAGGAAGGAAACCATAGATAAACTTACAAACATGGAGAGACGCTAATGAAAGAACAGCTCACTGAGTGGGCAGAGTAGTGAACATACCAGAACGAGGGAAGCGTTGGCTCTAAGAATGTAAGTTTCTCACAGCAAGGACTGTGTGTGATGAGACCCTTTCTGTGTATTCAGAGCCAAACAGAAGAAAGACGGAAGGGTTTAGTTCATCGTGGTAAACTGCCTTCCTCAGGGACCCAGAGTCCTGTGCAGCTGTTTATGTGCCTACGATCTGTCATTGTGTTCTCCTTTGTAGGTTTGTGCTGAGCCATTTTGGTTGGCCCTTTTCTTCCCCCCATTCCCCTCCTCTGTGGTTATCTTTTTCAAATCTCACCTTGTAAGTCCAGTTTGCTTTCCTCTTGGTGCGGATGGGTTAGTTTCACTATGTGTCTATGTTGTTCATTCTAATGGTTCAGGGGCCATTCTCCCTTGCCTGCTTAGAGGATAGTTAATTTTATCACAACTATCCATTAAAAGAAATTTATATTTTACTCATATTTTCCCCTCTAAGTGACCTATGGCTGAAGAACATTTGGTAGTCAGACCACCATGACTTTCTCCTGCTTCATCCCATTCTGGACATGCATGTGTGTGTGTATGTACAGGGATTAGGGGTAGTTCCCAAGCGTGTGCTTTGAACAGTTAATATCTATGAACAAAGAGAAAGCAAACAGAATGATACCAAAAGGAGGGCAAACTATGTTCATGATCCTCTTGAAGACATTATAAGAGATTAATTTTCACAAAACGTTTTGCTTTTACTCAGTATAATAAATAACCCATAGATTTCCCCTTTTCCCTTTGACCATGGGTTTCCTGTGAGCACAGCAAATAAGCCACATGGACACTATTGTGTTGAACTTGTTTCGAAGCGGGGGGCAATGGAGTCAGAACCATCAAAACTTCTGTGTGAGTCCAGCTGTGGATTTTCACCAAATTCACTTTTGCTGCCCTTGCTCCTGGATGTCTTGTGTCTTTGTGACCGATTCTATGGGGGAATCATCACCAACACAGCTTTTGAAATCATTTAATGACACAGGTGTGTTGTAAAATATTATTTTAAGATACCTTACATTTGTTTATGCTTTGGAACATTTGTTTAATGATGCAAAGATGTATTACATTTTTTTATGCTGCATTTGATTAACTCTGTGAAGCTGTGATTCTTTGCCTGTCTAAAACACCTGACTGGTTTAATAAAGAGCTGAATGGCCATAGCCAGGCAGGAGAAAGATAGGCAGGTCTGGCAGGCAGAGGGAATAAATAGGAGGAGAAATCTTGGGAGAGGAAAGTTGAGGGGGAAAAAAAAAGGAGAGGAGGACACCAGGGGCCAGCTACCCAGCCAGCCAAGGAGTAAGAAGTAAAGAAAGGAAAGATAAAAGCCTAAAAGCAAAAGGTAGATGGGATGGTTTGTTAAGAGAAGCTGGCAAGAAATAAACCAAACTAAGGGTGGACATTCACAAGAAAGAATAAGCCTCCATATAATTTATTTGGGAGTGGGTTAGAGAGCCCCCCAAAGAAGAAAGAGCCAGAAGAATCAAAAAGTAAGCCTATGAACTATTGATTCTTTATCACATTTTCTTGACTTTCAGGTGAGCCTAGCACTATTTTTATTCTGGGATTTAATTTTATTTGTAGACTATAGTATTGAAAAACAGGCAAATTTCAATTTCAGGTTTTAGCGTATTGAGGTTTTTTTTTGAGACAATTCTATTTCTGAGTCTTTAATACATAGAATATTCTGGGACATAAAGTGCTTATAAGGTATTTGTGCAATATGGGATGCTGCAGTTTAAATAATGACTGGATTTTTAAAGAGCCCATATTGCATCCTAGCCCCATAAACTAGCTTTAGAATCTTCTGTATGGAAAGAAAACTTAAAGCAACCTGGCTGGGTTTTTTTTTGTTATTTTTCTCTTTTCTTCCCTTTCTCCCACCAGTGATGGTAGAGGCATCAATATTTCCTCCCTTTAAAGTTTACCTGGAGCTTGTTTCTTTGTCTGTTCATTATGCTACATGGGCACTCAGATTTTGGCGAGGCTGATACACAGATCTCCATACCACCTTATGAAATATTTGCTGAAGGTCACCAAATGCATGGAGATTTGAATTTTAAATATTATGGGTTTAACTTCATTAAAAAAAAAAGATGGCTGAGTGGTGGTGGCTCACGACTTTAATCCCAGTGCTCAGGAGGCAGAGGCAGGCAGATCTCTGTGAATTTGAGGCCAGCCTGGTCTAAAACGGGAATTCCAGATAACCAGGGTTACTACAGGATGAGTCTACCTTCCTTTTAAATAAGTAAATTGCATAACAAAAATTAATTTACTCCTCCTATCCGTATGTTTTAGACATATAAATTTGTAATTTATGTATGACGCTACACAGAGCAACCGAAAGAGGCCTCCTGGCAACAGAAAGAGCTCTCTGTAACAGCTGGCTCCTAGCTGGGCTAACTAGCAGATTGCAGTGGTTCTCAGCTGTGTCTGTATTGTCATGTCTCATCTTCCAGCTTCTGGTTCTTGGGGAGGCTCTTCTTTCATTTTGGCGGTCCTGTGGTGTCGTTGTTGTGGGGTTCCATGTCCCACCTAGACAAGAATAAGCCTGTGATTCCAAATGCTTGATTTAAGCACACCTTGACCCAGTACCATTGTTTGGGCTAGAGTAAGGAGACTTCCTCGATACTTTTGGGTGGATAGGTAGGAGATTAGGCTGAGAATAAAGCCAAGTGAGGTAGGCAGGGACAAGACTGAACCAACTGTGTTTGTTATGCACAGAATAACCTCCCATTAAGTCATGAAGTATGGCGTCTTGTCACATAGTCAAACTTGAGTTGAATTTCTGTAATATGCAATGAGAAGCATGCCAGTGAATCTGGTATTTCCTTCCCTCAACCTTTGGGGTTCTAATGACGCTGAAATAAATGCTTACACTTTGAGGGACAGGTGTACCTGAGTGCAAGACGTACTTCGCCCCGAAATTCATGTCAAACAAGTCTTTATTTTTCATGATACAAATTAAAAGTGACAGATCTGAAGCTGTTAAGAAATACACAAAGTGCAGCTTTACCGACCATACAGATATTGCTCTAGATTAAGTACAGTTTTTATTTTTTAAACATTAAGCAACCTGTGCAGATAAGTCAGCTTTGGTTTCAAGGTTAGAACAAGTCAGGAGCTTTTCAATATCCCGTTTGGCTTCTTGGTCACAAGTCTGTCATGTCAGTATCTCGTCATGATGATTTTTTTTCTTCCCAGAACAACCCAGTCTTTTCCTGTCCTCTCTCCTACTGCCTGCTCCAGGCATGGAGAAGTAGATTTCTTCGCAGTGTCTCATTAAGTGACCCTGGTGACCAGTCTAGATCACAGCACAGAGGACAAAATCATGAAAAAGAAAGCTTAAAAAAATCACTTTTCAACAACGAATAAGCCAATGTGCCTCACACAATGTCAAGTTGAAGACGAGCAAATCACATGACAAAAAGCTCATTACAAAATATCTTCCAAACAGATTTTACAGTCAGACATGGAAATAAAAATCAATTTCCTTTCTCGCCATTGTTTGTATGCTTGATCATTAACTGGGTACAAGCAGAGTGCTGAGGTAAACATGGATGAGCAGTTTGTGATTTTCTTTTTCTTAAAATAGGAACAGTTTAGTATTGCAAGATTGTCAGCAACATTTAGCCATATCTACACAATGTGCATATACCTACACATACTGAGCTTTGGTCCAGCGTAGAGAAGAGAGCAAAGGCAATTGGATTTCTTTTTGGTTACAGCTTGAGTTCTTTGATACGCCTCCACTTGTTTTGTTCTGCTTCCCACAGCTCCTTCTGCTTTTTGTTCTCCTTTGTGTTGTGTTGTGTGTGTAACTGTGTGATCACGACATAAAGAGTCCAACACTTGCAAAGGCAAGTGAAACTTTTAACTATTCAAAATATCTTTTTGGTTGAAAGAGAAAACAACCCCGCGAGCAAGTGTAAAATACAATATTGGCTGTCATTTCTCATCAATGATGAAGAAAATGAAGATGACAACGATTTAAAGAATGTGTGAGAAAGATTACAGAAGCTTGAAATAACAATGCGTATGCCCAAAGTGGCTTTTACTTTTTGTTGGTGGCAACCTTAACCTTCAGTTCATGGAAACATAAAAGACACTTAGATGTTATTGGCGTATGAAGTTGTTTACCAAAGGAAATAAGAAATGTCTAATAAAACTAAGCAGTAGGTGTGGTCCTGAAGGCTTGTGTGTTCCCAAGTACAGTTTATATTCCTAAGAATCTGTTCAGGCATCTTTTTTGCCTTGTAGCAAAAAATTCATCAGTAAAAAAATCAATATAAGAAGCATTACAACACTATATAAATAATTTATAAAACAATACAAAATTATAAAACTATAAAAAAATCACTGCACATGAATAGTTTTACAACCATGGGATGAATTCACTTCTTTTTTTGTTCTACTCCAGGTGATTAATTTTATATTTTTACTATCCTAGTTATGCTCTCCCAAGTATAGATCTCAGAACTGAGCAGACCTCATATGCCTGCTGCCCGTTCACATTTAAACATTTAACACCCATCATAGGTTATCTTGTTAACTTCTCTTCTTGGGGAGCTTTTCTTGATGGAATTTGGAGCAGGTCCTAGGAGAATACAAAATCTGTTTTACTCAGTAAAGTTTTCGGTTTCTGGGTTGCTGGTATCTGTGCGGTTTTTGCAGTGGTGACATGCTACCATGATGTTGGCACTGATCGGGCTGGTTGTGGTCCAATTAGCATCAGACTGGCGGCACAGAAACACTTTGATTAATGACACTCTCACTTCCAGGATTATTGTTACTTAGTTTCCTTGTTGGAACTTTATGGTTGCTGATTGAACCAGCTGAGGGAACTGTTACATTGCTCTATTTTCGTAACCAGCAAAGGAGCCAACACAACGAAAAACTAGAACCCTGGGTGGGAGGCGTGTGCTAGGGGAAGGGAATCATGGTCTTTGTGATCAACTGGGCAACAGGAGGTGGGGTTTCTCTTTACCTTTCATGATTTGCCTCTAGACAGTAAAGGAGCATGCTTTTTAATTACTCATGAATATTTACATTTTGACAATGAGCAAATCGATGATTCTCTTTTGCCTTCTTTGATAGAACCCTCTACCTTCATCTGGATGAAAACATTTGCGGAGCCTAGGACTTTCTTGCCCTTCCATCCTCCCCCTTAGTCCATTCTGTGGGCTTCTTGGGTCTCAATGGCCCATGCCTTGGGGAAGTTCTTTTAAAAAAATGAATTAATATACTGGTTCTAATAGTGAAGGCTTTTCTGCTATGTTTTATGAGCTGCTTCTGTATATTTTTCCTTTCTTGGAGGATCTTTTTGCTAATACTTCTTTTCTAGTCAAGAAGTCCGAGCCCAATTCCAATAGCTTAATTTTGCCTGTCACATTTCTGCCCCATTTATAAATTCAAGAACAGTTGTACCCCAGCTCCAAATGTCTGCCAACACTGTTTGATGAAGGAGGTCGCAGACAAGGTGAGGCTAACAGGATATTTGGCAGCCCCTAACAATCTAGGGCACCGTCATTTTCTTTGTGGCTTGTCTATTTGTGCAAGGTGGATGGGTATGAACATGCTTATGTGTGTGTGTGTGTGTGTGCTTGTGTGTGTGTTGGTTGAAACCTTGAGACATTTCTTTGGCTATCAGACTTCTGAGAGAAATTGCTTTGAGCAGAAGCAAAACACAGATGTAAGTATTGAACCATATGTGCAGCTTATGTTTATATTACAGAATTAGTTTTTATCAGCTCTCCACAAGTGTAGCTAGCAGACTGAGAAAAATCTCAATCTCCGGTGTGGACTGTGAGCACAATTACAGCCTCTGCTGGTGTTGACAGTCACTCAGCAAAGCCCTAGTTATTCTGGAGTCTTCCCTGCATCTCTGCAGGATTGGAGTGGAAAAATACACCTTTTCTTCTCACTTCTGCTACCTTCCTGAAGATCCCAGGAGCCCCGTGAGAGGGAGGTGGAGAAATAAGGAAGAAAGGGAGGTGTGAACTCCATTATCTTTCTCAAACCAACAGCTCACAATGAGAAGAACTGCCATGGATGCTTTGGCACACAATTCAGGTTGCCCCCAACCCCAATCAAAGCAAAGCAAAAGGAAATAACACAATTTAGGAAAACAAAAACCAACAAAACAAAAACTCACTTCTGCTAAGAAACACATTGCTAGCGAGTGAGCCATACAGAATGATTTCAAAAACATCCCTGGTGGCAGAGACAACCGGTAAGAAAGATGGGAGAAAGCAGGCTTCCTGCTTTTTTGTTGGTACAAATGTAAAAATTCAAACCCCAGCTTTACAGGCCGAGGCAAGTAGACCAACAGCGTTCGCAGTGTTTCTGACTTTGGTAACTAGGTTTTGCAATGATCAGCACTTCGTCCCTGAAGGGATGCGGCCCTCCTCCAGGTGGCAGGCTTGCATTCGCTTTGAACAGATAGAAGTTTGTGGTGGTGACTTGTGGTGGTTGTTTTGTTTTGTTTTGTTTTTTGGTTTCGTTTTTTTTCTTTTTCCTTAAAAGGTGTTTACATTTTCATCATATACAGAAAAAAGTAAGTGGATATTTGGTTTGCTTTAAAAAACTGGCATCACGGAGACAGGTGGGGGAGGGAATGATCCTACCATATACTCCTTCCGTGTGATGTATTTCCTGTTTAAAAATTTAAAATTTCCTTTTCTTCTTCTTTTTGGAAAGCCAACAGACATGTATAAACCATCCTGCCCATTTGTTAGTTTTTTTTTTTCTTTTTCCTTTTCCTTTTGAGTCTTTTACATACAAGGGAAATGATGACTGGGGGTGTCTTTAATCCTTCTTTCTTTTTTTGTGGAGATTCAGGGTAGTTTCTGCGGTGATTCCTTCTGACCATGGATGGGTGTGTCTAGCAGTTTTCTTCAGGCGAGTCGGCTAAGGGCTCCAGCGGGACCGCTGAAGTGGGCTCATGTTGCTTTAAGCGCTTAATTGTGTTCTTCAGGGCTTGTCTCTTATTGCAGAACCAAACTCTAACTACTTCCCGGTCATAGTTTAGCTTCTCAGCAATCTCGGTCATTTCCTGCCCTGAGGGGTGTGTGTTCTTCTCAAAGTGGGCATTGAGGATCTCAAGGGCCTGGGGTGTGAAGGAGGTGCGCCGCTTGCGCTTTTTGGATGGCTCACTCCCAATAAACTCCGTGAGGTTCTGCATACCTGCTCGATGGCGGGCCTCAGCCTCAGCCATCCACCGCTCAAGCACCGGCTTGATCTTCTGGGCACTTTTAGGGGTGATGTCCAGCTTTTCAAACCTGGCAGGATACAAAAGGCCAGGGTTCAGTTTGGCTGTCAGACTGCTAGCTATAGTGTTCTCTTGGGCTTCCTGTGGTAGGAAAAAGTGGCTTCTCAGGATGGTGTGTCTGGGGGGAGAATTGAGAAAGAACAGTCTTACACTGAGTCCTCTGCCAGGGTGGGCCTCCTGCCTGCCTGCCTGATTGCCTGGCAGGGTGAATTTACTCCAGATTAGCAGCCAGCTGCAAGGTAGCCAGCCCTGTCCCAGCCAGCACCCACCCTCCCAGCGAACTCCATGCCAGCCATGCAGATCCCCGAGCACACGGACAGGGGAGGGGGGAAAAAAGGCACCGGCACACACTATGGAAACACAAGCAACTCGCAGGCCTTTTATCTCTAAACTCTGAGATCTAAGCTGCCTTCTCGGCTGTTCCCGGCTTTATTTTCCCAGCCCTCAGAATTCTTAAGGCAGACATTAACCACAAAAGTGACATTCACGATAACAGTTGTCATATTCTTTTACTTAAAATGATGGTGCTTTGCATTTGGGTTTCCTCTCTATTGTGTTGGTTTTGAAAAATGTTACAGCTGTTGTCATAGTTTGGTATGGCTTACTGGGCCAAGCTCCTCTTCATGCCTTTCTTTTTATCTCCTCTTGTGTCTTATTTTAACTTCTTTCTCTCTGGTAACAATTTTCCCCATATGTAACTTAACAACATGCCTCCCTGTCCAGGTAAAATACAGACCAGCTGTTACTTTACAGTTCTGGCCTAAACAGCTGGATACATTGTAATTACTATGGAATGCCCCACCCCTGGGTGGGCTTAGGCCACCTCGTGGCTTCCAATCACCCTCCAGTGTAATGGTGCACTTTTGTACCAGGGCATCCTGCTGTGTTTAATGTGGGATATCTGCAAACTGTACTTGAATGATATCATTTTCTGTAAATGAGGTCTTCCATGTATCAATCGTCATCAGCAATTCTTTGCTACATTTACTTTAAAAAATATGAAGCATCCTGGACAAAATTATATAGAGTGTTTTAAAAAGTCCTTCTGGTACTAAAGCCATACTGTCCGTGAAAGGCAAAAGGGGACCAGTTCCTTTTGTTTATTTGTTTCTTTATTCTAAGTCCAAATCCATGTCCCTCTTATTGTCCGCAGTGGAAACAGATTTTTCTCCTTTTTATAAAAGTGTCCCATGTTGTTGAAAAGCAGTCATCTGGTATGGTTTAAGATGCTTGCACAAGGATGAACCAGGACGGCCTTCCTCTGTGCCAGGATCGAATGTTGCAGTGCATCCTTAGATCTCTTTGTTAAGGTGGGCAGCACAGGTTCCATCAAGGGTTTAACTCCGTGGTGCTCCCATCCACACAGAGTTCGAGAAGGCATTTGTTTATTCTGGCAGTTAATATTATTAATGCCTTTGTCACCTGTGGCAGGCTCCCCAAAGCCACCATTGCGACAACTTGCCACCTTCTGCATTTTGCCATCTCTCATCATAAAAGCCTGGGGCTTGAACTTTTGATAGTAACACAATTGGTCTCATAGGGCTGTGGCACCAAGGGGCAGAGCTTGTGAAAGGGACGTCTGGCATATTGGTGTCTCAGTGTGCAGACACTGGTGCAGTCTTTCCCAGTCTTTGAATTCATTGAGACTATCCTAATGCAAAGTCTTGAGACTTATTCATTAATTCATTTGGATAGACACATTCGAAAAAGCATCACTAAAACACTGGAAGCTGGAGAAAGGCCCTGAAGTCCATTGATCTGCTCTGTTGAAGGATACTAACATTTCCAGAAGTCTGCATTCTACAGTAGTTTTGGCTTCCCTCTGGGGAAGACTTAATAAATCAGCATATCTAATTGGAGATGCCCAGGAATCTGTGTGCATGTATGTATGAGTTGAAACATTAGAGAACATTTCAGTCAATAAAAGAAAATCACATTTTAGGGCTAAAATAAGCCAAAGAGGAATTTGACAATGGCAAATTGGCATCAAAATAAAAACCCGTGGCTGCCTTGATCACAAGGCGCCAAGACCAAACAAAATTAATGTCTCCCAACACAGAGAGACTCTATTCCCATCATTGATGCTACTAGTTAGCGTTGATGCTTCTGTACGTGGTGTTTGGAATAACATATACAAGCCTTGATATAAATTTCCCAGCAGTAGTATCCTTGTATAGACTGAATAAAGGTTATTTTCTACAGGGAGGTATCTTATAAGAAAAAACAGTAGGGGAGACCGTAGAACTGAAAGGATCCTATGGTGCTTTTTGTATTTAACAACAATCAATGGGTTTTATGGAAAATCATTGAGCAAAATGTGAGCTGCAAGCTACCACCCCATACTGATGTTATTTATAACCTTAGTCTTAAACTGCAGGAAAAGTACACTTCTGTCCTTTGGGGAATACATTAAAAGTATAAAGAGCAGATAAAAAGACAGCATTTCATGGATCACCAAGAACAAAATCCACTTAAATGAGTTTAGAGTTGGTTTCTTGGCTGTTCCTGATGGAGGAGGACTCCTAAGGCACTGCACAAGAGGAAAAAAGCTCCTACCGAGTGCCTCCGTTCCCTCATGCATAAACATGGGATTAGTGCAACACACATGCATGCGTGGGGGCTGCTCCTGAAGACTTAACCCGGATCAACTCAAACACAACCAAGGCTGGATTCAGTCACGCATTTAATGTGGAGGGAGGGTGTGGGTATAGTTAGATCAGATTCACTACCTGTTTGTAAATATTTAAAACAGGTCTTTTTTCCCTTTCTTCTCTTGTTTTTCTTTCTTTTACCTTCCTTCCCTTCTGCTTATAAAGATGAGTTCGGGCAGGCAAGTTATAAAATTTCCTCCCATGAGACAGTGAAATTTGTTAAAATATGCATTTCATGGGAAACCTTGGAGCCATCTCTGGGGAGTTAACAGTCGCTCAGGATGCCCATGTGTGGACAGGAGTTAGCATTCTCGTCTGGCAGGGGCACAGAGGAGAAAGGAGAGCCCTGCCAGGACAGCTCTTTTCAACCTGTCAGCCTTGGAAGTTCATGGAGTTGATAGGATTTAGGAGACAGAACCCCTCAACTCTTCACTGACACCCCATTTTGCACCGATGTCACCAGTCCCAACACACCACCACCCCATTCATTACCATGCTCTGTCCCTCCAGTTTGCCCACCCCAAGAAGAAGAGCTGAGCTGCAAGAATAAACAAGACCCGGGCTGGCCCGTGTCAGCGGCATGCAGAGCCCGTTACCTGCAGATGGCTGACTGGCTGTATGCGGGGCCCTCTGTGGCACTGAGGGCTTGTCCCACCTGAGTCTGTGTCAGGCCAAGGGACAGGCGTCGGATTTTAAAAGCTTTGGCAAACTCTCGAATCTCCTCCAGATTAACCCCGTCCACCTCACCCGCTGCCGTTTGAGGATCTGTGGAGATGTTTTTAAAATAGGATCAAGACGTCAACACAAAGCCTGTCAGGATGTTTATCACCGAGCCGCCATAGAGCAATGGAGAAATCACCACAGTACCGTCTCTGTCTCTCATCCTTTAGTACACGTTCCTCCTTCAAGGACCCCCTAGCCCAGATAAAGCCACTCCTGTTTACCCTGCCCCTTCCCAAAGCCAGAGCACACTTCTTTAGGGTTTAACAACAGAAGCCAGCAAGGGGAGGAAACTCTTGCTAGAGGGATTCAGCCCTACTTTGTTGGTAAGCCCATTCATACACTGGGCAAAAATATAAACACAAGGGGCTTTCTGTTTGAAATGTATTAATTGGAATTCTCCATGCTAACCATCGCCCGGGAAGGAAAAGCCACTTGGTGTTTTCTTTCACCTGATTGCCATGTAGCCAGGCTAATAGATGGTAATCTTGCCTCATTTCTTATGTTCGCATTCACCCTCAGAAGAGCATGGTTATGAAGCTGTGAGAATAATATTGTCTTTTTTCCCCATAGCGCTTTACCCTCGCAGCTGCCTTTGTCTCCTGAAAGGGCACATAATAAAAAACTGCCTACCACAGGAAGGCTCCTTTGGTGCCGGATAACGCGGTCAATTTAGGACTTATCAAGGGAAATGACACAACAGCTGGAGAATGAAACTTTCTCCCCCCTGGCTACTGATCCCTGGATAAATGAAAGCGTTCACCAAGCTGGAGCCAGCATGGGCTGGGCCTGGTGGGAGATTTCAGTGCAGCTCAATGCTGCCTGTAGCGAAGCTGGTCCTGCTGCAAGCCATCCCTATTGTTCTTCGCCTCGCTCTTCTGACTTAGCTGAAAGTTGTCCTTCCTCTTTCTGCACAGCAACCCATCAATTTCAGAGAATTTCTGTTCTTGTCCCAGGACTGTGGTCGACTGTGTTAGTCTTCTGGGTTCAGCGCTATATACTCCCTGGCTGTTACTGAAAGAAATATTTGCGTCCTCAGTGACAGTTTAAAAAATGCTTTTAAATAAGAAAGACGTGTCCGTGGGGGAAGGGCCTGGAGTACTGTGGGCAGCTCCTCTGGGTATGGGGGCCGTGTGGGGAGTGATCCTTCCAGGCTGTGGAAAATGTACTGCTAATTGAAGGAGGGACACAGATACACATTACACAATTGTCTTCACATTAAAAACAAACCTCTGGCCAGGCATCGTAGCCCATGCGTGTGGTGCTGAAGCAAGAGTTTTGACCTCCAGTCCAAGGCAAGGGCGGCTCAGGAAGACTGTTTAAGGAGTCCTTAAAATTTTTGTAGCACTAGGTCCTCACTTCCTTGCGGAGAGATTAGAGAGTGGTTTGGCCCGATGCCTTCAGCTTGTAAGTAGTTTTAGGCGACTCCTAGTTTCTGAGTGGAGTGGGAGGCATGTACTCACAGTTTTTTTTTTTTTTGGACTGAGGTCCAGTACTAATGCATGAAAATCTTACAGAAAAATGACAGAAAGTCATCAGGAACTGGTGGTAGGAGAGTCACTGGGGATCTAAACCACACTTGAGGGCAGGGACCATGCCCAGCAGTTGATGACCAATGTGAAACAAACTCAGTGGAATGTTTGGGGGCTTTTTGCTGTTTTTTTTTTCTATACAGGTCTTTTGCATATGTATTATGATTTCCGATTTTTGTGTTTCTATGGAATTTCTCTGTGAGTGAATGTGTGTCTCTGTGTCTATATTTCTTGCGATTTTTGTTTGGCTCTTTTGCTTCTGTTTGTTTGTTTTGTCCTATTCTGGTTTGTTTGTTCTAATTTTATCATTATTTTGCAGATGCCTGTTTGTTTTCTAATAAGAGAGCGAAACGGCATAGATGTGTGTGGGAGGGAAGGTGGGGAGAATCTTGGAGGGATTGGGGGAGGGAAAACCATAATCAGAATATGCTATATGGAAAGATTTATTTAAATAAAAATGGAAAAGAAAATACAAAAGAAAACAAAAATGGGCAGTGTGATTCAACTCCAGGTATGCAGAGAAGGGAAGAGGGACAGGAAAGGTCATCTTCTCAGAGAATGTAAGGCACACAGGCTGGAGAAGGAACTCATCTAAGTGATGAGCATCACCGAGACTGTGTGTATGGCAGGACTCCGTGGGTTGTTTATAAAGTTGCTTTGGATGAGATGACTTAAAATCCATCTTTTTCTACACTGCCCTCAATTTCTTTCTAGAAATCTGACATTTAGTTAATGAAAGGCGTTTGAGTGTTTTGTGGTGAAGACTGGCCTCTGAATTTTAAAGCCCACCAGCATAGTGGTATGGGATGGTTCTCAGGGTTTACAAAGAATTCTGGGAGACCACATGTGCACACATCTGCCTCTACCTCTTGTCTTAGTTACTCATTAAACTATCCCAGAATTAGGAGCTGCAAATGAATACTGCAGGAGACTCACACATATTTGGAATTAGCTGCCAACAATATAAAAAGGAAGTTTAAAGACGAAGCAAGATTTTGGTGTTCTTCCCAGGCGGAGGACCTACATCGTCAGCGGTTGTGTCTAGTCACCTGGAATGGATACCCACTGTGCCTCACCCCCCTTCTCAGCTCCCCTCACATTGGCTGTGAGCTGCCAGCCTGAGTTTAGACTAGGCATTCTTGCTGCTTGGTTCTGGGGCTTAAGCAGGACGTAATAGTTATTAAAGTGGCTGTCGTCACCATAGGCCACAGCACGCAAACAGGACAGATTCATAGCAAATCTATGTGGAAAAGCAAGCAAGAAAAAGTCAGGGTGGAAGGAAGAATCATTTTATAATCTTCTTTGGTTTGCTTGTTTTCATTTTTGTTTTTTGAGACAGAGTTTCTTTGTGTAGTGTTGAAGCCTGTCCTGGCACCCGATCTATTCAGGCTGGCCTTGAACTCACAGAGATCCACCTGCCTCTGCCTTCCAAGTGCTGATTAAAGGCTTGTGTCACCACTGCCTGACTGAAGGAAGAATTATTAGGCTTAAGAAAAGGTTCAAAAAGTCTACTTGCAAAAGGAGAGAGGTAAAAAATTAGCAGCGGAGGAATACTGATTTAGAATAGAGATGGACACTGGCTGGTACAGGGGGAAGAAAAGATTGACCTAGTCTCTTCCAGAGGTGGTGAAGTGTCTGGCAGCCTTGCATGTAACCATGGACATTTAAAACTCAAAACTTAAAAAACAAAAAACAAAAAAATAAATATAAAAGGAAGTCAGAGACTTTCCTTGTACAGACATGGCTTTTAAAATGACACTTTTCTTAATTTGACAGGCTTGAGTCATCTGTGGGGGAGGGACACATTTTACAGGTGGTCCAGGTATTCTGATAGGGGGATCTTCCTGCTCTTTCATGCATGTTGTCTGATCTTCTTCTTTTACCTTTGCTGAGTCTGGCTGTGGCATCCTCTTTACGCCACCGCTTTTCTGGGTCCGTTCATGCTCTCATCCTGCATGCTTCGTGGTACAGAAAATTTGCTTGCTCATCAGACTGACAAGGCAGACAGGCCTGGCGAGGAGGAGCTCCTGAGAAGGTCTCCCACCTCTTTCTTTCCTTCTGCACTGCATCTGAGAATAGCAAAGCAATTGAGTCTGTGGGATGGGAAGGCCAGTGGTCTGTGATGGGGGAGAAAGTTTTCTGTCAAAGTAGATACCTCAGTGGGAAATAACCCTTTGGCTTTTACTTGTGACATCTCTAGATTACCCAAAATCAGTTGAGTTAAGCAATGAGCAGTCTACATCACTACCGATGCTGCCAGCGCACACAGCACTGCAGTGTGGGTAAGCTTAGGATGTGGTCAGCACGTTTAGGTAAATGCGTCCTCTCACCTTTTTCCTTTCTTATCTCCTCTCTAGATCATATCTCCTTGCTAATTCCTGAGCCTTGGAACTAAACCTGTTCACTTGATTGTGAAGGGTTTGTTGGTTTTGTTCATTATTGTATCACTGAAAATAATAAGAGTTAAAAAGAACACTCTGGATGCTGAGATTTCATATACTGAGGAGTCTTGGTGTGGATGCTTAGATACCTATGGAGAGTTCAGAGAAGGAAGTCCCTGTTATACACCCAATGTCTTCCATGAGGCTCTAATGAGCAGGCTTATAGTTTTTATAGAAAGCTTTAGGGGGCTTTACATAAACAGATGGTAAAGAGAAGTGTGTGTGTGTGTGTGTGTGTGTGCGTGCGTGTGCGTGCGCGTGCGGGCGTGCGTGCGCGTGTGCATACATTTGCCTGCACTTGCAACTCACAACAATGTTCTCTGCCTTTCAAGTATTGTGTTTATCCATGTGACCCACTATACCCAGGAATAAGAAGAATTTTTTTGTTTTTTTGAAATTTACACAGGGTGAGGTCTGGACCAAGGTCTGGAAGGAGAACTCAGCATCTCTGTGCAATTTGCTGATTGACAAAAGATGTGAGTTACTTGGCTTTCTTTATATTAGTGTTCTTACAAAGTTTGGCTAGTAAAAGGCACTGCATGGTTTGCCCCACAGAAGTCTCCTCATCCAGAGAGGGAGCCATCTTTGGACACCGTTAGCTTTTTCTTGATTATCTGTCCCGCAGGAGAGGCCTCGGACATTGGAAGGACACTGTCGGTGTTTCTTCGGTGTTCATAACTGCTCAGATGGCCATGTTGCTGTGCTTGTGCCTCAAAGTTGTTCTCACACTGTCTGACTGTTGTACTTTGGCAACAGTTCTCCTTGGCTAAGGGATATCTTTTTCTGCTTGAGGAGGAGAAAAAGATATGCGTGTGGTGAACGGAAGCTTCCCCAGAGCATAGCTTTAACCCTCAGCCTAGCTCAGAGTGTCACATCCCACAGTGTTGAAGCAAGATTAACCCGGCTTCAATTCTCTTGTTCCTAGGGGAAGTTAGTCTTGAAGATGATCTGAGGTCAGTTTGACTGGGATCACAAGAAGCATCTTCAGGGTTTTCCCAGAGTGGGTCCAGCAGCTCTAGCCAGAAACCTAGAGGAGAGTTTCTCTGGATGGACGAGGAAGTGGTGGTCCTTTTATAGAAGCTGTCCAAGATTAAATAAGCCCTGCATACAGAATACAGGCCAAAAGGATTAGCAGTATTGGCCAGAGTCCACCCAAAAAATGGCCATGTAGCTACACAGGGGATCATGTAGCCCTGGTTCTGTGAAGGAATCACAAGGGATTTAAGGAACAATGGACATGGAGTTTTGCAGTGACTCAAAAGTGTAGTGATAGTTGCCACATCAAATCCAGAATGCAAAGACAGAGAAATCAAAGAGATTTTCATGGAGATGAAGTGCAGGCTGATTGAGAAGAAACGTGTTTTGTAGACTCTGGTGCATAGTGCCTGAGCCCATGTGGAACTGGGGGATTGGGATACACCAAGACTGTTGTTTAATTTTTTTTTTTTAGCTCTGCCTTGCCGTTAGCCTTGATATTTATGTACAGTCATGTTGCTAAGTAGTTGAACATTCCACACATCAACATCATTCTGCTATGATTCCCTGCTTATAGAATTGTTATAGGCATGAAATACATCTTTAACGAAGTCGCCAAAAGCATGAATGAAAATCTTAGCGAAACAGAACAAGTGTCAGCTTTCAGCATCTTCTCATAGCACACAGTGGGGGTGCTTACCCTGTAGCTCCAAGAAATGAGACTCCATCAGAGAATGAGGATGTGGCTTGGGAGAGGCCCTTGCATCATGACCACGTCACTGGCTGTATCAGAGATTTCTCTGTGCTGTAAACTGACTCCATCTTTATGATTCTGCTTTAGTTTTGAGACAGTAACCAGCACTCTTTTGCTAGCAGTGACGTTTACAAGCCAAGTTTCTAAACAGTATATGGAGACTAGTAAGTAATAAAAACCACACCCACCAGCAGTCAAAACCTCAAAATCTCCTTATTTAAAATTAATTCACTGAAAATATCAAGCCGGGCTGGAAGTTTTAAAAGTCATTTATTTGATTTTTCTTCTAGAGTTTCTATAAGTCCAGTTTAGAGTTGGGGAGATTGCTTAGTAGTTTAAGCTCTTGCTTAAGCATAGTGATCCCCAGAACCCATGTACCATGAACCAAGGTGGGCATGGGATATTGTCTGCAATTCTAGTCCCAGAGTGAATGCAAAGATAGGCAGAGCAAGCCAACCAGTGAAGCTAGCCATACCTTTGAGTTCTGGCTTTGATTGAGATATCTCGCCTTACTGAGTAAGGTGGAAGATCTACCAAGGAAGATTCTGGATATTAACCTCTCTCTCTCTCTCTCTCTCTCTCTCTCTGTCTCTCTGTCTCTCTCTCACACACATTCACATGTACTTGTACATACATATGCACCCATATACAAGTGAACAAGTACGCACACATCACATACATATGAAAAAATGAAAAAAAAAAGCCCAGCTAATAGAAACACTGTCTATCTGTGAGAGCCCTGGAAACTTAGCAAGGTTAAGGGAAGGGTGTCAGGGCTACAAGGTTTTAACTAGGATGCTTATTTGGTTACTCAGAGCTCAGATGTGGAATTCTTCACGTATGAAGGTCATTTGATCATTACAAGGGATTAGCTTGATATTATTTTACCTGTAGTGAGTAAGATATTTTAATACTAATTTTTAATCTAGGGAAGGTTGGACAATATCCTCTTTGACTAACTATAATTCTGATAAAAGTTTGTGTGATATTGTCATACAAATATGTTCTTGGTCTTAGTGCATTGTGCTAGAATATAGTTCTTAAAACTCTTATAGTATCCTAAATAATTATAGGGATGCCATGATCCTTACTTGAAGATTTGCCTTTTTGGTTCCCAACACAGACTTTCTAAACTCTTGGAATTTCTTGGATGATAGTAATATATTTTTGTCCTAACTAGGTGACTATTAGTTGGCTCCTGGATAGCTTTAGGAAGAAGTTGGTCATTAGAGAAACAAGCTACGATAAAAATCTAGGGTGATAAGGGCTGGAGATTGAGTTAATAATCAACCATGTTTATATGATCAAGACTTCCACAAAAATCCCTGGACTACAGGGTTGAAAGAGCCTCTGGGCTTGCGAGCATACCCATTGTGTGTGTGTGTGTGTGTGTGTGTGTGTGTGTGTGTATGTGTGTGTGTGTGTGTGTGAGAGAGAGAGAGAGAGAGAGAGAGAGAGAGAGAGAGAGAGAGAGAGAGAGAGAGAGAGAGAAAGAGGGCCTGATTTCACAGGATGAGAAGGTCCTGCACTCAGATCTTTCCAGACTTTATCCTGTGCACTTCTTGCTGAGTGCAAAAAGTGCTGATAAGGCTATATTCTTTATCATGTGTCTCATAACACATCAGTAAACATGTTTCTCTGAAATAAGCCATTGTAGCAAATTACTGAGCTGGAAGCGATATCGGCTATAAATATGTGAATCATGCATTTCTTTTGTCATTGGGTTTTGATACAGAAGAGAGCACACCTATAATGGTTGTAAGTTCACACCGGGTTTATGCATTCTGATGTCCACTGGTGTTATTCGACTCTCTCATGCAAAGAGGATCTACAGTTGAAAAACAACTATTAATCTTAAATATTTTACATTGATATGAATTTTAGTTTATTGATAAAAACTTAAAGTTAATTTTGTTCTACTCTATGTATATTTCTATTCTTGTTTAAGGTATTATGTTTATGCAGCTAGTTTAAAAATGTAATGTGTAATTAAGAAATACAGATTAATAGTCATCTGTAACAGTCATACTTATAGTCATGTCAGATATGTTTTCAAGGATATACAGAGGTATATTTTAAATAGATAGATGGTCCTCAAACACTTGATTGTCCTTGAACCCTTCAAAGACCTACAGAATATGTCATTTAATATGTTTAGTAACCTAAAGTTTTTCATGACATGTGAAACATGTCTGCTCTGACAGCACCAACCTACTTTAAAGAAGATGATAGACAGCAAAGAAATTCTATATGGAGTTTACTTTCTTTGTGGCAAAACTTAACCAGTGGGCAAAGAAACTGTCCTTGTCTCAATTTCTGACAGTTACTGTCCAAACTGGACCAGCAGGGCACAAGAAAGGTGACTGCTGAACTTTGCCAAGACAAGGTATGACAGTCCTTCAGAATTCCCTGCTTCTCAAAAAAAAGTCTGTCAGATATGCTAAGCCTGTAGGCCAGGGTTGAATGCCCCAATGTTACATGGAAATTTTGGATATCTATCTAGGCATCCTGATATCCCTGTCATTAGGTAACATTTAGCCCTTCTGGAGTCTTCAATGGAATTGAAGACTAAATAGAGTGTTTTCCTTAGTTATAATAGAAAGCAAATTAGCTTTAAAAAACTTTGGACTAGCCGGGCAGCGGTGGCGCACGCCTTTAATCCCAGCACTTGGGAGGCAGAGGCAGGCGGATCTCTGTGAGTTCGAGACCAGCCTGGTCTACAAGAGCTAGTTCCAGGACAGGCTCCAAAGCTACAGAGAAACCCTGTCTCGAAAAACCAAAAAAAATAAAAACTTTGAATTTACAAAAGATAGATAATAGAGTATTTTCTCTAATTTTGCCAAATACAAATGGACTAGATATTGTTACTGTACTTCTTAATAATTGTTTTTGTTGCATATAGTTACTAGGTTAAAGTTAAAACCTTCATTTTTTTTTTTATTTAAACAAGGGGTGAATGCTCTGGAATAATCTTCTTGTACACTGTAAAGATTTGTCACTCAAATAGGTTTAATAAAACACTTATTGGCCAGTAGCCAGGCAGGAAGTATAGGTGGGGTGACCAAACTAAGGATGATGGGAAAAAGAAGGGCAGGGCCAGAAGTCACTAGCCAGATGTAGAGGGAACAGGAGATGTGTGTGCCATGCTAATAAATGTGCTGCCTCGTAACAAAGCATAAATAAGGAATGTGGGTTAACTTAAAATGTAAGAGCTTATTAGTAATAAGCCTGAGCTATTTGCCTGAGAATTTATAAATAATATTAAGTGTCTATGGCAATTTGGAAGCTGCTACTAGGATGGGGAACAGGGAGTCAGGACAAGAAACTTCCACTTACAGGTATGGACTCCTTCCTGCTTAGGCTCTGTATTTGGATGTCATGTCTTCTGCTCCAATGCATGTGATAGAGCAGTTTCCCTCTCCCAAGTCTTTATTTTGATGATTGCTCACCATATACCTAGAGGTTAAATAAACTGTTGGCTGCCAGGTAATTGAAATTCCATCTGGCCTGCTAAGTATACTCCCTTGACTAATTTCTGAAAAAAAAGGTTAATCCTTCCTTGTTCATCTGTGCCAAATGGCACACCCATCTGTCCATCATGCAGGCTTCTCTTTGTCCACTTACCATGTTGAGTATAATACATGTGTAAGACTCTGCATTAGTGGAGAGGTTCACACTTTTACATCTCATGTATTTTTTTACCTCTGTATTTTATTTTGATTCCTTTTCTTTCAGGACAAAGCTTACCCTACACTCTAATATGTATATGGATTCTTTGCTGCCCAGGCCCTGCATATGGATGTCATGTCTTCTGCTTCAAATGCATGTGATAGAGGAATATATATATATATATATATATATATATATATATATATATATGTATATATATATATATGTACTATTTAAAATATATACTTTGTAAACACACAGGGAATTGAATTTGGGTAGATTTTGAGTCTTTTCTTACAATAACTATGTGAGATGTTGCTTTATGGAAAATAAGAAGATACAATAAAATTAATTTTGTCTGTAATTTTATTCAGCTAGGACAAAGGTTTCTAGCCAAATACTGTTGTGTGTTTAGACAGACAAAAAAGAAAACTTTGTGTGTGTCCCCCATTGCTTCATGCCACATTGAAGACTAAGAGTGTCCAGTGTCCAAGAGTGCCCTGAAGGACCTGGGCGTTGTAGCATCCTCCCCAAGTGCCTTGTTTTCTTTTTCACCCATAACATCTTTCTAGTCTAAGTTATCTATGTTGTTGAACAAGCATGTTTTATTTTCCTTGGGGAGTGTCACTTTGTATTATCAGATTTGTCCCATTCTGTGTGAGGATCCGCACGCTCTGTCTTTAACAGGCCCTTTTCCTTATCTCTGGTGACATAAACATTCTTATTGTGTGGCATAGATGCCTATGCAGTGACCTAGCCTTTTAAACCCAGGACTGTTGGAATCTTGATTCCTGCTGAATTGCAATCTCTATCTATATCTATCTGTCTGTCTGTCTGTCTGTCTGTCTATCATCTATCTATCTTTCTATCATCTATCTATCTATCTATCTATCTATCTATCTATCTATCTATCTATCTACCTACCTACCTATCTATCATCTGATTTTATGTGAAGTGTTAGTAAAAAGTATACAGAGGTAAAAAAATGATATTTAACAAGCTTATTGCTTCATGCATCTTCATATGCTTCTGTTTCTACGTGACAAATATGCTGGCTTCCCTAGGGACATATGCCAACTCCACAACACCATATATAGACTTTCATAACCATTTTCCTATGGAGGCAGCCATATGGAGGCTTGTTTTATTTCGTGAATGGTTGTTTGGAGACTTCCATCTGATTCCAGCCCGTGCAGTGGCCTCCATGTGGCACTGAAGGTGGCTCTTTGTTCTCTCACACACCCGCCCACAGGCATGTTCTCCTTTATTTCCTCTGACACCTACAGACGGAGTGGCAGGGGACTTCAAACACACAGGGAAGCAGCTTGACCCTCCAGCTGAGTGTCTGCTGTTGGTTGTTTCAGCTCTGAGCTGTTTGTTCATGTCCTGCAAGCTGATCAGTTTCTAGCTTTGGAAGTCACAGGTTTGACTCAGCACACCAAAACCCGCTGAAAATCGAACCTGTTCCCAGCTTGCTCTAATGCAGGGGTGTGGTATGGGACCAGCCACCCTAAGGAGTCATCTGGCCTTGGATACAGACTTTATGCCAATAATGGCCTAGCAGCCCTAGAAATGAGGAAGGGAAGAAAGAGAGAGGGTGAGAGGGAGAGGGGGGGAAAGGGAGAGGGAGAAGGAAAGGGAAAAGGAGAAGGAGAGAGAGAGAGAGAGAGAGAGAGAGAGAGAGGAGAGGGAGAGAGGAAATTGCATTAGGCAGCCAGAAGGTTACCATGATTAGATGGAGCCAGGAAGGATACTTACTGCTGACTAACTGGCCCACGCTCAAAGCTGAAGAAGAGGAGGATGAGGAGGAGGAGGAAGAAGCTTGTCGCACGGGACTTTGAGATGTGGATGCTTGGCCATGAGCCAGGTGCAGAAGGTTCCCTTGAGTGCCTGCTTGACCCACTGATGACTGGGAAGATTGGTGAAGCTACATAAAGGACGTAAAAAAATACACAAGTGAATGGAACGTTATGGGAAATGCTAGGGAACAGACGTTTCACCTGGGGTGGAATTGTTCTATTTTCTCGAATACAGTGTATATACTGCTTGGGAAGGGCACCATACCCAGGCAGGATTTATTTTTTGTGTATATAATATGTTGTTGTTTGTTTGACAGGCACTTTATTAGAAATTCTAAATATATTATTAATTCCCTATTTGGCTTGCCAGAACATCCAATTTTTGACATTTTTCAGTTGTAGTGTGTGGCTGGACTCTTTTCTGCCTGTTTTAGACAATTACCGCACACCCGGGAGGCTTCTCAGGTGTGTGTAGGATAAAACAACACAATCAATTCAAATGCAAAGCTCAAACTTAAAGTTGTGCCTTCATCCTTCACAGAACTGGTAGTTTCAGGGATGTTCCAGTTTAGGCTGGCAGCTCTGCTTTCCCAGATTCAGGTTTTTAATGTGGCTTATACAGAGCTGGTAACATGCTTTCTGATGTCCTCTAGAAATCCGAGAATTGGAGCAGTCAGGACAGAATATCCCATATATCTGCAGTTCTCTGTTGCTACTTTTTTGGGGGTGGGAGATCTAGAAAGGGGTCCTCTATGTTGCCACGGGTACCCTGGGACTTACTCGGCAGACCAGGCTGGCCTTGACTCAGGGCTCAGGGATCTGCCAGCCTCAGCATCCCAAGTGTTGGGATTAAAGATATGTACCACCATACCAGGCTTGACACTTTTCTTTTTTTAAAAAAATTATGTGTGTGTGTGTGTGTGTGTGTGTGAATGCACTCCAGAGTTTGAAGTAAACTACAACAATACAGACCTTGCCATGGTGAGGATATTGATCTTACATTCAGACTGGCTTCCACCTCTTGTGTGGTCTACCCCTTGGGACCATATGATGGAAAGACAGAAATGACTCCTGCGAGTTGCCCTCTGACCAGCAAAAGTGAATATTGGTTTACATGTCACTCCCCATGCCCAAGAAATCAATCTCTCATTGGAATAAGTAAATCTCTCATCGTGTGTGTGTGTGTGTTTCTGTGTGAGAGTCTTGCACGTGTGCCTGCAGATGCCCATGGAGGTGTCAGATCCTTTGGAGCAGAAGCTACAGGCGTTTGTTAGTGAACAGACTTAGGTGCTGAGTTACAAACTCCAGCCACCCTCATAGAGCAAGTGATCTTAACCTGAGCCATTTCTCTAGCCCCTCAGCGGCCTTCTCACTCTGTGCCAGCCACTGAGTTAAGGATGTCCATGCACTGTCTAACTGAATTCTCACACTATTGTTGCCTCTGTATAAACAAGGAAGTCAGTGCTGAAATGTTTTAGGTCCATCCTCCTGACGTGGACCAACAGGTCTCTGGGCATGTGAAGTCTGGTCCTGGGGCTTGAGCAGGTGAGCACACTGAGACAAGGAAGGACTCATTGACTTTTGGAAAGTTTTTTAACTTTGTGTTTGTTAAGGAAGGTTGTCTCTATGTCTGTTTACTTATTTTTCCTTTAAGGGCTCTCAAGGGGATGTGACTCTGAGATTGCAAGGAGCCTGGATGAAAAGACTCAGGACAGCAAGGGGAAAGGGGAGAGGGTCCAGTAGGGAGCAAGAGGAATCTTGCCCTCATCCTGTGTTGCCCTCTGTAAAGATGTCTCAGGGATTCAGGACCCTAAGGAAGTGGAAGGTTAGCCTCAGGAGCAGCTACCATGTTAATTGGAGGTGATATTTGGTTCATACTAAAAACGCATGACAAGGTTTTTCTTTTTCTCTTTTTCTCTTCCTTCCTTCCTTCCTTCCTTCGTTCCTTCCTTCCTTCGTTCCTTCCTTCGTTCCTTCCTTCGTTCCTTCCTTCCTTCCTTCCTTCCTTCCTTCCTTCCTTCCTTCCTTCCTTCCTTTCTTTCTTTCTATAGTGTGGCAGCCTGGGAGCCAGATAAGAGCAGGCTGTGCACTTAGTGGCAGCTCCCACAGAACAGACCAGTCTCTGACTGGTCTTCAACTCCAGTCTTTCCCTATTCCCCTCTGTTCATTTTCCAGTCAACATTTTTTTCATATATAATTTTCACATAATAAAACACATCAATTTCAAATGTAGTCTGAGGAGTCTGTCTAGTGGATACAGATGTGGAACCATCATTACAATCAAGAAAGGAAACGTTATCATTCCCCAAAGTTTTCTCTTGTGAGCAATCTCCACTCTCAACTCTCTGCCTTGACAACCACTCCTCTGTGTTCTCTATGATGGATTCATTTGGTGTCGTTCTAGGAATGGAATCATACATGGCATACCCTGTTTGAATCCACCTTACTTTGCTTGGCAGCCTGTTTATAGGTTCATCCATTTTATTTTGTGCTCACTCTTCTTGGTTGCTAAGGAGTAGTTCACTCCCATTACAAGTCTTCCCTCCCCCCAACACATACATTATATTGTTCATCCATTTTCTATTGGTAGATATTTCGGTGATTCCAGTTTGGGAACATGATCAATAAAACTTTTATAAACCCTGTGTTCAAGTCTGAGTTTACTTGTATCTGCATGTGTTTAATGAAAGTATGATGAGACCTATACTTTAAATACTGATCATACCATAAATTTGTGTTGAACTTTTTAAGAAATTCCAAAGCTGATCTTCTAAGTGGCTGTGCATTTGACATTGACACCAGCAATGCATAAGAGTTCCCATTAGTCTTTAATCATCACTAGCACCTTGGCTTATCAGTTTCTTAAACATCCCAATGTCGTTCCAGCAATTCCAGCTGTTCTAGTAGGGGCGACCTTAGAAATATACTTAAAGTTCTTTCCCATTGTTCCCTTTCCCTCTGTAGTGCTCAATAGCAATATTCACACTCACGGGCTATTCCTGCACAGCAATACCTGTTGTGGTTATGATAAACACACGGCTGGCATGCATGACTTCTGAACATTAGAATATAGATGCCCCAATGGACCTCCCTGCAGTTACAGCTTAAGCGAACACCCTTGTTACTTAGATATTCTGAAGGAAGGCTCAATTATGAGCCAAAGATGGTCATAACTGACACAAGAACCCAAAATGATAGGCATCTAGTAACTGCCTAAGATAATTAACCAATTTGCTGAGTATATAATCAGCAATTAAATCCAGCAAATTTAATGCTCTAGAGATGCCTCGTAAAGATTAAATCTATTTTAATTTGCTTCATAAATTGTGAATGATATTTCATGTCAATATTCTCCTCTAATCTATTGAGTTGTCCTTCCAAAGATTGGTACAGGGCAACAGTGTTTACAGGTTTGAGATACTGAGTCAGAGGGAGGCCCCCTGGCCTCCCATTCCATCAGTGGCTGATCAGCTCTGGCTGTGGTAAAGTGCCATCCAAGAACTGTACAGGACTGTATTCAGTTGAAACATTTCTTCTGGAGACATGATGTAGGAAAGAAAAGCATGACCAGGCTGCAAGGTCAACTTAGGAACCATGAAAGCAAACTGGGGTCTGAGGATAATTCCACGTAGAAGAAATCTAAAAGGAAAACAAGGTAATATTCTAAAAGAATTTGCTCTATGTTTATGCAGTTAAAGAGTAATCTAAGATTTGTTAGAATTTAAGATATTTTTCTTTCAAAGGGAACGTTTTTTTTAAAAGGACATTGGGGTCTCAGTTTCTTTCCTGAGTTCTGCTTGAGAGTTCAGCAAAAGCATAAGAATTCTTAAAGGTTTTGGGTCGTAAACAATTGAGTAGCTTGTAATACTGTCTTTCTTCCTGATTCCTGTTTCCAGGGTGGACACCTGGATGGTGGTTCTGGAAGACCTATGAGCTCAGAGAGAGCTGTGTGGTACATACACTAATGAGCTCCCTCCAAAGGTCTTCCTCAGAAGAAAAGGACATTGACGGTACCATGACATTTACTGCTGTGCAGCTGGTTTATGTCAATGTGATAAAAGTTGGGATCAGCTGGTAAGGAGGAACCTCAAACTGAGAAAATGACCCCACCAGATTGCTCTGTGGATAAGGCTTGGCACTTTTTCTTAACTTGTGATTGATGTGGGCCCAGTTCATGGTGGTGGTTCCACTCCTGGGCTGCTGTTGGTGTTGGGTACCATAAGAAAGCAGGGTGAATAAGCCATGGGGAGCAGGCCAGTAAGCAGCATTCCTCCATGGCCTCTGCTTTGGTTCCTGCCCTGAGTTCCCTGGATGAGAGATTATAACTGGAAGGTGAAATAAGCCTTTTCTTTCCCAAGTTGCTTTTTGTCATGGTGTTCCATCAGAGCAACATAAGCCTAAATAAGACACTTTCTACCCAGCAAACAGCAGTTCTAGATGAACACAGCACTGTGTCTTTGATACTCCAAGTTTACTAATTTTGGTATATTAATTTTAAAAATTATTTTAGTGTTTTATAAATTAATATTATACTTAGCACTATATTTACCAAAGAAGAAAAGAGACCTAAGCTATTTCATGCAAGAACTCTGTAGCTCCATATAAAAATTTAATACGCTTTAAAAAACAGTATTAGGAAAATATTACATATTTGATTTAATTATGTTGCTTTTTAAGATACTGACAATTTCAAAATCATATATATGCATTGTCGAAGTATTTGTAAAAGATACTAAAACAGAACTGGCCACTAAAATACAACTGGCCTGAGCAACTGGGATAATTTATGAAAGGAAAAGGAGGCTATAAATAACTGGAAGCACGCACCTAACAATAGCTTCTGCATTAGGTATTGGTGGTTTTTTGTAGAGGAGACAGCAGACTCCTGAAGTTAAAGTGACTCTCCTGGGATGATTCAGCTAGAGCAATACCAAACGTGAGCCCTGGTGAGCCCACTGCAAGCCGGTGTTTCTCCACTTGTGCAGAGCCAGCAAGCTGGGATCCGGAGCCTTGCTTGGGAGAACCAATGAGGTGTTCCGACAGTGAGAACCAATGAGATATTTCAACAGAGCTGCCAATCCCCAGAGCAGATCTATCTACTAGGATACACCCCACTTTCATTTCTGCCCTAATAAGTTTAAAATATTTTTCTAGTTTATATATTATTCTCTATGGGTTCCACAATCTTTAAAACTTTGTATTTTAAGAATAACATGATACTGTTGGGTAAGTGGTACCATCTGAGGATACATTTCAGACGGAACTGTGCAGACTGTCTCTGATGGACTCCATTCTGATACATCAGAACTCCAAAATAACTTTCTTGGTGTTGACCTTCCATATAACAAAATGCTCTGTTTGCTCGCTGCTTGCATGAAGCTTCTCAAAGGAGCGGTGTGAAGTTTTCCTGTATCTGAGCTCACACAATCCCTTTCTTGCCTTTTTGGTGCTGGGAGCCAGGTGCAGACAGGCTGGAAGCATGGGGAGTGAGCACATGGGGAAAGGCAGGGACTGTCCTCATTAGCCAGAGGAGGCTCCACATCTGTCTTACACACGAGATGGCAAACAGGGAGGATGGGACTCAGGCTGACTCCTCGCGCTGGCTCCCACAGGCTGGCTTCATGGGATTGTTTTTGTTGGCTGGCACGTCTGGGGTGGTGCATATATTCAACAAAGAGATAGTGAAATGGCAGCACCTGGGAGATGGTTTGTGATTTTCCCACTTGGCTGGTTCATTGTATCTTGCATGTGCTATCTGTGTAGTGTTACAGATTCTGAAATAAGGTACCTTACAAAATTCCATGATGATATAAAAAACAAGTATGGGCAGTAAGTGTCTTGAAAAATGAAAGGAAATGCAAAGTGTGTTCATTAAGTTGGGGAAAAGAATGTATAGCAACAGTAAAATTTATACAGAGAAATTCATGTGGGGAAAAAAAAAAAAACAATGTCTCCAGACCTGCGTAGGCCAATGGAGGATGTCTGGCTCATACACATGTACTATCCACATGGTTGGCCAAGTCGAAAAGGACTGTGAGGGGCGAGAGGGAGGGGAGGGCAGTGGGCGGGTACTGTACCAGGCACGTGTAGGAGGAGTTAGAATAAGATGGCATAGTGGCAAGTCCAAACGCAGGCAGGAGACTACTAACGCATCACAAACAACTGTGGGACCCAGCCCAGACTCAGCAGGGACACACAGGGGAATGGGAGTTGTGTTTTAAGTACAAAGCAGAGAAGGAGGGGTTGTGTGAGGCTGGGATAGTGAGGTGGGGGCATAGGGAAGGGGAAGGAGCTGATATTCAGAAGGCACCAGGAGAGAAAGTAACACTGGGCCGAAGTCTTCTCAGACTCTCTGACGGATACTAATCTGGGCCATCCCAGCAAACGACAGAAGACACAGGAAAGCCACAGAGTGCCTTAGTCAGTAAACTAGAATTCAACAGCAATGAAGTGAAACACACTGACTGAGCCTTCATCGGCAGGGTCTGTACCTGTGCGGATGAGGTGAGTTCCGCTGGCCCCTGTTTTTTAGGTGTAGGCTTGTGGTGGACAGTACAGCTTGATGAAAGTGAACAGAGCTTGGGGAAGGAAAGCTAAGGTGAGGGAGCTACAGAGGGAGGAGCTACAGAGGGAGGAGCTACAGAGGGAGGAGCTACAGAGGGAGGAGTCACAGAGGGAGGAGCTACAGAGGGAGGAGCTACAGACAAGGGCTGGGATGCTGCCAGTCAGGGGACTAGGGAAAAGTTGTTCCATAGTGCATGCAGTTCTGAGAACACTGTAAAACTGATAAGCGCTGTCCAATCTGCCATCTGCCTTGGCACAGTCACCGAGATGCTGATTTTCATAAGGAGCCTTACAGGAAGACCATCAGACCTGAGGCTTAGCCCTTAGACACTATAGAAAATGAATAGGCCAAGTGGGAACTCTTCCTCCGCAGCAACGGCTGTTCTTGGCTGACAAGTAGCTGGAAGATGAGCTGACTTTGACTGTGGTGTTCCAGAAGAGCCTGCCCTTCTTCACCTGGAGTTGAGACTGTGGTGGCACTGAGAAAGGAAATCTGGCACCACTTCCAAGAATAAGCAAGGTTAAGGTGACTGTCCTGAACTACTTCAAGGTGGATAAACATAGCAAAATACGTCTCTTTAGTCAAAAGTGTCTTTCTAATGTATGTGGTGCTGGAGATTTCATGGCCAGCCACACTGACAGACGGCACTGCCATGCATGTTGACACAGAAGGCAAGTAATAGGTGGGTTAATAAGACAACCAAATAGGAAAAAAGAAACTGATAAGCAAGAGTATTTTTGCTTTTAGATAGACTGGGGTGATCACTTGGTGTCTTAAGAGAGCCGAGCTAAGTTGCTTCTCATTGGCTTTCTGGTTGCACTGAATGTTCAGGAGAAAACTTCAGAACCTTGACTTTGAAGGTTACCTGTATGGGAATCTCTTGGTATTATAATAATATTAAAAATGTTGGTGTTTGACTTTCTAGGTTGAGACATTTGCTTTTCAAACTTCCCTTGTGGGACAAAAGTTCTTAACATTTGCTAGGATTTAGCGAAAGGAAGAAAACATACATCACAGACACGCACAGGGAGAGGGAATGGTAGTGTATGAAGGAATTATGAAATTAGTCAGTCACCTGTGACGGGGGGGGGGGGCATTCTCTGACCCAAACGAGTCCTCAAGAGCCAGGGCAGCCACAAAATCCAGGGCAGGGAAACAAAGGCTGCTTTTGGGCCCCCGCTAACTACTTTCGTTTTCATACACAAAGAGCTTTATCTGGCTCTCTTTTCTATCTTGTTCTTTTATGTCCTTGCCCTGCTCATCAAACTTTTCTGATCTGATAGATTCTATGGAGTTTCATCTAGGCCTGTTGGACTCTGCTAAACTCTAAAGTACTGTTTTGTATTTCAGACAATACAGTAGGCTCTTCTCAATCTTTCATCACCAGGATAAGACACGAAGAGTGTTGGAGACTCCATTCTGAGATTTCATTCAGGTCCTGCTAGTTAGTGTTAGGAAACTGACAGAAAGCCTCAGGTATGGTTAGTACTATTTTTAAAAAAAATCAAAGTGACCCACTCCTCGTCATGCAACCCGACTGAGAGCTTTGTACTTAATGCGGATTTCCTTTAATTTATGACATATTTTACTGTCAGAGCCATGCTCTTGTGAGACCCAGCATTTGTCATAAATCATTCAAGAGAATAAATTGAGAAGCCTCTTGCTGGGTGAGAGAGATCCTTTAGTTTTAGTGCTTGTCCTTATTACATTGCTTCAGCACCAAGGGTACAATTTAAAGACGAAGTGAAGACCGCTGTTCCATACCTCTGGTTTTCACTGTTGAGTGGGAGTGTTTGGATGTTTGGGATCATAGCTATTGTGTCGAGGACTTAAACTTGCATACCTATTGGTGGTTTACCCAGTTCCATACCTTAACTTCATGCTCCAAACTGTTTCAATTACAGCTAATGCCAAGACAAACTCCTCTGTCTGTGTCTACCCTGACGTCTGTGAATAGGGTCAGCCTGTTTCCCTTAGCTTTTCCAGGTTAGAATAGACTCTGGCTGTGCTGGGAATAAGAGGCTTGGTGGCTGCTGTGATGTGGGGGCAGGTGGCTATGCACACATCCTTTTCAGCTGTTCTCTTGAATTCTCAAGTATGCATACATGTACATAAGAGATGCACGCACATCTGCCTGCAAAGGAGACCTCTCTATTTGGGATGCTAGCTGTAACTGACATGAGTTTTCTGGGTCAGCATAGTGGCGTGCCAGATGTTCCCTCAGCAGTAGTGAGGGTTCAGGGGCGACAAATATGGCGGAAAAGCTCCAGAAGTGTTTCTGGGTGCGTGGGAGAGACTGGAAATATTGTTGGTAGCTATTGTGGGCAGAGTTGAAAAGTGGTTCTTTATTGATCAGATCTTTGCCTACTTCTATATCCACCTTTGAAATTCAAGATGAGTGTGACAGCAACTTTTATATCGACTACTCATGATTTCTAACTAATTAATCACCCTTTCTGACAATTTAGAACTTTGCTGATATAAATACTTTTTATTTTTTTTAAAAAAAGGTAAAATAAGATTGTGAGAAGAGAGGCAGGCCTCTCCCTAGAGAAAATAGAGATAATTATGAGCAGACTGAAACAGACAGAGCTAGGGTTTAAGAAGCCAAAGGACCTGGGTATGTGGTGTACCCCTTGATCCCAGCAGAGGAAGCTGCATCTCCATCAGTTCAAGGCAGTCTGGTTTACACAACAAGTCCCATGCTAGTCTGGACTACCTAGTGAGACCAGTGAAAGATAGAGAAGCTTGGCTCTTTTGAAGGTGGAGAATCAAACAATTAAATGAACCCTTATAAATAGCGAAAGGGGGCTATGGGTGGGAAGGTCTTTAACTTAAAGGTGGGTCTGCCAGGGACATCTTCCAGGCCTGGAGTCCAGCTAGAAACAGTGGTTGCCCTGGCCAAGAGTACACTTTCAGTGCAGGGAGAGACATAGACCCTGGTTTCCATGATGTGTGTTTACAGGTGACAGCTACTTCTTGCTCAATAGTGTCATATTCCTTTCGCATTTTTCTCATGACATCCACCATGGAGTGGTTATATAACTGAACAAGTCTTTTAGGACTCTGCATCTTCCTTGCTAGGTTGTAAACTCTGTGAAAAAAAAAAAGGCCAGGAAGCCTGTCTTGCTTATTCACACAGCTAACTTCTAGGTACACTGTCTGACCTATGGTTGATGGCCAAAAAATTATTTCCAGTATACAATATTTTTAATACTATTTGAGCAAACAAGTAGGTTTCTATGCATAGCCTCTGAGCACTGCTGAGGTGGGAAAGCACAGATGATGCTGAGGTCTCTGGAGGGATTTTCTGTATTGCTGTAGCAAATGGTGATACTGGTGTTCCATTGTTCTCATCCCTTTCCTTTTTAATCCCCCCAACTGATTCATATCCTACAGTTTCCCAACAATATATGAAGTCTTATACCAAGTCTTATTTTGGTTTGGGTTTCTATGAAGAGACACCATGACCATGCAACTCTTATAAGGAAAACATTTAATTGGGGTGGCTTGCTTACAGTTCAGAGGTGTAGTCCATTGTCAACATGGTGAGGAGCATGGCTGCGTGTAGGCAGATGTGGTGCTGGAGATGAGAGTGCTACAGTTTGTAGTCAACAGGAAGTTGACTGACTGTCACACTGAGGGAAGCTTGAGCAAAAGAGACCTCAAAGCCTGCCCCTACAGTGACACACTTTCTCCAATAAGGCCATACCTGTTAAGAGTACTACTTTCTTTGGGGACCCTTTTCTTTTAAACTACCATACCCAAACTACCACCATCTTTGTTTTATCAATGTACATCTCAACCTTAAAACTGGCTTTTGGCCCTGCTTAACTTTGACTCAAAGTGTTTAAAACAGAACTGACCCCCCACTTTAAAATGTGCTCAACCCAAGTCTTCTCTGCAGCATTTGATGCCTGCCTGGGTCCTAATGTTTCATCATTCGTGTGCTAGGGAGCCTGACTCCAAGTTCCTCCCCTTCTTGTCCATCGTCTCTTTGTCCCCTCCTCTACTATTCTTCTTAAGAGCCGGCATTTTCCAGACAGTTTCTTTTCCTGTTCTTCAGGATATCTCTAGGTGTCTCCTTTGTTTTTCAGCTACAGTAAATGACCTGGACTCCCGTGTCAGTTGGTGTCCAGGAGGGACTCTCAATAATCCACTATTGTCCTCTACGCCGTTTGTTTATGGTGGAAATCTCATCATTTCAGTTCAGCTTTCATGCCTCTATCAGACTTATTTTCTTAGGGGGAATAACTAAGTACATAATTCCTTCTTGTGCAACACCTGCCTCTTAGAGTTCCCAGTTTGGCATCTTTACTGCCAACAGCAGTGGAGGAGACACCCCCTCAGCAGTATTGTGACTAGATTGTAGTTTGCTGTACACCAGACACAATTCTGACCCTCTCACCCTTACACATATTCTTTGAAGTCAATACTGGTATCACCATCCCATTTTATTTTTGCAAATGAGAAAATCTGAGCAGGAAGTTGGCGTGTGACATCTTCAAGATCACACAGAGATAAAACGTATGCTTTCTGTTTGTTTATACACCCTACCCACAACTGTCCCCAGCCTTTTCTGTGTTCCCTGGCCCCTCAGCATACCTTCCTTTCCTTTGTGCTTATTGTTCTTACTTCCTGGAGTGTTGTTAATTCCTTTCCTTGTCAGTTCTTACTCTTCCTGTTCTGTTACAGGGCCTTCTCTGTTTTGTTTGGGGAAGGGCGCTGTTTATGTAAGCCCATGCCTCATATAAAACCATAAACTCTTTGCTTAGAAAGCATAGCTCTGCTTCTTAGCTAGCATTTAGTTGAGTCTTGCTTTAGATGATCAAAAATGCTTATTAAAAGAACTAGTCAACCAAAATATCCATGAAGATCAAGGATACATGCTCTGCAGTGCTACATGCTCAACTTCCAGCATAAACACATAGGGAAAAACTCAGTTGGTGTTTGAATGAAAAAGCAAACGACCATCAGAGAGTTCTGGTGAAATTACTGAGGAGAACTCCCTTCTTTCATTTCTTAATTTGTAGACAGCTGTTTCAGCAGAGTTTTAGCTTGGGAATTCTTTGCATTTAATAATTTTTCATTTACATTTAAGGCATAAGTAGTCTGTGCTCCTTTGTAGTGTTATTTTAAAATAAAAGTATATTGGATCTAGGTTAAGAAGGACTCATTGTAACTGACTTTTGGTCACAGTGTCTGTTATAATTTAATATGTTCCTGATAGTATATTAGGGAGCTATTCATGCTATTGTTTATATTTGCTAAGAGTGCGAAGTAAATCTGTGTGATTTTACAAGTATTGATACATTAGGTTTAATGAAACTATAACGTCGTTTATAATGCAAAATTTGCTTTATATTGAGAGCAAAGAAGAGAAAGGAGGAGAGGGGAAGTGAACTGAAACCTTGGTGTGGGACCCTTACCTGCTGGCCTGGCTTGATGGGGGACAGGGTGATACCCTGAGTGTTGATCACAGGCAAGATCTGGTTTCCGATGACCGTGGCAATGATCTGGCCCTGGGCATTGGTTAGGAGCTGGGGCGTGATAGGTTGTACTTGAAGGCCCTGAGTGCCACTTGTTGCTTGACTCGATGGCCCTGGGTTAGGCATCAGTGGAATGGTCCCAATAATCTGCAAGAGATAGGCCTGAAGGTGAGGAGCCAGGTGGATTCTGGGTCTGCTTGAACAGATGAAGACCATACTGTGACCTTGTCATGAGGAATATTGTCAGGGGCTCATGCAGGATCTACAAGCAGGCCAGGGCTTGACGGCATGGAGTAAATATTAGGGCAGGAGCATTTAAAGAAGGAAAAGCTACACATGCACTGGCTTCATCAAGGGATTTTATTTAAAAATAAAATCTAGTATTGATGAAAGTTTAAACATGCAGTTTCTGCCCAAAGAACAGGAGGAAGAGATTTCTTAGTACTTAAGGCCATTGTGGACCCAGGCACTGCATCCTTCCTCCACCAGAGCTCTACACACTGCATCCTTTTCTCACTGGAGCACCACACACTGCATCCTCCCCTCACTGGAGCTCTGCACACTGCATCCTCCCCTCACTGGAGCTCTGCACACTGCATCTTTCTCTCCACCAGAGCTCTACACACTGGATCCTCCCCTCACTGGAGCACCACACACTGCATTCTCCCCTCACTGGAGCTCTATGCACTGCATCCTCCCCTCACTGGAGCACCACACACTGCATCCTCCCCTCACTGGAGCTCTACACACTGCATCCTTTCCTCTCTGGAGCTCTGCACACTGCATCCTCCCCTCACTGGAGCTCTACATACTGCATCCTTCCCTCACTGGAGCTCTGCACACTGTATTCTCCCCTCACTGGAGCTCTACATACTGCATCCTCCCCTCACTGGATCTCTGCACACTGCATCCTCCTCTCACTGGATCTCTGCACACTGCATCCTCCCCTCACTGGAGCACCACACACTGCATTCTCCCCTCACTGGAGCTCTATTCACTGCATCCTCCCTTCACTGGAGCACCACACACTGCATCCTCCCCTCACTGGAGCTCTACATACTACATCCTTGCGTCACTGGAGCTCTACACACTGTATCCTTTCTTCTCTGGAGCTCTGTACACTGCATCTTCCCCCCACTGGAGCTCCACACATTGCATTCTCCCCTCACTGCAGTTCTACATGCCCTACTGAATGCTGGGGTTAGCCTTCCACACAGTCTGCCCCTTATGTCCTTTATCCTTTCCTCTGTCCCTGCCCTTTAATCTACTCACTGTTAAGGTCAAGATCAGCTTCTTTACTCTGTAGACTAACAACCTCAAGCTAGCATCCTGACATGCATGTGGTTGAGAGATCAGACTCTGGAGACAGGAAAACAGGATGTCATCCTAATCAGGCCACCAACCAGCCACATCTGTCATGGTACTTCAGCCTCTCAAAGGCTTCAGAGAGTTAAATCAGTCACTAAAGGGTTAAAACTCTTCAAACAGTGGTGGTGTGACTATGAGGACTGAAATCAGAATGATGAGATACCCAGCTTAAGTAGAAGGTGGTGTTAGGGGTTTCGGCCTCTGTGCTAGGGGCAGACCAGTGCCTTCGCCTCCAGTGGCTTCTGTCATGAGCAAAGGGATCATGTGGGATGAAAGTAGGAGGCAAGTGGTTTGATATGGTTATGGTGACAGAAGACACCATGTTCAGGAGCAACAAATACCCAGGGGATCAACAGAATCTGAAAATGGAGACTTTAATATACATTGCTAGGGACAGGTTTAATTTACAAAACCTCCATCTATGAGCTGTAGAACCTCAAGGGGTGCCATAGGATATGGGTGTGGGGCCATTTCTCCTACACATACTACATTGCACTACAAGTTGTCACCAATGTCTGTTCCCCAGTTGTAAGCCCTGGTGACCTGGTCCACAATTTCATGCTCATGTGACTTTCTAGTTCATCCTGTCTTCTTACAAGACCTCTGAACTGAACTGGGGATTGGCCAGGTCTCTACTTAATACATCAGACACAAGTGCAGAGAGGAACTCTGGGGAGTAATCTGGGGGAGTCGGTAGGTGACAGAGCTGGAACGGTGACCCTGAATGCTTGCTTTTCCATATGCCTCCTGAGTCCCACCACCTGGATGACACTGATCACTGAATGTTGAAGAACTCTAGCTCTTAGACAATGCTTCAGATCCTGTCTGTAGTTATCCACTGGCTGATAAACTCTCTGTGGACCCAGGTCACAAGTGATAGTGTTTTCTACTGTGCAGCACTCACACAGGGCTTTGAACGTGGTGTCTCAGCAAATGGTTTTTCATTGAATGACTTTAGGGCTCTGGAGTTCAGGATTCCAGATGCAAATGGGACAATGGGAGAAGCACTAGACTATTGCATTTGGGTGGATAGTTTAGGAGAGCCCCTTTCCCCAGCTGTCATTGCTTCTAGCACAGCAGTCTTGTGGGATGGCAAAAATGGAGAAGCTGTGCACTTATGAGGTATCAGCAGCATTTGTTGGTGGATGGTGATGAAGGTCAAGCCATTATTGTGGAAGTGGCCTGTCCAGCCATCCCTTATGGGCTTTCAGGCTTGCAGGTATCCTGAACAAGCATGCAATGTCTGTCTTGCAGTGACAGCAATGAACATGTCCCATCAGTGCAAGCAAGGTCAGGAGGAGTCCACATCAATAGATCATAATGCATAAGTACTTTATTGATGAGCGGTCTTACATTAGGCTAAAAGCCAGTTCCTGTGACCCCCACAGGTATTGTAAGAGAGACACGGGATTAGCCTCCTGTCCTAATCTATATTGGATATAGATGGCCAACACATGCACGGTGAAAACTCAGCAACAGACCTGCCCACTCCAGCTGCCTGGAGTGTCTTAGACCTTGGCTTCCTGAGCCCTCTGATTGGCTGCAGAAGCTAGATGCATTTAAATGCAGGACTATGGGTTCTATTTTAGTCAGGATGTCAGTGCGTTTAGGAGCTTGTGGGAGTAGGTAGCCAGAGAGAATGCCTCAGAGTACGGCACGGCACATGGCAGCTATAGAACATACTGTGATAAGAAGAGAGGCATCTGGCCCCGAGATGATTGACATGAGTGTGTGCTGATTCCGTGGTAAGGAGATGCGCTTTCTGGGTGAAAGAGGAAACACAGGGAGATGCAGCCAGCTCACCGGCCCCTCCTCTAGGAGCAGCCCCACTCTGAGCTGAGCTGCACTGACAGGCTTGTCACTCCGTCTCCGCCACCTCTCCTCTCTTCTTACCTGGCTACGAGCATCACTTATGGATTAGACGGCAGTAGTGCCAGAGGCAGAGGAATCTGAAGTTGCCCAGTGGAAGATGCTGTTTAATAGAGTCTGGCTGTGAGATCAGAGATGGTGCAGGGAGGGGTGTAAAGTCAGGAAGCTTCTGATGAAGTTACACATCCCTTTGTGGTTGTTGGCTTCCTTTCAGAGGCATGGGTATCACGTCAGCATGCCAAGCACTTGTTGGTGCATGGTGGGAACTTTGTAATAGCCTCCAAGGTATCAAAATACCCAGTTTTAATTTGCTTAAGTTTGTTCAATGATAGAGATGATCATACTCAAGATTATCTAAAAATTCTCTGTTGAATTATCGCCCTCAGTCTGACTTTGGTTCCTCTTAGCATTTCCACACCTGTAATCAGAACACCTCCAAATTATCTGGGGTTCACAGAGGCTTCCACAAGGGGATAATAGGAGCCGAGGCACAAACATCTGAGACTTTCCATGCTCCTACCACTGTCCAGTTACCGGTGGACATTGTGTCTCATTTTTAAATTTTAAAGGCCTTGTAAAATTCAAGGGAAATGTCTTTATCTATATTTATTTCACCTAAGTCAGGAAATTAAAACTGAATCTGGCAAGGCTATAGAGAGTTTCTGGTTTGGGGATGAAGGAAGAAAGCACACTTTTAAAATTAGCTTCTAAGAGAATTTGAATACCCAGCTCACAAAAGCTAAGAACTTACTGCTGAGAAGAGCTGATGAAAAGGTTACATTGCTACAGAAACAAGGCAAACAGGATCTGGCTTCAGCTCACCCCTTCCAACATTTGAAACTAGTTCACACTCCCTCAAATTATAAAGGACTCAGGTAGAGCAGCTGCATACCCGTGGACTCTTTTCTGTATGAGTACGAAGTTTTGGGTCATAGAGGATGCTAAATAGATGTGGCTGGGACGGGGCAGGGTTAAAGTGGTATCAAATGCAAAGATTGTATCAATCAAAGGAAGGTGGAGCACTAAAGAACAAGTAAGGGCTTTGTGAGAAAAATGTCTATGTCTAAGTGGTATGTGTTCAAGATCAATGGGGATGAAGAAATTATTTTGGAGGAAGGTGGGGATGGTTCAGGAGTACTCTACAGAAGATGCAGGGACTAAGTGAAGTTTAGCATTAAGTCAAACCTAGTAGAAGCAAGTATAAAGGTAAGAGGCATGAGGATGGTGGGCCGATCAGCTTAGAAGCAAGAGGAAATTAAAATATGTCAACCTGGAAAGGTTAAATTCCATCCAGTCAAAGACTTATGGTAACTTGGAGGGGGGATGGGATCATTCCGAGATGGGGTCTCAGTTTGTACAGGCTGGCCTTGTGCTTGATATTTAGCCCAGGCTTACCTTGAGCCTGATCCTCCTGCCTTAATGTCCTGAGTACTGGTACTAAAAGTGTGCCATCGTGCCTGATGATGCATGGGTTTTGTTAGGGGCTGAGGATGAGGGCTGATATGGACCCGTTTCAGGTATGAATACAGTAGTGTGGGCAGAACACTCTCAAGCGGTGAAAGACTACAGACCAGATCAACTGTTAAGATGCTAGTGGAGTCATCCAAGTATAAAGCAAAATGCCTCAATGAATCCTTAGCACAGAGGATGCTTGATTCATTGGCTTTCACTTCAAATCACAAAGCACAGCCTACTTCATGTCTAGCTTGCAACATTAGAAATTTTTGAGTGAAGTTATTGCCCCATCAATCCCACAGCAAATAGCTCAGGCATCGTTTGCAATGATCGTCTGTGTCGTTGCCCTGACTCTCCACCTGTAATGATTCATCTCTGATGAATGCTTTAACCAGGCTGAGGCCCATACTGGTATTATAATGATAATTTGTGACTTGAAAGAGTTCCTGTTTCTCTAACAGGGACCTTACATGGCTGTTGCTGTTCACGTCTGCCTGACTCTTTCCTCGGATGGGTTAAGAGCTTTAGTCACAACTGAGGAATAGAGTTTATAAATAAGAACAACTAAACAAAAACCATTCAAATGAATCGTGTTCATTGGCTTACATATCTAAAAGACTTCTGTTTCCATCATAATTTGAGTGGTTTACATGCAGTCGGGACTATCATTATCTCAGAGGCAAACAATGTCATCATGAAGGTTGTTTTGGGACTGTGGCAGAACTAGGAGTTAAAGGCCATGTAGCTTCTTGGGCTGTTATTTCAACACCGCCCTGCACCTCAGCCTAACAGGAATTCACAGGGATGCATGAAGTCTGAATTAGGAGGGGGATGAGTGAGTGCATTCACTGTCAACACGCAGATGACATCAGCTGCAGTCTTAGGCTGATGTCACAGAGGCCCAGGCACCCAGACAAGTCATTTGATGGGCCACGTGTTGTCACAGTCTCTGATATGCAGTTACGCTCTGCCAAAGGAGTGTGATGGCAGATGTCACCCTGACAAGTAATTTTGTTGCCATACTTTAAAAACGAAAGCCTGTCAATGCTGTTTTCGGTGACTTCCTCGGGTCTCTCTGTGCATTAGCAGAGACACCCTTTTCCATGTATTTGTGACACCCTAGCGGTGTTTGGTCAAGTGGCTTTTGTAAATAGTAGCATCGTTTGTCTACCCTTGAACAAGGAACTGTTGTGAGGAGCTGACGCTAATGGAAGCAGCCAATCACTTGGCCCATTCTTTTCCGTCTGACCACAGTGATCCTTTCCTAGCTCAAGCATTGTGTTCTCTTTTTCTAGATGATGGATTCATTCTAAGCTCGTTGTCATTTCAGGTTTAAAGCTAACTTTCTTGGAGTTGTTTTGGCATCTCTGATTAGGACATTTATTCTAAGGGAAAGGAAAATTGTACTGTTTTATACTAATATTTATTTTCCAAACTGTAATCTATTATTTCCTTGCATTTGGCTATGTCTAAGTGAACAAGAGCGCTGAAAGGGAAAAATCACAGCGAATCTGAGTCAGAGAATGGTAAGGCATGGAGGACGCAGATGGAGGGAAAGGCGTGAAAGGAACGGTCAGAGAAAGACACATGAACAGAGAATAGGGCCCTTTGTCAGGCTGTGGCTCTGGCCTCCTGGAACGCCAGAAGTTTCTGTATTCATAGGGTCCTGTGGACTGATTCGTATTGTCTGTTTTGACAGTGTGGTCAAAGGTGGCACTGCCAGGGCTCCGGATCTCAGGCCAATATTTTAGACCAACTTCAAAGATACATATTTTAATAAGAAGAAATTACGAGAAAGAATATTTGAATGTGTTTGTTCTACTGCTTCGCTTGTGGATGTTCTAGATACATTCCACTTGTAAACACCCTCCCTCACACTCGATGTCTTTTCCTGCCAGAGTTAAAACCCCATTGCATGTTAAAAGGTTTGGCGTCAATGTTAGGAACATAGACACACAGACAAAATCACGGGAGCCCGGGGATCTGTAAGCTGGCACTATCTGCAGCAGTGTGCTAAGAACAGTGGATGCTAGAGGTACAGCAGAACAGTAAAGACAATCTCCTCTCCTCAGAACAGCTTAGCTCCATTAAAGGGTAGTTCTCTTAGTAGGTGAAAGACCGATGTGGTGGAAGCAACTCCCTCCTGACTGGCAGAGCTCGTGAATGGCTTTGCCTCTGTGTCTTAGTCTGCTCCTCTGTAAAATGGGAAAAACTACTTCCTAATATCTTTACAAGTCCAAAATGAAACGAGGCATGCAAAGCATTCAGCATGGCTTTGTCTAGCAGCCGGGGGCTCACCAACTGCTCGCTCTGAACTTTTGTTTCTGTTCTCGTGTGGCAGCTCCTGTACATTTTTACTAGGTTGCAAACATCACTTTCAGCATCTTTATTTTGAGACTGGCCGTGAACTTGCAATCCTTCTGCCCCAGTTTCCCAAATGTGGTGATTACAGATGTGTGCCACCACATGCCTTTGAGTTATTTTAATATCATAATCTCACCATGAAAAAAGTTCACCATTAAAAACAGTAGCCTACCACAAAGCATAATGAAAGGTTTCCTGTCTTAGGGAGGGAGGCATTATAACGATGTGTTTCAAAAGGCTTGACTGCATGCTGAATCCATGGAAGAGGCCTATGCAAAGCTGTCAGGCAGTTCCAGAGCACAGAACTCCACGATGCAATTAGACACTGAGAACTCTGAAGTTCTGTTTGTTTTCCTCACTCCCAGGGTGACCTGGGAGTTTTCTCCTTACCTCAAGGTTAAAGTACTTGAGTGAGCTTTCTCTCTTCAAATTTATGTACTATAGCTTCTACAGATTTTGAAATAAGAGGAGACAGAGACAAAGAAAGAGAATGGCTGGAAGGGGAGAGAGAGTGTGCGTACTCCGTGTCATTGTCGGGAGGTGCCCATCCACAGCTGGAGGGGGCCAAGATGACCACTTCTCTAGATTCAATTGCATGGGTCTGAGTCCCTTCCCACTTTGTGCTAGAGCACCCCTTGTGGCATGAGCAGTGTGGTTTTTAGTTAAAAATTTTAAATGCATCATAAAATTTGCATTTACATATATATATATATATATATATATATATATATATCTGTAATTGTGAGATTTACTGTTTTTCCTTTATTTGAGGTCTACAATCAAAGGCTAGGAAATATTGATAGAAAAAAAATCAATCCATTATCTAATCAAATGATCAAATGAAACTTACACCAAGGATGTTACATTCAAGTCAGAAACAAGGAATCACAAGCTTCTACGCTCTATTCTTAGGACAGATGGTGGACAGCAGTCTCAGATGACTGCCATCAGTACAAGCCTTAGAACCGTATCAGATGTCTATCCGCCCTGCACTGAAGCAGACTGATGAAGTCTGGGTTTTTAGAGGGTTCATGGTTGTCCCCATGGTCCTGGGTTTACTAGCACAGTTTTTACTCGGCTCGAAAGTGGGACAATGAAGGCAAGAGACAAGGGAGATGATTTTGCAAGGTTGTCAGAGTTTGGCGGGGGGGGGGCATCTCTGTAGTGCTTCTGCACAGCTCCCAGACAGGTCACAATGTAACTTATTCAACGTGGTGGTATTTGGAGGTTATTTCTTCAGGAAGGATATAGGTCAAGATGGCAGGCTCCATACGAATAGATCCACTGCCCTTATAAAAGGGACTCCCATTTCTTATCTTATTTCTTACTGGGATTTTTAAAAAGTCCATTTTAGTCCACAGTTACTTATTACAAGGGAAAAAGTAAAACCTTCTGAAAGCAAATGAATTCCCTTAAGCTGAATAGCCTGGGATTTAACTTCTAACTCCATACATTATTTTTCTTTGATTATTTATTTGAATAAATAAATTTAGTTATATTGGGGAATAAGGAAATACGTATAAAACTGAGCTAACACTTCCGTGTCTGCTTCTCTTCAGTGATGCTAACATTTCCTTTACACTAGTCTACTAGATAGTAGAACTGTCTGTGAACCAGATATTGGTAAATTCTAAATGATAACCAGAGTGTTTTTCTTCATTGATTCTGCTTTTAGGTGGTTTACAAACTAAACTAAGAGTTGTTTTCTTTTTCTCCTATCCTGTAGAGTTGCAACATAGTTCCTGTTTGCCTTTCAAAAAACATCACAACTGGGGTGAAGCCCTCACTTTGCAGAAGGACCAACTTCCTCTGCCTTTACCTGGCTTTCCCCAAGACTTAAGTCCTAATACCAGCCAAAAAATAACCACCACGAACAAAAAATTAGAATTAGGGAAAGCATTTCTGTTTCTATTAGTTGCTGCCAGATTAAGTGACTAAATCTGATTGAAGCTATTTATTGCTTGGAGGAACACCTTGACTCATAGCCAGGAACCATCCTCTAACAAAGCCTTCCATCTAAGAACTTCCTATTTTATATTTCATCTAAAAAAGGAGAAAGAAATAACTATAGCAACAATTAAAACAAAAAATACCCTTCCCCCCAAAAAACCCCCCACAAAACACAATCAATCAACCAACCAAATAGAAACAAGTTGAGAACCAATGATAATAAGCTCCAATATTCCTAATTTACCCTTTATTGAAATAGGCCCTGTTTGGTGGGAACAGGTGAAGAGACTGCTTGGCAATTGCTCAAGAAAGTGCTATGCATATTTAGTACCTCCTGGTTCTGTGTTTAGACCCAGGAAGTGCACCGGGCTGTAAAGTTGAATTTAAATGAGGATAAACAACAAAACAAACCTCCAAGGAAAAGGAAGGGTGGGGAGCGAAGCCCCTGGAAGGGCTGTTAGTGATGCACCTGTCTGTCACTGCCCAGGCCCACAAGCCCAGGATGATGCATGGGATTTTTTTTCTGAAGAAAATGTCCATTGTTGTGGCAAAATTAAATGCATTTTGATACTTGCACGCTATGCTTATCTATCTGTTCAATCGGAAAAAAAGTTGTTCTCATCATTCTAACACTTATTACTTTTTCAATTTCCTGTTGGTAATGTTTTCTTAATGTTCTTTAGGGTGAGACCACAGAATCTCTCATTTCTCACAACAAAGACTGAGACTCATTAGAATTATGCTGATGAGTTTTTCTCATAAAATTGCGAACTCATTGTCATAGGTGGCCAATCTCCAGCCAGATCCCTCATTATCAGGCAGTTTTTGAGAAATATCAACTCCAATGGTGGCTTCTCAGAGCTTTCTTATTTCTATTTCAAATGTTTCTCAAACACACACACACACACACACACACACACACACACACACACAGAATTTGCTCTAGTCCTTCGTGACTCTTCTAGATTCTTTATCATGGGAACAGGTGTTAAATTTACAAACCATTTCCTTCTATGCAGTGGCCATGTGACATTGTGGTCTCAAAATCAAAATGAGTTTTCTGAGTCCTGGGTGACACAGTGCATCTCACTTTTGTGTTCATTTAGTAATTTTTGCATCATGTTGTAAATATGTGCATCCCTTCTCTCAAAGATGCCACCTATTATACTAAAAAGCCGAAATGGTTATTTTCTAGCCAAATGATACTGAAAAGATTCTTCTGGTTCAACATCTTCCATTTCTAAGTTGCAGTTTCTCAAGTTCCTTATAAATTGAAAGCAGACTTTATTTAGTACATATATCACTTCTCTTGGCTTCTGGTTGTTTAGTAAGGCTGCCTAAAAAATGACTTTAAGATACAACAAAGAAAGGGAAGAGAGTTGTTTTTTCTTTTTTTTCTTTTTCCTTATTCTAGGGCATTAGAGGAAAACAAGAGTACTTAAAGGAACTGATGGTTGATAACCCTCTATGGCCTTGCCTTTTGGTTAAACTGAGTACTCTTGTTAGGAAGAAAGGCCAGTGCTGCTGTGTCCAGAAGCTGTTTGGTGTTGGTTGGAAGTGGGGATGGGGGCAGACTAGACATAACCTAGCCGGGGCTGCTGCTAATCTTGAGAAAATAGGATTTCCCACTTGCTGATCATGTGGGTAGCAGACTCCATATTGCCATGCTGGTCTTCCCTGTGTGTTGGAGGGGGCATGACAGATGTGGTCAGAGGAAAAGTATGCGGCAGAGCGTGCTTGAGACTCACATGACTCACGAGACTCAGCGTGGGTGGCCCTAGTGTTTAACAACCTTTATTGTGTTCACACTTTATGCTAGTTGTAATTTTTTTAGAAGATGCTAAAGAAAGGTAAGTAACTGGAAGCAGTCATTTTCACATGACAGAGGGAGATGGGGTGGCCTTTAGAAACATTCTCACATAACACTTTGATATATTCAATGGGTATTACCTTGGATCAGCTGACCAAAGGGAATTAAGCAGATTAAGTATACAGACACTGGGTTTTGGGATGTCTCCTATACAGCAGGCACAGTGTTAGACATGTCAGAAAGCTTATGCTGAGAGCAGCTCTGCTCAAAGACAATCTGGGCTCTGAAGCAGCCAGATTTGGGTTTCTGTCGAGGCGCTTTCATTCACTGTGTGGCTCTGGGAGGCTGGAAAACATTCCTCAGCCTCCAGTCCACTCATCAGCTGGGAACTGGGATAACAGTGAAGAACACAGTGAGCATGGAATGAAATCCTGAATTTGTGTCAAATGCTTACTGAAGAGCATCTCAGCATACCCAGAATACCATCGGGGCCATGGACTTCATTACTATATCATATATGCTGTGTGCCAGGTACTGTTCTTGGCTCTTGGGGTGCATTAAGAAGAAAGCAAGAAGCTCGAATTGTTCTCAGAACATGCGCTGGAGAGCATTTTCTTAGACCAGACAAAACTGGGCTTGGTTCCTGTCATTTCTCACAGGGTGACCTGGGAAGCTCCCCTTCTCTACAGACTGCATCATACAGTGTTGGGAAAAGATGAAGTGGTTGTGACATGTTGAGGGCTAAGGACCAGCTGGCACTACTGCTCTATCAATGGCAGCCACTCACTAATTTCATTATTGCTGCAAACTGTGGTCTTCCTAACATCATTGCAGAGAAGAGAAACCTGGCCAAGGGAATGAGATACCTCGCCTGGCCTTCAGGGTATGTTGGGATGGAGTGAGAGCTTAGGTCCCTACCTGTCTTATTGGAGAAACTTGGTTTTTAACACTGGATGCCCTTCCATGTGAGGATACAGGCTTTCACAGCCCAGACATTTATTTCAGTGGAACTCAGTTACTGTCACTACCCACTGAAAGGTGTCTGACCTAGGAAGTACGCCATGTTTTCTTCTTGTGTATCTGTGCATTGTTTGATTAATGTTAGTTACTTATAAACTGTACCCACAAGCCCTAACTGTACAGCAGCACTCTGGCCACCCCAGCCTACGACATCTTATCAGGGGTTACATTTACTATTATTCATCCAAGGTGGCAAGAGCTAGATGATAGAAGTGGAAATTTGGAGCTAATGCATTGAATTTAATGGGGTTACATAGAGTCTTAGTTTTCCGTGGGTTTGAACTTGAAACTGGCCTCGTTTCTTGCTCTGAGTTATGACTTTTCCTTTCTCCTGTGCCTCTGTTCTATTCGTTTCTTTCTTACTGGCCTTGTAAGTTGATGACATCTGACATCTTTATGAGTACTAACCAACTCATGGGCCAACAAGAACACAGGATGCATTTCTGGCATATAGAATATTTATTTCAAAGGTGGCTATATCTCACATGTGAGTTTAATGTTCTACCCTGAATTGTGATGTCTTAATGATAATGATGGCTTGCAGATAGGGCTAGTGATATTCTAGGAAAACTGCCTCAAAGTTCTGTGTTCATTTTCTTTTTCTGCTCCCACTCCAATTCAAATCAAGCTTATTTTTTATTTATTTATTTATTATATGGAAAAACTAGGAATAAATAGCTTCTGTTCTTATTTCTTATTTCTTATTTTTCTAAAACCCAAATATTAAAGGCAGTTAATAGTCTAGTATATAGTTGTCCCAATACCAGGCTAGGTCAAGGCTGCTTACCATATAATAACAGTTCTTCAATTCCAATACTAAACTTCAGTTCTAACTTAAAAAAAATTACAAATGAGCCCATGATTATTCCTTAGAGACAGACAGCACTGACCTACTAGGGTGCATTAACTAAAATGGAAGTCTGCTGAACAGGGAACAACTCCTTTTTATTTATTTATGTTTAATGTTAAACAGGGTAGCCCTGATCGTCTCCTTGGAGCTGTAAATAGCATCCTCCAACTTATTAGCTTTTGAGAGTTACCTATTTGGGAAGCTCCAGGAACTAACTGGCCTCAGAAGACTGTACAAGTCTTCATTCAGAAGTCTACTGGAGAGACCATTTCCCTTATTCTGTGAAGACAGAGACTAAGGGCTGAAGAATTAAAACAACAACAACAACAACAACAACAACAACAACAACAGCTGCAATGGGCAGAACTAAAAGAGAAATAGAGGGTGCGACCTCGTGCTTTATGTAGCAGAGACAGGTCCTCTTGGACTAGTTCTTCAGGGTGAATTCTGTAAAGGTTTTTACTGCTCACCGCCCTTGTTACATGAGGTGAGTTCTGCTAGGGATGGAGGCTAAAAAGAAAGTCTCCAGAGGGGCCTTTTAAAGTTCTTTTTTCGTTGATGGGCCTCTGGGGCTGATGAGTCTTCCATATTAGATGTGGAGGGGGTGAGAGGGCCGAATGAAGTTGGCTGGTGCCCGAGTAGTGCCTTAGATGGGCAGAACTGGGACCAAACTTGTCCCAACTCTGAGTCTCAGAGTCTTGCAACAGAGCCACCTGTAGCCACACTTCCCTTAAAAACCCAGCACCCATGGGGTCACTGCCCACCAGGGTTAAAGCCAAGACTTTCAGCAGAGTTCTGGAAAGCGAGGATTCAGACACCACCAGGACTCCATTGGATGGCCCTATGGTATACCGCCGACCTGTCTTTGCAGGTTATAAAGTCCAAAGAAAGTTAGCCTGGGGACAGGCAAGCATTAATTTGCCAATCATTTGCGTGTTATGGGTGCCTGGAAATTCTTGAAACAGTTTGAGACCCCCTGTTTTTACAAATGGGCTAACAGGCCTCATGGGGTAGAACAGAAGTCAGAGCAAAGCTCTGGAGGCAGAGCAGCGTCTCCTCGCCTGAGGGATTTCTACTTTCAGAAAGCATTTTCAAAACATGCCTAGGATTAAGCGAGACTTGCTGGAAGCAGCGTTTTTCTAAATCATGTACATTTTATTAAGTGTTGGTTGGGGAATTAAGGGTTAAGAAAGTTCAGTTCTGCAGCCTGGCTGCCTGACTCCACTGGCATCTATGAACCTTACAGGTCATTGCAGCTCGGACCAGGAGAGAGGTGGTCAGCACCAGGCTGGGGCACCGCTACTCTGATGCTGGAATTCTCATTTGCCGAGCATTTTGAGGGGCTATAAGGCGAGCACTTAGGGAAACAGTGCTGAAATGAGCCAATAAAGCTCTTAACTGGGCTCCAAGGGCAGATTTGCTACGTTGGTAGAAGGATTGGGGTGGCTGATTGTTATTTTATCTTTATCACCGAAAAAAAAGCCAGGGTGGAACTCTTAGAATGCTACCCATCCTGGGAAAATACATTTTCTGGCCTCCAGAGGAATGAAAAAAGTTTCACTAAAAATGATAGCTGAAATACAGTTCATTTAATGGGATTTAATTATTATACCTTAAGACTTCCCCCATGACATGTGCAAATGGGAAAATACAGTTTTTATCAGAACTATACTACTTTTGAGGAAACACAGAAGCACCAACTCTGAATTTTTAACAAAACATCTTTGATCCTTCTTTATATGAAATGTCTAAATATATTCTACTATTTTTCTATTTTTTAAAAAATAGTATTTTAAGCATTTTGTTTTCTAAAATTAATATTTTGTAGTAAAAACATAAAATTTTAGAGAAAAGTCACAATTTTCTGCCAGTGGCCACCCTTGGGAACAAGGAGAGGGTATGCTTTTTGTCTGGACTGTCTTTTTTTTTTTATAAATAGGAAACTGAGGCTGGTATGGAAATGCAAATGTGTGGTGTTGTCTTGGGAAAGTTATTTTTATATACATTTTATGTGCTTCACTATAAGATATAGAATAAAGGACGCTATGTGGAGCTCCCCAGATTCTCTACGCAGGCTTGCCTGGGTCTCGTGGGCTCCTAGCTGTATTCACAACCAGAGCCACACACTGTTTCCTCCTTTTCTGCAGGGTTGGAAAACTGCTTAATAGATAGTGAGATTATGGCTTTGTAAGTGCATTAAACAGACCTAATGAGACCCCTGGAGAGACTCAATAGATAACTATCAAATTAATTATCTCTCAATCTTGTGGTTGATATTAGCATTTATTATAACTTCATCTCAGGTCATCCTACAGTGAGCTTATCTTAAGGAGTCTCATCTTTCTATTTAAATTGTGGACTGATAGTCATTTCAGTGACCTATATAGCGTCAGTTGCTGGGTTTTGATCTTAAAAGGAATAGCTGTAATTTATTAAATGCCTATTTTCTCATTTGCTGTGGGAGAAGAGACCCCCCAAAATTATATAACTTATATGAAGCTACTCTGTTAATATATAGGAATGTTTGTGTTTCAACGAGGACTTGGGTTTTTTATTCACGACTGCCCTGGAGATGTTCCTTGGTTCGTGATCATAATTCGGAGGACCTTTCACGGAGAGTGGTCCTTCAGTTCCCTCTTTGGAGAGCTCAACTGTGGGGAGACTTCCTGCTGGTGTCTAAAGTGCGCTTTCAGAGGTATCCTCGCCTCCCCCACCTGCCATGGGGCTTGAAATGAGGCTGAGGGTTACCCTTCATGCCTCAAACTATAGCCTTCCACTCATGGTCATTGTAGCCCACATCAGCACAGTGATTCCTGTTTTATCATGCCAGCTTTGTCTCTGTCCTTTAGTCGTATAAAAGCTTGTGTGTTTCTGAATAACCTGTGTGGGTCTGTGTCTTTACCTTTCCTGTTCTTTTTAAAAATCGATGGGGAAAAGGTCATAAAGTGTGGTGACAGACACCTGTCATCTAAGCACTTGGGAGACTGGGGCAGAGGTAACCCTGTTTTTTTTTTTTTTTTTTTTTTTTTTTTTTTTTTAATGTAACTTTGTTTAGGCACTTTTGTGTTTTATATGCTTGGCTCTTTAAAGTACAAAGGTGGGTAAAAGCTGCCTACGCGGTGGCAGAGGATTTGATTTCATCAGCAAACAGTCACGAGCTTCAACTAAAATGTAAAATGCTTTCCTTAACCCCAGGATGAAATAAAATCTCATTTGTTTTTACTTTTCTGTAATAATGCCAATAAGGAGATATTGCCAAGGACGCAAGGGGAGCAGTTGTGTAGCTGAACAAATGGATGGTAAATCTACTTGCCAATTCCTCAAACACTATTAGGGGCAAGCACGGGTACATGCACTCTCCACCCTCTGGCGCACTGTTTGGAGAAAGGTTGAGATGCCCTAAGATGACTTAGCATCCAACTGCTGAGACTCACACGTTCTCAAAACCTTCATCTACGTGCCAAAGGAAAATCTTCATTTTGATTCACGTTCATCTTGATTAGCATTTATAGACTGGTAGCTCTAAGATATAACATGTGACTGACCCCATTCTAAGCATTTAATCCAGTGAAATGATGTCAGTATTCCCCCGCTTTTCAGAAGAGAAATCATGGCACAAAGAGAATAAAGAGGCCAACCAAAGGTCTCTTGGCTGGTGAATGGCAGCCTGGCTGCAGATCCCTTTCTGTTTGTCTCTACACCATACTACTGTCTCTTGCTGCATATCCAAACAACACCATGAACCAGGATGTTGATGTTGATGATGATGATGATGATGATGTGGCATTGTTTATTGAATCTTAGTTGTGTTCGTAAACTCTTAGGTGATATTTTTAAGACACAATCTCATTCAATCTTCATAACCTATGGATTTAGATTGTGTGTATGTGGTGTGTGTGTGTGTGTGTGTGTGTGTGTGTGTGTGTGTGTGTGTGTGAGTAAAAAACCAATGGTCAACCTTGGGTGTCATTCTTCAGGAGCTGTCTACTTGCTTTTCAAGACAAGCTATCTCACTGGGACCTAGGGAGTCACCGATTAGGCTAGGCTGACTAGCAAGCAAGCCAGGGATCCTCAGGTCTCCACCTCTCCTATGCTGGGATTACAAAGCTGTGCTGTCGTGCCCGGATTGAGTGTGAATCCTGCAGAGCAGACTCAGGTCCTCATGCCTGCATGGTCAGCACTTTACTGATGAGCCATCTTTCTAGTCCAGGATTCACTCAGATTTTATTGTGGAGTTAGGAAAACTGACGCTTGAAGGGCTCAAGGAATTTGTTCAGAATGTATCTGGAATTAAATCCCTCATCCTATTATTTATTCTTTCTCCTTTTGCACAAGTCTCTGATCCAGGAAGAAAAGAGAGCGCTAATGTTCTCAACAGTAATGCAGCCAGTGTCAAGAACTGTTACCAGGGGACACTGACTACCTTTTTGCCTTTCCGTGTCTGTTAAATTGTTAAATCTAGTTACTACTGTCTGTCCTTTCAATTACCAGTTATGAGAGGGTAAAGTAAGAAAAGTAAATAAATGAAGGAAAAATTTCTCTATTTGTTATGACTAGAGTCTGGGGAGAGCAGAATGGCAGAAAAACTCATTCATTCTTCAACACATCCAGATATGCCTTCTATACCCTTACTGGGATTTAGTTTCTGGAAAACACAGATGCCATGGCAGGCAAATAAAATAACAAGACCCAGGTATTGAGATTTCTTCTTCTTGTGACCCAAAGGCCAAGAGTCTGAAGGAGATTCAGGCATAGAACAGAGACTGGTTCAGCAGCCATGACTGTGGCCTGCAGCAGATGTCTCCAAGGTTAAGAGGAGGCTTGAGTAAGCTAAGCCTTTGTCTGAAGCTCAGAAAACCAGATAGAACTGGTACTTAAACCATCCTGAGTTGGCCTGAAGGCTCATTTAGGTGTCTTAAAATCCTGTTTTTTTGTTTAAAGGATGCAGAAAGAATCTTAGGGAGTAAGGACAGGGATAGACATTTGGATAACAGTGCCTCTGCATCATGGTTTCTGTGTGGAACGAACCTTCCTTCAAACTATCAATCAGCCCTGCTTCTCAAACATAGGTTTACATATAAATGCCATTATTCTCATATAAATTTCCAAATATAATAGTCAATGTCAAGAACTCCAATAACAATGTTTCTAAATATTCAAGGAGGTTTTCCTTCACATCTGTCTGGGAAAGCTCTACGGAGACTGTAAGAAATTAAAACTAAACTTTATGTAGCAATCCTAGGTGGCAGGGTATGCTAAGCAAGGCAACTTGTACCAACATGGTTCCACATCTTCGTCTCTTTTGTGTCACGTTAACATAGGACAAAGAAACACAAGTCTCAAATGACGTTTGTCCCCTTTTATGGTAGTAGATGTTTCCCTTAGGAGATACGTTCACCGTAAATACAAACAAACCATCCTTATACAACTTGTAAAATAATAATAAAGAAGACTAAAATCAACTCTGGTTCAGTGTCTACACCACCCTGTGAGTATTCATGTTGGGATTCTGGGGGGCTGAGAGAGAGATTCTAGAGGCTAGAGTGACAGAGGTGGCTAACAAGCCACCAAAGCATTTGAAAAGTAAGACACAGTGGTCCCTTTCAACAAAGCATTTCTCCATGTGGGGCACAGTCTACTTCACCTGCATGTGAAACAAAAAAATTATAAGGAAATACCTATCTGCAGATAGAGTTGGTTTTGATTGTCAGCTCCTAAAATTTACATCTTGATGTTGCTTTATTTCTGGGCATAGCTCTAGGAAGCTGCTTCCAGCATGGGCCTGGAGTACATATTAAAACCAACTTTTCCTCCACCCCAATACCCACACCCCTCCAGAAATCTTAATATGCTTTTGAGAGTTTCAATTTAAAGCTGGCTGCATAAAATGATTCTTTGATGAAAAGGAATTGGAGCAAAGGTTAAAGCAGACACTGAAAGGTTACTGTAGAGGGCATAGTGTTCATACAACCCTCCTTTAATATGTGTGGTGTGCACGTGTGATAAGATGATTCATTACATGGGACCTCTCTTTGACAAGCTCCATCGTTCAGCCCTCTGGACTCTGATGGGACAATCCTACACCCGCCCAGGAAATATAACAAGGTCAGCTTTTTCTTCCCTTGGCCTGTAGATAGAGATGGTTTAGCTTATAATGCATCTTTGCTTATGCTTTAAATAAAATTAAAAAAAAGAGTTTAAGGTAGTGGGATTCCTGGTTTTTCAGAGCAACTGTAGCAGGGAGCTATGTAAACACACTGCCTAGTAAAGAAACATTGTTCTCTCTGTAATCATCTTGGCCACCCCGAAAACTGATGTCATTAAGGACAGAGGTTGGACTCTGGCTTTCCATTGGAGGGCACCGTGACATCATCAGCTTCGATTCTGCTCTGCTGTTTTCTGTAACCTTCAGGGTTACTGATCACTGAAGCTCTATCATTTGTCACCTCAGTGAACATGACATGGACTTACTGGAGAGTGGGTGCTCTCCTGTGATATGGGGGAGGGTTTGGACGTCCTGACAGGTTAGAGATAATCAACAGGCATGCAAGGGACATCCTGAGCCCCTGAAAATCAGTGAGAGTGCTAGGGACTGACTGGCAGCTGGCATCTAATGCCCCTTTCCTTTGGTGACTTGAATAGGACTTTGCACTGATTCTCCACACATGCATATCTTAGATTTACCGAGGTTAGTTTAGACAAATCAGAGTAACCAGCAACCCATTACATCAGAGTTGTTAAAAATGGAAAATAAAAGAAAGCAAAGCAAGGTTTTCTTTCCAAAATTCAATTTTTGATTGTTTATTTCCAAGAAAGTTCCAAAAACGAGAAAGGAATTCTTTAACTCAGGTCATAACACCAGTCATCTCACAAAACCAAACCAAAATAAAACCTTGACATTTTAGGGGGGAGAAAGAAAAGTCTTGCTTCTGAAATATAGAAACACTTCCCAACCCCTCTCCTGTTCTTGACATTGCTAGTAAACATTATTTATTTGCCTCAAATAGATGCAGCTACATATCACTGTCATGCAAAAGAAATCCATTTCCTTTCTGAGTTCAGTCTGCCATAAAAATTCACTCTTTGCTCCCATCTCCCACTCACCTGTCCTTGTGCATTAGTAACTAGTTGACCTGTGACCCCCTGAAGGCTGGAGAGGGCATTGCCAAAGGCCTGTGAGCTTGCTATGGAGCCCATGGCTGCTGCAGCAGCGGCGGCCTGACTTGCTAGAGGATTATTAACCAGCTGCAAAGAAAGAAAAGATCAGGGTGAAAACCACCACGAGGCAGGGTAACCACATAGCGACACAACACTCCCTCCAGCTTGCGCATGCAAAGAGCCCCGAACCCACTGCAGGGTCCCAGTAAGCGATTCCTTGACTGACTTCGGGGCCAGGGACAAAGTGGGGGCTGGACTTTGTCCACCAGTGCTGGCTACTTGGTGGAGCCTCAACTGAGGTGCACCCTAGGAGGGATTTAACCTGAATCTGGGGAGATCACTAATGAAAGTTCAAAGGAAATGTCAGCCTTCCTTGACATTATCACGACAGTGAAGCAGGATGGGCAGAGGAAACTCATGTCCACGGGATTTGGGTATGGATTTATCAGCTCCATGATGGAATCAGTTTCTTCAGGGTCTTTTGGGTAAGGCAGGTTTCTCACCTCAGCTCCCTTTTTGAGGTTAGAAGCAACGAAAATCAGTGAAAGCCCAGCTTCTGTGACCTCACAGAGCTGGGACGCTTGGTCTTGTGTTGAGGAGATATTCAAAGTCACTGGTGAATGGTCAGGCTGACATTTGCTTCTAGCTTTACCTAGTGTGTGGCCTCTTCCCTGGGACAAAGGTTTAGCAGGAAGGAATAAACAGAAGTGGGAGACAGACTAGCACAGGGAGGAGGTTATGGCTGCCAAATTCTGTTTTTCCATGGAGACCAATTCAATATTCTTTATCCTGCCAATTTTCCACACCACAGGTTTTCAGGCCTTCTGACCATGAGGCAGAAGGGTGGCATGAGCTAAAATCTGCATTTAGGTTAATGACTAGATATAAATTCAAGAAACATTTAAACTATTTTCACAGTATTGGTTTTGATACATGAATTTCATTTGTATTTATTCTAGGGTGTTATTTTTTTTTCCTCCGTATAGTTTCTCTCAAGTACAACAATTGTGTATAATAATGCATTTTCCATCACCGGCTTCCACATCCATGCAACTCCTGCATTTTAGCAGAGACCTGCCAAGGCTAGGGCCTGGTGGAAAAGGATTAAAGCCATACTTAGTTCAGATCTTGGCTCTTCTAGAGTTCCTATTTTATTATTGTTATTTTTAAACTTTCTACTTTTTAAATGATCTTTATTCTTCTTCCCCCTCTCTTTTCCCCTTTTCTTCTTTTCATCTCAAAAAAAAAATATTCTGTGCTTTAATTATTTTGGAAATTTGTCCAGAGTTTTACATTATTTTTTGAGGAAGAAAATAAAAATCAGAGAAAATGAAAAAAAATAATAACTTCTTGTTAATGTATATCCTTTTCAGGTTTTTTTATTTACTTAGAACTAAATCTCATTGACCTAGCACATTGTTTTAGAAAGAAAAATCCATTTTAAACTCATTGCTTTATGTCTTTTGCTTTTATCTTTCTCCTAAGGGGAAAAAAAAAACTATGATTTTTTTTTTAAGGAAAAAAAATTCCTTCTTTGGCCTATAGAGAAACCCTGTCCTATCCCAGATTAACACCATGGGATTTTACATTCAGGGTAGCCTTGATCTTGGAATGTTGAGTATGTCTATAGAGTGACGGTGACTATGGCTATGGAATGGGCAGTGTTAAGAGAAATGCTCTTTGTTGTAGTCAGAATGCCCACAACAGATGCTCCATATTGTCTTCCTGGAGACCTGTGCCTCTAGCACCCAGCACAGACAGCACACACTGGCGTTTCGTTCTGAGTTCCTTTGAGAAGGCTCTGCTTGCATTGTTTCTATGCATGAAGCTGAAATGGTAATGAAATTCCTGGAATCATAGAAAGAACTTCTTAACCCCCAAAGAATGATTAATTTATGTAAAGTTTGTTCTTAATTTTGAAAAGACAATTTTGTCTATGATTATGGGTTAAATTTTTCAGTTTGTACATAGAAAATGCCTTCTTTAGAAGATAAGCAGTTATTCCTATTTAACCAAGAGTACACAGTTTTTGCAGTTGTCAAGCACTTATTTGATATTTTCTAGGAAAGATATCATCTGGGAAACAATGGACTGACCATCCAGGTGGAGCGCAGTAATGGAGATTGAGAACTCCCTGCATCTCAGACACCGGTGAACTGTTCACCATCGTCCTTTGTGTTTGCTGCCAAATCTGAAACTTCACAGAGAACTCACTTTGAATAATAAAGCCAATAAATTACTTTAAAAGAACTGCCGAGTCTTTGTGCTTAAGGGTTAGAAATGGGGAACGGGTGTTTGAGAAGTTTGCTTAAGCACCATGAAGGTGTGTTTGGTTTACTGACATTTATTTCCTCTGTGCCCTGGTCTTATGATTTCCCTGTCTTAATGACATTTCTATGTGTCTCTGCATGTGAACACACACAGGTGTGGGTGCCTGCAAGCATTGTCTTTCCATCTGAAAGGGGAAAATGCCAACGTAGATGAATACACACACACACACACACACACACACACACAGACACACACATATATATATAGCTCCGTTTTGCAGAACCAACCCAGGGTTTTATATATTCTATACAAGAACTTTCCTATTGAGCTGTATGCCACTATCCCCAAATGACTTTCTTCATTTCTGTCCAGCTAGCTCCCTGCTTTGTGTCTGTGAATGGCATCTGGTTCTGGGGAGATGTCTGCCTGGCCATGCTCTAGAGCTAAACTACCGACACCCAACGTGGCCCTTGTGGTACAAGTCAGTGTGAGAGTGGCTTAGACGGTGTTGGTGGTCTATACAGTTTCACAAGTACTTCTTGGCTCTTCTGTCTGTGACTTCCTGGGCAGTGATGCACTGCCATTAAGATAAGTGGCAGGGGATGGAGAATGGCCATCACCTCCGGCCATGTCATCCTGTGTTGTTGACAGTCATGTCACATTAGCAGTGTTCCTATCACTATTTCTTCCTGGCTGGAGACTCAGGGTAGATTCGGACAGCTGTGAGCTCATGCACGATAAATGCACATAATGAGCGAAGTGATGTTCCAGGGCCACTTGGGCACTTTGAGGTGGCGGCCAAGTTTATGCCTTCATAGCTTTCACTGCCAATGAACCTACTAGGAAAAGGCAGCCTGGGAGAAGTCCGACTGTATTACATGGTGTATTTTCGACAGATCAGTTCAGGACATGCTGGTTTGGGTGTGCTGTTGTTATAAATACAGGAAGGCTCAGAGGAAGGATTTGCCGTGAATTCGCGTTTTCCCGTGACATCCTGAGCACATCAAGTCGTGGCTTTTGAGATCCACAGCTTGTCTAATAATCCACTCACTGAAACACCCATTCTCTAAGACCTTTCCCCTTTTAGGGTTTTACAAAATAAATTAACAAAATAATTCAGATGTGGTTGTGCACCACTGAAATCGGGAACCGAACCTCACCGTTCCCCTGTCCAGGCAGGAGAGAGTCAGGCTGCAAAACCAGGTGGTCTCAGTAGATGTAAGAAATCCAAACCTTGTTTTTTATTCTGGATAAAATAGGTGGGGAAATGAGAGCACTGATACGAGTGTGCTGAGAATCAGACGAGAGCGCGCAGGCGAGAGCTCTGGCTACGCACCCGTAGCTCACGCTGACAACTCTCCCACTTCAGTGCACGTTTTACTTTAGGGTTTTCTGGCTTCGTTTGTTTGTTTGTTTTTGTTTTCAGCAGGGTCTTCCTCAGTAACCCAGAATGGCCTCCAATGTTCTGTGTGTCTAAGGATCACCTTGGACTCCTGATTTCCCTTGTCTCCACCTACAGTTATTTATTTCTGTGTTCACAAATCATTATGGTGCTGATCTCAGGAGAACAAATGCGTATTTTCAGGTTTATAGGCATTGTGTACCTCTTTGTTGTTTATGGACATTAGATTATGTTGGAAAAATTAACGAAGTCTTCCAGAGAGCAGCCTTCAGAGTCACCGTGGATGCCATCTACAGGTGTCATCATCACGGATGTCATCACAGCACAGAGCAATGCTTTCTCTGTTTTCCTGCATCTTGGTAAAAGACTCGTGTTTCTTTTTTTTTTTTTTTTTTTGGTTTTTCGAGACAGGGTTTCTCTGCAGTTTTTTTAGAGCCTGTCCTGGAACTAGCTCTTGTAGACCAGGCTGGCCTCGAACTCACAGAGATCCGCCTGCCTCTGCCTCCCGAGTGCTGGGATTAAAGGCGTGCGCCACCACCGCCCGGCAAGACTCGTGTTTCTTAAAGTTGAATATAAGCAGTGACAACATTTTTAAAGAAATCGCTGGTTAAATTACAACAGTAAAACTCATTTGCATAACTAGGACAGCACAAAGATGCAGCTTGGCTGTGACATGGTGTCTGAATTTTTGCCTATGTCCCAAGAGGGCTCTCTGGAGTCGTAGGCTCAGAGCCATCCTGGTGCATACGTGCCCATGGTCCAGGGTTCTATCATTCCCCTTAGGAGCCATGTGGATTTCACAGAGTGTGGGTTTAGGAACAGTTCCTTTTGCTCCTAACTTTTAGTTTAGAGTCTGGGTGTGTGATCCCATTTCATTTTAAATGAGGATGCTGAGAAGTGCATTTATCACAGCTGACTCCTCATTTAACGTCCAAATGACTCTTGCTGAGTGTTTAGAAACAGCCAGGAAAATATTGCAGTTTTTAGTTCATCTACATAATTAAGACTTTGGTTTTCCTTTTACTTAGATGTGGGAAAGAAGCATATCTCTTGTGGTTTTGGGACTCTTTAATCAAATCAGTACTTCTGTTCCTCAACCCTTAAGGGGGTGAGGGGATTCCAGTAGACACGCATTGGATGTCTATTCCAATGAGCTACTTCCCCTGTGTTTTATGCAGCAAGGCTTTCACCTGATCTATGATTATTGCTGTGTGAGACCCCTAGAGCAGTTGGAAACCATTTTCGAGTGTTTTCATACTGAGCTGATCCTTCGCTCTCTCACTTCCTGCTGTATTGTGGAGAGGGTTCTGTGTTAAATGCTGTCTATTCAGTTCAACATCTGTCAAACAAACAAAGGTCTTCAGTGATCTTTTGGATGAGGTGTTCTGAAGCGCTTTACTAACCTAAAATACTTGGTTTGTTGTCATAAAATCACACCGGTTTCTTCATAATTCTGAAGCTAATCTTAACAGTCAATTGTCAAGCATTGCAGCTTACTATTTTCTAATACCTAGTCATATTGCCTAACTGGAATTTTAAGCAGATAATGTAATGTGTGTGTTGATTCCCTAGCCACAGGTCAGGGAGAAGAGAAGTCTGATCCTGCGGAGTTCTGGAGTGTGAATGGGGCCTCAGGCATGGGGCCTGGTACCCAATATGAGAAAGCTGGGGCTTCATCTTTCACACCTGCCAGGCATCACGTTAGAGCATCCTGTGAGCAGCTGAGGGCTGGAAACCCCCAGGTGTGGTTGACCCTTGGCTCAAGAGGTAAAATGAATTCTGTAGCCTAAGCGAGCCCTTGGAACGTGATAGTTGTCGAAGCAGAGGGCTGGGAACGGCTCCTGAAAACTTGGAATTCCAATCAATCTCAGAGATTTTGTGACTTGATAACAAACACACAGTTGGTCCTCACCCTCTTTAGTTATCACGGAGGTTTTGAATCCTTGGCACTTCTGAGTGTTATAAGGACAAAGAGCAGCCGTATATGCTTATAAGCCCCCTCTGTACCTCACCTGAGCTTATGCTTATGAGTTGGTTCTGGAGGTCGGAGGCTGGTTGTCAGGAGAGCCATCGGGATATGCTATCAGAGGCTTAGAAGTCTCCGCTCACTCCTGCCCTCCAGGGACTGAAGAGGGCCTGAGAGGGTACTTGCTGATTTCAAAGCTTTAGTTGTACATACACTAGATTTTGGAGGGTTCATAGGCTGAAAGGGAGGTGACTGTGCCTCAGACCACCTAGAAACAGAAGCTCTTGCACTCAGGACTCTCTGGCTCTCGCCTGTGCATCCTTTTATCTAGTTCAGCCGTTCTCAACCTTCCTAATGCTGTGAGCCTTTAAATATAATTCCTTGTACTGTGGTGATCCTGACTGTAAAATTGTTTTGCTGCTATTCCATAACTGCAATTTTGCTGCTGTTATGAATCATAAAGTAAATATCTAATATGCAGGATAGCTGATATGAGACCCCGAAGGTGACACAACCCACAAGTTGAGAACCACTGATGTAGTTAAACTGTTCATTTGCATCCTTTCTAATATTCATAAGCAGTAAACCTGTTTCCCTTGCTCTGTGAGTTATAATACCAAATTATTGTACAGGAAGTGGGACTGGTAGGAATCTGAGTTGTAGTCAAAGGAAACAGAAGCCGGGATACTCTGAGGATGCAATACTTAAAGCTGACATATGTAATATGCATGCATGTTAGGTGTGTGTGTGTGTGTGTGTATGTGTGTGTGTGTGTGTATGTGTGTGTGTGTGTGTGTGAGAGAGGTTATGCATTTTACTTGTGAGGCCTGCACTAACTTCAGATAATTAGCCTAAGAACTGAATTAAACAGTAGAAATTATTGTTGGTGTTCACAGGGGATTGGAGAATTGCTTGGTATAGGGAAAATAGCTAAATGCATTGCATGGCAGAAATATAAGCAAATCAACAGGTGTCCTTTTATATAGTAATGTGTATGCTACAGGTACAGATATCAATACAGCCTTTCACTTATTGATTTCTTCAGCCCATAAGCACTTAGTCAGTATTGAGCATGCTTAAGGCACTATATGGTAATGAATGACAGACTGACATGTTTCCTCTATCATGGGACTTATATTCAAACAGGTGAAGAAATTTGGTAGCAAAAGAAATGAAGAAAATAAAGCCATCCAGTAATTGATCTCCAATCTGGGAGGGTGGCAGTCTATACTTGAGAGCAGATGGAGTGGGTTCTAAGACATCTAAACAGTTGTGATCTGTGCACGTGGACCTGGGCAGAAATGTGACTGGCGATTAAAGGACTTTCCTAGCTTAAAAGGGAAGTGGTATAGTACCATGCCTGGGAGCCTGAATACTGGAACTAGATTCTCCTGCTCTAAGTTAGCTGTTCCTTCTGTTACTTAGTTTCTCCAACTTTAGTAAAAATGGGAATACATTATGGCTTTCTAAAATTGTAAGATACATGCCTCAAGGCTGAGGATGCAGTCCAGTGGTAGAGCATGTACTTGGCATGTATGAGGTCCTGGATTCAAATCTTAGCACCACGTACACGTAAAACCATGAAATAAAACAATAAAACTAGCCATTTATATGAACCAATTCTTGAAACATTCTGGAAGAGTTCCTGACATAGAGTAGTAAGCTCCCTGTAAGTCTTACTGTAATATTTGTGTCCATTTTGCCTCTTACAGGTTTACCAATGTTTTAGGATTGAGTACCTTCACACCATCGCAACATCCAAGGTAGCTGATTGGTCATTTTTCATATTCTAAACTATCCAACGGTTTTACACTTTGATACCTCTCCTTGCCATTCACACGTCGTTTCCCCTGAACACCCTCTTAGTACTTGATTATGGGTACTTGATTATAGTACCCATAGTGCACTTCTTTCTACTGGTAAAGAGTCTCACCAAACCATCATAAGGAAATGAAACAATCTCAGGATTTATTTCAAAATAATCCAGGATAGGAGGGTGATGGGGTATGGAAAGCAGGCCTTGGGCAGGAGCTGGTAGACACTGAGTAGCAAACTGACATGGATCACAGTTTACTCTCTTTTTTTCTAGCTTCTTATTGGCTAATTCTCTTATATGTAACTGTGTTTTCCCCACAATAACAATTCTTAAAGATCATCTTTGTGACATTTAATCTACAATGTTGAATTGACTGGATTTAGAATCACCATGGAAGTAGACTTCTGGGGGTTTCTGTGAGGATGTTTCCAGAAAGGTTTAATTGAGGAGGGAATTTTGAATGTCATTGGCATCATCCACCCATGGGCTAGAGTTCTCAACTGAATAAGAAGATCAAAGGAGACAGCTAGTTGAGTACCAGCTAGCATCTCCCTGTTACTTATTATTTATTTTTATGTTATGTGCATTAGTGTTTTGCCATGGCTGTAAGGTCCCCTGGAACTGGAATTACATATTGTTGTGGGCTGCCATGCGGGTGCTGGGACTTGAACCCAGGTCCTTTGGAAGACTTCTCAGTGTTCTTAACCACTGAGCTATATTTCTAGCCCCAACATCTCCCTGTTTCTTGACTGCAGACTCAACGTCTTATGCTCCTGCTGGCATTCCATCTCCACCGCAATGGACTGTACCCTCAAACCGTGAGCTAGACCCTAAATCCTGTCTTTCTTAAGTTTCTTGTGTTGAGCACATTTCCACGGCAATTAGAAAAATAATTATACACCTTTCTATTGTTTATCCCATCTACTCACTTCACAGCACTCATCAAAGGCCGTTTGTCTATTCTCTTTCACAGCTGTATCTTCAGTTTCTTTCACAATGAAAGGCACTCAGGAGGCCATTGGTAGATGTTTACTGAATTAGTATGCAAATGCATGAGAAAGCTATCTGCCTTAGATACAAGACCTTTGTGAGAAGTCAACCCTTCAATCTTTCAAAACAAAAATAGTAAATAGTTTTTGAAATAAATGTATCAGCATCTTTCCTTTTAAAAACACCTTCAACTCTCTCATTTCACATTTCATCGGTCAACCTAGGCTTTAGGTGTGGGGTGGAAGTTCAGAAACTTCTGAGTCTCTAGGTGTTAATTCATCAGGTGAATTAGGCTCAATAAATGCAGCTGTGTAGGCAGATAATCTGCAAGGCTACCATGGCCCTGAATGATCTTTTTGATCATAGTTGAGAATTAAATTTCCAGGATGGAAATCTAAGTAATGATGGCAGGTACAGATGAAGATGTAGCTTTTCTTTGGACTGCTAGGATGAAAATCCCCGTGGCATCTCTTAGACACTGGAAGCCTGGACATGGTGTGGAGGACTGGACAGGGCCTTAGTCACTTGGTTTGAGATTATAGTCATGTGCTTTATAATGATGTTTCAGATAATGATGAACTGTATATAGAATCACGGTCATATAAGACTACAATGGAACTGATGCATTTATATTGCTTAGTAATGTTGTAGTTGCCATATTGCCACAGTATAAGACATTACTAAATTTTGTGTTGATGTTAACAAACATACCAATCATAAGAAAGTATAGCATTTACATATAGCGTATAATACTGTATAATAAAAATAATTGACTGCGTTACTGATGAATGCATTTACCGTACTATGCTTTGTTTTGTGATCTAGAATGTACTCCTTTAATTATGCAGGAACTTAACTGTAAAACAGTATGCTGTATTATGTGTGCAGCAGTCTCTCCATTTCTGTTTATTGTTTCTCTTGATTACATCATACAGTACAGCAAGTAATTGAGCTACGCCGTCCAGTTGTACTCTGTAATATTTGCACCGTGGGTGGTGAAATGGCCCAGTAACACATTTCTGAACATGTATGTCTCCCAGTAAGCTACTCATGACTTTGACTGGGCACTGAAAGTTAAGGTGGTAGTAAATGTGGCCCTTTTTTTTTTTGTTTTGTTTTCTAAATCACTGGATTTGATAGACAGCATTGAGCTGTGATGGGGCTTTATGGAGTATCATGTCTCTTGGGTATACAAATAGTTTGTGGCTTTATAGTGGTCACTGAGTCAAAAGCGAGGCTCTGTACAGCTGACTTTACAAAAGCCTTGCATCGGTGAAGGTGGACAGAGGAGGCTCCACCAGAGTGACATGAGTATATTAGTGAGTGTTCTAGAATCACACTGGGGAGATAGTTAGGTGCTGCATGGGGTCTGAGTTCATGTTAGGAAGGACAATTGAGGAACTGCTCTGAAGACATTAGATGAAAAGAAGGAAATGAGTCTGACTGCCACGCTATAATCAGGTGGGAAGTTACTAGAAATGTCTCCAAAGGCATGTGCTTCTCCTTGACTTTTAAATTTACTGATAAAATAGTTAATCCCAGACTAGAGGCAAAAAACTAGCTTTTTCTTTAACATAACACACTGATTTGATTTTATAGTAGGAAGGCCATCATTATGAGAGCACACAAGTGCTATGTAGACAAATCGAGAGTCACTACAAACCTGCACATCTCATTTCCTTTCCTGTCCAGTCCTCTATCTAATAACCCCAAAATCCACCTCTTTATGGAGTTTCATGATATTTTCTTACATACAAAGGGCTGCTTTTAGCAATTGTCTGGTGTCATGGCACATTAGTTGTGTGAATTTGTTGATATTACAGAATCATTCTTCCTGTATTTCTTATTCTCTCATTCACTTTAAACAAATAATTGTGAATACTCCTATGATGAAAAAAGAATAAATTGATGCCATGGAACAGCAGTTAGTACTGTTCCAATCTCTAGCAATTGAAAAGCTTATTGCACTCTTTATTTGCCCACGCCTAATATATATCTTGATTCCCAACACTTGTTGATTCCCTACAAGGGAACACAGGTGCTACAGAGTGTGTAGGAAAGCAAGTAAGAAAGAAGGACCAAAAGTATAAGTCAAGGGACAGTTTCTATCTTTATGAAGCTTCCACTAATCTTTTCCAAAGACTTACTGATTCAAATAAGAAAACAAAGCAAGGAGATGCCAGCAGCCACCAAAGAAGCAAGATGTGAGCTAACAAGGCACAAGCCTTGTGGTAAAATATAAACTAATAGAAATGGGTTAATTTAAGTTGTAAGAGCTAGTTAATAATAAGCCTGAATAATAGGCCAAACAGTATTAATATTAAGCCTCTGAGTACTCATTTTAAAAGTGGCTGCAGTACCAGATGGGACAAGAAATATCCAGTTACAAGTGGCGTCTAGTATCTGGCATGGATCCACATAAGACTTAAAAAACTTTAAAAGGGTTCTAAATGCACAAAAACAAAGCCATACTGGGATCTTCAACCTTCCCTGCCACCCACAGTACAGCTGCCTACAAGATGGAGCTGGCTGCTAGCTGCCATGAGCTAAGATGCATGGTGGGTTTCCACAGTCTCACACAGACCTCGGTACAAAGAGACTAATCCGCTGTACGCTGTGTGGCAGATTTAGCTTTTGCTCACAGTGACAAAAAAGGTTTGTGTGCTGAATGTGTGCTACCTGATGTCAGCATTGGAGGGTGGGGAGTAAGCATGATTCTCGTTGCTACCTCCACCATCTTTAAAAGCCAACCAGGGCACAATGAACAGCCAAAGAAGCTGCTCTGGTCCAAGCCACACCCACTTACCAGTTAACAGTGACCAAAAAAAAAAAAAATGATTACAGTTATGCAATAAAGAATATTCAGAAAAAAATACAAAAACATACAAACAAAAAAACCTCTAACAGGGTCACAATGTTTTAAATAAATATACATAGGCTTAAAAAAGAAAAAAAATGGGTATAGGCAGCTATAGAAAGAAACAAATAGTTTGAAAAATAAAGTCTTTAAAGAGCAATAAAAGTAATTTTAAAAGCCATGTAAAAATGGAAAATACATAGGGAGTCTGGATTATGTATACTATTGTGCATTCTTTGAACTTTTTGACTGTTAATGAGCTAACTGCAGAGAGACATTTATTTGTGGGGGTTACTAAGATAAACCAATATAAAGGTATCTTGTTATCATAATTTGGGTCTAAGGATTTTTGCTTTGGAAAAGAGGATCTGCTTTTGTTTCCACAGAAGATGAGAAGCTATGGATTCCTTATAGGCTAATATATTTTGATCAAATAAAACTCTGAGAGATCTCTGATGGACGCAATGGCCCAGGTGATCCTGCATCCAGAACAGCTTCAAGAAAACTGGCTGAGACGATGCAACCTCACAGACTACTATAGCCAAAATTTAACTACAATCCTAAATTTTCTCAGGATCCCCATAAAATTACCAGTGGCCCCAATCAGCAGGAAGTAACATAAGAACTATGTCCCAATTCCCAAAATATTGTTTATAAACATTTGTTTTTATTTAAAGGGGATTGATTATAAATGGTTAATGGTAATAGTCAATCCCTTTCTAAAGAAAAAAAGGGAATGTGATGTAGAAATAATTAAAAGGTAGATTATTTAATCTACTTTAATTAAAAAAACAACTGTTAATATCTAAATACTTCTTCAATTGGTATGGATTTTGGTTTACTGATAGAAATTTAATGTCAATTTTGTTATACTATATGTGTATTTCTATACTATATGTGTATTATGTTTATGTGGCTCAATTAAAAATGTAGCTTCCAGGAAGTTGTGACACACACTTTTAATTCCAATACCAAGGAGGCAGAGGCAGGCAGATCTCTGTGAGTTCGAGGTCAGTCAGGTCTACAGAGCGAGTTCCAGGAGAGGCTCCAAAGATACAGAGAAACCCTGTCTTAAAAAAACAAAACAAAAAACAAAAACAAAAATGTGATGTATAGTTAAGAAATATAAATTAATAGTCATCTATAATAATCAAACTTACAGTCATGTTAGGTTTTCTAGATATGCAGAGATATATTTCAAATAGGTAATCCTCAAACACTTCAAAACCTACAGAATATGGCACTTAAAATGTTTTAAGAACTTAGACTTTTCTCTACAGTGAGACATGTCTGCTCCTAGAAGCACTAATTACTTCAAGAGGATGATGGGCACTGAAGAAGCTCCTTATAGAGAGTTTTCTTTCAATATGGTGAGACTAGCCATTTGGGCAAGAAACTGCTCTTGCCTGTACTGCTTGACAGTATGCTACATGAACTGGACATGCAGGACCCACAGGAAAATGACCACTGAACTTTGTCAAAACAAGGTGGGATGGCCCTTCAGGGTACCTCTTCACAGAAGAAACTGCCAGACATTCTGTAGGACAAAGAGGAAAATGACTGACCAATTACCAATATAGATAAGACAGTTTCAAATTTCCTGTTTCACTGAGAAGTCTGCCAGATACTCTAGGCCTATAGGCTGAAGATGGATGTCCCAATGTTACAGAAGAACTTTGGGTGACTGTCAGACAGTCAGATATCTCTGTCTTTTCTGGAATTTTCAAAGTTACTTACATATAATATTACCTAACTAAATAGGAACCATATTGTAAGCAACTTCCAAAATTTTCTGTTTACTTTCTGCAGTTCCTGTTTACTTAGGTAATATTATATTCTTCTGAAGTCTTTGATGGAGTTGAAAACTAGATAGTTATAATGATAGTTTTCCTTAGTTACAATAAATGATAAATTAGATATGAAACTTTAGACTCACAAAGATAGAATAGATGATAGAGTATTTTGAGTAATTTTGTCAAATACAAATAGACTAAATATTTTAACTGTAATTCTTGCTTAATAACTGTTTTGTTATATGCAATTTTACTGTTAAAGTTAAAACCTTCCTTTTTAATTAGACAGAAAAGGTGAGATGATGTGGGATTCTCTTTTGTATGCTGTGAATATGTTTTATTACCATTGGTTAATAAAAAAACTGTTTTGGCCTATGGCAAGAAAGAATACAGCTAGGTGGAAAAGCCAAACTGAATACAGGGAGAAAGAAGGTGGAATCGAGGGAGATGTTAACAGCTGCTATTTACCACAAGCTTGTGGTAAAATATAAACTACTAGAAATGGGTTAATTTAAGTTGTAAGAGCTAGTTAATAATAAACCTGAGCTAATAGGCCAAACAGCATGTAATTAAAAAAAGAAAAACAAACAAATCCTCTTTCCTTTCATCTCAATAATCTTATTATTAAAAAGTGCTTATAATAAGTATTCTGCAGAATTATCTTGGTTTTGAGAACCTGTGGACAGATGGAGGCCCTTGTTTAAGAAGTGTCTGAATTGTGGCACAGATTCCAGCAACACTGTTTAAAAACTGCATGTGCACATGTATGCTTGTATGTACATGTGCTTCTTCTTTTGAAAGGGTCGTCTTACCTGTAAACATTGACTGTTAAATGATTGAAAAAAGAAGCAGTCCTGACAAGAAGTACACCCCAAAGTCAGGACACCCCCTACCGGGTAGTTCTGGAGAGAACAAGGACAGTGGAAGACATGGAGTCCAATCAATTCTGTGAGCAGAGAGGGGAGGGAGGCAGGAGTCCTGAGTGCCTTGCTGACTGAGCCTTAGCACATGGTCAGCCCCCACCCAGCCCCCTCAGTCTTGGTTTCCAATGGGTAAGGAGAACGTTGGAGTCACATCATGCCATTTCAAATACCTTCAAACCACAGTGCAAATGTTAACTAACCATATTGGTATATAGCTGAAATTTTTTATTAAAAAGGGTGTCCTTGTCCAATGTACGCTGTGTAAAAAAAATGTACTTAAAGGGAAATCTCTTTGAATTGTGTTTCTATTTTTTGAATTGTATTTCTTGTATATTACAAATATATATATATATATATATATATATATATATATATATAGAGAGAGAGAGAGAGAGAGAGAGAGAGAGAGAGAGAGAAACTATTTTAGCCAGGCAAAGTATTTTTGCAGTGATTGGAATAAATCATTTATTACCATTAAGTTCCATTCAGGACACCAATTAAATAAAATCACGGCAATGCAGAAAAAAAAAGAAAAGAAAGAAAAGGAAAGAAAAGCAAGTGGCCAAGTTATTAGAGAAAACATGGCTGCATGGACTCAAATAAACAAACAAACTTGAGCAGAATGCTCAAAGGTAAATAAAATCCTCTGTACTCACAAAATGCATTGGTTATAGGTTGTTCTAAAAACATTAAGCTAACAATGAGAAACACTCTCCATAGGAGCCGTAAGCCAAGAAAATATAAAAACTTGTTGTATAGATTCTTTGGGAGGTTCTCATTAATAAAGCTAAACATAGGTTAAAAAGTATAAAACTGAATCTCCCCATGAGCAATTGCAAGGCTGTGGTGGACTCCCCCTCATTTAGAGCAGGCAGTCAGAGACCGAAGAGAGGGCAATCCTTCCAACCAGTAACAAAACGCTGCCAAAATCTTTCCAAGTACTGTCCAGCACCGAGAAAATGCTTGGCGTGAAGGACACAGAGCTGTCCTGGGATGACAGAGGGACCATGAGAAAGTCGTTGGAAGGCAGGGCTCTCAGGTTCGTTTTGCGAGTCAGCCGCTCACTCGCCTGACTTGGTCTTTGCAGTGAGAAGATGGAGCAACACAGTTGTTCTCCCGCTGACTCCAGAGTACTGCAGCCACAGCTGACGTAAGCACTCTGTTGAAAACTCGGGACCTGTGCTGAGACCCACCAGTAATCATCACTTATTCCACTCCAAGGACTGGAGAAAGCCAGATTTCTGCTTCCCCGGAACTCTGCAGGGCTTTGGGAGTAAGACAGCTCCAAGAAGCTTGACTTCCACGCGGAGGTCTGCAGGAAAAACCTGTCCAGCCGTGGCCCTGAGCTGGATCCAGCCTGCCACATCAGCAACACACAGAAACTCCGCAAGGCACATTTAAAGGCATCTCCTTCACTCCTGTCTCAAGAAAGTTACTTTAAACTACAGTAGGCAAAGCTTAAGTACCTGGTGGCTTGGCCTGGCCGATCTGGGACAGGTGACACAGTGCCGGTGCTGAGGAAAGCTGCTCAATTTACTCCAGCTGGGAATGGAGGCAAAGGGGAGGAGCCAGACTCCTAATGTCACCTTTGAAATCCACGACTCTGTGACCTTACTTAGTCTCACTAGGCCTCATCTACCACATCCCAATGGCACTGGAGTTGGGTGACCAAGCTTTTACCACAGGACTTTGGGGACACTTAAGATGATGTTAAAATGTAATAAAATTGGGAACAGCGCTGTAACTTTTTGAAGGTTTATTAAATAAACTTTTGAAGAAATATTAAATAAATCTATTAATTGAATGTCATTCTTTCTACATCCCCATTGTCTTTGTTTCTCCCTGTCCTCAGCTTCTCATGTGTGTGTGTGTGTGTGTGTGTGTGTGTGTGTGTGTTTGAGAAAGGATCTTGCTCTGTAGCCCAGGCTGGCCTCAAACTTGAAGAAATACTTTTGTTCCTTTTGCTTCAGATTTCCCAATGCTGGGATTATAGACGAGTCACTTAATATAATTTTCTTAATGGCTGTAAACAATGGAAACATGGCTGAAGCAAGCTTTTAGTGAGTCTGCTTATGGCAAGGTTCTAGCATGACGTGCAGTTTACGGTCTTCTGCGGCAGTTCCGGCAGCCTGGGGTGGGCAGGGTTCGTAGATAAACCCCTGTCAAGATGAGATGGGCTGAAACCACTTCCATATGATAAAACCCTCATGATGTTTTATCACAGGGAGCAATAGAATGTTAAATATACGATAGATTTTTAATAAAAAAACAAACCACCTAATGTGAAAAGGTAAACAACTGCAAGTCATCCGAGCAAAGGCCTTCACAGGCTCCAGAAGACTGAGTACTGGGTACCTGGGTGCTGTAGAGCTGCTGCAGGGGCCCTGGGGTGATCTGGGTGGAGGGACAGCTGCTGCGAACTTGGATAGCATTAATGTTAATTTCAGAATATTTTGGACTTCAGGAGGTCATATTCTCGTGTCTGAGTGGTAGAAAGCTTTCTTTGTATTTTATCTGAATTTTCAGATCAGGTTTTGCTTTGTGTGCCACTTTTTAAAAGCGTGAGCCCCCATGCTTCTCATTTACAACCACCGAGAAAAACAGTCCAACACTCACACTCTCAAACACACTTTCATATACATACATGTTCACAATCTCACTACACACACACACACACACACACACACACACACACAGTTCTCACACACGGCCGCATACATGTGCACTTGCACAGTCTCACATACACACAGTCATATATACACAGGTAAACATATGCCCACTCACATAAATTCACAGATGCTCACACGCTACTTATACTAACTCAGATATAAACACATATACTTACACACATACACATTTACATATCACACCCCTAACATACTCACATACACACACACACACTTACACATATATTCTCACCAATTATATACCAACTTACATACACACATGTGCACACAAACACACACACACACACCTCATCACTTACACATATACTCACTCTTGTGCACACACCCGGATACTCACACACAATCACATACATATAAATACCAGGCCACACACATTTATATACACACTCCCCACACTCAGTACACATACACACACATACATACACTCATAGACTTGCTTACACTGAACTAAAGGAAAATATGAAACTTCAAGAAATGAGTAAATGATTCCCTTATGGAAAACATTAAAATAAAATACAGAAATGGAGATGTGAAAGTGTTAAGCATGTTTTTTTTTTTTAAGATTTTAATTTTAAGAACCTAAGTAAATTGACCAAGCTAGTCAATTTAGTTCTTATCAGGGAACAGAGAGAAATAGGTTTTTAAAGAATATTGGAATAAAATGGGAGTTCCTAATGTCTTTAGGACAATGCATTTCTAACTTCTGGCTATGCAAACAATGGCACTGTGGCAGAGTGCTTAGGCAGTTCTCAAAGTCCGTGTTTCAGGTCTGTGGGCCCAGGGTTTGCTCTGGAGGATGAGGTTTGGAAATCAAATAGGTTTGACAGACACTGTGCTGTGCATGCCTTCTGTTGACTTGCAAGGATCTTAGTGTGTTAATGGCTCTGCACACAGTCTATGGATAAGAAAACTTTCTCAGTGTGTAGATCCATTGCGCCCAACATTATTGATCACAGCAGCTCCTTTACATATAGTGCCACATGAAAAACCCTTCAGAACTCTGTCCCATGTTGTGTTTCCTGAGAAATGCTAGGTGATACATCAATCTGTTATCTATAAATTTAGCAAATGTGCAAAAAGTATATGCTTGCATGGATATTCCCTAGTCCCGTCACCTACATCTCTATGAAGAACTGTATCTCCAAACCTGGGTACTCTACAAGCTACATACATCTGGAGAATGTTCCCCTGACACTTTAGTTATGATTCATACAAATTGGTTAAGCTAAGATTTATCAATTTCAATATCATGTATCATGGAGACTACAGTGTTGTGGGACAATGGTCTGTACCCTGTCACTCGTATTTTAAATAAACGCTGATTGGCCAGTAGCCAGGCAGGAAGTATAGGCAAGGTGACCAGGCAGGAAATAGAGGCAGGGTAACAAGAATTCTGAGAAGAGGGAAGTTTCAGTCTGCAGTCGTCACCCAGACAGAGAGGAAGCAAGATGTGCCTCGGCGAAAAAGGTACCAAGCCGCGTGGCTAACACAGATGAGAATTATGGGCTAATATAAGTTAAAAGAGTTAATAAAAAGCTTGAGATACTAGGCCAATCAGTTCATAATTAATGTAGATCACTGTGTGACTTCTTTGGGACTTAACGACTGCGGGAACTAAACAAGACAGAAACCTCAGTCAACACCACAGGCTTTGGGAATTCATAAACATACCTGCTTATCATTGCACAACAGTGGAGATCATATTTTGAGTTCCTAGGAATTGGAATAGAACCAGTCAGCAAGCCCAATAGCATATGGTAGTGTGTAACTCTTAATACCTGGAGCAGTAATTTTTACATCCTACAGAAAGAAGAGGTGTGGACAGAATGGAAAACAGGCTCATGTGTTAGAGGAAACTTCCATGACAAAGCTTGGAAGATGGTTCTCTGAGGACAGAGCTCAAGACAGCCATGTGTGCCCACAGGCTTCTACTTCTAAGCTGGGGTGGTGGTTGTGGTGTTAATTCTGTCTGTGACTGGTGATTAACCAAGGGTGAGACTATTTACTGTTTTCTGTGCACACGTGGCTTGGGAAATAAATAATAAACGACCACTAAAACTTTTATTTTGTTTACAAACCTACATGTATGTCATGTCTATTGCATCCTGTAGCTAAATTTATTCATATTAAGAGGCAAATTTGCACTCGATATGCTATTTTTCTCTAGTTTCTAAAGGTACAGTCATTTTACATCTTAAGAATATTGGTGAATAAAATTATTTTTGCTTCTACAAATTAATTTCTTTACCTCACAGTTGAAAGAAAGAAAAGTTACTTAAGAAGTTGACTTGATTATATGCAAAGTCTTGAAAAATATTTCTACCCCAGAAAAGTGAGTCATTACAAATTACAATTAAATCTTACAATGTAAAACCTGGTTTTTAAAAAAGCCAGTTTTACAGTTTGGAACTTGACACCGAAGTTCATTTTGAAGCATGTGACACCGGGACTAAAGAAGCATTGATGTTTCTGGGATAAATTTGTTCAGTACCAGGAGTGCAGGTGATAGCATGTTTTGATATAATCTTGCGGTGCCACCTTGCCCTTAATTTTCACTTAGGAGGGTAGAAGGTCATGTGATACAGGGGCTTCTGAGTTCCTGAAACTCAGGAACTGTGTTTCTGGCCATTGCTAAGCACATTAGGGCCACTGTAGATCTGCTTCTCAGTGACGAGTGTCTCTCAAAAATGGGGAGGAGGAGCCAATGCACTGATATATAGAGATGTATAAAGATAGCAAAACAGTAAAATTATGGTAAATAAACACAGGAAATGCATTGAAAATTACATTCCATTTTAGAAATATTTCAAAACAATCCTGTAATTTTCTAAACATTTTTAATGCATTTATCTTTCATGAACTTTGTCACCTAGTATTCAAGTAGTAATCACGCAATGCATTATAAAATATGTTGTTTCAAGTGGAAATGGTTTCAGATATAAAATGCGCGTCATGTACTAGCCATTAATTTAACAGAATAAGTGGAATATGAACTTGGCAGCAAAATTAGTACTTTTTGTCCCTTCTCATTTTTGTTTTCCTTAGAAGACAGAGTCTGGGGAATTCACCCAGCCATTAGATGTGTCACCCATAGCAACTTTTTCTTTCTTTCGAATCATTTTGATTGGCTTTGTTCACCTAGTAATGCTCATTTAATTTCTTCTTCTCCTTTCACAGCTTGCTAGTTCACTCTTTCTTAGTGGTGAGTACTCAATTTCAGTAGACATTAAATATTCCCAAGGTATTTATTTACCCACTTGCTGAAGGATATATTAATTGCTACCAACTTGGGGCAATTATGAATAGAATACAAACATTCAAGAGCAGGTCTTCGTGTGGATGCTGGTTTTCAGCTTTGTTGGGTAAATATGACAGAGCACACTGGGGGGACTGCACAGTAAGAGTATGTTTATGCTTTCAAGAAACTGCCTTCCAAAGTGGCTGTCTTTTTGTACTATCACAAGTGCCCATTGCATCAAGGTTTCTCTAGCTTCAGCATGTGTGTTCTGAATGTGGGTCATTCTAACAGGTAGTGGCTCACCGAAAGTGAATGATGCCGCTATGAAAACTCTATGTATGAGCTGTGTGACTCCACTGGGAAAGGCAGTGGTGCAGTGATGGGAGGAAGAGGAGATCCCCAGGACTTCTGGGGAAGGAATGAGGATAGATGCCATTATACACTTTTCTAAAGATAGGATGAGCAAGACCAAGAGTGAACCCTCATGTAGACCTGAGTTTTAGGTGAAAATGCTGTTTTCCTGGGGTCTTTAATGATAACAAATGCACCATCTGGATGCACATGGGTGCTGCAGTAGAAGAGGCTTTGCAGGAGTGGGAGCAGGGGTGTGGAAAAACTCTCCACCTTCCATCAAGTTTGCCAAGTTTGCCATGAACCCAAAGCTGCTTTGAGCAGTTGATTAAACTCCTGCGGCTAATTGTTCTGATGATCACACAAGTCTCCTGACAGGACATTCAAACAGCAGAAGCAAGGAGAGGACAACTATTGACCAAGGCCTTCACAAAGGCTGTGGAAGTGCCTTTGTTCCTGAGATGATTACGTTTTCTGAATGAAAATTACCAAAAGCAGTAAAATACTTGACTTCAAAAGACATTTTCCCTACACCTAGTACTAAGTCTAACTGTCCAAGATTGAGTCCCAGGACCCACATGTAGAGTGTGAGAACTCTTTCAAGTTATCCTCTTACTGCCACACACATGCTAAGCCATGCCCCTCCCAAACTCGATTCATTTAAATAAGGTCAATGTTAAGAGATAAGCTCTGAGCTCATATCAATTAGATGAACTCGGTAGGTCAACAACAAAGAAGAGAATGGATTTAAGAGGGAGTGGAGAGGCTGGAGGAGGAGTTGAAGAGGACAGAGAGGGGTGAATGGTGTCATTACAGCATTTATTGTGAAATTCTCAGAAGAATCAAAGTTTTAAATAAAAAAATACACTACACACACCCTCATTTGCTGTTATGTAAAGGCTGAAAGGCAGTTTTCTTCTTTCTTGAGTGCTCACACCCCGAGGATGCACGCAGAGGTAGTCACAGCTGCCCCAGACATGCAGCTCCAACTTCATGCCTGCGTCGGCATCACGTTGGGCAGTAGGACCAATTGCCGAGTTTGTGTGCAATTGTGCAGGTGGGTTTTAAATGGAGCTTGCCATTCTCCTACTCTCACAAGGTTCCAGACAGGTTTACTGGAAACAGGCTCTGTAGGACAATGGTTCTCAACCTTCCTAATCCTGCTACCCCTTAATACAGTTCCGCATGTTATGGTGACCCCGACTCTAAAATTATTTCGTTGTTATTTCATAACTGTAATTTTGCTACTGTTATGTAAATATCTGATATCTGACCCCAAAGGGTCGTGACCCACAGGTTGAGAACCACTGCTATAAGGCATAGGAGGATATTGTTGAAGAAATATCAGGACTGAGCCCTGTAAAAGGAGCAGGTGAAAGGAGTGAGCAGAGAACTTGGGTTTGATGCAGGTGTGTCTGGATGTCTTCCAAGCCCACAGGGAAGCTGTGGAGCTACAGCAGTTCTTAAATATGGACTGAGCTGGGCTTTATTGATTTAGTTACTTAATTTTAAAGGAGCAAGACGCAGGGTGGTAGTGGCGCATGCCTTTAATCCCAGCACTGAGGCAGAGGCAAGTGGATCTTTGTGAGTTCGAGGCCAGTCTAGTCTACAGAGTGAGTTTCAGGACAGCCAAGGCTATACAGAGAAACCCTGTCTTGAAAAACAAAGCAAAACAAAAAGGAGCACAAATACTTTCTTTAAAGCAACATTACAGAACAGATCAGATTACACAGTAAGAGAGAAGAGGAACACTTGAGGAGTGAAGATTAGCAAGAGTCAGAGCTTTAAAAGGTCACATGAGTAGGTCATGGGATGTGAGTCATCCTGGTCAGTGCATGACCTTAAAGAAGGAGGCCCTTTGCAACTGAGGCCACCTAGGAGGAGTTGCTGACAGAGCTGGACCAGCATGTCACCCACCAAAGAGGAGCTGAAGGCACACCTACACTTGTCCCCTCTAAGTCTCCATTTCTTACTGTGGGAATGCAGAATAGGGAAGGCACTGGCTTTAGGCATTTATACAAAGTCTCATGTTCAATGCTCACACAGGGCTTGCTATTGTAAGATGATCATAGCATTCTTAAGGCCTAAGCACTTGAAGAACATTGCTCTTTCTAGAATCTAGCATGTTCTTTCCAATGCAGTCATGGCCTAGACTTCTTTTTTTTTTTTTTTTTTTTTTTTTATCGGTGAGTTCCTTTCTGAGCCAACCCAAAATTCTCCCATCAAAACCAGTCTTTCCTGTTATCCCTAAGTAATCTGCATGTGATTCTAATTAGTATCTGCCATATTGAAATTGGTCATAACTGTGCCTAATTTCCCCACTCATCTTCTAGAACTAAAAGCAACCCCAGAGCAGAGACCATGTCTTATGCTCTTACTCCTTGCGCTGCTGTTGGCACCGATCGCTGTGCTTTCTTAGGGAAGCGATGGACGTTCGCTGACTGAATAAACACGCGAAAGGGAATGGTTGGTCATTTGTCACATACTGCTCCTTTCGCTATTGCAAGGTTGTGAGATTTACAGAACCTATTATTTCCTGACTTCACCCTTGGGAAGTCCAGAGTTAAGTTTAATGAGCAATTATAGACATGGTATTAGCCTACCCATTTGGTGTCTTATTTTCCTTTCACTCTGCATTGATTTTGGTGTTTGTTTTATTGACTTTGCTTATGACTGTTATATATTTTTTATCATAATACCTCTTGGATACCCTTTGAATGGGGGCAGGTTATAAATTCCATGTATGCAAATAACATCTTCCATGTTCTGGCTTTTAAAAAGCATTTAAGGATTACCATAGGAACATAATTCATTATAAGGTTTTATTTCTATAACAAAAATCTTCCACATATGTAGAATCAACCTGATCCATTATATTTTTGCTTCCATTGCAATTTTATAAGGAGTTATTGTGCAACATCATTATATCCCAAAATATGGTAGGGGTGATGCTTAAAATATGGTTCACAGGAGAAAAGTAAGGTACCAAGCAAAAAGAAACAAGTGATAAGTGGAATTATCAATCTGTCCATTCATATGTCTGTCTGTCTGTCTGTCTGTCTGTCTGTCTGTCTGTCCATCTACCCACCCACCTTTTATCTAGTGGGTGTCTGTCTCTGTTCTAGATACTGGAGAAACAGGGACAAGACCCACATGGGGCAGGGTGCTTGCTGTTACCTTCTTATAGAAGATAAGCAGTCAGGGGCAAACAACAGGCAATTTTAGGTAGTGGGAAATGCTGGGAAGAAAACAAAGAGGAGAATGTGGAAGGGGAACTGGTAGAGGAGAGAGAACAGAGGTATTAGGTCATGTGGAAAGTAGAGATATCTCAGAGAAGGTGAGAAAGAGAGACTGTTTAATAATGAGAGGAAGCCACTCGTGTAAAAATATGACATATGACCAGGTAGAGAGATGTCAAGAAGTGCAAGATCCTGAGGCAGGAGCAAGCTGGGCTGTTTAAGCCTGGACAATGATTTACAGCCAGATATTTATTAACTTAATTTGTACTCAATACATCCAGCAGACTGACCTTACTAAAGAATCACCAAACATCTGCAGCTCCCAGCTTATAGGTTCCCCTTTGTTGTTGTACATTCTACAGACTTCAGATGGGATCCCAAGTGGACAAGCTTTGCGTTGCAATGTATTTTGTTAAAACTTTAAGAAACTTTGCACAGATTTCAACACGGCTATCTATCATTGCTACTATAGAAAGGGAACTGCCTTGCCATGGTGTGTGGCCCAAGCCCTGGAGCATTTGATCTGAACCAAATGCAAGTGCTTCTAAGGATGGAGTGTCTATTATTTTATGAGACACAGCCAATAAAGTTCTTCCTCCTGACTTTGGTGGAAAAAATGAGAACCACTGGGGCTAGTTGGATTTATCTTTCTCTCTGAGACCTCTAAGTGGGCAGTGCTTTGGGTTATTGAATCAGCTTTTAGAGCAAAGGTCTTTGAGTGTCTTATGCTGAATGATTTGTAATTCACTATTTATTTTAAGACCCTTCTGAAGAGTCTCACTTCTCATATTTAAATTGAGCATTTGGAAAAAAAAAATTTAAAAAAAGAAAAAAAAATAAATTGAGCATTTGGGGAGAAAGGTGCGAGAACTGACTCACTGTGCCTTGGCAGGAGGGAGTGAGAGAGGATAGTTAAACCTGAAGCTTTCTGTGGAATACACTGTGGTGGGCATGCTGAGAGATGTGATATAAGCCAGGAGATGGACGTGCAGGGAAGTTGCCTGCATAGTCTGGAACATGTGCAGCTTTTGCTCGGGATATTTGGCAAAAAGAGCTGAAGAGCTTCATCAACAGTGATGCAACACCCTAAGCACTGGTTTGCTGTGTGACTGCGAATACCTTCACACATTCCTTCTGGCATTTGGCCCATGAACACAATATCTCTTGTGACTTCTGTCCTCACTGCTGACTTCCACATGCTATTGTCAATGGCAGAAGAGGTCAGAACACAGTTCTTTGTGCTGAAGAACTTGTACCATTGGGTACTATGAGATTTAATAAGGATATCAAAGAAAGTGATCATTTCTAAGAGTAAGCCAAACTATTTTAGGAAACAATGGTAGATAGTTGTTGCAGGGGGTGCTTAGCCTTGGGTTCCCATTTGGAAAAATCTCAGTCAAAACATGACTCATGCTCGTTCACCAGGATCTCTGGATACTGAGGGGTGTTTAAATTTTTACTCTAAAACAACAAAATATTAGAAAACCTATTGCTAACTTTGCTACCTTATCACTTTTATTTTTTTAAATATTTATTTATTTATTATGTATCCAATATTCTGTCTGTGTGTATGTCTGCAGGCCAGAAGAGGGCACCAGACCTCATTACAGATGGTTGTGAGCCACCATGTGGTTGCTGGGAATTGAACTCAGGACCTTTGGAAGAGCAGGTAATGCTCTTAACCACTGAGCCATCTCTCGAGCCCCCTTATCACTTTTATTATATACAAAATAGGTACTTGTAAAAATACTATGAAATGGAAACAAACAAAAAACTATACTAATTAAAATATATGATTCAAACCTATCTAAAGTGGGACTGGGCTAATGTCTCAGTGGTTAAGAGCACTTGCTACTCTTGCAGTAGACTTGAGTTTTGTTCCCACATAGTAATTCACAGACATGTGTAATTCCAGTCACAGGGATTTGACTCCCTCTAGTGACCTTTGAAGGCTCCCAGCATGCATGTGGTACATATACACACATGCAGGTAAAATATCTATACACAAAATAAAACCTTCAGTTAACATTTTCCTTTCTATTCTATTGGATTCTGTCTTGTTGCATACGTAATAAAAAAATAAATAACAAATTAATAGTAGTGGGAACGCAATTGGAGTACTTTGATGGGAAGAGAATCTTTTCCACTACTTTTAATATAATTCAAATCTCTTTATATCAATAAATACCTAATGATTTTCTAAGCTTAAAGGAATGCCTACTTCTCTTGATGACTTCGGAGTACAATGAGAACCAATGAGCACGTGTGAACTGCTTGACTTTCCACTCTCAGCCTTTTTGTCAGGCAGTGTCTCTGAATCTAGCTTGGAGAATCTTTATGCTCTCTAAACAACTGTGTACTTACACTCTCTCTGACTCTCTAACTTAGTGCCCTAAGTCAAGATTCTGGGCAGCATCCAAGCTCTTGTGACAAAGTCATAGATTTCCTCTTGCTCATGTTCTTACTCTCCAAATCTGCAGGGTGCAGTTCCTCCCAGTCTGCACCTCCTTTAGTATTCTCAGGATCCCCAGGGGGGCTCTTTCTTAAAGTTCCCCCTTTCTAGGACTACAAGTCTGTGCAAGAATCCCCACATCCAGAAGCATCCCAAGTTGCTGGGATCTGTGGATTCCTGTTGTCTGCCTCATCCCACCCATTCTTTTATTTTGGTCTGTCTACCCACATGCTCAGGGTGCCCTCCCAGACACTGGACAGTTTGCTTTCTTCCTCTTTGTGAAGCTGACCTGTCCCTGCTTCTTCCTATCCAGACAAGGAACATCACTCTTCTCAGTTCCGTAGGCTCTGATCACGAGGTCACTTTTCCCTTTTCTTACTTCTTGCTATTAATCTTCAGTGGCTTTTGCAACCAGAAAACCAGTCTGATTGGATCAGGGCATGAACATTTGACAAAGACATATATATCACAAATAATACATATATATACTACATAAAATACATACTTGTACACACACACACACACACACACACACACACATATTTCTCTCTTTGTTCTCAACTGGTCAAAGAGATGATTTGCTGAACCATGGTGTTTCCATTCTGAGAGCTGTGACCCTAGTCAGGAGTGAAAATGGCCGTTCTCTTATACTTCATTACATACTTAATAGCTCCAAATAATTCTGAAGATATATATATATTCTAGGAAGCTTGTATAATTTTATTAAAGGTATAAACTGGGTTACTAAATGAAAATCAGGAGTCTAATCAACTGATTATAGGAATCTATTTGATAATCAGGCCATTTTTTTCTCTGCTTCAGTTGGAGCAGGGGCATCATCTATTGCAATCATGCAAATATCTTGAGAATAATACATATCCATACCAATCAGCCTTCCCCAACCCACAGCAAAAGATTCCTTTAGGACACTTTTGAAATCAGGTTAGATGAGCCTGTGAGAGTTGAGTCAAGGTGACCTGACTAAAAGTGGGGACAGGTGGGGAGGCTGGACCCTTGTAGTTTTTCTATGTGATGCCAGCCCCTGACTACATGGGTGAGTCCTTCTCTGGCAAATGAGATCATGATGAAAAGATGATGCCCCCCCTTCCCACCATGTAGTCCCTCTTCTGGGGATGTCTATAGAGAATGGTGACCACACATCAAGAGCAAAGCCACCACTGGTTAGTATATTCCAAGCAGGATTTGGACTTCTTTTTTGTAACCTGCTCAACGAAGACACTACTAAATGCCACTGTGACACTTGCACCAAAGAGGACAACTTCTAGGACAAAAAAAAAAAAAAAAAAAAAAAACAAGACAGGAGGCAGTGTTTGATTGACTCTTAGTGGCTTTGCTTCTGTATGGATGATCATAACATAAGTGGGCACATGCTAATGTAACAGCAAAATAGGTAAAAGTTTCAATTATGGCAAGGCAGTTTTTGTTAGCACTCCCATTCTCACTTGCAATATTCTTATCTTATGAGATCTTAAAAAGGAATTCCTATCCTCGACAATATAAACAATGCTAGGTTGTGAAGAAAAGAGGCAAAGCAGTGTATGTTTGTGTTAGGCTAGCAGAATGGTGTGCAGCCATGATGTTAGAGACGGGAGTCCTCCAAAACAGCCCTGTACACATGAAACACTAATAATATATATATAATGAAAAAGTAGTTGCTTAATATATATCATATCATTTAATCCTATATTGAAAAATAGATCCTACTATCCCCATTTTTAGGTGAAGAAATTGAGGTTAAGTACCTTGTCTGAGTGAGGGACACAGGAGCAGCTGCAATTAGAATCTAGGTCTCCCCCCAGGGATTATTCTGCCTGCTTAGTGTATAACAAATAAAAGAAAAAATTGTAGGCCAGGTTTATACAGCTCAAATTAAATGGAGCTATGATAATATTTAGTCAGAGCATCTATACTTCTCATGTGAATAATACAGCAATTTTTTTCCTGAGTTATATGTATTTCTTCAATTGCATTGGGATGAATAGATCATTTCTAAATAAAACAGGAGAGCATAAAAAAATGAAACGAATGAGCTCAATCCCAGTTGAAGCAAGAAGAGTAAAATACATTTCCCTGCTTGAAAGAAAACGATTCATCTATGTGAGGTTCTATAAATGCCCTCTTTCAGAAAGTCGCACCGCTGTCAGAAGGGCTTTTTACCTCGAATGACAAGGGCTGTCATTTGGAGAAGGAGTGTCCGCTCACTCATGACCTAAGTGAAAAGCTCTCTCTCTGGAGATCAGGGGAGATGGTGTTGGTGAGACCTAGGGACCAGGTTGGGCAAACCAAGTGGAGAAATTGGCCCTGGATTTCTTTGTGTTTAAAACATGTAAAAAAGAAAACACAAAGCTAATAGAGATTGCATGGAAACAGCCGAGTGTCTGGCCCTTCTGTAGGATCACAGAAACTGGGTACTGTATCACTGGGAGATCATTTAGTACCTGGTCATGCAAGAAGATAAAAGAATTGTCCTGCTAACAACCACACTGAAAGAATGGAAACTTAAGGAATGAAGATGACTGGGCATGGTGGTGAACACATGTTACCTTAGCACTTAGGAGACAGAGACAGGAAGACTGACAATTTCAAACCCAGCCTGGTCTACATTGTAAGTTCTAGTCCAACCAGGGCTACATAGCAAGGTACTGTCTCAAACAAAATAAAAGAACAACAAAAAAAGATAAAAGTATACCAGAAGGAAGTGGTTGTAGGGTGAAGAGGAGGGGTAGGCATTTGGATGACAGAGGAGGGGCCGGCTAAGGACAAAATGTAATACTGACTGGAAAATCGAGAGTCTGGAAGCGGGGGGGTGGTTAATGGACAAAGAGTAACAAAACCGTTTTTCTGCCAGGAGAGATATATGGGTTCCACATTAAATTCATGGTACTATTGTAGTCCTTCTGTCTTTGCCTACCTGAAGAAAATTCCCGAGAGTCCTTGCAGCAGTGCCACAGAGATTATACACAGTAGTGAAAGCTGCTTCCCACCCCCCCACCCCCCAGTGCCCCTCTTTCTCAGGGCGTGTGTCTGCCTGCATGCTTCTCTCTCCCCTCATTTCAAAGAGCCAATCAGTGGCTCCTTCTAGTCATTTTGACTTTGAAGAACTCCCTACTACTTTTCCTTCTGTGTACTACTGTTGGCCCAAATAGGGTCTTGATTTCTTCACATCTGGGCCATTGCAAGATATTTCAAATTTCTCACTGGGAAATCTAAGATTTGAGGAGTTTAGTGACTCTTTGACAGACTCAGGTTGCAAAGTGCACAGAGGTTTGTCTGCTATCCCACTGTAGGAGGGAAATCTGAAGATCTAGTGAAGGGCTCATGTTTTGGAAGTAGCAAAGGGTTCTAATGAGTAGTGACAATTTTAGGACTGGGCAGAATTAAGACTTGCTGTAATTCTGATTTCTGGTTTTATGGGTTCATTCTTGACTGTGTCCCATCATGATACATCATACTGTCCCATGCCATTAACAAGTGTAAGCACAGTTCCAGGAAGTGACATGGTATATACTGGTAAGTGGTTCTAGTACACTCTAGGATGGTATGCGCCCTGAGACTAGTTAATCCGCAGATGTGCAAACCATGGATAGTAAAGGTCAATGTATAAATAAAATAATTTAATTTATTATATTCCATTTACTCTGCACTATATATTTAATATATAATTAAATGCTCATTTATGTATATTATGCATGTATATGTATATTTATATTATTAAACATTATATACTATACATGGTTTGTAAATTATATATACATATATATATATATATTTACCAAGCAAACATTAAACCATATTAACGAGATAGACCATTACAGAATCAAAATAGAATAATAACAAATAATAATAAAAGCTTTGTTCATCATAGCTAATGAATGATATATTATTATCATTTTGAACATTTTGAGTACTTTCTGGTATTTGTGTCTCTCCTTTTAACAGTCATAATTCCAAATAGGAAATGATATTCTAGTAGCTCACCAGGTGAGAGTTGGAAGAGACCTAAATCTACCCCCGGGGTGGGCATGTTGGCAAGTGCGTTGGTCTACCAGTCTGGACCAAGAGAGGCCTGAGGATGTCACTGGGGTAGGAGTCAAGCATTGATATTCCTTTGAGTCTTTTGAGTCTTCCCAGCCACTCTCCTTAGCCTCTGCTGACCCTGCCCATGTTCCTCTGAACTTCTGTTCATTTGTTTTCACACTTAGCTGTAACAGACTCTGAGGGAAAGGAAGGAGAAGAGAGAGGGGGAGGGGAGACAGACAGACAGACACACAGAGAGGGAAAGGAAGGGAAAGAGGAAGGGAGAAGAAAGACTGAGAGAAACAGACAGACACAGAGTCACAGAGGGAGAGGAAAAGAGAGAGAGGGAGAGGGAGAGATTTAGGTCCAAGTCATGCCATCCAAGGTTAAGCATGGAACAGCACCTTTCTATATCACATGCCAGTGAATGGATTAAATGTGGAATCTTGCTTGAGACCAAATGACTGATTAATTGCTAATTTACAATATTTTTTAAATGGTCAGAATTTAGTTAAACAGCAACTTACAGTTTATTGAGACCCTTTATTTAGGACAGATGGAAGAGAATACTCTATGTGTTTTTCCCCTCAAGTTAAAAGTCTGGGGGGATTAGGCAAGTGTCATAAGTCCCATTTTCCAGGTGAGAAAACGGAGGTCCAGAGAATTTCAGTAGCTTTCTCAAAGCCACGCACAGTTAATGAGTAAAAGAGCTGGATTTGGATTGTAGTCATACCTGATTGAACTGGAAAGATGATCATGAAGTCAGGGAGGAAACAGAAGAAAAGAAACAACCAAAACAAACAACAACAAATCCCACCAAGGGAGACTGCCTTGGAGCAGCAGCCCTGGGATGTTGCCAGGACAACAGAAGGCTGGCGTCATGACTTAAATCAAAGAGGAGTGTCCCAGGCCCAGCGCTCATCACCTGAGCCTGGGCTGGAGAGTAAATGAAAATAGCTTCCCTAGAGAAAAATATTTATTCATTTAATGGCTGAAACACAACGCCACCTCTGCCGTGAAAGCGGAAGACTTAAAGTGCGTTACTGTCGTCCTCAATACCCGTGCGGACTGGCTCGCAGGTCATATGGCGCAACAGCCCATGTAATCCCCTGAACGGAAAAAAAAAATTAGGCTCCAAGTGCCAAATGGACACCCACAACATAATATCAGGTAAAACAAGCATATTTCCCCCCCCTCCCCCACCCCTTCCCAACCTCCCCAAATGTTAGAGAAATAGAGAGAAATTCCAGTCATTTCTCATTACTGTGAAGGTCAGCCTGGCTGGGAAATTGTTTCTGCTTTACAATTCCCCAAACTGTAGAAAGCAGTTAGACTTCTGGACAAAAAACTAATGTTGCATTCAAAGGGAAAAGAGGCTGAGACGGCACTGCTGCAGTAATAAGAGAATTTTTTACTCTTTCCACTTCCCTGTGAACCTAATCAACTGTGACATGAGAAAATATACTGGGCTCACCCAGCCAGAATCCGCCAGCCACCTGCAAATGTCCTCAGCACTCCACTGTCTGGGGCTTTACAATGATCCTTCCGACATCAATTTTGTGCATGTACATCAAAATGCCATTAGAAATGCCTCCCCCTTCTCTGTCATGGGCCTTCCCTGGCTCCCCCCGCCCCCCCCAGCGCAGAGAGATTGCCCCGTGGTTGATGGATGGCCCCTTTCAGTTACTGGATGGAAAGCATTTGCCTATATGGAAAGGTGTCTTGGGGATCTAAAGCGATCTGCTGACAGACCCCAGACAAGGTTTGAATATTGGTAGAAGGGAATTCTGAGAATCCCCTTTAATGCTTGATTAGTGTTTACTCAAATAATGAGCTCCCGGCTTTTTTCTGGACCCAGAGAGGTGATCTGCATCTTGGAGCAGGCTCGAGTTTTAAGAAAAATAAAACCCCAATGTGCTCGCATGGGTTGTAGCGTGGTCCCAGGTTCTGTGAGGTGCTGTGCCACAGGGACCCAGCAGAGGTGCTCAGGCGCACAGGAGCTTTGACCCTGTCCTCTGATGTGTGTGCATGTTTTCTGGGCTCATGCACAAACACATATATGTGGGTAAATGATGCATAACGGGTTTTGACAAGCGCTGGGCATATACAATGAAATTCTTGCTGACAGTTTTATTATTTTTCAGTTACATAAAGTTGGGCAGATCTAATGTGATTCACAGTGGCATTATCACCTTCTCTCTCTGCCCCAATATTTACAGAAATATTACAAGTATTTGACATATAAATTCAGCATTTACTGACTTTAATAACCACGTGATCAATAAGAAGTGATATTTTTATAGTCCAAGTTCAATATTTAAAGGGTCATGGACGGCAAATCTTCATCAAAGCAATAAGGCCAGATCTTTTTATTTTTCAGAATTCATCATTTCTCTTTGAAAAAAAATCTCTTTGGAGAGACTACAATTAAGAGTTAAATCTATAAAAATGTTACCAAATTCACAAAGGATGTGGACACACTGTAGGAAGTGTAGATATGAACACATTTCCTTTGAATAGCTCAAGAGTTTGGATATCAAGAAGAAATCCAGAATGTTAAACAGAGATGGAAAAGAAAGAATTAGCGTTTGTAAATCTGGGAACTTGTTACTCAAGAAAGACTACAGTTCCCAGCCCCTTGGTAAAATCTTTGCTTTTCCAACAAACTGACCCAGTTAGCTATGCCTAAGTACACAGTTCTTGTTTCCCTGTGTGCTAGAGTCTGCATTATTTCTAAAGGTAGGTGTCAAATTCCCCAAGCCCACTCTCCTCCTAGGCTACCCCATTTTTAGAATATAATCAGTATTAGTAACTTTGACTGTTGGACACAACACAAGTTTATTGGTTCTTTGAATATAAGAGCAGGTCTTACATTTGATTTGCTAATAGTTCTCTCCAGAGGCTGATAAATCACCTTCCCAGCTGTGCTTGAAACATGTGGAGACTATGTAAGACCCTGGCGTCAAAAGCACTTATTTCCCATGCTCCTCCCATCTTTCCTAAGGTCACCACCACCTCAACCATATATCACCCTCTGATGGAGGAGTGTCTATGTGTTACTTTCATTATTAATAAAGAAAACTGCCTTGGCCCTTTAAGAGAACAGAAAATTAGGTAGGCGGAGTAGACAGAACAGAATGCTGGGAAGCAGGAGTTGGGGAGACACTTCAGGCAGTCTCCATAGGGAGTCTCCATGCTGCTCCTCTCCGAGATGGACGCAGGTTAAGATCTCTCCTGGTAAGCCACACCTCGTGGTGCTACCCAGATTACTAAATATGGGTTAAAGGAAGATGTGAGAATTAACCAATAAGAGGCTGAAACTATGGGCCAGGCAGTGTTTTAAAAGAATACAGTTTCCGTGTAATTATTTCGGGTGTAAAGCTAGCCGGTGGCCGGGTGGCGGGTCGCAGCCCCGCCGCTTCACACTACAACCCTCACAGTGCTCATGTTCACTGAGGGACAGCACTGTTCTAAGAGTGTCAAAAACACTCCCAGTTCATCCTCCCAGGAAATCTGTAAGGTCAATTCTATACCTGCTTTCAAAGGAAGGAAACTGAGTCATTGAAGGGATGAACAACTTTCTGAAGATTATTCAGTCACTAAAAAAGGAGGTCAGAATTCAAGCCTAAGTAGTCTTCTTAAGTACACCAGACTGACTGTCATTATCTTTATTTTCAGGCTAATGTTTTATCATTACTGTTTTTCTGTGATAAGAGTTGGCCAACTGCTGATCAAAGTCAGCTCTGGCCTGTAGAGTATGTTTGAACTGCACAGCTAACTAAGCATGGAGTTCACAGATGAGCACTGGCATTGATTTGATGATGGGAAGCACTAAGTGTGAACTGCCTTTAGTGCATTCCCAATGAATGCCGCACCTCCTCTGTATTGGTTAATTTCTTGTATCACTTGGTTGAACTATGAAGTGCTCAGATGTTTTTGTTTTTCTGGATATTTCCATGATGGCATCATTTGAGTCAATAGACCGAGTTAGCAGATTACTCTCTGCTGTATGGGCGGGGTAGGATTTACCTAGTCTATGGAAGCCATGAGAGGAGCAGTAGGCTTCCTGCTATAGTATGAAAGCGTCCTGTAAACTTGTGACTTGAACTGGTATATGCCTTACTCAGATTTCAGACTTGAGAGCCTCCAATATTAATCCCAAGAACCAAAGCTCTCCTTCTTCATCTCTCTCTCTCTCTTCTTTCTCTCTTTCCCTTCCTATCTTTCTCCCTCCTTCCTTCAGATAGATTCTATAGTCTATTAATTCATCTGGAGAACCCTGACTAATTCATCCTCCCCCAAAATTCTAGTCTTTTCATTAGTAGACCTGTATTACAATTTTGTTTTTGTTTTTAGAGCAGGGTTTCTCTGTGTAACAGCTCTGGCTGTCCTGGAAGTTGCTTTGTAGGTCAGGCTGGCCTCAGACTCACAGAGATCTGCCTGCCTCTGCCTCCCAAGTGCTGGGATTAAAGATGTGCACCACCACTGCATGGCTTTAAACTATTTATTTAATTATTGTTATGGCATTTAGAATTTATATAAATGAAATTGGTGGCAATTTGTTTTATCATATATATATGAGAAAACATAAATATGCGAAAATACATATATATATATTTAAGATTTAATACCTACTTTCATATATTATATATAAGTACATTATGAGAACCTTGATTTTGTCTTTTAACCAGTATAATGATTACTATGTGGCTTTTACAGAAAGTATTTGTGGACTCCTGAACTATAGCAATGAACTATATTTAGGAATCGAAGCCGGCTAGGTGGTTTGATCAATTGTTTGTGTTGAGTGGGTATATGGCAGAGTCATCAGTGGGCAAAATAGCAGGTTAGCCAAATGGGTCCAGAATAAGGATCTTTCTTGCCATTACCTAGTAAAGCCACAGAGCTGGCTCAATGGGAAAGCATGAACCATGAGATGGGACCTGTTAAACCAGACCTGAGCTGAGCTCTTCAGAGGAGAGAAGGGAGAGGGACAACCAGCACAGTGTTCTGGGCTTGGGGTCCTCATGAACTCAACTTTGAGAGAATCACTCCCCAGAGTTGACTTCCTCTGCCTTAATAACCACTCAGACACCCCTGAGTCTATCAACTGTTCAGACAAGCATTCTTCTTTTCACCCACTACATGGGGCCATATTTTGCAAATGAGAATTGTACCCTTTTATTTTTCTAGAAATTTGTATTGTTTTTGAGAAACATATTGTATTTCTCCGAGGTCTTCAGAGACAGACCCAAGGGGGTGTATGTATGTGCGTGTGTGTGTGTGTGTGTGTGTGGAGGTGTATACTTCTTTTCCCCCATTCCCACCGTACTTACCTATATCTATACTTAGAAAACATTTAATTCAAAAGATCTGCTCACTTTACTGTTTGAATACAATATCGAGTTGAAAGTGTCACTCGCAGCCTGCAAAGCACTTTGCGCTTGGACTCCAACTCCCAGCCTGCCAAGCACTGACCCCATAATGTCTTTAAGCTCGCAAGAGAAAATCGTGGTTTTGGGTTTGTGTGTGTGCTCCCTCTGTCTTTCCCTCATGCTCTCCTGCTCCCCGCCCCCCGGAGTTTGCTATTAAACTTGGGCATTTAATTTGGCTTAATCTGGTTTGATTGGAGTTCTTTGCATCGGTGGAGAGGTTTTTCTTAACATTTACTATAGAAGTTGGCAAGCCCCAAATTTCAGGGGAGGCTGAAAGGCTAAAATCCCAGAGAAAAGGCAATATTGAAATTCAAATTCAAAGATTATCTGAACTTCCTCTTGATTAGAAGAGGGCAAGTTTTGGTTCAGTTCAAGACTTCAACTAACAGGATGAGATTTTATTAATTATTCACCAATTTAAGTATCCAACTCATTAAAAAATGTCCTTATAGAAACACTTATAGTAATGCTTGACCAAAAATATGGCATTGTGACTCAGTCAAGCTTACATACAAAAATCATTACCACAAAGACTAATTAGGTAAAGTTGGGGAGGGGAAAAGGTGACCACAGGTTTGGAATCCACCTGTAGCAGGAAAGAATGGGACTAATGAGTATTTTTTTTTTTTTTTTACTGATTCAGACATCTGGGTGCCCAGGGTGTTCAGTTTCCAGCATTCCTGAAATCCTACACTTGACTAGAACTCAAGTCCTGGCTTCCCCTCCTCCCAGTTCCTTTTAGACACTCCCAGTCCTAAGCAATCCTCCTATCACAGTCTCCGAGGCCACCTGATGTCTGCCCATACTGTTTAATAGTTGACTATATTACCATGTAACACTCCTGGCCATCCTTCCCAAGAAACATCTTTATTTTCTCTACCAATAACAACGACCCAAAGTCACCAAGAAGCTGAAATTCTATTTCCTTTCATCTGTGTTGGGCCTTGCACACTGTGTACTGGCCCCTCTCACGACTTGTCAAATCTGCAAAGGACCTACTTTGCAGGATGTTGAAGGATAATATGAGATAATGTTTGTGAAAGTACTTTGTAAACCACATGGCATGATACAAATAGAAGATTTTTATTACTATGACACTCTATTTTAGAAGGCAAGGGGTGGGAGTAAAATGCTTTTAAAAGATTCACATTTTAGAAGTTTTACAGTGCTAGCACTAAAAGGTTTAACCCTTAAGTCTTCTGGGAATTATTGGCTATGGAGAGGAACTTGCTTAAGAGTGATAGACAGCTAAGATTTTTCTTGGTTATTCTGACATGCCTCCTTGCTATGTTTTTATCAAATACACCATGCCTCTCCTAATTTTAAAATTCTATTTATTTTCATGGCATGGAGGCTGATAGACAACTGGCTTTTTAGGCTCATTTTATATTTGAATTTAATTATAAATACACTTGAAATTTATAATAGGAGAAAAGCAAATAGTTTCCAAATTATTATTACTGATAACAATTACAATAACCGATATCAATTCATCAATATATTTTAATTAACATTTTTTACTTTTTGAAGAATTTCAAACATGAGTATTGTATTTACATCATTCCCATACTTCTGCCACTCAAACTCTTTCCATGTTCCTCCCTATCAAATAATTGACCTCTTCATACACACACACACACACACACACACACACGTGTGTGTGTGTGTGTATGTATGTATACCCTGCTGCACCCTTTTACTATTGTGCCTATGTATTTGTGTTTAGGATTGACTATCCAGGATTAGATAACCTACTGGGAGAAAGGGTTCTCCCTAAAGAGTACTGATTTAGCAGTCTCTAATTAATTGCCCCATCTCTTCATCTAAGCATAGAAAGTCAAATCATGCTGTCATTGTGCCGATCTTGTGACCACATTGTCGAGATTTCAGGGGTGCACCTTCCCTATCCTATATAGAAGATACTGTCTTCCATCAGACACCCTGGTCCTCTGACTTTTAGAGTCTTTCCCTCCTGCATGGTGTTCCCTGAGCCTTAGATGTGCTGGCTACATTGTAGATGTATTAATTGGGCTTGAGCACACACAGTCTGTTATCTAAATTATGACCAGTTTTGGATTTCTGTAATGGTCTTTATAAGTAATTTAGTATTCTCAGTAATCACTGTTGTATTGGTTATGAGTGAACCAGGTTCAAATGTCTCCTTATGTTTCTCAAAGTACTACCCCTTTCCTAGTTTCTACCTCCATTGTTGAGAGGGGAAATTATTCCCAAACTTTGTGTATCCCTCCAAAAAGCTCTTACTTGTAGAATATCCCTTTACACTCTGTTGCTGGAGGTTGCTTGTTTGTTTCCGAATGCTCAGCTCTGAAATAATCACTCAGAAACTATATTATTTGCAATAGTGTTTGGTGAATAGCTTAAGTGTATTTCTGGCTTACTCTTAAATATCTTAAATTAACCCATTTCTATTATCTTATATTTTACCATGAAGCTCGTGCCCTACTAGCAAAGTTCTAACTGGCAGCTTGTGTGTGTCTTCAGTGGCAGCTCCATGGTTTCTCCTGACTCTGCCTGCTTTCTCCCAGCATTCAGTTTTCCCTGCCTAGCTCTACTCTACCCTATCACAGGCCAAGGCAGATTTTTTATTCATTAACCAATAGAAACAACACATATACAGACGGACTTCCCACACCAACACTCTGTAAATATATGTCATTGTGATTGGTTTACTAAAGAAGCTGATTGGTCAATAGCTGGGCAGGATAAGGTTAGGCAGAAGAACCAGACTGAGAATGCTGGAAAGAAGAAGGGTGGAGTCAGGAGTTGAGTTGTGAGTAGACACAGAGAAAAGAAAGATGGGCATGCCATACTGTGAAAAGTAACCAAGCCACATGACAAAGTATAGATAAGAAATATGGGTTAATCTAAATGTAAGAGTTAACTAATAGCAAATCTGAGATATTTGACTGAGCATTTATTAAGCCTCTGTGTGGTTACTTGGGAGTGACTTACAGGATAGAAACTTCCACCTACACTTACTTGTTATGCTTTCTGTTTTTGAAGCTCCCACAATAGCTGACATTGGAGGTCATCCACATTAAACCGTAGTATCTTACACTGGTAACCTCAGGAAGTCTGCAAATCTCAAATTAATTGTCACACTTGGGTGTTATATCCTGCCTGGTCTCTTCATGCTGAACCTCTCCAGATTCCTCCATTCAGAGACTCTTCACTTTGGTCCCTGGATTTTATGGTTTCTCATTAGTCAAATGGCCTAGTCTCTTACCACCTTGTCGAATTATTGTCTAAACTCTTTTTCCACTGCATGGCTCTTGCCCTTCCTTGAGAACAGTGCTTCACTAAAGAGTTCATGCGAGTGGCCCTCTGTCTCTATCTCTCCTGAGATTGGGCCTGGAGATCCAAGGAGGTCATGCATGCCCATCACTGCTGCCCCTACGCCCATCTGCCACCCAGCTCCCTGGAAAGTCTCTTGAATCTCAACTGAACTATACAAGTTGCTACTCTTTGATACAGAAATCTGTAGGTCCTTAAGTTACCCTACCTTGCTGCTTAAAGATCTTTAACCAGGTACTCTGTCATTCTCTATGGATTTAAGATTATTATAGCAGTGTTTGTGCGTGTGTGTGTGTGTGTGTGTGTGTGTGTGTGTGTGTGTGTGATTTTTAATAGCCTTTGGATACCCTACTTCTGCACAGCTGACCCTGGCAGTTGTAATACACAATGACGCCTATAGCCTCACATTAAATAGTAACCTGAAGGAGGCAGACTTCTGATACTTCTCAGCAACTTATATGCCCCCACAGTCCTTAAAAGATGGTTTTACATGTTTTCATTTCACCTATACCTTCAGTATATCCTTTCTTGTTCTCCCTCTTACTCACTGACTGCTTTTCCTGTCATGGAGAAAACAGAGTCAAACAGGAGAACGTCCACTCTTGCTCATTGTCACCAGTGCACACCTACAGTATCTGCATTCACATTGTGTCCAGTGGGAGAGCACACTCAAATCTTCTCTGGCTAAACACTCCACTGCCTCAGGGGCTCTTGTGCCCCTTGCCTACCAAAGAGCACCCTGTGTGAGAGGACTGTGTCGGCAAATAAACACAATTGTTCCATTTCTCATTTTGAAAAAAGCAAAGTTTGGTTCCACTACTATCTGTCAGATTAATTTTAGAGCAAAGAGTTGTCCTTGTTCTAGACAACACACCAGGGCCCCAAACAAGAGCAATACCATAGCTCCAACTTTTCTATGCTTTGTGTCTTAATTTTTATTGAATTCTTTGTGAATCTCCTATGATCAGACCAGTTGTTTATTGGGACTCTACCATAGCTGCCTGGCATAGCTACTTTTCCCTCCATGGAGCATGTGCCCACATTGACTTGCAAGTACCCCCTCTTTTCTTTTTCTGTACCCCTGTTCAGTTTCTGTGGCCAATGTCCCTCCATCCTCAGGTATCCTTCAAGTTGGAGGCTTCCAGGGACAGCACTTGACCCTCACTGTCTAGATGTGTTTTCTTTACAACACAGTGCTACTCTGATGAACTCTCAAGTCCAGAACTTTGTAACGTGACTGACTCCTTCACATTTCTCAACCACTTAGTGCTCTCAAAAATATTACCTGTCCTAAACAGACATCCCCCAAACAAAGCCTGTTTGCAATTCTGTTCTCCCCACAGCCTTTCAACAGTGAAGACTCTCATCTCTCAATTGTATAGGTCAGTTACTAGATACTACGTACATTTTTTTTTTCAGTTTTTAAACTAGAATCCATTAGTCTGACCATGTTTGATTTTTTTGGGCCATGATGCACACCGTATGTACTCTAGAGTGCTGAAAGCTTGCAGACCTACCAAAACGCACTTGGGAATCCCAGGAGACTGATTATTGAGTGACTGTATGATAGTCACTTCGGACTTCCTGCTGGGAATTTCTATTTATCGTGCATCCGTTTTCTCACACCCAAAGCTGGTCCATCAGCAGGTCCTGATGGCTCTTCTTCAGAGCATGCAGAATCAGGTTACCTTTCACTGTGTCTGCCACAACAACCTGGTACAAACTTAGACCCCCTCACCCCAGGCTTCAGTTGCCCCTACATGGACTTCCTCCTTGTGACTCTGGCAGCCATCTTTTCACAACATCCCTGGGGATGTTCCTCTTAAATTACTAGTCACAGTCCTACTACTCTGGCCTCCCCCACTCTGTTCCAGTCTTGACAGCTGTTCCTAACTCTCTACTTCTGCCCCTTAGTGTGCTCCCTCCATTTGTTGGCGAGGTCTGTCTTGATGAAGATACAGTCCTCTGATTGGCCTGTATCAAATAGCAAACTTCTCATTCTAGTACTTTCTTTTGTTTTGACTTCATTTATTGTAGAAGTTAAAATGCTCAGTATACTGTGTGTTTAAGTGTTTATTTACCTCTTAAATTTTGTGTTCACCTTTAATTTTTACCTTAGCCCTAGACCAGTACTTCATAGGCATTCAATGCAATGGGCAGATGAGGAATTCAAAGGATTAAAAGATGATTGAAATACATTCAGATATGTAAATTACAAACCTGTCAAGAATCAGAAAAAAAAAGAGTTCCCCAGCTGAGGGGGCCTGGCCATTTTTGTTACAGATTTCTCCATGAGTCTATGTTACGCACCAGTCCTGCTGGCCTTGCCTGTCTTCTAAGCAAATCCCTAGACAGATGATTGCTCTGTCCTCTTTTGCCCTCTGAATGGTAATTAGAACTTGCAAACAAAAAGGCCACCAAATGGCCTGCTGTTTAGATTTTTGTCAGAACTAGAAAGGTCAGGTAGATTACAGTGGAAGATGTCTTTCAAGTGATTTGACTAATTTTGGTCAGATTCACTGTAACTGCCTTTCTGGGTCCCCACCTAAGGGGACAGCAGTGGTGACAATGTAGGCAGACGAAACAGAGTAATATAAGCTCAGAAAGCATCTCCAAGGGAGACAGCTTGGAATAATTGACACTGTCCATATGCATGGTGGCAGCTTGGGGAGAGCAATCTGTGCATTCTGGGCACTTTCTGTGGTCCCCCCTTGCTTGTCTCACCCACTCATTTCAGCAGTGACCTCAGAGTCTGTGTGGAATCAGACACCGGTGGGTACTCTCTCTCTCTCTGGACTCAGGAACTCGCAGTTTCCCTTCAGTCCCTTTGAGCAACAAGTGTGGGCAGAAGCAGTGAGATGCCCAATGGTTAGTGCTGTTTTCTAGCTCACAAAGTAAGTTACTTACACAGAGAAAAACTAAGCTTTAAAGCCGGGTTTGAATGGTCATTTGATGATGTGTTCTGCGATCTTCAGAAAATAGGTACATGGTACGGCCACATTAGGGAGAGAATTTGCTAAATAGAAATTCCCAGCAGCAAGTCTAAAGGCTATCATTCTGCCTCTCAATAATCAGTCTCTGAAAACCTCCAGGTGCATTTTAGTAGGTCTGCAAGCTTCCAGCCTTCTGGAGGACACATCATATCTCAAAGAACAAAGGTAAGTCAGATTGGTGGATTCTAACTTGGAGCATGAAAATAATGAATCATTTATTGTTTCTAAAGGGAAAAAAGTGGTAGTCTGGTCTCTTCTGAAAAAGCATCTATAGTTATGATTTCAAAAAGAGGAAAGTGGCATACTTGTTAAGAATTGAGTTTTAAATGATACTTTTGATTATTTCAAATCATGTCACCCATGGGACAAGAAGACGCAGGTTTAGAGCTCTCACCATTAATTATGTAGCTAGTCTTGATTTATGAAATAAATCTGGTTGAACAATGTTGAGTACAGAGAAATCACCACACAAAACCCAGAGCGCATTTCTGAGCAGATGGAGGGATAAAGTTTGTGGAGTTATGGTGAAGGCGTCATTTATCAAAAGCTGTTCTCTATTTCTGAGACGCTTTGGCTGGTTGAGCTTCTAAGTGTTCCTCTCCAAAAGGAGAACATGGTCGCTCTGTCTGCATCTCAGAGTCTTAGAGCTGCTGAGGTTTGATATGGTCAGGAATGTCGTGTAGGTCTCTAGTAAGGAATGAAGGTGTAAGGCTGTGTGTGGTCACATTGGACCCAGCTGGTAGAGAAGAGGGAGGAATGGAAGAAACATAAGCTTCGCTATCCTTGCGACAGAATAGCCCTGGTCCTGGGCTATTTATTTAACTGTTTAGTCTCCAGATGATAAGTGGGCCATGCAGCATTGACAGTGCTAGGAATTCTTAGAATACTCACACCAGACCTCAAACTTCCTACTCTTTGATATATTGAGCCATGTGTCTGAAGCTTACCGAAAGCCTTTACCTTAATTATTTCTGTTTTCCTTATGTTTCAATTTTTATTTTTATCTTTAGCTTTATCATTTCTAATTCTATATATTTATGGTGAAATGGTTGAATTAAATTAGTTAACATAACCATAATAGCAAATGTTTGATTTTTTTGTGAGAAGGACATTTGAAATTTACTTGTAGACATTTTCTACAGTAAAATACTATTATTAGCTGCTTTTACCATTCTGTAAGATAAGAATCAAAAGATTCTGTGTATCACTGAGATTTTGCCCTTCAGCGGTCATGTCCCCATGCTTCCTTCTACTCTTGTTTCAAAGTATTTGAATTGTTTTCTATTGCATGTAAAGTAAGAACATGCAGAGTTTGTCCCTTTGTGCCTGGCTTACGTCACTAAGCTGGGTGGTCTCCAATTTCATTGCATCAACGACAGCATTCCTTTTCTTAGGGCCAGCTAATGTTGCGTTGCACCTTTCTCCCACACTTTATTTACTCACTCTGCTGTTGATGGAGTCTTAGGTTGGGTCTGTTATTTGACCGATATAGAGATGTGCAGCAGCACTGGGAATCTGTCTAGCAAGCTGAATTTCAGGTCTTTTGGTAGACAGTTGCATGTAAGATGGCTGCATAATATGGTAATCTGTTTTTTTGCTTTTTATGCATTTCCACACACTCTTCCACAAGAGGCATACTAACTTACATTCTTGTCAGCAGGGATTCTTTTCCCCCCCACATCCTCCTCACACTTATCTTTAGTCTTCTTCAAAATACCATTCTGACACGTGTGAGATGATATCGCTTTTATGGTTATTAATATGAGCACTTTTTACAAATGTCTGCTAGCTGTTTTTATATATCACTGAGAAATTCCTATAGAGTCTCTGTTCATTTACTACTTTTGTTTTGTTTTGACAATTGGTTTCTTGCTACTGAGTTGCTTGAGTTTCTTATATATGTTAGTTATTCATCCTTGATTGGTTATAGTTCACAAATTTTCTCTTCTAATCTATATGTTGTCCCTACACATTTTTCCTGCTTTGCAGAAGGTTTTTGGTTTGATGTAATCTACTTTCACCTGTGCATTTGCTATTTTCTTCAATAATCAATTACCTAATAAAATAATATAACTTGTAGCTTACCTCTACGAATTTTAAAGTCCACTTTAATACTAAATAGCTAATACTAATGGCTAAAATCCTAGTTAATAGGTAACTGCATAATAGTGAACAGGAACTCTCTAAAGGGACGCTTTCTCTTGGTTAGTATTTTGCAAGCACGTAGGCGGAAGGAAGGTAACACCTGAAAGCGCAATTCTAAATGAGGTTGTTAACTATCATCATGAGAAGTGCCTGAATACCTCGCTGCAAACAAATCTTGCATGTAAAATATAAAAATTTCTGTGTTGCATTTGAAATCTGATAAATATTTATTATCAATGCTGTTTGCTTTTAATCTGTTCAGGATATCATTTTTCCAGCTTCTTAGTAGTTAAACAAAAATGGCATTTACATTACAATATTGCTTGCCAACAATCTCATTTTCTGGTTTAGTCAGCAGCCCTTCATGCTTGATTAGTCTTTAATTATACAAATACCTACATATTTTAGAAAGTTTTCTTTTTTCCATACTTGAGCATGTAATTATTTTCTCTTGCATGCAATAACCTTTAATTTGGGATTAAGCAACTGACTCTCTTTAGTATGGATGGGCCTTTTCAAGTGTTGAAGGAATTCAGTTATTGTATTTTGAGAAAAATTAACTCTGGAAGCCCTCTCATCAGTACATTTGACAGCTTCCCATTCCACTGTTCCAGGAAGCCCTAAATACTGAGTAGATAAAACCAGGCTTCGTTTCTCTGGCTTTCCCCCTACTTCTGCCCACATGTTTAGTCTGTGAATGTGATCATTTACTCAGTTAAAACCTATGTGTACCTATCTCCCTGTTTCTTGAAGTAGCCATAAGAACATATGTTTTACACAGTATTTTTAATATAAAGTTTATTTAGTAGAGAAACGCAAACAACACACTGTTATAATATTAAAAATGTTTCTGTAATAAACTCACAGAACATAACAAGTATGGGAGTAGCCCTTCTCTCTTCAAAACCAAACAGCCTGGATGCTGAAGTCTTTCCCATGCTCTCTGGTGCACTGGCTCCTAACACTCTGTTGGTATCCTTGTCTCCTCACACCAAATCCAGAAACCAGCACTTCCTTACGAGATATGGTGATTACGTATGTGCACAGTCTCAGTCTGTGCCACACTAAACGTGTGTGTGTGTGTGTGTGTGTGTGTGTGTGTTCTATGATCTGTGATACGCACAGAGGACACAGAGCTGAGCTAGACTGGCAGGCACCTTTACTACTCCTCTGCACACAGGGCTTTGCCTTTGTCAAGAAGGCATTTTTGCTTTCTTCCATTCCTTGCTCTAAAATTCAGCTCTTCTGCTGATAGAAGTATCTCCCTGTCTTCTTGTCAGAGCTTTGTGTTATTGTTGTTGTACAGAAATTTAATTCTACTTCCTTCTGTTTGACGGGGTTACCTACTCAACATCAGAGCCCACAGGACCAGAAAGCTCATCTGGCCCAACTCCATTCTTGCTTTTCTCTGTGAGGGCCATTGCTAGATCCTCTGATAGAACAGCCACCTACGTATAGACCTAGGAAACTCTGTGTTCTAAAGAGCTCACTGCTGGCCCAGGTCCCTGTTGTCCACATTTTTTTTAATCATGGTTGGCATATATCTTTGGAATATATGATGATGAAACAAAATTTAAACCTAGCTTGATATCTGAAAGTATTTAGGCAGAAGGAACGAACAGTAACAGCCAAGGCCCCAAGAATACAAATTCAAACAGTTGACTCATGTAATCTTTACATGCATACATGCAAATATCATCTTCTTACCTGAGCCACCCCTATTTCTCTCTAGGTTCTTTTAAATGTTTCTTTTAGTACTACCTCCACTATTCTAAATAATACTCAAAGTTTTCCCAATATGCTAATTTTGGATGCTACTAACTTCCCCTTTGCAAGGTGACTGCGCAATCTCCCAGAGTCTCCCACTGCCCTGCATCCTCCCTCCCAACAATTGTTGATTTAATCAGCATTTCTTTTGTGATCTAGAAAGTGCTGTTTACTGCTGAGTCTCTTAGTAAAACACAACCATATTTCCTTTCTTACAGGTTCTCATTCTTAAAACCTTAGTTTGTATTTTGGTTGATTTGCTTATTTAGTCTCCCCCCCCTTAGTTTTCCCAAATTCATCAAAGAGATAGTAAGATCTTTATGAGTGCTGCTTTTAATAAAGTTAATCATGCTAGGCATTCTGAGAACTTCTGCCTTCTATGTTTTTTTTCTCCTCTCCCAGTGTTCTAGGACCAGGGACTCTTTTGGCCAACTCTGGTGGTAAAATCTCAAACCTTCCACTTAAGCAGCTTACTCTGCTGCTTGTGTAGAACACTTCTGCTACATTTGATGAAGGATACCAAACAGGCATAGAGGAAATGGATTTCCAGAGAAAATCCATTGTATCCACATCTCTTCTAGTCTTCCCACACAGCACATTTTTCCATTTTGCTGCATAGCTGTGCAGGATATAAAACACCACAGGAAAACCACACCCTCAGAGTTAGTGTGACCTTGCAGCCTCAGGTGTTGCTTTTGAAAACAAACACTATTCGAATTTCTGAGTTTTAGTGTTTCTTATTTTTCTTCTTCCTTGAAAATGTTTGTATCTGAGATGGGCTTTTTAAATAATCTTTTCAGGTTATATATGTAGTAAACTTTCAGTGCAGCAGCATCCTTTTAATTTGGAGAGATTCTTTCTTTGGTAAAAGTATCATGTTTTTGCTTTTATATTTTGGTCTATTATTTAAAATTTGGACTTTCTGAAATTTTTGGGGGGTTTTTCCCCTCATTTTACTTTGCTTTTCCCTTTCTCTGTTTTTTGATGTTTTTCCTAGGTGATTTTTTTTCATCTTCTAAATATTCTATTGAACCACATCTGCTTGATTGTTTGAATGCTCACCATGTTCTCTGCCTCATTCTGCAAATGTTCCTTGCAAGAACTCCTGTGGTGAGTTTTATGGATGCCTAGCTTTCTTGCATGTCCGGAAGAAACATTTACTTTTTGCTTTCATGGCCCCTTTCCTTCCTTGTCTCTAATTCTTCTACCCCACATCTTATTTTCTAGTTTGAATTTCTGATTTTAGACAAAGGTGTTTCTCAAATTCTGAGTCATTCTTCATCGTCTTCACATGTTTGACCAGGAGACAAAAGCATGGTCTTCTTCTTTGGTGATCCTAGACATGAATAACTGAGTCCGTCCTCTTCAGTTAGAGGAAGTTTCCCTATCAGAACCATTTTCCTGAAGAATGTCAGGCAGTGGGAGCTCAGGAGGGTGGTGAGTGCCTGTATGTGAACTCCTACAGGAGAACTGATAGTTCTGTGAGGTCAGTCTCATCATCTAAGATGCTGACTTTCTCTGGATCCTCCTGGAGAGAGTGAAGGGTCTCCCGAAAGACAGCCTGACTTATGTCTTCAGATCTGGAGGCTCTTTCATTCCAATTCCCATGCATAAGCTGCTGGAGAGATTGTTGTTGCTCTGTTGGGGCTGGGAGGGAGCTGACATTCTAACTATTCACTCCGCCATCTTAAACATCCTTCTGCTTTCGGTACCCTGGCACCCATCTTCTTCCTACCATGTGTTGTCCCCAAACCCACTGCTCTATATTCTCCAGAGTTGTTCCACATCCCTCTGTCCTTCTCTCAAATCCTTGGTATTTTGCTTTACAGTTTATCCACTATTGCTTTTTCTCTACCTATATTTATTGTTGAGGATTCAAAAATCACTTAAATATTTTTTCTTTAAGATTATTTTAGTGGGACTTGGGAGGAGGCAGGAATAAATGTATACATTCAATTTATCCCCTTAGTAGGAAGTTCTTTATTTTTTGAAGAACTGGAAGTATTTTTATTATTTTTAGTTTTCTAGTGCCTTTTTATTCCACACAATTTCTCAGCTATTAATGGCCATCTTTGGTTATTTAATTTTTGATTAAAAAATCTTAGTTTCTTATCATATTCTTTCTCAATTCATTAATCAATTTGTATATTGTCCCAGGGCCTTAATCTAATCCATTTACAACTACATGAAAGAGTTGTTCCTTTAATTCTTAAGTTAATTTATTATTTTGTGTCTATAGGTGTTCTTCCTGTATGTATGTGCACCCCATTCATGCAGTCCCTTCAGAGGCCAGAAGGGGGTATCAGATCCATGGGATTGGAGTTAACAGATGGCTGTGAGTCACCATGAGTGTGCTGGAAATTGAATCCTGTTCTGGAAGAGCAGGTAGTGCTCTTAGCTATTGATCCATCTCTATAGCTCATAGAAAACTTGTTCATAATTCCTACTGAGCATCAGGGTCTTTGACTCTACACTAAAGATTCCAATTTTATGTTTTTAGAGTTGGAGGAAGGGAATTTGTATTACTAAAGAATCCCCAGGTGATTAAACTTTATTTTTTAGTTTTTTGCCATATAAATACTTAAATGCCAAGCAAAGAAGGCCCTTGGGCTTATTAATATTAGTATTAGTATTATGGGTGTCCAATGATTCAAACCCAGGGACAATATTCTTCTGTCCATTACTACAAATTAAACTCATTTGTTTATTCCTGTTTTTTTTCTCATATTCTATCAAAAAAAGTTCCAGGTAAACTACCATTTAGTTTGTGTTTCAGTGTGTATCTTCAAAAACTATTCAAACAAAGCCATAAAACGCAGCATGACTATTACATGAAGATCGCTGGTGTAGCTCTTTGGTATCTTCAGTCATTCAGCTGGTAGCCATGTTTCCAAGCATCTCTAAAGTGTCTACTCCTTCCTTTTTTACAGTGTGCTTTAATTGTAACCTCAGTGAGGCCCAACAAGAAAACCAGTAGTGGTGTCTTTTCATCTGCAGGTCTAATTCCCTCACTGTCCACTCATGCGCTCTCAAAATTTATTCAGTGGTGTGAGCCTCACTTGTGATTCAGATGTGTGGTCAACCCTTTGAAGCACCCTTGGGGCCTCCTGCCAGTCCAAAGTCTAGGGTCCCACCCTTATAAACATTTTGGGTCTCCCTTTGTTTCAACAGCAAACCTAACAGCACTGCAATTTTGCCTCTAGGAATAACATGCTTGTAGGAATTACCCTTTCCATGTTACTGCTAAGTTAAGAAGTCATCTACTCCTAGCTTTGCGGTGTTGAGTGGCTTGACGTCAGGAAGAGGCGATCTGGTAAAATGGTGGATATGGCATGGTGAGCATTCTCTATGCAGGATTCATCTGAGGATCAACTGGAGTGTCACTCAGTATGTGAATGACAGGCAGTACAGAGGCTGTCCTGGTGAGAAGAGTGTGTGAAGGCCTTCAAGCTGGAGCCAGAGAGCTGGGTCCAAGTCAAACTCTACCTCTTAAAGAGTCTAGAGGTTTGGTGAGTTACTAGCTTCTTTGGGTCTTGGTTTCCTTACTCCTTAGTAATTGCAAAGAATGCATGCATAAGACATCTACTAAGCTATCAGGCATGTAATAAATGCCAGCGTTTCCTTGTGCCTTTAGGTTTTTAAAGGGAATCATTGCTTTTGTATGCGAAAATCCTGAATACTTAGGTTCTGACAGTAGGACTGGGTAGCTAGAGTCTGTCACGTGAGAGTCCCGGGTATCCAGTGGCGGATACACAGAGAAAGAGATCCATTCTCATCTTCCTTCAGGGTCTCCCTTTGCTGCTTTTGGTGCTTGTAGATCATTTGGACATATAAAATAATAAGAAGTGCCATTTATCTACCTATAATAGTCTTGATACAGAACCACCGTGTTTTGGTGAGATGGTGGGGAGAAACGCAATAGAAAAATGAGAAAACGATGGTCCTTACTTTGCTAAATGTTTGATCCCAGATGAAGGTAGCTAATTTAAAACTATGTCTAAACCAAGCCTTCATCTCCAAAATCCCATTGAAGAGATAGAATAAAGATGATGGGGTGACTAAGAACAATAATCAATCCTAATGAGACCCAAGGCATTCCAGTGTTTGCCCTGCGCTAAGCTTTGTTTTAAGTATCACAATAAATAAACATCATCTCATCAAATTTTGTAAATTATTTCAAGATGTCTGACACAGGCACTTGCATATGTATGAAATGAATAGCTGTTAACTGAGATGTCATCATGCATACCAATTATTGATAACCCCAGATATCAGAGGTGTGAGGCACTGTGGCTATTTTCAAGACTAATTGAAGTAAAATAATAAGTATGTCTATAAAAATTAAGAAAAAAAGCAAAAAATAACCTAATATATTAGTTCAGAGTATAGGGCAACTTCTGAGAGCTGGGCCACTGAAGGTACTTTTATGGAAGAAGCAGGGATTCCAGGTAATGGGCAGGGCACCACCAAAGACAGTGGGTGGATCAAGTGGGAGATAGTGGGTGCAGAGGGTCAGGGAGACACACAGCAGGGCAGGGTCAGAGAGTCCTAGCTAAGATGACCAAAGGGAGATTTTGATCATAAGGTTGCTGTGGTTTGACTAGGCCCTGTTCGTGTTTGGGCAGTGGAGAGGTAGGACCCATAAGGGAGGAGAACTGTGTCCTCGTAACGTGATTCACATGATCACCGTGAAGGTGGCTTTGTGACAGCGTGAGCTTGACCATCTTTCAGGCTTTCCCTCCAGCTCACATGAGCCTTCTGCTGCCTTCTGACCCAGCAGGATACGGCACCTTGATCCCATTCTTTCAGCCTTCAAAGCTGTGTGGAAAAAAAAATACGTTTCTCTTTGTTACAAGTGACCTCTTCTGGTCTGCCATTTAAGCAGTACAGAGTGGTCCAAGACAGAAGATGTGAGCAGAGAATGCTTTCAGGAAGATTATTGGGCTGTGGTTGGCAGAGTGTGTGGCTCAAGGACGAAACCGGAAGCAGGAAGAGCAGTTCTGGGGTGTGGGATAGCACTTCCCAGGGCCAGGGCAGATGAGATCCAGCTCTTTCCAGGAGACTGTATTGGGCAGTACTGCAGACATCTGTGCTCCCTGCAGCCATTTTCACTTTCTCTAGACCTGTCCATCACTGTCAGGACCAATTTCCTTAGCGTTCTCTGGAGTGCTTAGCATGGGCATTTGGTAGGTGTATACACTACTAATGTGGTGTGTGAGCTTTAGACCATAGCGGCAGCAAAACATGGTTGAAGGTTCGATTCTCCTGAAAGGGGTTTGTGTGTGTGTGTGTGTAGGATGATGGAGGGAGAGGGTGGGTATTACATTTTTTAGTGTTAATTTTTTTTGACTGTTGGGTAGTGTTTGGTGTTTAGGATTTCATTGTTACATGAGATAGATCAGGAAATATTTCAGACTTATTAAGTGGCTAAGAAAGCCCACCCTTGTCTAGGTGAAAATCTGGATTTTTCAGCATAAATTTTATTAATGTTATTATTTCATTTTCTAAACAATTCTTTTGACATTGTTTCAATGAGAAACATTTTATATCTCAAATTAACCCATGTACATATAGAGCTGCATGCGATGGCATCTAACCTTCAGTGTGTAAGTGTACATCGATATATATATATATATATATATATATATATATATATATCATGTGTCTATCTGTATTTATACAAATTTCAAGAAAGAAGCAACGGCCCTGCTATGTGTCCTGTGTGTGAGCTATTCTCTTTCCCTATTCTCTGTAACTGTTGGTTTCAACCATGAAACTGATGTAATAGTCATTGAGTGTGTGGGCACAGCTTATTTTCCCATATCTAAGTACATGGTCTGATCTATTTCAACATAAGATCAGTAGAAAAGACCAGAAGATGTACGTTTTCTTGCTTCCTGTGATAGCCTGTATTCTTATTCATGGTTTAAAAATGTACCAGGTTCAAAAGAGCAGCCCTGATGCATAAATCCTGCCTCCTGTTTTTAACCTCAGGACAAGGACTGAATAGCCCTTCCTTGAACCTTTCCAGCAACCTGCTTCCTTTCCCTCCTTCCCCATCCACAGAGAAGCTAAAGAAAAGTCCTGCAAAATCTCAACTTCTGGGAGCTTCCCACAGAACCCCTTCTATCTTTATACATGGGGTATTTTTTAAACATAGGATGAACTCCAGTCAAGTTCAGGCTTTATACCGGAAAGATTTTCATTCTTAAACACACACACACACACACACACACACACACACACACACACACACACACACACACTCCACCCACCCCACCTCCAGCATGGGGTTAAGGAGTGTTTATTGTAAATTCAGAATCCCAGCACTATACCCCATTGGAGCAATAAGACTCAACGGCCTAGGGTTCTCATTTTTGTCGTGACATCTTTGTTACACAAGAAAAAGAAGATTTTTCTTAAAATACCAGCCCCCCCACCCCACCCCCCGCCTGCCTCGCTTCAACTCAGATCCAGGGGCTTTGGCCTCTGACCCTTTGATTCCCATTCTGCATCTAATCGGTGTCAGGGCAGTCCCAGTTAAACTAAAAGGAGGTTAAGTGGAAAACCGAAAAGCTCCTCCAGCTCAGCGGACGCGGGAGTGCTTACCATTTTGAGGTAGCGCCCTAGTACACTCAGTGGGTAGGGACTGTTTCTTGCTTACCCTGCCTGGCTTTCCCCACCCCGATTGTTTGGTGCCTGATTTGTTTCTAGTTGCAGCAGGGAGGTCAGCGCGAGCCAGGAAAATGAATGAAGCAGCCTCCTGCTGGCCGCCTGGAGCGCGCGGGTGTTACGGATCAGCGTAAAGCCAGCTTCCTTTCCAGGGCCCGGGCCGATGTAACTCACTGGAGTGGCAAATTACATCAGACCTACAGCTGTAACCCGACATTATGATTAATTTGATCAGTAATTTCTCCTGTTTTTCATTTTAATCGGTGTGACTATTCTGCTGTGGCGGGTCTTTCAGATCTAATTAAGATAAATTTCCCAGTAAAAGACTTGGCAGACTTTCCAAGTCAAATCCAGGCATCAAGTGTGAAGACCTGCAGGCCCAGTCAATCACCTTCAGGGAGGGTCCGCCTCACACTCTGCAATGAACCATTCACACTTAAGCAAATTCGTAATCTCCAGCCCTGCTTAGTCATTCTCTCAAGACATCCAGGCAGAAAGAGTGAGAAACATAAAGTAAAGTAGACAATGTCATTCTTGCCCCTTGCTTACCCTCCACTGATCTGCAGGTACTACGAGGATGGCACCTTAAGTGAGGCTGCAGAGTCCCTGAGCTGATGTTTCCAAGAGGGAGTCTAAATAAATATCTGCATGTGAATATATACACACAAATACTGGAATCTCAGACACGTAACTATGAAGATGGACACCACACACACACACACACACACACACACACACACACACACAATTTATACATATATAGTCTAACCTTTGAATGGAAGTACATAGCCATAGCCATATTCATGTTGGATTTGTGCTGGCTAGGTTTAAGAGCTTATTTCTCTTCTCTATCTCTCTCTCTATCTCTCTCTCGCTATCTATATCTCTCTCTATCTATCTCTCTCTCCCTTTCTATACCCTACCATCCCTCCCTCTTTCTTTATTTCTTTCTTTCTTTCCTTTCTTTCTTTCTTTCTCTCTCTCTCTCTCTCTCTCTCTCTCTCTCTCTCTCTCTCTCTCTCTCTTTCTTTCTTTCTTTCTTTCTTTCTTCCTCTTGTAGGTCATCAGAGGCATTCATCTATGCTCTCAAGGCTGGCATTCGTACAAGGTTTGTTAGGTTTTTGTTGCTGGAAAATGAAAGTGTTAATGAGACTTATTTCCCTGGCCATTTAATCTGGAGAACCTGCCTGTCCGATCTGGTGGAGGCTGATATTGAGTAGGTATCAAGAATTCGACTAGATTTTTGGGCTCATATGCTTTCTTGCAGGAAACAAAAAAGACAGACCCAGAACTTCAAAGGGGCAGGTATTTTTGAAAATGTTACTCCATTTTATCCAAAAAATATTGTTCTATCATGATGGCACTACTTCAAGTTTGTATGAGATGAATTCTTTTTCTGACAGAATAGCCATCTTGAAAATACATGTTGACTAGAAACCAGGCACTCAATTTGTACTTCATGCTGTCTCCAGTGCATCCCCCACCCAGTCTATTAAGAGTGCTAAGCATTTTTTCTAAGAACAGATATATGACCTGAAACTCAGTACAGAGAATGGCATTCTGACTGCACACAGCCTCTGGGGCTCTGAAGATGTTTTGCTACCATTGTAGAAGTATCTTGATTTTTGCTTCTTCCCAAGTCTTGACACAATGGTATAAGAGAAGACTTTAATTTCCAGTAAGACAGATAGTGCTCTCTCACTGGTACATGAAAGACATTATGAATGTAGATGGGTGTGGTCATCATATCCATAGAGGCGAATTGGGTCTAAAACTTAGTGTGTGACCTGATGCCCTCTCATAGGGATGCTGCTGTCTATCTTAGGTCTAATTTAATTAGTAGCCACAGACCTCTCTGTATTGACCAATACAGAACTCTCTGTATTGGTATTTCAATTTGGTAGAAATGACTTCATCAAGCCAGTATACTCACTAAAGAAAGGAAAGGATGTATGGCCTTGTCTTCATCTCCACCTTTAAAGGAACTGATATTTGAGCAGGAATAAGGTCAACATTTAAATCAGGAGAAAGATTCAAACTGACAAGAAGGCCAGGCAGGTAGGAAAGTGAGAATATTTTCTTCAGCTGGGCTATTTACCACAATCCTCATCTGTAAGGAAAGAAATGATGTGTTTCTAGTGAGACCCCTTTCTAACAATGATAATTCCAAAATTTAAAAAAACACAGAAGAAGCTTGTGTTGCAGTGAATGGCTGAGGTTTTGATATTATTTCCTGCTGTGCAACTTGTTTCTTCAAGGGCTTCACACAGAACTTCCCATCCGTGGAAAGGAGCATCAGGACCGGAGGGTTCTCTGAGCAGGGCTTTGCCAGTCCAAGTAAGGGCTGAGTATCCTCAACATTTACCACCAGCAGCTGGTGAGCAACAACGATCAACCTCACCCACTGACCTGGGACCTAGTGGAATCAGAACTGGGCATCTAAATCAGAACTCTATCAACTGTCAGCTTCCCTACTCCTGCCTAGAGTCCAGGATCACATGGATCCTGACACAGAACCCTAATTAGAGACTCTCATAGCCAGTCCCCAACCCGATGCCTGCCTATAAGCACGTCACCCACCTCACCAATATGGAACCATGAAGAGTCACACTCAGAACCCCAGAGATAAATCAAGACTGAAAATCAAGCATCACTACAACTTAGCAAGTTGGAGTAATAGCAAAACAAACAAAAATCAATACAACTGCTTCCCAAGATGGTTGTATAAGACTACCATACCAAGAAACACCAGAAACCACCTAAATCCATATGCCTAGGTCCCATCCCTAAACCACAAAACCATGAACATGCAGAACAATATGTGTACTCCAGAAACCAGCACCCTTAACTTAATGTGCCCTTAGAAAAGAAACTTAGCTAATATATAACTTCAAAATAGCAATTATAAACCTGTTCAAGTAACTCAAAGAGGATATGAATAAATGCATGAGTGAAGACCATGAAAACAGAGTTGAGTGAAATAATAACAATTCAAGGTAATAAAATAGAATTTAATAAGGGAATAAAATCTCTGTGTGGGGAGGGGGTTAGAATAAGCCAAACCAAAATAAAAATTGAAATGGAAAAAGTCAGGTATTCAAACAAAAAGTTCAGAATAAAGTCTCATCAAAGATTTAGATCAAGTGGAAGAGAGAATATCAGGTCTTGAAGACAAGGTATAAGAAATGGTTCATTCAGTAAGGGAAATGTTAACTCTCAAAAAAAAAGAAAACAAAAAATCGAAACATATAACAACAACAATGAAAAACCAGGAAGAAAACATTCAGGAAATCTGGATAATATCAAAAGACAAAACCTGTGTATAATAGGTGCAGAAGGAGGCGAATCCCAAGTCAAACGTGCAGAAATATTTTTGACAAAATTATAGAAGAGACTTTTCCAAATCTATCAAGGTATAAGAAGCATGAAAAAAATACGAAATAAAGAAGAAACTCCATATGGCATATAATAATCAAAACATTAAATTATAGAACAAATAAACGATATTGAAAGTGGTTTTCAAAAGAGACTAGATCATGTGAAAAGTGGGTAGGCCCGTCATAATAGCATCTGACTTTTGATTGGGGACCGTGAAAGCCAGAATGGCCTTGACTGAAGTTCTACAAGTTCTGAAAGACCACAGATACCAGCACAGACTACAGTATTGAGCAAAACCATCAGTTGTAATAAAAGGAGAAAGAAAACTGTCTCCTCTTAAAAAGAAATTCTCAGAATTTATGTCTACTAAGTCAGCTCTACAGAGTATACGAGAAGGAATATTTTCATCAGAAGAGAGGATTAAAGATACCCACAATAGTTTACCAGAACAGATACAAGTAAACAACACCACAACAATAAAAAACAAATTGGCAAATATTATTCAGCAATGACTATCAATGTTAATAATCCCCCAATAAAGAGATACAGACTAACAGATTGGATTAGAAAACCGGATTCATCTCTTTGCTGCCTCCAAGAAACACACCTCGGCCTGGAGGGCAGACAGAACCTTAAGGCAAAAAGATGAGAAAAAGCAGATGGAATGAAGAGACAAGTGGGTGTAGTTATTCTAATATCTGACAAAAGAAATTTCAAATCAAAACTACTGAGAAGTGGCAGGGAAAGTCATTTCAACTCCATTAAAGGAAAAAATTCTCCTAAAGAATATTATAATTTTACATTTTTATGCACCAAAGACCTAATTTCATAGAAGAAACACCGTTAGATATAAAATCACAAATTGACCCTAACAGATTGATAAACAGCAACTTCAATTCTCTGCTCTCACCAGCAGATGTGTGGCCCAGACAAAAATGAGATAGAGAAACTCTAGAGCTAAATGACATCATAAATCAAATGGACCCAAGGGACATTTACAGCACATAGCACCTTAACACTTAGGAATACACTTTCCTCTTAGGAGCCCATGGAACTGTTCTAAAGTTGACTGCATATCAGGACAAAAAAGGAGCCTAAACAAATATGGAAAATCTGACATAAACTCATATATCCTATCTGACTACAAAGGAAGGAAGCTGGATATCAACTACATTAGAAACAGAAGAATGTGCACAAACACAGCATGAAACAAAACACCATAGAATGAAAATTGGGTGAAGGGAGAAATCAAGAAAAAAATTTAAAATTTTCTAGAATTAAATGAAAATGAAAACACAACATACCAAAATCTATGGGACACAGTGGAGACAGTCCTAAGAGGGACATTTATGGCACTAAGTGGCTACATCAGAATTCTGGAGAGATCTCATATTGTAGTAACTTAATAGAAACTTAATCATTTGGGGCTGGAGAGATAGTTCAGTGGTTAAGAGTACTGTCTGCTCTTGTAGGGGACCTGGTTCAATTCCCAGCACCCACATAGTAGCTCACAACTGCCTTTAACCCTGGTTACAGGGGACTGGATGCCTTCTTCTGGCCTCTGAATGCACTGTACACATGTGGTACTGTGCACATATATACATGTAGGAAAAACACACATATGAGATGAAGCAAGTAAATCTAACAGAGTTTAAGGACTAATAACTTCATGACACACTAAAAAGTCCTAGCAAAAGGAGAACAAACAACACCCTAAAGAGTGGATGGGAAGAACTAAGCAAACTCAGGGATTCAATTAGGGAAGCAGAAACAAACAAACAAATGAAGAAAAGATAATTTTAAAAAACATAAGTGAAACAAAACATTGGTCCTTTGAAAAAATTAATATTGATATTCTTGATAAAGAATCACTTATTTTTTATGTGTATGAGTGCCCTATCTGCATATAAACCTTTATTCCAGAAGAAAGCATCATATCCCACCCAAGATGGTTACACACCTCTGGAACTCAGTAATTGAACTCAGGACCTCTTGAAGAGCAGTCAGTGCTCTTAACCACTGAACTATCTCACAAGTCTAAGACTGAAAAATCTTTATCCAAATTAATCAAAAAACAGAGATGAAGATACAACTTAATCAATTAGAGGTGAAAGGGGAGCATCATAACATACAATGAAGAAGGTCAGAGAATCATAATTCATGATTTAAAACCAAATCTACATTCAGACTGGGAGACCTAAATGAAATGGGCACATTTCTAGATATATGCTATCTACTACTAATAAGAAGAGATGAAGTGAATAATTTAAATACATTCACACTATACAATAAAATAGAAGCACTAATTAAAAACCTTGCAACTAGATCCACTAGGGATTTATGTCTTGAGGTAAATCTAGGATCCCCCTTATTCTGTCCCACCATCACTTTCAGTTTTTCCTTCTAGACTTGCTCTGTCTCTTTGAGACAAGCACTTACCCAGAAGAAACATTCTTTACCAGGGACCCTATAACCACAACACTTGACTGAACCCAGAGTAGGCAAAGGCAACCAAAGAATGGAAAAGCCAACCAACAATGGGGAAACCAGAAATTTACACCAAGAAACACCTTGAACATCATAACTTCATATGCCTAGATCCTGGCACAAAAATTACAAACATAAATTACCAAGACAATATGGTTCTGCCAGAAGCCACCAACCCTATTTTATATATATGTATATATATATATATATATATATAATATGTCCTGGGAAAAGCAGTTTAGCTGAAGCACAAGACAATATCTTCAAAATAGTAATTATGAATATGTTCAAGGACCTTGAAAAGATACCTTAATGAAGACATTGAAATCACAGTTGAATGAAATAATAAAACAGTTAAAAACATGAAAGAAGAATTTAAGAAAAACTAGACTTACCAAGGAAAACACAACTGAAATAAAATTGAAAATGAAAAACTTAGAGAGTCAAAAGTAAGCCTCACCAGTAGATTACAAGGCATGGCAGAAAGAATCCCTGGTATTGAAGAAATGGATAGCTAAGTCAAAGAAACTGTTAAATTGGAAAATTCTAGGCACAAAACATTCAGGAAATCTTGAGACACTAGAACAAGATATTTACAAATGGTAGTCATTGAGGAAGGAGAAGAAACCCCGGGCCTAAGACACAGAAAATATTTTAACAAAATCAAAGAAGAAAGTTTTCCTAATCTAAAGAAAGATGTTTATCAAGGTATAAGAATCATACCAAATAGACATGACAGAGAAGAAACTCCTAACAACACATAATAATCAAAACACTAAGTGTACAGACAAAGAAAAAATATCAAAAACTACAGAAGAAAAAGTCCAAATCACATATAAAGGTAGGGCAATTATAATAACACCTGACTTTGACTTGGAAAATAAGTAAAGGTTATCTTGTTTGTTTGTGTGTTTGTTTTCAAAACAACATTTCTCTGTGTAACAGTCCCAGCTGTCCCGGAACTAGCTCTTGTAGACCAGGCTAGCCACAAACTCAGAGATCCGCCTGCCTCTTTCTCCCAAGTGCTGCAATTAAAGGCCATGTGCCACCACCTCCTGACTACCGTTATCATTGAAAATAAATTATTTGTACTAAAATCAAAAAAAAAAAAAAAGAATTGAACAAAAGTGGAAATACAATATACCCAAACATATGGGACACAACCAAGTCCAAGTCAGTTCTATGAGAAAAGTTCATGGTACTAAGTGCTCCCATAAAAAACTGGAGATATCTTATGTCAATAACAAAACAATTTTAAAAGCTCTAGAAAAACAAGAAGAAACAACACCCATAAGGAGTAGACATGGAGAAATAAAGTTAGGACTAAAAGAAATAGAATAATTAGACAAAACAAAACAGTGAATCAGTGAAATGATTTTGTTCTTTAAGAAAATCAACAAGATTGACAAATATTCAACCAAACTGGCCAAAAATACCCACAGGGAAGATTAGAATGAATAAACTTAGAGATAAAAGGGAGATATTACAATAGACACTGAGAAAATTCAGAGAATCATAAGAACATACCATAAAAATTTGTATCCCAACACACTGAAAAATCTAAAGAAAATGAACAAATTTCATGACATATGCGACCCAACAAGATTAAATCAAGATGAAATAAAGAATTTAAACAGACCATAACCCCTAGTGAAATAGAAGCAGTAATTACAAATCTCTCCACAATAACAACAACAACAACAACAACAACAACAAGCAACATCAAACAACAACAGCAGCAGCAGCAAAGGAGTCCAGGATCAGGTGGATTCAGTGCGGTGTTCTCCTAGACCTTCAAAACTGAATGAATGCCAATACTCCTGAAATTTTCACAAACTAGAAATGGAAGGAACATTCCTAATTCTTTTTATGAAGTCATGATTGCTCTGGTACTAAAACAATATAAGCACCCAACAACCACAGCTAACATAGACAACTATAAACCAGCAATCCTTTATGGATATTGACGCAAAAGTTCTCACTAAAATATTTGCAAATTCAATCCAAAATCACACCAAAAATATTATCCATCATTATCAAGTAGGTTTTGTCCCAGAGATGCAGAGATGGTTCAACATACAGAAATGAATAAATGTATTCTACTACATAAATAGACTGAAAGATAAAAACCACATGATGATCTCATTATATGCTGAGAAGGCATCTGAGAAAAATCCAACATTCCTTCATGATAAAATTCCTGGAGAGACTAGTGATACAAGGGATATAACTCAATAAAATGAATCCAGTTTATGGCAAATCCAAAGCCAACATCATCCTTAATAGAAATACTAAGCATTTCCACTCAAATCAGGAGCAAGACAAGAATGTCTACTTTCTTCATACCCATTGATTATAGAACTTGAAGTCTAAGCTAGACTTCAAGACCAATAAGACAAATAAAGGACATCAAATGATTACAAATAGGAAAGGGAGAGACTAAGGCAGCCCTATTTGCAGATGTATGATTTTATAAATCAAAGACCATAAAGACTCCAATAGGAAACACAAGTAATAAACACTTTCACCAAAGTAGTAGAATACAAAAGCAACACACAAAAGCTTTCTATCTACAAATGACAAACATATTGAGAAAGAAACCAGGGAAACAATATCTTTCACAATAGCCTCAAAAGTTATGTTGGGATAACTCTAAACAAGCAAGACTTGTATAATAAGAACTTTAAGATGTTGAAGAAATTGAAAAAGCCATTAAAAGATATAAAAATCTCACATGGATATGGATCCATAGGAGTAATATTGTGAAAAAGGCCTACAAAAAACCCAAAATGCTTATCATTTAAACAAATCACTTTCTGAGTGAATAACCCCGACCCCAATGAGGAAATTTTCAACAAACCCACAGTTGTAGGAAGATGATACTTGTTCATTCCTGGCTTCTCAGACCTAAAATAATTACACAAAACTATATTAATTAAAACACTGCTTGGCCAATCACTTAAGCGTATTGATAGCTAGCTCTTATATCTTTAATTAATCCATTTCTATTCTTTTTTATTTTATCATGAGGCTTGCCATTCCTGTGGCAGCAACATGGTGTCCCATTAACTCTGCCTACTTTCTCCCAGCATTCAGTTTAGTTTTCCCACCTAGCTCTATTCTGCCCTATCACAGGCCAAAGCAGCTTCTTTATTCATTAACTTTATTTATAAAAGCAACATATATACAGAAGGACTTTTCATGCCACACAGTTGACACCATTCTATAATCCAAATTATTTCTACTAACATTCTACTTAATTGTCAGAATTAAGACAAAGGACATCCACTTCTACACTATTGTTCAGTATAGTCTATCATGTCCTAGCTAGAACAATAAGATACCATATGATTCCAAATATAAACCTTAGTATCACAAATGGTTTATCTCTTTTTGAGTTGTTGGCTAATGGATTTTCATATCCCTTAAACATTACAGGCTATTATCAATGCTATTATTTACCTTCTAGAACTTGACAGTAGGACAGTAAGTATGTGTGCTAAAGGCACAACATACTTGCATCATATAAAGTGGAGAAACCTAGCTGGTACTATGGAAAAAGAGAAAATATCAATCTCACCAGCTGTGAACCCTATGACTTACAACCAGGGCTTGCCTTACAAGATATGGTGCACTAATGGCCTGAATGTTACAGGAATAAATAATCACCTTTTGATTGGATTGAAGTCTCACTCCAGAAAATAGAACCCATTTTTGAGACTGTCAAAATAGTCAAGAACCTATGCCAGGATAGCTAATAGGCTCAATGGAAGACTACTATTATGATTATTGTTAGCAGTACAATATAGCAAAAACAGATAGCTTCTTGTTCACTGAAAAACTCTGTCTCAAGGGAATAGGGTAGAGATCAATAGAGGATAGAGAAGGATTGAGGAAGATCCTTCACATCTTCCTCTGGTCTCCAGATGTGTAAGTGTGGATCTATACATCCATGTCTTTACACCACTCATTCAGCACCTACAACACCCACAACACCCCATAACATACACACACACACACACACACACAGACAGACAGACAGAGACAGAGACAGAGATAGAGGTAGATTTAAAATTGTTTGAGTTTCATAAAAGTTATTATTGTCTTAGTTCTCTTTCTCTGTTGCTGGAATAAACTACACTGAGAAAGGAGAAAAGAATTTATTTCATCTTACACTTCCAGGCTATGATCCATCTTTGAGGGAAGTAAGGCAGGATACAAAGGAGTTTGAAGAAGAAATTATGGAAGAATGTAGTTTATTGGTTTGCTATCTCCTACTTTTGTTCAGACAGCTTTCTTATACAATACAGGACCATGCACCCAGGGGTGGCACTACTACTAGTGGGTTGGACACTCCTACATCAATTAGCCATCAGGAAAATGCCCCCACAGATATAACCATAGAACAATGTGTTGGGAGAAATTCTTCAGTTAAGTTTCCTTTATCAGAGGTGTATCATGGTGACACCTAAGATTAACTATCACAAGTCCACCCCTGTCAATTTGACGTAGTTGACATAGAGTAGAACGTTAAAGTTTTTCAGTCTTTGAAATTTCCATCATTTAAAGCTTCAATGACTCTTTAAAATATCTCAAGTCTCTTATTTGTGGGCTCTTGTAAAATCAAAAATGAGTTACATATTTCCTATTTCAAAAAGCAAGGACAAGGACATAAAAACAATAGAATCAAACTAAAACTAAATCCAGCAGTGTTAATGGTGTCTGATATCTGGATCTTATTCATGATGTAGGCTTCTAGGTCCCAAAGGACTTGGGCAGCCCCACTTCCCTAGTTCTACAGCTTGTTTTGGAGGTTTAGACCTGTTCCACTCCACACCTGCTACTATCCTTGATGGTTATTCCACAGTCTGGCGTCTCGAATAATCTCGAGTTTCCATTGCAATGGGAGTTTCACCTTCTTCTCTGAAGGAACCCCAACACTGCCATAGAGCCTTAGCTGTTCTCCATGAGACATTTATGCTTTCAAAATCAGTATCTTTCCAGAGATTTACAAATTGTTAAATTTACCTTCCACCTTGAGATATAGGCTTGACCTTTTCTGGACTTCAGCTTTTGTGTACTGACTGAGAAAACACTCCCTCACTCTCCCAATGAAGCATAGGTGTTTTCACCTCAATATATTGATCTTTTATCCAATAGTTCCAGCCTCAGTTGACCATTATCTATTGTCCCAGTAAAGTTCTGGGGGCTTTTGGTTCTAGTAGGTTAGAGTCTATGACCATCATAGTGAGGACCATGGCAGCAGGTAGGCTGGCAAGACACACTGGTGCAGCAGCTAAGACTTTACATCTGATCCACAAATCCAAGGCAGAGAGAAGCAAATAGAGTTAACTGGAAATAGCATGGGCTTTTGCAACCTTAAAGCCCACACCAGTCACATGCCGCCTCCAACAAGTCTATACTTCCTAATCCTTCCCAACCAGTTCCACCAATTGGAGATTAGGCCTTCAAATATATGCATCTATGGAGGCCCTTCTCATCCAGGGCACCACAAGCTTACATTCTTAATTCAAATATACCACAGGAACAGTTCTGATAGAGTGTTTCCCTCTGACACATCACAAGCCAGACTTCCACATTTGTTTCAACAATCTGTTTTCCCCCAAGCTCCCACAACAATATCTTATCAAGCTCTGAACAGCCAAAGGTTTTTCCGGACAAAATTCTTCAGTCCCCCTTAATTCCTATAATTCTCCCTCAAATCAACATGGTCAGGTCAATCACTCAAACAAGCAAACAAACAAACAAACCAAAAAACCCCTAACTCCAGCACAGTTTCTGTTCTAGTTTGCTTTTTGTTGTCCTGATAAATATCACAACCAAGAGCAGCTTGAGGACAGTAGGGTTATTCCACCTTCCAGGTTATGTCTGCCATTGAGCAAAGCCAAGGCAGGGACTCAAGGCAAAGCCTTTGATGTAGAAGACACAGAACTATTGCTTACTGGTATTGTCTACTGCCTACTGCTCCTGTCCAGCCCGCTTTCTATCAGTCCCAGATAAGCTGTTCAGGGGCGTTGCTGGCTACCACAGACTGGGCCCTTCTACATCAATTAGCATAAAGAAAATAATCCTATAGACAGGACAATCTGATGGAAGCAGTTCATAAGCTGATGTTCCCTCTTGCCAGGTATATCAAATTGACAACTGCAACTGTTCATCACAGTCATTAAATGAATTTTGGCTTGAAATTAGAACAGATTTTCCAACAATTTCTGAAATATCTCTAAATGCAGTTCTGCAATTCTGTATTTCACATTTGTGTAAATATTCTCAGCACTGATTATGATCATAAAATCGAAATATTGATTCACTCTGAAAACTGTTGAAGATGCCCTACATCCCGCAGTATCAAGTATTTTACTAACATCTCATTTTTCAGAGCTGGTGAGATGGTTCAGTAGGTAAGAATACATGCCTTCAAGGTTGACAAACTGAGTTTGATCCTCAGAACCCATATGGTAGAAGGAAACTTCTGCAAGGCGTCCTCTGACCTTCTCATGTGTGTGGTGGTATATGCACAACACATACACACACACTAAATATAAAAGAAACTTTCATTCTTTATTAAAAAGTGATCACGCAATTTGTCCTTAGTGTCTAAATTTTATTTTGTTCATCATAAGGGGTAAAATTATATGTATATCAAATTTGTTTCAAAAGAATTTTTTGTAATTTATTATCAGTAAATGCTTAATTTGTAAAGAATGTTCATATACCAATACACCTTCTCAGACAAAAAGAGGTTTGTGAGCTGAAAAGTTTAAGAAGTCCTTAGCTAGAGGGTCAGCAGTTAGCCACAGAAGGACAGCTAATGTACTCAGATCTTTAAAAGGGTACTAAATAATAAAAAGCGTTGTTTATTTCTCTTATGATATTCTAGGTGTCAGATATAAACATCACTAAGATTCTTTCCCCCTGCAGATAGAGGTCTATTAGCCTGCATGTAGAGTTTGGGTCACATAGATAATAAGCCGCAGATTCCCGGATGCAGTACGCTTCTGGAGAGGCAGAGAGAGTGAGTGACACTGGCTCATTCTTTATCGAAATGAAGATCTCTGTATCTTAAGAGTAGTAAGGGCTCATTCATGCAGTCAACACTTTCAGACAAAGCTTTTGCTCACCATTTTAGAAATGGGTCATTTGGACTCTAGTATTAAGAAAATAAGTGGTTTCTTACCTTATCTCCATTTTGGAGGCGTCTTGGGAGTTTGAGAGCTTCGCATGCTCAACTTCACTTAGGTCAGTGGTTCTCAACCTTCCCAATGCTGGGGCCCTTTAACGCAGTCCCTCATGCTGTACTGATCCCCAGTGAAGTAATTTTGTTGCTATTTTATAGATGCAATTTTGCTATTATAATGAATTTTTATGTGAATATCTGATAAGAGAACCAAAGGGCTTGCAGTTCACAGGTTAAAAACCACCGTTCTAGCTGGATCCTACGTATCTGTGTTCAAAAAGCTCATTGCTGCTAATGTTCTGCCAGTGCTGAGACCAACTAAAGCAACTGGCAATTTCCTTTTGAAAAAATAAAGAGGAAGAACTGGGGACAAAGGGCAGCTGTAAGATTATGGGTCTGTGTAGCTTGAGTTAAACAAGTTGAGAGAGAAGAGTAGTGGCCAAGTTGACAAGGTCCAAGAAGCCTAGACCGTATTTGATCAGAGGCCAGTCTTCCTTTCTGCTAAGAAGAGACTTATGGAAGAGACTAGATGCCACAATGGTGGGTGGACTGTGCACTGAAGACATTTCAAATGGGCTCCATGTAATTCTTATACTATAGGCAATTCAAAAGACAAACACATCATCTTTGGTTTGTGCCATCATTGACTTTCTGCCTGTTCAGTTGGTTCCACGGTGTACTTGGCTTTAACCCTAGGTCAGCAAGTCCATCTGGATGCAGAGTACTGCGTGTGCGGAGTTTGCAAGGAACATCATTTTTTAAGATCATAGGCAGCAATACAAAGGTATTTTCCCCAATCAACAAGATTTAACCTTTTAAGTCTTACAGAGAGCTTTCCTAGGATAGCAAGAGGGATTCTTTTCAACCTTCTCTTATCCGAGCTCTTAAAGTATCTTGTTTCTCTTTAGAAACTGTAAGTGCCCTGTATCGCCACAATAAAACACAAGGAGAGAGGCCCCACTCTGAATAGTCCAGCAGAGAAAACGAAGGGATTCCTAACTTTACTTCTTCCTCTTCTTTTATTTAATGACAGTGAAATATCTCCTATTAGAGAAAACAAAGGAGTACTGGACTCATCACTGCCAAACTGTAATTCAGACAACGTGAACTGGGCTAGGAATGTGCATTAATCGGAACCCAACTGGGTTTTCAGACATAGCCACTAGTTCTGAGACTCAAAAGAGACAGTAGCAGTCAAATGTTAAGCACTCCCTCCATTGCACATTCTTCCGACCTCACAGACAGACGCACTGAGTGGCCAAGGATAGAATTGTGCTTTCCACTAGACAGCCACTCCGAGAGGCAACTCTGTCTTTGTTGTGCTAGGTCTGTGGACACTCTGAGGATGGTGTTCCCAACAGGGTGCTCTTCTAACCTCTGCTTTTATACTTATAAGGTTCAATATTTAAGTCTTAGCAGTGGGAGATGGCGAGAAAGAAGGAAAACAGCAAACGTATAGGTCACTGACATCCAAAATACACATTGCAGATGTAGAAAAATATAAGTGAAGACAATTTGAAATCACACCTACACTGGAGTACAAATTCTGTCAGTTTTAATGATGCTTAGGAAGTTGACTCAATATTTGTAAATAATTTTAGCTTCTTTTGGGTTGTGTTTCTACAAATGTGAAATTGAAGTTAATTCTGTAAGATATACAGAAATTTTTATTTAATAAATGTTTAGAGCTTCAGATCTTGAGGCCATGAATAAAATAATGAATATGAAAACACATGCAAATTTCAAAACACTATAAATATTAGTCCAATATTAGGAGTATTTCTTGAACTTTGCATATATTTTACGGAATATAGTGTACATGTTTGATTTTTTCCCCTTTGCCATCAAACCATGCTATTTATTTCATGAATAGAATGTGGGTGTAGAAAGGTTTAAAATATCATCTAATATAAACTTTTCATATAATAAAAGCATAGCTAAGTCTCAAAAGCTAGCGGAAGAGCTAACATTACCAAGATTCTTTGGTCTGGTAAGGTGGCTCAGTTGGTGAAGGCACTTGCCATTGGACTACACAACCTGAGGTCAATCCTGAGGAGAGAACTAACTCCCTAAAATTGTCCTCTAGTTTGCTTATGTGAATAGCATGTGAGCGCATGTGTGAGCGCACACACAGGCACACACACTCACAATAAGTAAACAAGGCCCCCTTTATTTACATGTTAGAAACTACATTGGTAAGTTAGAAGTAAGTTTATTTTTGGTTCTTAATAATATTGATGGTAAAAATGAGATTTTGCAGGTTTAAGTCTTTAAAATGAGATGGTTAATGAACATCAGAATTAAATGCAAGCATCTACTTTCTTTCTGGCTTACACCCCTTGGAGATTCTCAACAGCCTTTGTTAAATGTCCCTTTCAGAAAGTCTCTTCACCTTTCTGACTCAGGGTCACAAGATAAGGCTCAGGGGTAAACACTGTGAATGCATGCATTTTTGTAGCCCAAGATTAATTGCTTGCATTTGTCCAAGTGCATCTGTTGGTCTCATTACCTCCCCAGGTTAGAAAAGCTACAGTCAATGAATGATAGTCACCACCAGGCTCCATCCTCTAGAACCATATCAGGAGCTCTCCCATACGCCATTACATTTTATCCCCAGCTCCACTCTCCAGTCACAGAGGAAACTGAGGCTCAGCTGGATGTGCTGACTTGACCTGGGTGTTGCTCAGAGGTAGCATTTGATCCTAGCAGTGTCTGCTTTGAAAAGACACTTTCTAAGGTGCCACCAAGTCTGATCTGCAGATCCTCTCAAGGCTGCAATGCATACCATTTGTGCTTACCAAATGTTTGCAGAGATTGGTAAAAGTGCTTTAGTTTTTACAACCTAGAGAATATTCACTTGCGAGTCTATGACTTGGGAGTCAATTTAAAAGCCCATGGAAAATTTACTTCAAACTTGTGGGAAATGAGGCTAAGACATAAAGAATAACACAGTGTTAAAGTTCTAGAATATTATACTGAGCTCACATAAATGCAAGTTTTGATTGTTCAGAGAAAAGCGTCAGCCAAATGATACATTTATGAACACGGAGGTAAAAGGGTTTCAGACCGTTCTGCACTTATTTGGGGATTGGTTCACCAGCTCCTGTCAATAGACAATGCTGGGACTAGAAGGTGCGTGGTGCCAGGCTCTGTGCTGAGCTCCTGATCTGCCCCATTGTCGTGATCACAGTGGGGCTGTTGTATTTGACAACTTAGGACTTACCACATTTAAATGCTGCAACAATTTCCACCACTGCTACCTTGTACACGCTTTCTGTCTCTCACTATTGGATGTGAGCTTTCACAGTGAGTGCTGAGGCCACACTGCCTGCTTTGTTAAATCCCTTCTCCACGATCTGACTAATCGACAGAGAGTACAGTGCAGTGGTAAATCCAAACAATGACAAAGAATCACTGCAGTGTATAAGTATATTCTTGGTAAACTAATTTTTTCCCCTGCCACTCTCAAAGCAATATAAACTTTGTTGTTCCTCCTGGATCTCAAATGCTTGTAATAAATTCTTTGAAATGTCAGTAATGTTGAACTGAGGGTTTTGTTAAAGGAGATTTTCTTTCTTTCATAAAAGGAAAAATGGTCCTTTGCAGAGTATATGGGTAAATATATTTTGCTTATTTTATTCAATGTTTAATACAGATGGGCAAAGGGAGTCCTGTTTCCTACCAGGCCTCTTGCTGAATGGCCGAATCATCATCTTCTGGATGGTGGTGTGAACCGAAATAGTATTACTCTTTCACAACTATAGGCTAATGAAGGCTTGCTCGGCAAATTGATAGCACAAAAAACATCTCTATTAGTGTGCTACATCTAATTTTCGCAGTAAATCTCTGAGTTTGGCTGGATTTTCTCATCCATGATAATCAAGTTTTCTTTGGATCTTTAGGCCAAGAGGAAATATTTCCCAGCCCATGCCAAAGTCCTCGTGGCTGGACTGCTGTGGGAGAATGTTGGCGACACGGTGACAGTGCTATCATGTTTAGCAACTTTACTTGACTTCAGAAAATCCTAAAACAGTTAAGGAAAATCAGTCAACCAGAAGAGCCATCTGATTGTCTTAATACTTCAGTCAAAATAAAAAAGATTGCTTTATTAGTCATGAGCAAAGAGGAAGATGGATTCACAAGCCCTTATCCTTTCCTAATCTATTAGCCAATATGTCTTTGTTTCCCTGCTCTGCAAAATTTGGTGCATTTCCCAGTACATCTAGAAAGTAAGGCGTACTGAAACCTCCTAAAGATGGGATGCCTCTGGCTGTGGAGAATGCTTGCTAACCACATCCTTAACACATCTGGTAGCAACAGCTGGAGGAGGCATGAGTGAGGAAGCCCTGGGTGCTGCATTAAGGGTCAAGATGCAAAGCAACCTAATGCAGCCTTTTAACCCTGAAAATGCAGGTCTCAGGTTCAGGCCAGTGCATCACTGTTCCCTGTATCTCCCCTTGTGCTTTAGAATGGACTACAACTCACCCTGGCTTTAGAGATTAAAACCTGAGATCTTATTGATGATGGATGTTTGCTATTTGAATTTTTAAAATACTACATGAGACTATTATCTTTTTTCAATCAGCATGTTTTTTGGGGTGCTCCTAAATTCTGCATCTGAGATGAGAACCATGTTGTCTTACCTTAGTCTCACTTCTGCAAGTGTCTCTGATTGTGTGAATGCAGAGATGTCTGTCATATCAGAACTGATCACGGTCGAAGGAGGTTTCATACTAGTGTATGAACACCACACAGTGTCACTGATTTCTAATGCAAAGCTCAAAAGAAACTGAAAGGGCCTCAGAAGGCTTTAATTTTACAAATGAGAAATCCTATAGCCAGAAGCCTTGTGCTCAACTGATCAATACTAATTGCTGAAGGGAGAGGGAGTTTGGCCTTTTTAATGGTGAGGAGGTGGGCTCATTGTTGAAGAAAACTTGCTTTAAAAATAATGAAAAGAACTACTTCTCAAGATTTGGACTTTCTGTTTCAAAAAGGGGTACGACACTCCCCTTCCCTATTACATACGGACAGTGAGTGTATGCAGAGTGGGCCAGGGGGAAACTATTGTCAAGAAGGTCAGAAGGTCATGCCCCTGTGTAACCAAGGTGGGATTCTGATCAAGGTTCTTTACTGGGCTGTTACTAGACCTGCATATCAGCAAATGCTCACATGTAAAAATGCTTCTTATACCATCTTCTGAGCCTGAGGAGGTGATCAGGCCCCTCATTTTTCATACAAGCATAGATTTTATTTTATTTTATTTTGCTCCTGTTTCATCCCCCTCTCTGTCCCTCTGTTGTTTATTAAAATGTGCAGTACAACAAGAAAAGGAAAAGATTATCCTGCCTCCTGCCATGCAAGATGGTTCGCAGAAGGCCGGGGTTAAATGCAGTGTTTCGTTCCTTAAGCTTCTCTAATGCACAGGTGTGGCAAAACAATCTGGGCTGAGAGTGCAGAGCCGCGGCTCTCTGAGGATACAAACTTGAGTTTAATTTGTGCTCTCTGGCTAAGCTAAAACCTTCTTCTGCTATCATTATCCCACTTACGCTTGTCTTCCACTCTCTTTCCACTTTGCCATCCAGCTGAGTGGGAAGAAATTCACCTGACCTTGAAGAATACTCAGAAAAATCTGAAAATAAGGTTTTTCAGCAGCCACTAAAGTCTCAGACTTCTACCAACGTTTGGATCATGCATGCAGAGGCCTGAAAAGATCCTTAGAAATGGCAGATGAGGAAAACGACATTCAGAGGTTACGATAACCAGACAAAAGCCACGAGTGACTTGGGATGAGAAAGAAGCCACCAACCTTCCAGAATGCCACAATGGGCTCCAGCCAGTGCCTGTCAGAACCTTGCTGCTCATTAGGACATCAGCAGAATGCCCGTGATGTCTCCCGTGCATGGAGAACTCTGAAGGGCATCCCAGAAAAGCAGTCTCCTAGGGCTGGAAAGGAAGGGCCTCACCATTCTCAGGCTCACAGGCTCTCTGCCACATTCGACTAATGTGAAGTCCTCCCTATCTAAAAGCTTTCTTCTATGTCATTGTTTCAGATCCTTGCCCATTCTGATGCAGATACGCTACAGCAAGATGAAGGGCTGAAAACATCCTGAATCCAAGGACTAACTTCAGTCCTCACTGCACTTTTCTGTCCCATGAACTCTACATAAGCTCATTTTGCATTTTGCCCATACCTGCCTATGCGCCCTGACTGCCTGGCTCCTGAGGACTTCTGTGATTCCCCTTCGCTCTTTAGAATGTCTCTCCTCAGCCTCCTGGGACTGAAGGAAGTCCCGACTGAGCAGGCTTTGAGTCTCAGTGGAGAACACAGTCCTGCAGGGTTCAGCTTCTGCTTGTCCACTCTAGACCCACCCTTCCCCGGGCCCCAAATGATCAAAATGAATGAACAAAGTTCTCTTACCCAGGCTTTTCTGGAGGGGTAATGCTTTAGAGTCTTGTCTGCCTCGAAACAACAATCTGGTTTTGTAAATGCAATCCATTTCATGGAATTGGGTGAAAAAGTGAAATTAAATTATACTGCAATTTTACAGAAAACTCTGACAGGAGCTATTTGGAGACTTTTTGTCTAGGTGTTGCTACCTGCCAGCATTGCTCACTTTGTTCCCTCCATCTTGAAAAATGATCTCATCCCAATCTGTCTTCACAACTTGTGTTCATGTAGGACTTTTTTCCCCCCTAAAAACATCACAGTATCTATACAGCTTAAGAAATAATTGTTATTCTTCAAAATGGCTTTGAAGCAAATAGAAAACAAAAAGGGCCTTCTGATGTTCTGGCTTTCCCTCATATTCTATGATACACAGTTTTAAAATGCTCTTTCTCAGGTGGAGTTTGCATAAAGTAGGAAGGTAAAGTTCACACCAAAACAGAGAATCATAAAAATGAAACTTAAGATGTCACATACAAATTTAGTTGATCTTTATTCCCTGAATAATTTTCAGATCATACACTTTATTCTATTTCATAAAGATCATTACCTCTGAGAATTAAATGTCTGCACGGTGCCTTTAGAGTAGTTTTCTTTTTTTAAGAGTTCAAACCTTCCATGTTCCACAAACTCAAAAGCCCTATAGTGAGTGTTGGGGAGAAAAGTTTAGACCAGGAAACTCTCCCTTTCTTTACGCATGCCTGACATCAGGCTTTTATTCTTTTTGACAGATACTTCTTCAAGTTTTGGTGTGGGACAATTCTATATTCTGTCAATTATATTTTAAATAAACGCTGATTGGCCAGTAACCAGGCAGGAAGTATAGGCGGGACAACCAGGCAGTAGAGGCAGGGCAATGAGAACAGGAGTATTCTGGGAAGAAGGAAGCTCTTCCTGCAGTCCTGCCCAGACACAGGAGAAGGAAGATGTGACCTGCCCTGCCAAAAAAGTACCGAGCCATGTGGCTAACATAGATAAGAATAATGGGTTAATGTAAGTTATAAGAGCTAATAAGAAGCCTGAGCTAATGGGGCAATCAGTCTTATAACTTATGTAGACCTCTGTGTGATTCTTTGGGACCTAATGACTATGGGAACTGGGCAGGACAGAAACCTCAACAAGCAGACCTCATGTTACAAAGTTTAATTCTGTATCTGCTTAGAAATGGTTTTAGACTTTCAACAAGGCATTTATTTGGTGGTCACTCATTCAGGTTCACTTAAATATCATAAATATATTGATTAATTGTAGAAGCAAAAATCCTGACCAGAAAATGAGAACATTTTATCAGGACTCTAAGGGGACAAAATGTGACTTTGAGTATTCCTTGGCTGAAAACTGAAACAAAACTGAACAGCCCAGAATTTCCAAGGCAGCTGGGAGCCGACTTAGAACTCCTCAGGTATTGTCAGAGTTCTGTGAAAAACTACACATCTACACAGCTCCAAGCTGGCTTTTACTAAATGGGAAATAACTGGATTATAATCAACAACTTGGGCAGGTGTAAGTCATGCCATCTCTCAAGGCAGGATGACTTTTTCTTTGGTGATGTAACCTAGTTTGGTATCTCTGTGGGAGCAGTGTAGAAATGTTTAATCGCATCTTGTCGTGGTTTGGATCTGAACATCTCCAGCAGGTTCCTGTTTGAAACTTACTCCCCAGCTGGTGGGACTGTTTGGGAGAGGCTGTAGAACCTGTAGGTAGGCATGGCTGGCAGAAATCCATCCCTGGGGATGAGCCACTTAAAGGCAGTCTCTGGTTTCTGCTTTGGTCTGTACTTCTTGGTTTACAGTTGTGAAGAGGCTCTGCCATCCACTGTGGCTACAGACTGAGTTGCTCCCCACGCCTTCTCTGCTATTATGGACTGCAACTCTCCAACATTGGGAGTCAAATTAAAACACATTGTTTCTATCAGGTAGTGTGCTATAGAGTGTGAAAGTCACTGATTCTAGGTCTGTCTACTTTAACTGTGTTTAACTGTTCTTTCTTTTTCTTTTTCTTTCTTTCTTTCTTTCTTTCTTTCTTTCTTTCTTTCTTTCTTTCTTTCCTTCTTTTTGGTTTTTCAAGACAGGGTTTCTCTGTAACTTTGGAGCCTATCCTGGAACTAGCTCTTGTAGACCAGGCTGGTTTTGAATTCACAGGGATATGCCTGCCTCTGCCTCCCGAGTGCTGGGATTAAGGGTGTGTGCCACCACTGCTGGGCTAACTGTTCTTAAAAAGCATTAAACTGTCTCTGGGATGACAGAGCTACATTTCAGCTGCTGACACCAGGGCTGCTTGAACAGGGCATGTGTGCATTTGGTTATGTCTCCCCTCCTATTAGATGTCACTTTTAGCTTGTGTTTATTCCAGTTTCATGTCAAAATTGTTAGGTTCTCTTGCCCTTGTAATATTTGTGAAAAAAATACACCTTAGCCCTGACTTAGGAATGTGCTCATGGCGAAAGTCACTTTTAATCACCTTCAACCAGGAAATCACAATCCTTCCTCAGTCAGTGTTTGGATTTCCAGGTAAACTTGGAACCACTCCAAGTGAGCAAGTTCAAAGAGACAAAGCAATGGGTCATCAAATAAAATCAGTTCTAAATTGCTAAATTCCTAATCTACCTGCCTTTAGGTAGATTATCTTATCTGTGTGATTTTGTTTGTTTTCCTGTTGAACAGCCATGAAAGCCATTGCTGGTGTCATCCTTGGATTGGGGAGACTGGATCAAGGCTCTAGAGAAGGTGGGAGGGCTAATTGGCCTTGAAGTGAATGCCTAAACTGTTCACTTGCTTGTCATCACACCTAGGAATACCCCGAGTCGTTTGGACTCTCATGGAGGAAAGTGTCTTGTGTAAGCTGAAAAACAGGTAGCCGATACCTCCTGCCTTGGCATCCCACTCATTCTGTTTGGAAGCTAATCTGTTTTAAAGAATGCCTTTCTGAAGTTAGAGCTATATATTCCACAATGTTCCTCTTCGTTCCTCTTCAATGATAGTGGGTTAAAGATAAGCATTCATGATTAACCTAAAGTATCGATTTTTTATTTCTTCAGTTTCACAGTAATAAAGTAAATACACAGCTGCCTTATCTTGTATCAAGATGCAGATTTGTTGAGGCCCTGGGCATACATTTAGAGTACTTGTTAGTCTGTGGAGTAATGGCTGGAATCTGGGACATAAGACTGGGGCTAAATTTCTTTGCCCTCCTAACCCCAGAGAGTATTTAGAAAAATAAAAACAAAAGAGCCGAAAGTACTGAAGGGAAGACAGTGTTGTATTCATAATATAGAGAAATAACCAGCAAGCCTTGTGGACAGGAGATGCAGTTCTCCACGGGGCTACAAAACTGTGCTAGTAATAATTTTAATTGGATGCTATCTTTGCAGCCTTCAAAAAGTATCATAAAATGGAGTTATTACAGGCTACAAGTGCACTTACACCGCTGTCCTCTCACCGAAAGAAAGACATAACATTTATCCTTCGGAGGGCAGCGTCAATGGACTTCTATTTGTTTCGTTTACATTTGTTTCGTTCCCCAGCTGCCTGCCATTTGCTTCCTCTTCCCTAAGTCTAGGAGATCAATTTGAATTGGACACTGTGGAACGGGATGCTATGTCTTGCTGGCCTCCTGGCTTTGGGGACTGTACCACACCATGGGGGAATCCCTCCTCCTGAGAAGGATGGAAAGCATACCTGTAGAGGGTTGGGCGGCGTGAGCGGTGACGGAAGGCTATGTCCTGGAGATGCGCTGGGTTTCTGAGGGGGACTTGAGCTCTGTTGGCTTGGAGATGACTGATTCTGGCTCTGGGGGTGGGAGTGGGATTGGTGCTGTTGAGACTGAGGAGCCGGTGGCTGCTGGGAGGCAGGTGGTGGCTGCTGGGGCGGGGCGGGCTGGGATTGTGGCTGTTGAGAGTGTGAGGGGGCCTGTGAGGCTGGCTGTGGGTGCTGGCTGGTTGGTGGTGGAGGAGGCAGTTGTTGTTGCTGTTGCTGCTGCTGCTGCTGCTGCTGCTGCTGCTGCTGCTGCTGCTGCTGCTGCTGCTGCTGGAGCTGGAGTTGCTGGAGCTGTTGCAGTTGGGAGTTCAGGGATGAGGTAGCTGCAGGGAAGACAGGAAGGATGGCGTGAAATGAACAGGACAGATACATGTGTCTTGATGGCTTGTCTTGTGCATAATGACCAAGGTCCCTTTTACAGAACGTTGGCCTCTCTCCTTGAAGCTCCTTGGCCTGGCAGAGGACTGTGGGACTCTGGATGAAACAAAGTCATTTCTTATGAAAATCTTACAATTTCAGAGCAGAATGGAGCACAGCAGATATTCTTAAAGCTCCGAGCATCGCTTTAAAAGCACTGCATTAAGGAGGCGCACCAGGGATGGAGACAGTTTTGAAGCACTTTCTCCCTCTTTCCCTTCTTTTCCACCTGCAAAATATACTCATGCTTTCAAGATTTGATTTAGATTTTCAAAGTTCAACCCGTTTAATTCTTTTGGTAAATGCTTGACTGGAGTTAAGAACAGAACACTAAATTGTTAGTAATCTCCTTTCCACCCATCATCAACGCCATTAGCGGCATCATTTTCACTTGCTACTTCAGACCTCCGCCAATTTTCTCAGACATCCTGGTTTCAGTGTGTGTTCTGCTTTAAAGAGAGCACAGACGTATCAGGTTTTCAGAGTAAAAGAACCCTGGATGATTTAATTATTTTTTGCTTGCTGATCAGACAAAGCTCTTAAACGGAAGGGATTGTGGCTGGTAGCTGTGAATTGGTTAGATACATTAGCATCTCAAAGAGCTAAGAGAATAAATTAATGCTTTAGGGTTTTCTTGAGTTGTGTGTGTGTGGAAAGCTGTCTCTGCACCAAGCCAGCAACATTGTCTCTCAGGCACCCATTAGGCACAGGGCAATCTCAGTCTTTAAATCTAGAAATATATATAATATGAAATACCATACAATGTACATACCTTCATACAACAGATATACCTGAAAATGCATGGCTATTGAGCCATATTTTGAGGGTACCCAACAAGGAAGTTAACTAATGGCTAATTTTGTAAAGAATCATTTTATAAGAGACATTAAATGCCATCTAGATACTGGCAGGGTGCCAGACAAGATGTAGGATTTAAGGAGATAGAGTCCAACCTTCTAGAAGCTTATAGTGTCTTCAAGGAAACAATATCAATTCATAAGAAGGTACTATTTGGTACAATTATTACAGAATCCTGGACAAAGTATAAGCTGGATTCATAACTGTTAATTGGTTGAATGATGGATGATGTAAACCTGACAGAGGCAGATCAGAAGAGTTTTGTGGCCTGAGAGGTGAAGACCACACCTTAGTGGATGTGGGCCTATACACACACACAAAAAAAAAAAGGTTTGGGAGAAGGACATAAAGAAAGAGAGGGAATCTCTAGCCGGAGAAACACCCGGAGTCCACATGACTCCAGCGACCTTTTGGCAGGAAAATTTGAGACAGACGGAATGAAACTAAGAGTCAAGGAAGTTCCAAGTCACCTAAACTTCAGAGACATGGTTGGGGGAAAGTCCTCACAATCAACTTTGGCATGACTTAGACTTCAGATAATAATCCAGGCTTACTCAAGGAGGGCAAATACAGACCCTCTGGTGAGTTAACAGTGTTCCCCGGGTCACCAAATGCCAGTTCCCTGATCTCAGGCACCACGAGGAGGGCCATAATGGCCAGTTTGACAAAAGTCCTGCCTGGGTCATTGAATCACTCCAGGTCTCTTCAAACAGTCTGAATCCTGCTTTTCAAGGGCACCCAGGCTACCCTGGGGCTTGTGTGTGGCTCTAAAGGTCTAGGTGACTCATAGATGACCCTGTCATTGTCCTCATTACCAAAACTTTAAGAGGAAGGCCTATTTTGTTATTTTCTCTAGCACTTCTTAACACACAAAATCATGTTTGATAGAAAACCAAGGATTCACAATCAGTTTTGACCCTTACATTCTGGATTCCTGGAAGATTGAGGTTTGACATTTTTATGGTGCAGTTATAAACACTGGAACCTAATTGCACCTCTCCTCCCACCTGATTCAAGCCAGGTCTCTCTAGGCTTCTTCCAGCTCGGGCACATACAGCAGCGCTTATTTTCATGACCGCATTCAATACCACACAGTTTCATTTGTATTAGAAAAGCATTTATCTAAATCAGCATTTAGGAACTGGAAAGACTTCAGAATATTGGCAGATAGGTATTGGCAGACAAGTGTAACAGAGCCTAACCTACTAATGAGACAGAGTCCCAGATGTGTCTTCAGCGCTCTGTGTCCATGAGCGCACGTTACTCAGATATTCCTCTAATAGCAGTTTGACTGGAAAGGCACAAACCTGAGCAAAACCCTATTGCACCCAGTAAACTGAGTTGCATCTGAAGCAAAACGGAGACAGAAAAGCAGATGTGGTCACAATGTGGAGGTGCAAAGGAAGTAGAAAGTGAGAGTATACAACCTTGGTCCAAAAAAATGTCTAAACCATCTACCCAGTGATTTCAAGTTCAAAACCACAGTAATTTATATTATAAAGCCTAATGAAATATGGGCATGGAAAATAAGTAAACTGAGAAAGTTCAAGGACATAGTTGAACTATAATATGGTGTTTGCAGGCAAAAAGTTGTGTTGGAGAATAAACCTCACTCCAAATGGCCAAGATTTTACTGTCTTCTTGTATTTATTTCCTATATCTGTTTACAGTACACTGGACAGGGCCAATGTTAAATACGGAATTTAGGCTACGAAAGATGTAAGCACCCGTGAAAGAGATGTGTACGAAATACACCTTGGAATATTTAATACTTAAGATTGTGAAATTTGAAAACAAAATTCTCTCACACTCATGACTTCCTAGAGCAAAGAGAAGGCTGTGGTAAAATGTCTTGAAACTTTCCAAATAAATAATTTAATATGACCAAGGAGTAGCCAAGAACCCTGCATGTTGCCATTTGTCCAGTTTCCATATTTCAACTATATATTAAAAGCAATTTCTCATTTTGAATGTTTAACGTTGCCATAAGTGAATCCTACAGTTAACTAGGATCACACAGCCTGGATGGTCAGGAGCATTGCATAGGATGAGATTCACGGTAAGCTCAGCTCCAAGGCCCAGAGTAAAAGGGAAAGAGAAGACAGCTGTTCTTCGTTTCCTTGGAGATTGGTTTTGGTTCCAGGACTTCTGTGGAGACCCAAATTCAACAGGTGCTTATATCTCCTACTTACAATGGTGATATATAACCGGTGTAAGTGGCTAATTGTCATGATGTTTTGCCTAGAGAACAAGAACCATGGAGAAGTCTATGCACATTTATTACTGATCCAGCTTATTGAATCTTCAGTCTCAGAACTCGAGCTGATTATACTTGCATATTAAAGAGTCCATGAGATCCTGGAGAAATGAAACATGCCCATCTGCTTAATCGCACTCTCCTTCAATGTGGTACTGTCTTGCCTTAAACGAAGCCCTCCTCAACTCTCCCCCTTTTAGTTTCTGGGGACTCCAAGGGCCTCTGAGCGATGTACAGACATTAAAGAGTCGGAGCTAGGATCTGCATATCAGAGAAAACACACTGCATTGCTCTGTCTGAGTGGGTTTACTTAGATCAATATATTTATAGTTGCAGTTCTATTCATTTCCTGCAAATTTCATTTTTCTTTATAGATGAATAAAACACACAACATTGTGTATTTGTACATTTTAAATATCTGCTTATCAGTTGATGGGAATCTGAGCTGATTCCATTTTCTAGCTATTGTGAATAGAGCTGCATTGAACATGGTAGCATAAGTGTCTTACAGAAGTGTCAGGTACAGATTCCTTAGGGTGTGTGCCCAGGAGCATATACCCCAAGACCTCTAGTACTTCTAGCTCACAGAGGAACCTCCAGACTGGTTCTCAAAGTTCACATTTCTACTACCCGTGTATAAGGGTTTCTCCTGCCACACATCCATGCCAGGTTTGTTGTCATTTGATGTTTTTGATGACAGCCATTCTGACTGGGGCAAGAGAATCTCAGAGTAGTTTTAATCTGCACTTCCAGAATACTGACTACTAGAATTCGGGGAAGTAATTTCTGCAAAGGTATGCTAGTTTTGTCACAAGGGAACCCTATGGGCCACCTGTGGGGGCGTCTTCCTGATTAATAATTACCATGGAAGGGTCCAGATCACTGCAGGAGGCACCTGCTCTCAGCAGGTGGTTTTGGGTGCTAAAAGAAAGCAAACTGAGTAAGCCATGGAGAGCGAACAAGTAAGTAGCTTCTTTCACGGTTCCTACCTTGACTTTCCTCGATGATGGACTGTGATCCATAAGTGTAAACTAAAATAAACCCTGTCCTTCCCGTGTTGCTTTTTGGTCTTGGTGTTTGTCACAGCTACAGAAATGAAAGGAATACAAAGAATAAACTTAAGCTCAAGAAATTATCGAATAAATGAAGGAAAGAGCTAGACCATAGTGAATGTCTTCTCTACCACTACAATAAATCCAGTTGAGGTGATTTAAAAAGTGGAAGGCAGGTTTATCTAGGGATTAGTTGCTCTTAGGTGAGGACCATGAAGTCATGGCTGGACTGGGCTAGGGTTTTTGTTTTGTTTTGAAGAGGGACGGGAGAGAGTGACATGTTTGATAAGGTATTAGAGTATTGCCTGGCATAGGGGTCCAGTAGCTGTGTCCTGAGCTCCTGAGTCCAGTGGTTACTTTGGAATCTGGAACTAAGTGTCCGCTTTGTCCAGGGTTTTGTGTTTTGCATGGGCTTTTGTAAGCTTGGACTTATATAAGCGTGGGCTTTTGGCAGGAATCTCTTTGTCCAGTTTGCAGACTTCTGCAAGCACTGACTCCTGGCTGGAAATGAGGGTGGGAGGATCTTTTGTCCAGAAACCTCTAACCTAACACATAAAGGTGTCATTTGGAGAGGCACAATAGTGTGAGCTGGATTGTCACAGAACCAGTGATTGCCTTTGATAAAGCATCAATCCCTTGATTGTTGAGATGCATTTGGAGAGCACAACCACAAGCCACCCTGGTAGTTTCACACATAGATTTGGTGTTCAGAGTGAGTGTTCTATGTCAGCTACACCTCTTCCAAGACTACTTTCTAAAGCCAGGTTCCTGGCTGAGGGTGGATACTTTCCATGTGCTGCCACATTGGTGGCAGCGTGACTTCTTCCTCATGGATATGTTGATATTAACAGACATGGAATTAACTAGTTAGTTTTGGTTCCTGGAATGCCCAAAAAGAGTTGTATTATAGAGGGGGAAAGCCATGACCTTGGGATTGTTGAAGAGAGATTCTCTGTGGTTGTGATTTGTAGGCTGGTTTTCTTTGTTTAATATTTGAAAACCACTTATAAGTGAGTATATATGATAATTGTCTTTCTTGATTTAGGTTACCTCACTCAATATGATGTTTTCTAGCTCCATCCACTTGCCTGCAATTTCAAGATGTTATTTTTTTTTCTGCTGTGTAGTACTCCATTGTGTAAATGTACCACATTTTCCTTATTCATTCATCGGTCAAGAGGCATTTAGGTTGTTTCCAGGTTCTGGCTATGACAAAAAATGCTGCTATGAATATAGTTGGGCACAGGTCCTTGTGGTATGATTGAGCATCCTTTGGATCTATACCCAAAAGTGGTATTGCTGGGTCTTGAGGAAGGCTGTTTCCTAATTTTCTGAGAAATTGTTGGTGTGTATTCTTAACTATCCTGAGCTGCAGGTTAGGCATGCCCTCTAGTGATGGGCCTGAGTTTCTTGTGAGATGAAGCCATCGGATAGCAACTTCCCTGTTCCTATACATCTTTTCAGCTGTTTTCAGGACAGGGACACAGAATTGTAGGACAGGACCCGACAGAAAGAGTCTTGTAGAACCAAGATACTTGAACAGAATCTGAATATGGAGAACAAAACATCCTGAATTAGAAGCAGAGGGTTCTGTCAACAGACGTAGGAAGCACCAGAGACATGAAAGGATGAACCAGAGACATGAAACCAACAACAAGATTTGGAAGGTTGATATTGTCACCTTGGCAGTATCTAGGAAAAGCCTCTCAGAACACCTGTGGAGAATCATCTCCATAGATTGGCTTCTGGGCACAGCTCCAAGGGATTGTCTTAGTTACACCACTGAACCTTCTCATATCAGCCCTGTCTGCAGCCCCTATAGGGAGCTCTCAGGGAGAAAGGTTTTGCCTGCTTGTCTTTGAGTCTTACTGGTGACCTTGTCTACCTGGTTGCCAAGTTTGTTAACACGTCTGTTGCTGCTGCTGCTGCTGCTGCCACCACCATCCTTTGCTGATAGCAGAACCAAGCTTCTAGCCTTCCATCGTAGACTGAAGACCAGAGACTCTCCAGTAATTCTCCAGGCTATCAGTACCTGATTGGGGCTCTGGAACATCCAGTCTCGTAGCTGAACAGCTACGGGCTCTCAGGGCAAAAAACGGTATTGTTGGATTACTCAAGACTACAATGTGTAAGCAATCTAAAGAAGTCATTTAAAGATATAAATTCATCCTATGAGTTCTGTGCTTCTAAAGAACCCTGACAAAGACACAAAGTTATGCACAGTTCTATCCGGTTCCAGGAACCTGTGTCTGACTATTCCACTGAGCTCTGGCTATAATCTACCAGCTCTCTCTTTTTCTTTATCTCTCAGCTTAAATTCCTGGGCTACTTGTGGATGGGAAGAACAGATCTGAGTTTTAATACCAAATCTCTGTCTCTCTGTCTTTCCTCTTCCCCATCTTAATCGAGCAGGCAAAAATCAAACAAAAGCCATCGTGCCATAGTTGCACATGCATGCTGGATAGCAACCTCATGCTTGTTATCAGTTACTCTCCTCTGTTAAGGACAGTGCTCAAATCGGAGGCTGTTCAGGGTCATTACTCAGCCCTCTGTGTATTGTTAGAGGACTGCAGGGCAGGAATCTTGCTATGGCTCACCTGGTAACTTATTATTTCTCTATTTTGCATCATTATATGCATTCACTTACTCAACACATAGTTACTGAGTCCTTACTATGTGCTGGTTATTCTGTAATGGAAGAGGCAGTGCCAAGCAAGGCCAACCACGTTCTGTTCTCAGGGGACAAGCAGTCTTACAGGTTTGTCCAGAAGTGACGGTGACAGTATTTATTGGCTGGATCAGCACATGTGCACTGATGGAACAAACGGCAGCCATTGTTCTGTGCTAATGTATGTGATAAATTATCAGCTTATGATCTGAGAAATTTATTTATTTGTTCTATTATAAATATTTTCTACTATAAAGAAAGAAATGTACATAGAGAGGGAGAGAGCACCCAGACAGAGGGAGAGAACCCAAGCTGGGGAGGAAAGACGCAGGCAAGCCTTCTTAAAAGTGGCCAAGTATCCCACCAAGAACAAGGTGAGTAATGATTCTCCAAGCCCACCCTTACCCCATCTTCATGAAGGGAGGGAAATAGAGTTAAAAAATAAAAATGAGCAACCTTGAAAATATGGTGACTGAAGGGAGCCATCACAGGAAGCAGAGTGTGGGTCCACTAGTAGAAGTGGGCAGGAGGGGTAAATGCGTACAGACAGAAGCAGAGGAGTGGACGCTGGGTCTGGGGTGGGAGGAAGGGAGAGCCACTGCTCATGGCTATGGAGTTTCTGTTGGGGATGATGGGACAGTTCTAGATCTAGATAATGATAAAGGTGTCTTCTTCTGCTAAGCTATATGCTTAAGGTGAATAAAATGGCTAGTTTTACACTTCACCATAATTAGAAAAGATCTAGTATGATTTAATAGGAAGAATCTGACTTAGTAAATTAAATGTCTATTCACATACACCTTAGGAAATAACATCCAATGAGGCTGAACCAATGACGCAAGGAAACCACCATTTCTGGTGCCCACATTGTGGACAAGTCCAACCTGCATTCGTAGAAAAAAATTTTCAAATTAGATGGAAAAGTATAGATAATTAGGTACAGGATTTTGAAAATTCACAGAAGGTAAAGACTTGCTTGTAAATCTGCTTTGTTCTTGGTGATAGTCAAAAACAAGAAACATCACTACTACCTTAGAGATGATGGATGCCCGCCTAACTCCATCTGGAGTTAATTCCAAAATATGGCTGCAGAGGCCCTTACACTTTTATTTTTCCTTTGCATTTATGGCAGAGATCTACATACTACTTGAGCTGTGTAGGGTAAGCAGAAAAATTCTTCCCTGAAAGATCTATGTAAACTTCCATCACTAGTTTGAACTAGCCAAGCCTGTCTCAGCTTGATGGCTTCCACCATCCCCAGCAACCCATTACAGGCTTTGGGCCAGAATTACCAGGGGAGCTTGTTAGGAGGGACATTCAGAGTGGTACAAAATCTGCATTCTAAAGCACATTCCCAGGGGAGCAGAAGATGTCGCTTCTGGAAATCCTAGTAGCTTTACTGATGTACAAGAAGTGTGTGCAGCCTGCTCCTCCCTTGACCTTCAACCGAAGCCTCTTCCTCATATAAGCCATCTCCTTAGGATCTTTAAGAATATTTCATGCACTCAACTTGCTCTAAAAGAAAGGAAACGTGATGGGCTAGGAAGAGAGGAAAACAGACTCCTGGAAATGGGGTGCTCTCTCGTGCTTTTCTAAAATTATTATTTTATTGCAAGTCAACTCACTAGTCTCTCCTGCCTTTATTGAGGTTTTTGGGGTGCATTCTTATTGAAGTGCAGTTAGCAAGTATGGATTTTGAGACATGTCATATTCACCACTAAGAGGGACAGGTAACAGGGAAAGCAGAACGAAGGGGCAGCATCTGTCTAATGGTGTCAGAGAAGCTGACCTGTGTAGGTGCCATAAGAACCCACTGAATTTAGGAGTTTGCTGAGGTCTCCTTATAGAACAGTTAAGCTTCTCACTACCTTGTTCCGCAGACTAGATCAAAGCTAGGCCTAAAATATCAGAAAAAGTAATGGAAAGACTCTCCTCTAAAGAAATTGTAAAAGCCATCTGGAAAAGAATCAAGATTTTTAATGTGTATGTGAGCACCCCAAAGTGAAATTCTTTCCCCTCACTTAACTAAACAAGCCTGTCAATCTACAACATCATTGCACTATGGAGTTCTCTCCCATGTTCCCACTCTTCCAAGTCCTTGGGATTTCCGCTTACATTCTTATAGAGTGCTAGCCAATATTAAAGAAACAAAGCCTACCCAGAATAATTTCCTCATGGGATTAATAACATGATTAAGGCAAAGAGATGAGGTTCTATTAATAAATGTAAGATCTCCTGATGAAAGGGAAGCTGTAAAAACTTCTCTTCTGCTGGTCCCCATCAAGTTTTGAAAGTCCTCTTCTGGTCTTAATGCAATGGCACATCGGAACTCTAAGGATTTTAACAGGCATTGGAAACTGAGTTCCCGTGGACAGATCTTATGTGTTCCTTCATTTGCTTGACCGATGTTTGCATAACCCTGCAGGGACTATATGTGAAAAGTTGATTCTTGACTTGAAATCCATTTGCTCTACAGATGAGGTTAAATTTACCTACCCGAGAATTTTAATCCACAGTTTCTGAGATCCTTCTCTTGCAGTTTGCAGAGACTTGGTGAAGAATCTTACAGGGAGTGTCCGTGAGGATTGCTCCCTCCCAATGTGTGCATAACCAAGTTGTTTGAAGGAGATTCACCGGGCATTGCTGTGACTATGTCCTGTCTGTCTTGATACTGTGTTAGTTTAGTACAGAGAGTGCATTGTGTGTGAAATGGGGAGTTCACGGAACACAAGGCCACCATTGTGAAGAATAGCTGTCTTGATCTCTGTCAGTTTCTTCTTAGGGAGCCAAGCTACCTTTGGTCAGCTGTTAATTTTTTTTTAAATTGAAGCTAATGCTTATTAAACATGAATTTTCTAGGGAAAATTTTACTTTTATTAAGGTGCAATAGAATCCATATTTGCTAAACGAGATTAAGGATCAATGAAAAGGAAGAAATGTTCTGCGTTTCTATGCTGATCAAACAGTAACATGTAAGATTCTTTAAGTGGACAAGGATGGGCAAGCTGAACCCTGACTTTCGAAGCACCAGCATTCACTTTTCATTCCAAATGGAGATTTGCAGGAGGAAATATTAGGAGCAATTCAATGGCTGCTGTGCCTGGATTTAACACAGAGCTCTCCGTTCACTCCCATTTCTTCTAGGCCATAGACGCACGGGCCAGTGCTTATTTTCATGGTTGATTTAATCCATCCCCTCTGCCAGTGTGGGGCTTATTCCCTACAGTTAATCTCCAGCGATCTGTCAGTTCAGATTTTTAATAAGTGACAAAGATGCGGTGACCGATTCCTGTAGAAGGCTCTGGAAGCCTGAGTGTACCGCCTGAGATTTCGTCCCAGGAATCTGACCGTGTTCTCTTTTATTTCCCTCGCTGTTTTCAGGAGCATTCCCGATCTAGTCCGGCCTGAACCTCCCTCAACGGGCAGTTCAGTTTTGCTCCTTTACAACAGTTTTAGGTTTGCCCAAAGCTTTACAGATCTGACTTCACGGGATTCCCTGCTCTGGTTATCGTTGCTGTTCAAAGACAAGGCAGGGCATACTTCCTCTCACAGGGGAAAAGTCGGACACCGGAGTCTAGAGCCATGGGCACCCTAACTCTGCATGACTTTCACAATAAACAATGATACTTCCCTGAAGTTATATCTATTTTTTTAATTTTGAGATCTAAGAATGCTCCTTTGTCAAACTTGTCTAGATTTTTAAAAAGAAACATTGCACAATGACTATGGATGGCGAATGCTGGTTAAATAAAATAGTAAAATTTACTCATATTATGTCATAAATGTTATTATTGTCTTATTCTTGTTATTATTTTCTCTTCCCATATCTTTTGCATTTGAATTCTTTAGTGGGCTAATGAATAGGATGCATTTATAATTTTCTTATTTTGTATTACTGTATTAACCATAAAGTTCAAATAATTCATTTTAAAAAGGTTATATATATATATATATATATATATATATATATATATATATATAAAGCAAGTTCAAGAGATGACAACTCACAGTTTTAATAAAATACACTAACAGTAAAATTACCTGGGAACACAGGTCATCAGGAAAAGAATCTTAGGAAAATCCCTAAAAGAACAATAGATGCTGTAAAGTGAGGACATGTCTCACAGACTTTGACAAGCTGTCTTATCTTGAGTGCAGGAAGTAAAGCAGTAGTATATTTACTTTGTCTTTGGGGCACTATTGGAAAAAAAAGAGGTTAAGACAATTGTACTGGACAGGACATGCTAGGTTACACTGTAGTAGTGATCCCTCCTGGGATGGATTAGAATACACTGTAGTAACAATCTTCCTTGGTTGTGTTAGAATTTACTGTAGAAACATTGCCTGTAAACTTGCAGGACTGGAGCCTAACAAGCTCATTTCTTTACATCAGAGGAGACAAGAGTGTAAGCTCATCACAGACACTTCGGAAAAGCAATCACTGTCCTGATATTGCCAGGATAATGCCAACAAGAAAGAGAATCTTTGGGGGTGGGAATTAAATATCCTGGCTTTGCAGTAAACCCTATCACTTTCTCTCATCATTCATTGTCATTGGCAAACACCAGGAAGTACAATCAAGTCCCAGAGAGGGAGGAGCCTGAGAAAATGTGGCCAAGATTAATGACCTCTATAACGGCTCCTTGGAGAGTTTACATATTTATTGCACTCCTTTTATTTCCTTTAGTTTGATCTCATTATACCTTGTGTGTGAATCACTGTAAGAGCCTATAACTAGACTGATACCTTACTTAACCAATTAACCATTCTTTTTCTCTGTTGAGAATTTCTAAAACACAAGTGCTCTCTCTCTCTCTCTCGCTCTCTCTCCTGCTCTCTCTCTCTCTCTCTCTCTCTCTCTCTCTCTCACACACACACACACACACACATACACGCAGAATTTGCATGTGTATAAATGTTATTATCCTGGCTTTGAGACAGAATCATGCTAATGATATTGATCTCATGATCCTTTTGTTTCACCCTGCTGAGTGCTAGAATTCCAAACTATACCACCATGCCTGGCTCATATCATTGTGTGTTTTTGAGAAGATACATGCTAGTTCCCATGGTGAAGAATTACTAGGGACCAGGTGCATTCTGGTTCCAAATCCCTCTTCGACACTAGCCATTATGAAACCCTTCACTTTTAGTTCAACTGTAGCACCTGATGGTGCTTGGCTGCGCTCATGCAGTAGGCAGGGGCACCCCACTCTCACACTTATAAAAACAGGACTTTGAAACAGTTTGAATTTGTTGATAGTTCTGAAAAATCAAACCGGGAAATCCCCCATAATATACATATTATCTATTTTTCTTTAAAACTACCCAGAAGGTATGGCAATCTAGCTTTGTGAAAGATACTGGAGCTGAGTGACAACTGTCATCTTGGGGAGATGCTCCTTTCTGACTTCCATGAGGGGACACCAAGTGAATTTTGCATATTATAATAATACGTGATTCTCTTATTGCTTGGTGCCTTCTCTGCTCCAACATCTTCTTACAGTACATATTCACTAAATAACGAGATATGATCATTGTTGAAAGCTACAATGTGACTGGTTACTTGTTAGCTTTAGTTTGTTCTTCATACCTAGTCACAAGATTTCCCTGGTTTTGTTCACAAAAGAGGGATTAAGGAGAGCACTGCCAAATCTTATAGAAGACCAAATGCCTACTATACAAGGAGTGACTACTGACTCTAGAGAATGTTGTAGGCTTGTTTTTACATATAAATTCAAGTTCTCCGTTCATTCTTTAATAACTGTGTGGACCCAGGCAGTGTCCAAAACACATCTGAAGCCATGTTCTACAAGTGCCGAAGGATAATTTGTTTCTAATTAGCAAGTCGTTCAAGGATGTTAATGAGGGTCTAAGGATTTAGGATTTGAAAAACTGGTAAGTTGATCACACTTCAGATCACACTCCAAATATTCTTGAATATTTGGACAGCACAAATTGGCCCTGATGGGGGTGTGGAAGACATGAAATGGGATGGGAAGGGAAGGAGGTAGGTCTAGGAGAAGTTGTTGGGAGAAGCTTGAGTCTGATTAAAGCATATTGTATAAACTTCTCAAAGAACTAATAAAAATAGTTTTAACATATGTTCAAAGAGGGAATGACAAACTTAGAAAGTCCTTAAAGGTTATCTGGTTATACAGAAAAGTGTTTCAGATGACTAGAACAAATCGTAACAGTAGAAAAATGAAAATATCATTCTAACCATGAGCACATGAATTCTACCCAATCAGAGGAGGCATATAACAGAGTGGATAGACTAACGATGTTTGTTTTGAAGGTGAAGTTTTTAGATTGTCCTGGCTTCCAGTATGTGGATGTTAGCCAGGCATAACAAATACGTTGCCCTGGTATAGGGACAGAGTTACTTGTGGGTGTGGGGCCCACATGTCAATTCCTTCTCCCAATCATAGCCATGTTCTACGTCCCAACATTACCCACGTGTGTTCTGTTCATAAGTGAAACTGGGTGGCAGCTTTAGGCTGATAGGCACGTATTCGCAGTCAGTGCTGGTAACACTGCAGAGCGTCTCTTTCTATATGATTTAAATCTTTAAATACCAATCCCAAGCTGGTGACTGTACATTGTTTAAAGGAAGTAAGGATCTGAGTTACTCCGTGAATGTCTCACCCTCGGTTGCCTGGCATGAAGTAATAGCTCCTTGTTCTCTTCCTCTCCCACTTTTTATCTCTTGCCTCTCTCTCCATGTCTTTTCTTCTTCCTCTGCCTCTCTTCCAATCGCATCGCTTCTTCCCATAAGCCCGTATTCACTTTTTACTATAAAAATAGTGCATCTCTCACCTCTCACCACAGAAGTTTCCTTTAGTAGTTGGTGGTAGTTAATACAGAGAATTACAACAAACAGGTCAAAGTGTGGTGAGGAACTGCACATGGAGTCCTCAGTCCCAAGAAGGAAACATATGTATCCTTCCTTGCAAGGCTCGGGGAAGACAGTGGAAGAGGAGTGGACACTCTGTAGGAGCCAGAGTTTGGGGAGGAATGCCGTGAAATGGTGTCTTCTGGACGTCACACCCAGGCATTCACTGCCACTGCAGCTACCACACATGGCAGAGGGACTAATGAGGGCCCAGCCCTCCCTGAGGGTACATGATCCAAAAGATTTCAAGGTAGGAGGAGGATGGTTGGGAAGGAAAAGGGTTTCCGTGGCATCAGTCGAAGGGGGCATGAAAAAAAATGCAGTAAGGTGTGAAAATGCTCCAAACTCAGTACATTGATGTATGAAAACATCAAGTAATAAAAGGCGTGTCCTTTTGCAGCAGAACATAAGAACTGCTGGTCAATGGGCACCATCCTTTTCTCTCTTCTTTTCCCCATTTTGCCCACTGAGCCCAAATTCTTTGCCAGAGAGAGGACTGAGTTTTCTCTTCTTTGCAAAAATTCATTCAGCATGAAACATATATTTAGTGACCATATATCTCAGTCTATCAAGCCTCAGGGCAGAACCATCACGTGGGGTGTTTATAAAGAGCCTAGTTAAAGGGCTCTACTCACACAGGCTTTATTACATAGACAGAAAGTGGAGTGATAAACAGATTCCTTTAAGCAATATTTTGGTGCAGGGACTGTCAATTCATGCTTGAAGTACTGTCTGAGCTTTCTAGGCACTGAGCTTGGCACCCAGGATACCACAAGAAACTGTGAATATTTCTTGCCATTAAAAATACAATAATTTATGCATGTAGTCAGTAAATCACTGGCATATGTGGGCATGCATTTCTGTATTTGGTGCTATTACAAACATAGGACAATAATAGAGTTAGAGTCAGAAAGTGAGGTTGGGAGAGAAGGAAGGAAAGGAAAGGAGAGAGGAGAGAGAGAGAGAGAGAGAGAGAGAGAGAGAGAGAGAGAGAGAGAGAGAGAGAGAGAGAATATTGTGTCTAGAAAGAAAAGTTTCCTGGAAAAGATGATCTTCAAAAGGACCACCCAAGCTGGGCAGTGGTGGCTCACACCTTTAATCCCAGCACTTGGGAGGTAGAGACAGGTAAATCTCTATGAGCTTGAGGTCACCCTGGCCTACAGAGATAGTTCTACAACAGCCAAAACTGTTATACAGAGAAGACAGGTCTCAACAAAATAAAAACCCACTCACCCAAAAGAAGGAGGGAGCCTTTGGCCTTTGCTCACATTCTGTGTATGTGTAAGACTCAGACTTGGCATAATCCTTGGAATGCATCAAACCCCAACCTCACCCTTGGTAAGTAAAGGAAATGAGAACCAGAGCCCTTAAATGCTTTGTTCGGAGGGAAAAGTAGGGGTGTTTACTGCTACAGTTTGGAAATCTTTAGCCAATAAACACTTATCCCAAGAGGAGGCTCTTATTGGCTTAGAATCCTAGAGACAGTTCTACATCTAATGTTAAAATCCTTGTAAATACAATACATGTTTAAATGAGTAAAATAATTTAAAAGGCTTGTGGAAATTTCTTTCTGAAGAACTATTTTATTGAACATAATGCACACAAGCAACCCCTACCATAATTTATTATGTCATAGCTTTTCACTATAAATTATTAAAGCTGAAAAATGTCATTGGTACAGGAATTAAGTTGTGTATATATCTTCATTTGTTCAGACAGCATGGATTAGCATGTTAGGTTTCAGGTGCTGTGACTGCATCCAGAGAATTGGGAGGATCAAAGAAAAGGTATTCCCATCTGGAAGGACTGTCTCTCTGGTGTGTCTAGCTCTTTACAGATCCCCAATGGGCACCAGTCACATGGACAGCTATTTCTAGTCCTGCCCACTGGGAGCCAGATTCCATGCTGCTGACTCAGTGGGGGCCACTGGAAAGCTTTTGTCCTTTCTCCAACGGATTTAAGGGCCTGGCAAAACAACTTTTAACATCTGTTTCCTTCTCGGATGAAGGATGGCTTGCTTCAGAGGAAGCGGAATATAAGAGAGATTTCTGCTCTGGATTGAAGCATGTAGCATATCTCAAGGGAAGGAAGGAGCATTCCTGAGCCTTTTCTGGGAAGGGGGTCCTCCCTCATAGGGGAAATATTGTGGAGCTTTGCAATCCTTAGCCACACCTGTGCATTGCCTTCTGCGTTCATTGCTCATTTTTCAAGTGCAAAGATTTAAAAAGAATGAACAATTTAGAAGTCACATGTCCACATCACTCTGTTTTTTTTCTCACGTGCTATTAGGCAGTTAATAAAATCAAGTTTCATGTAAAGGCATAATTTCAGCAATAGTTCACCTTCCTCCGGCTACAGCAGTGGCTTATATATAGTAATGTGTTGTGTAATGACTCTTGGGACAACAATGGACTGAGTGCATGATGGTAGTAGCCTCATAGAACTGTGCTGTAATGGTAGCTGTGTTAGTCCGGAGAAGAACACTTCATGTATTTGCACAATGAAGCCCCCAAAAGGATGCATCTTTTGGGAGGTCTTCGTAAGTGATGCACTCTGTACTTTGAAAGTCTACAGGTCTAAATTTAGGTAACTAGCAAATCTAGTTTTTCAGATGAAACAGTATACAGAGAACCATGTTCTAGACCAACTAGGGTGCTTCCAAATCTCAAGTCTTACATGAAAAAGACCACAAGGGATTTTCAAAATTCTGTGTCTCCAAGTGTGATTCATCCTGCACCTGTGGCTTCTCACTCACATCCAACAAGTGCTACATAGGAACCAAGGCTTGTTTCTCTTTCTCAGCCATATTGCCTGGATCCTAGCTTTATTTTCTGTCTCAGATCTAGAAAGGATATCGAGTGAGACCACAATTATGTTTTGTTAACATTTGCAATTTAAGAAAAGAAAAGATATCAGATGCTAAGTGTGTATCAGTGCTCGTAGGACCCCCAGCAGCTTGATACACTCAAACTCACAGGCCCAGTGATGTGAGTGGTACTGGGTAGGTATTTGGAACAGGAAGACTGAACATGGATTCTATAGAGGAACAAAGCAAGCTATCTCTAAAATTATTGCCTTGGCCATTGTGAATGCTGTTACTTCTGTTGTTATTAATATCAGGGCAGAATGCTCCATAGAACTTCGATTCTTGCCTCAGTCAGCTACTCTCACTTTGACTGGAAGGAATTTTCACAAGATATCAAAAGGTTGAACTAAGGCTGTCCAAGTTATTTTGTCAAATTGCCCATGCTTTTTTAATCTTTCTAAAACATTAGAGAAAGATTAATGACTGCATGTGAAGGTTACAGAGATCGTGCGAGCAAGAGCGTGTGCACCCCCAGGCCACTCAAACTTGAGTGAGGCGTAAGAGAAGACTTGATTTCTCTCCCTTCTCTGTTTCTGCTGCTGGAGACTGTGGACTAGGCTTGTGGGATGTGTGTTGCTTAGGTGGAGGGGTTTAAGAGGAAAGAAGGATCTCCCAGATGCAGAATCATGATGCATGGCCCTGAGCACAGGAAAGCTTCCTGCCAAGATAATGGAGGACAGGGAGTGTTTATGTACAAGTGACAGGTTTTTTCTAAAGTTTTAGAGTCATCCCATGAACATTACTACAGCAATAAAAAAAAGAATTGATCATTCATGAAGTACCTACTAGGTGTCACACTTAACCTCATCACAGCCCACACTGTGGGATCAATGAGAAGTCACAAACTGGACAAAGAAAGTGATGCTAAAGTCCCTAAGCCTCCTTGGAAGACTGACACTGTGAATGTTAAGGAAATGTTTGCAGATGGGAAGACTGTTGCAGAATGAAAGTGACAGAAGCTCCCTCGGAAGCGGAAAGCGATGCATACACAGCTCACCCACTCGCAAAGGACAGGTATCAGGTCCTCCTTTCTAAACCTGGGAAGCAGAAATCTATCATGGACAGGTTGAGGAACAGTGAAAGGTTGGATCCAATAGCACAGAGATTTGGGGTCTTGCTGGGTTTCATTGTGATCTCTTGAATCTTTGTCTAGACTCGTCTTTCAAACTTATGGGACTGTGGGATTGGATGTGGAGTTTGCAGAAAAATTGATATGGCAAAAGTTTCTGAATACACAGCAAGCAAACTTTATTCAAAAATCAAATGCAATGAGACCAAGTTTGTAGCTGTGTTCACCTGTACTGCGTCACATGCCTTTGCTGTCGCTTTGATTCTTAGCCCACTAGTACACAGTAAAGTGTGAGTGCCATCGTGCTACAAACCACCAATGAACACCCAACAAACACCAAACACCCGAGCTCAGATTCCAGACTCCTGTCCGTCATGAATTGCAGTGTTTCTACACTACACAAAATGGCTCCTGTTCTTACAGAAATATGAAGTTTTATTTATGGAAAACAGGGGGCTTTTAATATTTTCCACAGCACATAAATTTCAAATTAGTATGTCTCCAGATCATATTGTGTTAAAATGTTTGAATATAAAGATTGTTTGAACTGCTGAAATAGAAGTTTGAGAAAAATTGTTAAGTGATTTTTTTTCCCTTGGGACCAGTTTAGAATTTTATTTGTTTTTTAGTTTTTTTTTTTTGTTTGTTTTTTCGAGACAGGGTTTCCCTGTAGTTTCTAGAGTCTGTCCTGGAACTAGCTCTTGTAGACCAGGCTGGCCTCGAACTCAGAGATTTGCCTGTCTCTGCCTCCCGAGTGCTGGGATTAAAGGTGTGCGCCACCACCGCCCGGCTGTTTTTTAGTGTTTTTGAGACAGGGTTTCTCTGTGTGTAGTCCGGATTGTTCTGGAACTCACTTTGTAGACTAGGCTGGCCTCAGACTCACAGAGATCTGCCTGCCTCTGCCTCTGTGCTGGGATTAAAGGTGTAGGAGATGTTTTTTTAAAGCTGGATCCTTAAAGTTCAGGAGACTGCCTGCTGTCCCTTCAGATGACGATGAGAAAGAAAATTCTTTTCTTTTTGTAGACTCAGTTCTCTCTAATAGCTTTGCTAAAAGTTAGTTCATGAGTCTTAAAAACAAAAAAAACCCTTGATTAATTTAGGTTCCACGTTTTAAAGCCAAATAAGTACTTTTGAAATATAATGACCATGTATCTTAAATTTCGGCTCTTATATTGCATGTTAATGTAAATGTCATACCTTCTCAGCTAGAGCCAAGATCATAAATATCCAGACCTGTAGTGTAGGCCTGTAACCTCAACCACCTGGTAGAACAAGACTGGGGCATCATAAGTTCAAAGACTGCCTGAACTACAGAGTGGGTTAAAGGCCAGTGTGTAAAAAGATAGAAGATTCTAGGTATTCTATATTCTAAAGAATCTATGCTCAATCCCTGGGATCTTAAAACCAAACCAAGGCAAAACACACACACACACACACACACACACACACACACCACACACCACACACACACAAAAACCAAATAACCCCCCCCCATTTGCTAGTAGTCTTTCTTCTATAAACTCCCCAGGAAAACTGTTAACCTCCCACCAAAATGTACAGTGCAAAACAAATTTATAAACTTTATTCCTTCTCATAGGCTTTTAAACTTCCGTCTGGGGAAAGAAAACATTTTGCTTCAACCAAGGACTATGTATAAATGGGAGAAATTCCCTGGTGAACATATTAATAATGAATATAATTTTCAAAAGATAGAAGAGATGATATGCTTGGTCATTTATAGTCAGTGAATGATTCCTGTTGGGGCTGCATTAAAACCCTTCAAACCTTGTCAACCAGCTATGCAGGCCCCTGTCTACTAGGAGCTCTGTCATTCATCAGCAGCTAGGGACCTGCTGGCCAGAGCATAGTTCAGTCCTCCAATGGAAATGCCTACAGCACTCATGTCGTAGATATGCATAGCATTTAGAATACCTTATTTGACGAACATCTGGTATAGACTCTCATACATGGTGAGAATTTCTGCGAGAAAACATCCCCTATCTTTTCAGTTCCTATAGGCAGTGACCCTGGCCCTCTGTTCTTGAGGATGCTGATTTCATCATTGATTTTGATTGTGAGATGAAATTCTGGGAAAACTGGAAAACTGTTCTCTATAAATGCCCAGTTCTGTTCCGGCCACTCGACTAGAAAAGCCCTTTACTTTCTTTCTAATAAAAGTTAGGATCAATTCACATAAAGGCTTGGGATACATCAGCTTGTCATAATGAGATCTGGTGTTCAGACTCATGATGCACTGGCCCTTCATCTGGGCTTCGCTCCCAAACAACACTGTCAAAGAGCTGACTGGAAGAGACAGCGCTGAACTCTAACTTATTTATCTAGTCAGTAAATGTTCCGATGCTAGCTATGTTCCTGCCGCTGCTAGGAGAATAAGAAAGGAGACAACATAGATAGCAATTCGTATCCTTAAGAAACTTAGAGTCTAAATGATGGGGACAGAAGAGGAGAAACAAGACACATAAAGAAAATTGAATAGGTTAGATGGTGAAAATTGTCAAGAAGAGAAAATGGGCATGGCTAGGGGGTGCTCTTGGGAGACTATGGAATTGTGGGTAGGGCAGCAAATGACTGAATTGCCAATCAGGTGAGAGGCAGGGAATTCAGATGTAGCGTAAGAATCCCAGAAGCTGAACCATCATGCTAGGCCAATAATATGGTGGCGATGTAGGTGTCAAGCAGTAGGCAGACAGACTGGAGAACCCAGGACAGAAGGAAGGCAGTAGCGTGGAATAGGAGGAAAGACTGGGGGAAAGGAAGGGTGTAGGATCTCTGGCATCATGGAAAAAGGGCTGGGTTTCCTCTGAGTAAGGTGTATCCTTTGCCTATCACAGAGTCGATTTTTCTCTAGTGACAGGTCCTCTGGATTTTTCTGTAGTGGTGACTTTCGTGCCTGAGTGACAGCTTACCTAGTGGAAAACACAGTGTTCTGTCTTTCAGAACTTTGTTGAGTTTGCACCAAGTGTTTTAGAATTGCTTCTGTGGAGACGCTGGAGACAAACTCATTATCTATCCTTTCTGAATGACTTGTTTCTGATGCCCAACTGCCTGGATAGATAACATTCAAGTTCAGGGACCTGCCTTGTAGCAAACGTTCAGTAATTTCCCCCAAGAACATAAGTTTTAAAGCTGATTCAACCCTCTCTTCACTGCTAGGTATTTTTCTGTCTTCTGTTCTCTTTTGAAAAATCAATTATTTTTGTGTAGGATCTACAGTCTCTACATTCCAAGTTGTGTTCTAGTTGCTGGGATCTATGGGATTTTGATGTGGAAGTCCCCTCTGTGCACTGTGATTACCATTAATGAATAAAGAAACTGTTTTGGATCTATAGCAAGGCAGAACTTAGGTAGCCAGGGAAAGCTAGACAGAATGCTGGGAGAAAGGAAGTAGAGTCAGGGAGATGCTATGGAGTGCTGCTGGAGATAGACATGCTGAACCTTTAGTGGTAGGCCACGACCTAGTGGTGTTATACAGATTAATAGAAATGGATTAAATTAATATGTAAGAGTGAGCAAATAAGATGCTAGAGCTAATGGGCCAATCAGTGACTTAAATAATACGATTTCTGTGTGATTATTTCGCGGCTGAGCAGCTGGGAAAAAATGAGCGGCCTCCCCCAACAGGGTTTGCTCTATTTTCCTTATAGTGAGCTATGAGGTGGCATTAATTCTATTTCTGGCAGTGTGTATTCTGTTATTGATGCTTCTAACTTATTAATTACTTCTTCCTATTAATATCTTCTTTAATATTATCATTTTTACTTATGTATTTTTGTGGGTCCTGGAGTCTTCTAAAAATTCCATCTAGGCCTTTTATTCTAGATCTTTTTCAGTGATTTCATATCCTCTTTCAATTCTCTTTATAGAGAACATTTATTCCTTAGATTTTCTTTGTTTCAGAATATATTCCATCTTTAAAATCAGCGCATTGCTTTTATTACTCAGCTACAGTAATAAAGTATGAAGTATGCTTGAGGTCTTGAATTCTTGTTACTTGTCCATGATTCAAAAATATGGAATTTGTGTGTTATCCTTGTGCAGGGGCCTTGTTCATCTTCACGGTGTTGTTCTAAGTTTTAGTGGAGGTGCTGCTGAAGTGAGCACCAGACTAGATTCTTGATTATACTTTTTATCCTTTGTTCCTTCATTTGATGACCAGCCCTATGCAGCCTCACTTATCCATACATGTGACTATATCTGTAAGTATAACAATCTGTGTTTCTGCTCTCAGCCTTAGCCACACATGTGTAGCCAGCCCATTGTTATTTCCTCTAATGCTGTAGAAGTACTCATCCATGCATTAATCATCAAAACAGTCAACAGCTAGTTATCGGACACCTAGTAAGCACCAGATACTATTTTGTATACTCAGGGCAGAACAGGCTATGTCTCTGGAATTTCCACTATAATGGAAGGAGACAAAAAGTCAATGATAAGCATATATAGACTCACTATGTAATATGACAAAATGTGTTATAATGACTACTGATTAGGTTAGCATTGGGCATTTTGAGACGGTGTTGGGAAGGTTGGATGTATTTTTTTTTTTAACAGGAGAACCATGGTTATTTTTTCACATCTAATGTTAGGTTGCCACTCTTCTCTGCGAGTTCCCCAGGAACTTTTCTTTCCTTATCAGGATCATGTAACCCTCAGAGGTTCACATGAAGGCTGGGGTACCTTGTAGATCGAGTAGGGAGACAGAGAAAAGGATCAGTTTGGACTGTGGGCAGGCAAGTCTTCATCGCTCTGCATTTCTTCACTCTTCCCATTATCTTTAGGTATGGTTTGAGTAGCTCCTCCCAAACTTCATGTGTTATCAGCTTGGTTCTTAGTGTCACTGCATAGACATTTGCAGGGAGTAGATGGAGCTTAGTACAAGGTGCTTATGCCTTTGGGTGCTACCTTGGAAGGGATTGAGTTCTTGTGGGATCTTAGCAAGTTCCCTTGGGATAGGGTAAAGACAGACCCCTTCCTGTCTTACCTGTCCTACCATGTGCGTAGCTATCATTGTAGCATCATCTTCATTAAGCCTTCATCAGAGGCCAAACCGATCAGGCCACTGTATGTTGGTTTTTTAGCCTCCAATAATGGAGTTAAATGGTCTTTCCTCCACAGCTATTTTGCTGTGGCGGCAACAACAACTAAGAAAATGGATCAGGTGAGGGTGTGAAGAGCTCTCCACACTCTTCAGCAGGATGCTGCTGGGAGCCTGTTCTGAGGGGAAGGACTGTCTTATACTGCTGTCTCCTTCAGTGACTCCAGACTCATGTTTGAATTTGTTTGGTTTTTGTGAAATGGCAACAGCCCTGCCTTCCTTCTGAGTGGGAGGCCAGGACTCAGATTCTGTGCACAATGACATTTAGCATTGGCTTCATAAAGAACAAACAGATAGATAACAATTTTCTCATTTTAAAAACAGTCCAGAGTAGAGAGCAGATCTTCATATTGGTGTGTAAGGAAATAAAATATGAGTCTTATTATTAAGTTTGTGCTTATGAATGACCACCTCCTTTGTGTTAGAGCCACATGTCACAAAAATGTAGACATCTGTGCACAAACCTGTGTGCCTTTTATACAGGAGATACTTTCCCAAGTGTGTGCAATGGTTTAAAACTTAACTTTGACTATTCTTCAACCTTAGAACTTGGAGTATTCTTTCTTCTTATTTTGATCCAATGCCCAGATCTGAAAGGCTTCCCATCCCTTACAAATGTTTTCCCTTTTCTTTTTCTGCTCACCATAGAACACTGTGAAGTTTTGCATGGTGCAGCTGCAGACTCTGGATTGCCCTAGATTTTGGCAATTCAGAATGAAGGTCCAACTGTAACCTCAGCTTTGCCTTCTTGAAGGGTTACAGCAGCCTTTTGTCATGTGATCACCTTGCCCAAAAGAGCTAAATTCTGTACCGCTTAGCTGTCACTCCACTTGCAAAACCCTCTTTGAAATCGGTGTGTCTCAGGGTACCAAGAGGCCAGGCAGCAAGTAGGAGAAATAGATTCCATGCATTCCCAACTACAAAATGACACACATATGCATTTCTTACCTTCTAAGAAAGGCTTAAAAGGCCACAGCTTAGCTACCTGATGGTGTCTTCTGAAGGAGCTATACAGAAGAAAAGACTGTGGGTTCTCCCATTTATGTAAGTCACATCCTATGCCATGTCACTAAGTCATATATAGTTGTTGGATAAAAGCCTACATTGTACAGGAAAGGTAACCTTGTGAAAATGACAAGCGTAGGCTTTCTCCGTGTTTTATGCAATTAAAATGTTAACCTTGACATTATACTAGCCCTTCAGTTTTCTTTATGTGTCCTTTAGTTTGCAAACCTGAGGAACATTTTTTTTCCTGGTGTGCATGAAGTATCTACAGAGAGGCACTATTTTTTCCTGTCTGGGACAATTTTATGAGTAGTTATGGGGATTGGCTGTCCCGGGTGAGAGCACTGACTTTTGTCTGAGATTTCCTTCAGCATCTCTATTCCTCCACCTTTCCATAAAGTTTTCCCCAATCCTAGCCCACCTCCCATGCTACTGAGTAATTTGTTGGATGGAGAGGGGGAAGATAGTGAAGGCAAATAGGATCTTTCGTGGTATCTCTTCATTCCTCGAGGGGTCCCTCTTCCTCCTCAGAGAACCTGAGACTCTGGGTTTTCCTCAAATGAGGCAGAATCATCTTATTCCTCTCCATACTCTATGTTCTGCCATTTCTCCTTTGTTATCACCCTTAAGCAGGACTTCCTTGGTTTTGTCTAGCTAAGAGAAACACCCAAAAGGAGGGTAGGTAATGCAGAAAGTACCTTTTAATGAGTAGCTGTGACAATGACATCCTCTCAGAAAGCTTTCAACAGGTAGTGAGATGGTAGGCACAGAGTCCTACAGTGCCCCTGTAAGATGTGCACCCCTCAGTATCCATCTGATAGCAAGTTTACTGAGATTCTCCAAGTACAGTTGACTGTGTGTGTGTCTGCTCTGGTTCTTGTTTCTTTCCCTACCTCCAGCTCTTCTCTTTGTTAAGGCATTAGTGGCATTGGCTGTGGGCATTTGTAAGACACTGGTTGGGGTTGTATTCGGTACTGGTTTAGTGGTGTATCTTTAAGCTAGTGCTAGATAGCTTGGTAAAGGAAAGCACTGAGCAATATTTTTACCACACATCCTTGTAATGCGGACAGGCATCCCAAGGTGGCTCCTGTCTCTGTAGGATGGTGGGTAGTGGAGGCAGCATTTGAATGTGCAAACCCAGAAACTTGAGTGTACAAAAATTATTCCATCTATGACAGCTCTAAACTTCAGCCCATCATGATACTAGGGATTAAAAAGAAGATTAATCGCCATAGAAGGAGCCTTCAGAAATTTCTATAAACACTGATAGTACATAAACTTTGTTACCTGAAGAGGCATTTGAAAGGTAGTAACCAAAACTAGAGGCAATGTTGAAGAGTATGAGAGGTTGTGTTGGTGGATTTTATGATGTTTCTGGCTCTCGCAACCTTTTATTCTTTTACTTATTTGTTTTGTTTTGTTTTGTTTTGTTTTCCAAGACAGGGTTTCTCTGTGTAGCTTTGGCTGTCCTGGAACTCACTCTGTAGACTAGAATGGCCTCGAACTCACAGTGATTTGTCTGCCTCTGCCTTCCTGAGTGCTGGGATTAAAGGCATGTGCCACCACTGCCTGGATTCTTTCAACTTTTAAATTTCTGTTTTGCTATAATTTTCGATAACCCTGCAAATACCTAATACCTAATAATCTTGAAGGATCCCCAAATTATGTAAATTTTCACTTCTAAAACCTTAACCTGCCCGTACAGAAAGAATATGATTTATTTAAGTAAATAAATAATTTTATTTACTTAACAAAAAGATTTTTAAAGGTGATCAACTACTACTTATATTTTTTAATATAAATTAGCATCAGGCAAGGCTTAAACACTTATTTCTCCTTGAGTACACCCACCATACAGCCAGTATGGCCAGTGGTCTTGCTGTGTTAGCCTTAACAATCTTAGCAAGTCCAATCTGAACTCTAGTCTTCTTCAGTCACTTCAGGTCTTTGTGGGGCTTGTTCTTCAGATAATGTCCCAGAACCTGGCTCTATTTACCATCCTTTTTATCCTTCTGTTTTGTTTAGTTTTTCAGGATACTATCTGGGATTCTACATAATGCTGATTACATGTTCCACTTTGTTTTCATTGAGCTTTCCAGCCTTCTTGGTGAGGTCAGTGTACCCTTTTCCTGACACCACATGAGCACACCTCTTCCCACACCCCTAGGGGAACCAATGACAATGACTATCGTATGCTGCCTGTGAATGTCGCTGCTATTCTCAGGGATCACTATTGGCATGGTGACAGCATCATGGTGACACAGTCCTCTGTGGAAGAGCTCTCAGCTATCTTAAGTGCATCTTAGGAACTGCGGAAGTTAATTCTTCCGAGCCCCTTTCGGAACCCAGATCCATATCTGTGGAGCCATCATTTGATGGGTCTGTTGGACATCTGAATATCCTCACATCACTCATTAAAGAGTAATTCTTGCTAAATTACTTCTTATGGATCCCTTCAAAATGCCTTGAAACAATAACCCAAACTGTATAAGACAATTAAGTTGAACAAGAAAGTGAAGGAGCAAGCTTAATACGACTAGAATGGAAATAGCAAATCAAAAGGGCCTTGTGGCATGGTGATTGGAAGCCATCAACTCCAGTTGACAGAAGTTTCCAAACTCAAGGATCAACATGAAAAATTAAACTTCATGCATGATAATAGCTTGAACGAATAGCATCCCTTTCTGTTGTGATTTGATATGTGAGCTCTCAGCTTTTCCTATTGCCTGCTGCCACAATTTCTTGCTATGATAGACTCATATCCCTCTGTAAAAATAATGCCAAATGAACTCTTTATTTGATAAGTTGCCGTGATCACAATGTTTTATCACAGTAGTAAAAAAGTAACTAGTACAGAAGTGTGTACCAGGGAGTGACCTATTGCTATGACAGACCTGACCATGCTGTTGTTTGGAGAGATGTGGAAGACTGAAACCTTGGACTAGAAAAGCAACTGAATGCTGTACCTTAACAGGCACTTTTAGTAGGATCCAGAAAGGCAATACTGAGAGCAATTTGTACTGTGAAACCTCAGCTCAAGAGGTTTCAGAGGGTAGCAATATTAGCAGCTGTGCTAGGGACCTTTCTTGTGACATTTTGGCAAAGAATGTGGCTGCTTTTTACCTATATCTTAAGAATTTGCCTGAGGTAAAATTTAAAGCAAAGAAATGTAGGGATATTTTATTTGTATTTTAATAAATAAAGCTTGCCTGAAGATGAGAGAGTACAACAGCCACACTGGTCAGCCTTACTGACCAGGCAGTGGTGATACACACCTTTAATTCCAGTAGCCACACTAGTTTGCCATAGAAACCAGGCAGTAGTGGTGCATGCCTTTAATCCCAGCACCAGAGAGGAATATAATACTGGAGGAGACAGCTCTCAGACACAGTCTCATTCTGAAATTCCTGGAGGCAGGATCGCCATTTTGGACTGAGGTAGAGGTAAGAGCCAGTGGCTGGTTGTTTTGCTTTTCTGACCTTTAGGCTGGACCCTAATTTCTATCTCTGGGTTTTTATTAATCGTGCTACAATGGACTAATTTCTTTGGTGGAGGAGATTGCAAGACAACCTAACATTGACTCTGTTGTATGATTATTAGTAGTCACTCTTACAAGGTTCTACAATGAAAAAAAGAGAGCAAATGAAACAGAAAGAACACCAAATATACAATTTGAAGAGAAAAAGTGTGCCAGGACATTTAACGTTAGAGCCAAGACTTGTGCTTACAGAGGTGATATTAAGGAGAGAGTTAATATGCATTGAAACAAAGGAAAGGGTACTCTCAGAGAGAGGCCTTACTATCTACGCTTTCAAATTATGAAGAGAGCCTAAGGGTTTTTCTATTTCTGCAAAGCAGCAACAAACAGAAGCTACTGCTAGTGTTGCTCAAGGGAGCCAATGTCCACCCTAAGATGACATCTGAGCTTGACAATATTGTCCATGTGGTAAAGATTCCTAAGGAAGCAGTCATGGAATCTTCTTCCACTGTTTCGAAAGCCACTGGGGTTAGGCATCATACACAGGGGAATGACTGCGTAGAGGCTATGGGAGGCTATTGTGTGAAGCTATGGGTGGGAAGCCTGAGTTAAGATATTGGAGATGCGAGATCTGTGGGATATCTGCCAAGGAGAGCTGAATACAGGGAGTGGAGCCACTAGGAATTATTTTATGGACAGAAAAGTATGATATGGCCAGCAAAGATGGAAGGAATAAGCCATCTGAACCTATTGACATCAGACATGGCGCTACAGGACCTGGTGTTTGTCCTGCTGTGTTAAAGCCTTGTTTAGTCCAGTATTTCTTTACGATGCCACCCCATTCCTTCCCTTTGGAATGATACTGCATATTCTGTGTTATTGTATGTTGGAACTATGAAATTTTCTTCCTTCCTTCCTTCCTTCCTTCCTTCTCTCTCTCTCTCTCTCTCTCTCTCTCTCTCTCTCTCTCTCTCTCTCTCTCTCTCTCTCTCTCTCTCTCTCTCTGTCTCTTGCTGTTTTGGTTGTGAGCCTAGCCTTTAGTGGCTGGACTATCTCTCCAGCTTGTAATTTGATTTTTGATTTCACAATGGGCTGCCATTAGGAAACTGCCATGAGTCCCAGCAGAGCTTTTGGATTTTAAATAGTGCTGAGACTGAAAAACTATGGAGACTTGGAGTTAGGCTAAATTTTGCCTTATTATGTGGCCAAAATCCCACAGGGTTTGGGTTAGGAAATGGAATGTGGTAGTTTGAATACAGTGTCCCCTACAGGCTCAGATGTTTAAATACTTGGTCTCCAGTTGATGGCACTGTTTGTGTGATTTTAAAAAGTGTGGCCTTGTGGTGGGAATTATGCCGCTTGGAGAAGGCTTTGAGGTTTCAAAGCTTGGACTATTCCCATTTCACTCTCTCTGGACTTGGGGTTCAACATGTGGCCTCTTAACAGTTCTTGTCACCATGCCTGACAGCCAAAAACAAATGAATAGAGTTCAAAAGCCAAGGACATTGGTTGCAGCACTCACCAGAGTATAATGATAAATCCCAGAAGGCAGAATTAGAGACTGAATTGATACCTCAGTAGTGTGTTAATAGTGGTAGGATGACACGTGGGGAGGGAATGTGGATTTGCAGAACTGTGCTTAAGTCTTTTAATAGTTACTAAGTGTTTGCGTTTCCCCATTCATAACAAGCTTGATGGCATCTAGCAGTAAGGATAGCTAGAATAGGCAGGAAGAATAGGCAGGAAGAATAGGCAGAAGCACTCGGTAAGTTCTTAAACAGTGGTAGACTCCCAAGGAATGAAAGCTATTATCTTCTTCATGGGTTTATGCTATTCCACTGTTCTAAGGTTATTGCCTTATATTCAGCAGTAATAGATGCTTTTATAAGCAAGCATGACTTTATCTTCAGCAATGCTAACTGGTCACTTACAAGCTGGCAGTTCTGGTTGACTTAATGTGTTGGGTCCTCTTGATTTGTGAACCTGGCTTTTATTTTTTAGAAGTGTGAGAATTTCAAGTACCCTTCACATATATAAGATTTCATGGGCTGATTTTACAAGTATAACATTTGACTCTAATATTAAATGACTATCAAGAAAAAGAAAAAAAGAAATGAAAAATAGCAATGAGGGTTATTCTCTAAAAAACGAAATTGAGTCCTTCTAGGGTGGTTAAAGAATTTACTATTCTATCCTAACAAAGAAAAGTATCTTTTGAAGACATCTAAGTGAAAATTTAGCTCATTTCTCTTTTCTTTTATAAATATTCAGCAGAAATCATGCACATGAAAACTCAAGGCATCAGGCTTCAAGTGTTCTTAGCACACTGAAGAACATTAGCAAAGACCTGTTTACAACCCTGCATTTTCAGAGAAAATGCCAATTCAACACTGCCAATTTAAGCCACACATTTCCCTCCAGATTACGATTGTGTGCTCTCAGTGCCATTGCACAGCAAGGAGGCGGTGATTATGGGCATCTCCACATGTGAATACGACACCTGAAAATCTCAAAAATTCAATCCTGAGCACTATAGCTATCAATAGAAACACAAAGTATCAAGAAATATTCAGACTCTTGCTGCACAGCAGTCAAAGCAACGCAACTGTGGCATAAAAGACTTTTGATTTGTCCTAGCCTCATGTTAATAAAGCCCAATACAGAGAGCTGCTCTGAATTTCTTCTTGTACATTATGAGCTACACAAAACACCTTTTAATTATAAACATGTTTTGATTTAGACACAGTCTTTAAAAACAGTGAGATAAGAATTCTCATTGATTAAAGCATAGGAAGCAAAAAATTTAGAATGGTACCATTGCTAACTCTAAGCCCTTTAACAAGCTTGGCTTCTCCAAGAATAAAATGAGATTTTTTTTCTTAATAAAGTTACTATGAAGATTAAGTGAAATAACCTACCTAGTGGGAGTATCTCAGCACTGAGTGTGCAACAATAGTAATTGTTACATTCTGGTATTTAGACACAGTTGGTCTAAAAGCATATTAACTTGTGAATTTACATATCTACACAGTTAAGAAAAAGGTTCCTTTGTAAAATCGGAAATATAGATCATGAATTTGGCGGGGTAAGGACTAATGGAAATGATATTGTGTGATTCCACCTTGTAGAATTTGTTATTATATTCTGGAGTCCTATAATCATTTATAGGAATTTTTAGCCTCAGGCTCATTCTCACTTTTGGGGGTCACTATCAAACCATTAGTGTGACTAAATTCCCCGTGACTATCTAGTAAGTTGGAAATGCTTGCAGAATGTTAAAAGTAGGGCAGTCTTTTCTAAACAGTGGCATGTTAGCTGTGTGTTTCCAGTTTACATGGAGTCAGTTTCATGCTCCTCTCTGCATAAGGAATCTCTGTTCACACCAGGGATGATGATTCACACTTCCTATGCCCCAGGCTCTGTTTCCAATCCAAGTTGGTTGAAGATTATTTCTTGTTTTCTTTTGATCTGTTTATAATTAACTTTGTTTTGAAAACTAGTTCTGAACCTTGGAGAGATCCCGCCATGTGCACACTTAAGATGTAGGTTTTGCTTGTGTGCAGAGGCTCTGTGGGAACTGGTCCTGTCCAAGACACCCAACAAGTGTTGACTCAAAAGATGTTGATTTAAATAAACTCTCAGAAGCCTGTTCCTGTGGTTTTGTTTTTGTTGCTGTTATGTTTATTTATTGTGGCAGGGGATTATGTGGCCCAGGTTGGCCTTGAACTTGCTATGTAACTGAGGTTTGCCTTGAGCTGCTTTTTTTTCTGCCTTACCACCTAAGAGCTAGGATTACAGGCACATGACAGCATACCCAGCTCTCTTTCTGCAGCTGTAAATTCCTCTTTTTCCTGTTATGCACTGATTTTCTTATTACTGATTTGTAAGATTTCTCTGTATGTTAAAGCTACATCCTAGTCTGTCAGGTAATGTTACAACTATCTTCCTCGATTATTTGTCTTTTCATTTTTTTAATATGAAGATATTTTTATGTGCTGTATCTTTGAAGATTTTCAGCATGGGCTCATTCTCTTTGCTTATACTTTCTTTTTTATGTGCACGTTTGTCTGTGTGAGGGTGTCAGATATTGGAGTTACAGACAGTTGTAAGCTGCCATGTGGGTGCTGGGACTTGAATCCCGGTCCTCTGGAAGAGCAGCCAGTACTCTTAACCACTGAGCCATCTCTCCAGCTCCTGCTTTTACTTTTTTTTTTTTTTACTTTTTTATTCTTGAAATGCTTAGTCACATTTGAGATGAGATAAATATCACTGGAGGAATTTGTATCAGAATGTGGCATCCAGCAAGAGTTACATAAATTAGACTAATTCCTTATTTTGGATAGCGTGAATTGAAACAAAAGAATAGGGCCCAGATACAATAATTTTAGTGATTTTAAAAGGTTCAATAGCTTCATGCTGGTCAAATAAGGACAAATGTCCTCTTCAGCTTTAAAGGTTTGTTTTACAGAGGACAGATTTCCATACAGACACTTTGTGGTGTGTTGGGTCTGCCAGAGGTTTTCCGGACTTTAACAATACCTTGCAAGGTCAGGGAAATACTCAAGTAACCAGCTTGCCTTTCTACCTAGATACTCCAGTTGACTTAACACCATACATGCCCACCTTAATTCCCATTCATTTTCACCCTTAGTCCTGTGTCAGTCCTATTCACCCTCGACACTGCTGCTGCCTGCACCCCGCTGTGATAGATGCCCCCTTGTGGGCAGAAGGCTCCTCCCCGCCTGCAGATGAACCTACAGTTCCCTGATTAGCAGATCTGTTTTGTGCTGGAGAAAAACTGCTTTTCCTTTCATCTCAGCCCTGTTTATGATTTTTTTCGGTTCACAGAAGTAATAAAGACCTGAACCAGATGCTATGCGAGTTTTATTTCTTAACTTCTTTGTTCTGGGAAGTACTGGAGAGGCACTTCCTTAGGATTTACTTAGCTCCTCTCTTCCTTTTTTTCTGCAATGTGGAGATCACATGTCAATTCTAGATGTACACTTTGAAGAAACCAAGTCATGCTATGTGTGTTTCATGACATCATGCATGTCACAGTCAGTCTTGAGGATTTGCTCCCATTGGGACTGAGGAAGGAGAGCCAACCTAACTTCCGAGTTATCATTCCACCTTGCTCAGCCCCTAAGATCAACTCCCTTTGCACCTTCTGACAGCTGCAGGAATGGGGTATTGTGAAAAGATAGAGGACAAGAACCATAGTAATGGGTGTTCCTACCCACCCATTTACAATAGCCAGGTAGAGGAACAGCAATACAAAGCTGACTATTGGACCCTTTTCTCTGAAGTACCAACCACTACCCTTTAAAGCAGGGATGCAAGAGCAGTGGTTCTTTAATGTGACCAATCCAGCAACCACAGCTTCATTTGGGAACTTGTCAGACAGACTACACCTTAGACCAGCTGCTAGAAAACTCTAAATAGGCCTTAGATATCCACATACATATTAATGCATCGTCCTAGTGATTCCAGTTGAAGTTTGGCTAGACAGAGCACATTGCCAGGTAGAACTCACATCTAGTCCTCTAAATTTCAGTTATTCATTACGTGGTAGTTATTGCATGCCTCCTAGATATGCAGTCTTGCAGTTGCATAAGGCACTCTGGCTGTAAAAGGCTCTGACAAATGCTCAAGCTGCAAAAGGAGAAAGAAGACAGGGACTCATGTCCTCCATGAAAAATATGATTCTAATTTGAGTCTAGGTACTTGATTCTTTCATATTAAGATGGTTGATACTTATGGGAAGGATGTGTATCTTGTGCCATACCAATCACTGTTGCACTTCCAAAGAGTGATATTACATAGTCTTTATCATCAAGGAGATTAGAATTTCACTGAGAATCAGCAAACAATCCGGGAAGAAGCAGTGTCAACATATGCATACAGATGTAGATAGATAATAGAGACAGATAGGATAGATAAATAGATAGATGATAGATAGATAGATAGATAGATAGATAGATAGATAGATAGATAGATAGATAGATAGATGACAGACAGGTATGTAGGTAGGTAGATAGATTATGTAGGTAGGTAGGTAGGTAGGTAGGTAGGTAGGTAGATAGATAGATAGATAGATAGATGATAGATGGATAAACAGATAGATGACAGGTAGGTTGGTAGGTAGATAGATAGATGATAGATAGGCAGACTGACAGATAAATAGTGAGCTAAGTAAAGACACTAGTTATTAGAAGTTACACCTGGATAAACCCTCTGGTAATAGAAAAGGCTACAAACCTTACCTGCTGAACAGTACAACTCAGCCTAGCCTAGCCTACATATGCTCTGAAGATGTAAGTTAACTTGCCATTGACAAGATCATTGAACAAAGAGCCTATTTAGTCATCAAACATTTAATAGCTCAGATATTCTATTCAATACCTTCCATCCTCTATGATCTCTGGCTGGTTGGGCACTGTATCTTCCTGCTGCTACCCAGCCCTGAGAGAGGATATGATATGGTATATTGACATCTTGGGAAAAATATTAAGATTCAAAATCTGAAGCCTAACTTTGGGACATGTATGTACCATTATGATATCAAATATCCTAAGTCAAACCATTGTAAACCAGGATGGTATGTATTAAGTTTAATTAATAAATATGGATTACTCAGAGGGCCTTCTCTCCAGTCTTCTAATATTGCAATGACAATTTTGCCCAGGTACTTTGTCTTTGGGACAAAATTCACAAAGACACAAAGGTGAGGAAAATAAATGTCATTCTAAGAACTCACATTCTAATATTGAGTCCACCTGTATTGGTCTTTGATGTTGACCCTGGACATATGTTGTGGGCTTCTACCCACTTTTGTCTTTAAGTTACTATAATTTAGAATGTCATAACTTTTCCTTAGGGAAATGGGGTCTACAATTAAGAAAATGTGAATTTTTTTAGGACAGAGAATAAGATATTTTCTCAAAATTCTGGAGAAATTAACTTATTCTCATATAAAATTTATACTTTATGCATAAAACAAGTGGTTCTAACTGTTCAAAAATGAACAAAGTTTTGACCTTTTAAGTAGGAACAAATCGAGAGAGATAATTCCTTACCTTATTCCATGAGGACTTTAATTAGCTTTGTAAATTTGGGGACAGATAAAAACAAATTACGATTCTTCTTTGGATTTGAGGAGAATCATTAACAACAACTCTGGTGTTTCTCTTTAGGTGGGGTGGAAAATGTGGGCTCTGGAGACCTCACAAAATCCTGGAATACGGGGAGCAAATCCAGAGGATATCATAACAGAGCAGCTGCCTGGAGAGCAGAGTAAACTTTCCCAGGCACAGCCTCAAAGAGCTGCTCTTATCCCTTTCTTAGTTAACATTCTCATTAGTGACTGGAGGAAGGGCAGAGAGGGGGTGACTACCGAGACGATGACTGACAGAATGAGCGTGCACCACGCTCATGAGGAGCTCAGGGTGGTGAAGTAAACCTGACAAGATAGAATATAATGAAGAATAGTTAGCAATCGATTTTAAAGCGAGTGCACATGCGCGCGGCACACACACACACACACACACACTCAGAGACACAGGGACACACACATTTACATGTGCCTCTATAGATCTCTTAGAATAAGAATCCATGGTTAACAGAGGGACACACAGTACAGTGCCTCACAGATTCTGTGGACAGTGAGCAACAGTGGAGCCAACACCATTATGGGGTTAGCCTAACTTGATGCCATCAATAAAAGAACAGAAACTTAAGCAAAGGTAGTAGTAGGAGCCCCTATATGCAGGGCTGGCAGATCCTAGGAGGATATTGTGTTCAGTTCTGGATGGCATGATTTACTAGGGACGCTGCACAGAATTCCATCATTTCTTCATGATGCCAGATGACCCTGGAATGATTGAAACTAGAATCTCTACAACCGTGCCAATCCTAATTTCACAGGAGAGCTAGGGAATGAGTCCTCGAATTATCAAATGAACACTGAAAATCGCATCGAACTTTGGGCCGGGATGACTGACATCACAGAAGAGAAAATTGTGAAGCGCTGGGAATAAGAAAAGCAAAACTGCTCTCTACGGCATTTTATCAAAAATCAAACGGGGCACAATTTTCACTGTGAAATGAAAACAAGGACCCCAGATGGGTGTTATACTGCACACCTTCAATCCCAGCACTTGGGCGGCAGAGACAGGCAGATCTCTGGGAGCTCAAGGCTAGCATGGTCCAGATATTTAGTTCTAGGACCTCCAGAGCTACGTGGTGAGAGGTAGTCTCCCAAAACAAAACAACAAACCAATAAAACGGCAAACCCTCAGACAAAACCCCAACAAAACAAACAAACAAAAACCCCAAACCAAACAAAACCTACATATAAAACAACCAAGCAATCCAACCACACAAAAACAGAACACGGAAAAGGATCATTCGAATGTGGCAGATGCCTTCTAAGAAAGATTTTGTCGTCGCGACTTTCCCTCCATTCTTTTGCTGATGTCTTTGGAGGTGAGGTCCTTAAATGAGACAGTGAATAAATATGGAGCCATTAGGTAGCCCTAATCCAACAAGTCTGATGGTCTCATAAGAAGGTAAAGTTTGGGTAGAAATAGGCAGAAAATGGCCTCCCAGAACCTGGAGCGAGGCCACCCAGAACACATTCTTCTCTCTTGGTCCCCCAGAACCAACTCTGAGGGTGGACTGCCTCCCACCTGTAGCACGAATTCTGATTGGTCATAATAAATAAGACCTGTAGCCAGGTATTATGGGGTGAAAGCTGAGAGATCAGAGAAGCAGTATAGCTAGTAACTAGAGTAATAACTAGAGAGACCTTTTACCTCTACCAAATCCTCAGAACAAAAGGGCAATCCTGTTGTCAGATTGCATCCTCTGACTGCATCCTCAGACTGACTGCTTCTGACTGCACTGCCTCCACTAAACCTCAGACTGCAATGGGCTCCTGTCTCCTCCCGTCTTATATTCCTCTCTAGCCAGACCATATCACGTCCTGACTCCACCTTCCTGGTTCTGGGATTAAAGGTGTGGGACACCACCACCTGTCTGTTTCTCTTTGAGACTAGATCAATCTAGTGTAGCCCAGGGTGGCCTTGAACTCACAGAGATCTCTCTGCCTCTGCCTCCTGAGTCCTGGGATGAAAGTGTGTGCCCCCACTGTCTGGCCTCTAGAGGCTTAACTCTGCACTCTGATCTTCAGGCAAGCTTTATTTGTTAAAACACAAACAAAATATCACAACACCCGCTGGTGGTAGGATGATTTCTCTGGTGAAAGACACCCTGTCTGCAGTCCTTCAGTACAGCTGTTTTAGCAAACTAAAGCAGAAATGAAGTTAGGGCTGGGGATGACAGCTGTCCCCAGCCCTAGCATTCTGCCATGGATACAAAGCTTTGATTATTAGTCCTTCTCCCAACACGGTAATTTCTCTATGAGAGACTTAACATTTGGAAACACCTTCCAAAGGGGCTGGTTCTCCTCTTGGGCATTCCGTTACCTCCCTGATCCTTAGCCATCTGGGCGCATCCCTTATTAGTGTTTCCTTTGCACATTTAAAGGAATTCTGGTCTCTGTTTTATTTGTAGATTCACTATTCAGTTGAGTCAAGGAGACACTTTAAAGTTTTATAGTTTATGTTTCTGTGACATTTTGATGAAGGATAGCATTCTACACTGGCATTTAAGAATATTATTAGTGACTGAACCCCTCACTCTTGAGCAGTCACAGGTCTGGTTCTTGCCAGTGTGGCTGGCCTTTGGGAGAGGATGCTAGACTTGGCTACCTAGTCAGATTCAGGGCAGATTTGAAGCCCTGCTGCCAAGGCAGGCCATGGATGCTGGGGAGTCTTTGTCTCCTGGCTAGCAGGATAAAAGTTCCCACATGTTTGGCAGGGAAACGCATGCCCAAAGGATGCTGCCTCCAGCAAGTGCGATCCCACTAAGTTAACCGAGCTTTGCTGCTCTCTATCCCTTGCTGAGAGCTGTCTAAGCCACTCCTGCCACAGAGGCCTGGAGAAGCCAAGAGGAGCTGAGTGAGGAGCTGCGTATAGGTCCTGTGCACACCCAAGGTCAACGAACACTCTAGCACAGCTTGGCTTTCTGCAACTGCCAACTCATGTAGTCAATTCCCAGAACTTTCAGAGCAAACCATTCAATGATACATGAAGCCCATACCAAACTTAAAAAATTCCAGCCCCTCATCTTCTGTTTAGTGCTAGTTCTCTGCTGGGCCCCAGCTAGGAGACTGGTATATCCCTCCTACTTTTTGTTGTGTGTGTTTTAGAGTCTTCATGTGGTATCAAATGCTGTGGGTACAAATTAGGGATTGGTGTTTGTTAATATTTTTGGTCTCTCTCTCTCTCTTGATGGATCCACATGCATATTCATTAGGCGGATAAAGCATGAAGCAGTCAAAGGATTAGCTGATAAGGTGGCCTGGTTATATAAGAAGGTGGGGAAATGTGTGCAATAAATAATGAAAATAAAAGCACCACCCCCTGGTCAGCCCAGGAGAGCGGGTGAGGGGGCTGTGCTGGTCTCACCCACACAGCCAAGATTCACAGGTAGGCCTGTTTCAGATCTGAAATGCTTACTGGAAATCTCTGTGAGCATGTATACTTTTACTTAAAGTGGACTTAGCAAGGGAAACACGGGTGCCACCCTGACCTAGATTAGTTGTGATTGGGTGTGCTCAAACAATGGCTTCCTGCTTTCTGATTTGAGTACGGGTGAGATTAGACACACCATTTAAAGCAAAGTCATAAAGGTATTTCTTGACTAGGCAGGGCCAGTCACCCAAATCCATTGTGCATTGAAAACGTAATTAAATACTCCATTTTATACACCTGACTTGCTCACCATCACTATTTGGCTACGCAGTAGCTGCAGAGTGGGATGGTCATTGTTGTGAGCGTGTAGCAGCCAGAGAGCTGCAGCTACCTCCACCTGCCTACTATCATCTGGAGAGGATAAAATGCCCATTGTTAACTAGGGTCGTATTCAAACTTGGAAGCCAGAGTTTTAGTTCTAGTTAATGTGTTTCACCTAAAAAGCTTTGAAAACCACTGTGAGTCAAGAATGTAGTTAAAATAGAATTGTGTACTATAGACAAGTGGCTTGTAGCATCATTTACTTAGGTAATTTTCAAGTCATTTTTGTCTAATGACAGTGAAATGCAAAAGGAAGCTATTAATGGTGGTGTTTCACCAATGGTGACTGTGGTCTCTGGTGATGGCTGTGGTCTCTGGTGATGGCTGTGGTCTCTCTGGTGATGGCTGTGGTCTCTCTGGTGATGGCTCTGGTCTCTCTGGTGATGGCTGTGGTCTCTCTGGTGATGGCTGTGGTCTCTCTGGTGATGGCTGTGGTCTCTCTGGTGATGGCTGTGGTCTCTGGTGATGGCTGTGGTCTTACTTGACAAAGTACCTGCCTTCCTTCAAGTATGCTAGAATCTGACAGAAAAGTGTTTTCTGTGTCTTTGAGAAAGCATGTGTGTGTGTGTGTGTGTGTGAGAGAGAGAGAGAGAGAGAGAGAGAGAGAGAGAGAGAGAGAGAGAGAGAGAGAGGGAGGTGGGGGAGAAAGGATCCACTATGAAAGTAATGCACTAATACTGAAGAGTGTAGTTTTAATAGGATTTCTATTATAGATTTTATGCTAATTACCAAGCTTTCTTAATTTATACCCAATTTAACTCTTTCACAGGCAAAAACAGACCTAGATTTTCTTTCAAATATATTTTAGAATCAAAGTTTCTCAGAGTGTAATTCTTGTTCTGATACTCTTAGATTTCAGAGCTTGTTAAGGTTAAATTCCCTGTGGCCTTCGATAATATCAATCAAGTGAGTTTTTGTTAAGTTAATTAATTCTCTAGTTTGTTCATTCAGTCAGTTATTAATTAACCCTTTCTTTCTTCGGCAGAGATGAAGCAGACAATGAAGAAATAATAGCGAACAAAACAGGGCACAGAGCAGCGTATCCTATAGCTCTGAGGGGAGGGGGATGGAAAACATGAGCCTCATATTCCTTCATGTAGACTTGAGGCATCTGCAGCACTCTTCTGGAGTGGCCCAGGCACTGGAATGAGAGACTCAGGGAAGAGGAGGATGTAGGCTCCAGACGGGAGGAACAAGGTTTGCAAACATCCTGCAGAGGGGACTTCTGTGGAGCTGGGAAGGAGGTCCAGAGGCTGTTTATGGATTGGAGGTTTGATCCTAAGAGCTAGAGGGACAGAGCATTCATTTTGAGACCATAACCATCTTTGCATTTTAGAGACTAGTTTTGATTGGGGGAGGGAAAAAAGGGAGAGGAGGGTAGTTTATTAAAATGCCTTATGTGAAAATGTGTATTATGGAAACAGTTATGATCATGACAAGGTAACCTGCTCTTGAGAGAGAGAGACAAATGTTACACTCCAAAAACTGTTTTCTTAGGAGAAACAGAGGAGGCAGAGATTAGCTGTTGTAAGAGGCTGCTAATTTATTCCTGGCTGCTCAGCCCCAAAATAATCACACAGAAACCTCATTATTCACAATACTGTTTGGCCAATAGCTTAAGCAAATTTCTGGCTAACTTGTACCTCTTCATCTAACCCATCTCTATTAATCTGTGTATCACCACATGGCTGTGGTTTACCAGCAAAGTTTTGGTGTCTGTCTCCAGCAGGGCTACATAGCTTCTCTCTGACTCTGCCTTCTTCCTCCCAGCATTCAGTTTAGTTTTACCTGCCTAGCTCTACTCTACCCTATCAGGCCAAGCCAGTTTCTTTATTAACCAATGATAGTCACAGCATACAGAGGGGAATCCCACATTACCTCCTGTTTTCTGTTTAAATGAAAAGGAAGGTTTTAACTTTAACATAGTAAAATTACATAAAACAGTTATCAAGCAAGAATTACTGTTACAATATTTATATCTACTTTAACTTTTAACGTAACTAAGTAAAACTATAACTATAACTATCTGTTCTTCCACAAGGATATAATATTACCTAAGTAAACAGGAAGTGCATTGTAAGCAACCTCCAGAACTCTAGAATTGACAGAGACATTCTTCTGCCTGGATAGTCACCCGAAGTTTTTTGGTACTGTTGGGGCATCCATCTTCAGCCTACTGGCCCATAGTATCCGGCAGACTTTTCCACAAAACAGGAAATTTCAAAGACAGTTTCACCTATATTGACAGTTTGTTGGTCACTTTTTTTCTGTGTCCTGCAGAATGTCTAGCAGACTCTTTCATGAAGCAGGAACCCCGAAGGATCGTCTTACCTTTAGGCAAGTTCAGCAGTCATTTCTCTGTGGGGCTAAGCCTAATACAAAATTATATAGAATAAAAACAAATATCAAGTATAAAAATTAGAATTACGACCAGAATAAACAATATCATACGGCATGTCCAGTTCACACAGCATTGGATGTCCGGACAGGACAAGCAGGATACAAGAAAAAAAGATTGTCAAATCCTGCCAAGACAGGGTAAGACAGTTTTGAAAATTTTCCTGCCTCTGAAAATGGTCTGTCAGTTACTATAGGCCTTAGCCAAAGGTGCTTGCTCTAACATTGCAAATGAGACTTTGGGTGATTGCCCAGGTAGCCAGTTGTCTCTGTCATTTGTTGAACATTTTGGAAGTTGCTTGACTGCACTTCCTGCTTACTCAAGTAATATTATTTCCCTTCTTAGTTCTTTTATGGGATTAAAGACTTGATAGT